>NW_020664413.1:17794523-18121459 GCF_002925995.2 Terrapene triunguis | reverse complement strand
TCATAAACACTGGCTTCATGGGTTTATGTTGCAGAGTTGCCTTGAAGGCTCAGATTTCATATACTTGAGGTCTCCAATTTTTATTTGCCATAAATAATCCTCTTCACTGCTGGCAATCCCCTAACTACAGCAGTGCTACAAATGGGAATTACATTCTAGGTGACTGTGGATGGGTGCAGTAGTCCCTCATTAATAGAATCTCCAATATAGTTCGATACATTATTTGCGAGTACTAAGGATCTCCTTCCCTGATGGCTGAAGCACTGCAGTTGGCTGTGTTTGGGTTTCCCCTTTTTCTTTTCTGGCTGAGAAGATCCAAGCACAACTCACAATCACTACGGCCATTAGTCAGCAAAGCACTTATGCCATGTCTTATCTTTAAGCACATCAACAATCTCATTGAGTAAAGTCATAAAAAGAAAAACAAATGAACCTAATAGAAAATAGCAAACATTGAGAAGCCACATCCTTTAACTCCAGATAACACAATCATTTTAATATCTGCTCCCGCTCATCTGCATGATTAATTGGCATCTTGTCAACTGCTCATTAGGGACCCTGAAAATCATCACTGAACAAAATAAACACATTCCAATAGATGGGAGGGTTTCCAGCTGTGCATTGTACTGAAAACAAAACCAATTTTTTTAAAAGATAAAAAAACCCACACATTTAGAGAGCCAACCTCTGTGTCAGTTGACAAAAAAGAAGTTGAAAAGTTTTAAAAGCATGTATAGGCCTGATCTCAGTTACACCAATATTACACTGGTAGAATTACATTGACTTCAGTGGAATTATCCCTGATTTACAGTGAGATCAGAATCAAATCCTTATGTATTTACTGTGTGTGACTAGCGGTCTGAATACTAAGTGAGTGCATTAATAGAAAATTAGTTAAAATAAAGTATTCACTCTCATGTACACATTAGTTTCTGATATACAGTGTTAATATATTTGTTCATTTATAGGCATAGAACAAGTTATGTAGGTGCTTGTGTACAAGTATAAATGTGCCATACATACATGGTATATCTAATCCATAACAGCATACACACGTGGTATTGGTATAGATCAAGGCAGGAGTGCTGCAGTGATGTGGCCACAGAATTTTAAGACTATAGTATCTCTGAATGCCCCCTGCAACATTCTTTTACCAGTTTTCATTTACTTCAGTGGGGCTAGTCACGTGCTTATAGTGAAGCACATGCATAAGCGCTTTGCTGGAACAAGGCCAATGTTAATGGATAAGTCCGTTCCCTGACAGTGTAGATTTGGCAATGTAGATTGGCTTTTAACTAACGAATGTCTGTGAATCAGTTGGATAGGGTGCTGGAGATGTACCAGGGATTATTTCTACTCATAGCTACATTAACCTTTAGTACCCATTTAAGTATCACTACCAAATTCTATTAACACAACAGGCCGGAATTAGTTTTTCCTTTATTGCAAAGGTAACTATATCAAAGGGTTTAGCCCAAACACCATGCAATGCTTTGAAAATGTCAGAGTTGTTTTAAGAAAAAGTGTGTGAATGTTTTAGACTTAGCAGCAATATCAATTCCAAAATCTATTTCCATTAAGAGCTGGATCTATGTTCTGCTGCTCCATGAACACTTTGGGAAGGTTTAAAGAACACCGTGCACAGCTCTGGGGAACAGCTGCAGTCCCCTGTTCCGCAGAAGACTGGGTGGGGCCATGGCTCTGCTCCCTGGGCATTGGACCGTGTAGGGGAAAAGTATGCTGCACATCGTGTAGGAGAGTGTAAGAGTGGGCATGATCCCCTTGTGCATCTGGGAGCCCTAGAAAGTTCTGCCTCTTTGAGAATTCCCCCGGGAGTTCTGAATGCCCTGAGGTGACCCCAAACCACCACCAGCACAGAGATGTGTCTGAGAAGGAGGGGGAAAGGAGATTCTGGCACCTTTCCAAATGCAACAGTGCTGTAGGAAAAATAACAGCCTATCTCTCACACCCACAGTGGCAGTGACATTGGTGGGTCTCCTGCCCACCCCCCCAGTTGCGAACTGGCAATTCTAGTGGGAATGGTGCTCAGTTGTTTGAGCATTGGCCTGCTAAACCCAGGGTTGTGAGCTCAATCCTTGAGGGAGGCACTTAGGGATCTGGGGCAAAATCAGTACTTGGTTCTGCTAGTGAAGGCAGGGGGCTGGGCTCAATGACCTCTCAGGGTCCCTTCCAGCTCTATGAGATAGGTATATCTCCATATTAAATGGCATTTTCCTTCCATGCATCATAGAGTAATTTGTTTCCTTGCTTGCTTGTGTTGTATTGCTGTAGTGGGAAGGACAACAACTGATAAAGTGAGAAAGAAAGAGAGAGCCCCATAAGTGATTTCTCCCTTTATTTATGTTGACATCCTCTAGGAAAATATAAAAATAGATTTCAGGGTCTGACAGTTTTGTTGCTTCTTAATCTCAAACTGGCACTTAGGAGTTCACTTCATTCGCATCTCTGATGTGCTGTACCTTACTAGCAAGAGATCACGTAAAGGACAGAATCCACTGAGCAGGGCAAATCTAAGGTAAAGAAAGTCAAACCTAAAAACAATCCACAGTTTATTTCTCTTGGAGGAAACACAGAGACCTAATCCTGCTCTCCTGACACTGAAGTTAAAGGGACAACTCATGTGAATGAAGAGAAGTACAACCAGGAACTAGGGACAAAGATCCCTCCCCAGCCCGGCAAAGAAAAGTACTTAATAGTACACTTATAACTGAAAATAAAAGCTACTGGTTTCCACTATAGTTTTCCCAGATAATATCCCATTTGCATGAGAAATGGGTAGTGAATTCCCTTACATTGGACTGTTTGTGTGAGTAAGAATTTGCAGGAGTAGACTCTAACATTGGGCTACTTGAAATAAATGCTGGCAGGATGAGCAAGGTATCAGTCCTCAGGGATCAGCCCTGGAAAACAAACAAAAGCATTACTTGGGTTAATTTCCCAACCTCGCTCCACCCTCCCGCCCACCTCACCCCAATCATTGGCATTCCTCTGCCCATATTCACTTGCTCTCCCAGTTGTAGGGCTAGTGGTTTGAGCTGGTTGTGAATTTTTCTAGGACACAGGATTTAATTGGAAAATGCTGATTTGTCAAATCAAAAATCATTTGTGAAAACACATCAGGTTTGTTGAACTTTCCACAAACCATAGGCAGGTTTCTGCCTGACTATTTCCTGCCAGCTTTCCTGGAGGGCTCTTGGGGACTCTGAGCTTCCAGGGTTCAGAGCTCACAGGCAGCCCTGTCCTGCACCCTCCCCAGGCCTGGGGACCCCAGGCTCCCTACTGTGGATCTCGGCTTGCGCAGGGGCTCTCAGCATTTCCAAGCTTCCTGATATGGAGCTGGGAATCTGGAAGCCCGGGAATGCCAGCCTAAGATGGGATGGGCTTCCAGAGTCCTCAACAGCCCCACTATGCAGAATGCTCTGGGGCCAGGCACCCCATCGTTTCCAAACTTTTGGGGCAGCTGGCTCCCCAGGCTACAGGAGTCTGGAAGCTCAGAGAGTCAGGTGGTTTAGGAGTTTGGAAGTCCTGGATTCTCTAGTGCCAGGCCAGTCTTCGTGCCAGGGCTGCCCTGGAGCCACAGACCCCAGGATCTACAGCATCTGCTGAGTATCACTGATTCTCAGTTTCACTGCTGCTATTCAGTGGTGAGTAACCCTGAAGCCGACAAGAATCATGTCAATTTCACCCAGCTGCTGCAGAGAAAGGAGAGGAGCATATTTTGTTTCAAAACCACAATGTTTTGTTGTTTCCCAAATGAAAATTTTCAAACTGTCTGCAGAGCCCATGCAAGGAAGTTTAGCGCCCTAGGCGAAACTTCCACCTTGCGCTCCCCCCAGCCCTGCGGCAGCTCCCCCCCCCCCCCCCCCCGCCCCCCCCCCCCCGGGCGCCCTGCGGCAGCCCCCCCCCCCGCCCTGAGGCACCCCCACGACAGCTCCCCACCCCCCGGCCCGGGGAGCCGTGCGGCACCTCCCCACTCCAGCTCACCTCTGCTCCGCCTCCTCCCTGAGCACGCCGCCCCCGCTCTAATTCTCCTCCCAGGCTTGCGGCGCCAAACAGCTGATTGGCGCTGCAAGCCTGGGAGGCAGGAGAAGTGGAGTGGTGACCGCGCGCTCGGGGAGGAACGCTGTAAAAAAAAATTGGGGGCACCACTTTTTGGCGCCCCCAAATCTTGGCGCCCTAGGCAACCGCCTAGTTCGCCTTAATGGTAGCACCAGCCCTGACTGTCTGGTTTGCAGGAAATTTCAAAATTTCACAAAAATTGGACATTCAGAGTTTTGAGCTGCTCTTTTAGAGGGATCACTAACCTTTCTCGTGGACTCCTGTCTCAGAAAAAAGCACCCCGATTCTCCCAGCTTTTGCATAACAGTATCCTCACTCTCACTGATTCATTGAAAAAATAATAAACCCCTCCAAAACCTCTAAGCCTGCCCGTAGGTATCAGGCAATGAAGAAAGAGAGAGAACACTCATCTTTTATAACTCATGGGAGGTGTTCAAATACTATGGTGATGAAGACCATGTAAATGGCCATCATTTAATTGCACTGGTATGTCTGCCTTATTCTTATTTTTATTGCATGCTGCTGTAGGGAGTACCTTAAACAGTTTCTTTAATATAACAGGTACAATTCAATTATTGCCATGCTTGGTTAAACTTTTGATGTTCCCTAGGGATTGCACAGGAAATGACTTTGATGGATCACAGTTCCACTTGAAACAGAACTAGGAAAGATTAGTGTGTCTCAGGCACCGAGATTCCACACACCTAATTTTTTTTGTTCTGATGAGATAATTTTTCTAATTAACCTTGATAACATTTCTCAGATATACAGGCCTATTCACACATAGATAGAAATGTATTTTGAGAAGGAATGTTTTTATTCTCCTTTGAAAGTCTTGGATGCTGAATGTTAACACCTTGCTGACTGTTGTATACATTTTTGGGATCAAAAACTGAAATTCTTTAACCCAGCATCGTAGATCTGTATGGCATGCAAGAGCATATGACATACTTTTATAGTTATCCAACCTGTTGGATACGCATTCATTGAGAAAAGAAAGAGGTAAGTTCCATTTAAAAAAATAATTATTCTCCTTAAAGAAAGACTTATACCTACTTCAGAACTGAAATGTTTGATGAAACCATCATTTATGAGGGAATATTTTATAGCATGCATGACTAGGGTAAAGGTGCATTATTTTATGCTTTGCCCAATGCTCAGAAACTAACGTAAACAAAATGTGCATTTGTCAGTGCAAACCATTCTAAAGATTAAAGCCCAGATTTTAAAGGACATTTAGGTGTTGCTCAGCATTGCAACTAACTGATTTAGGAGCCTAAATCTCATAGTCAAAAGGGATTTTAGACACTTAGGAATCTAAATACCATTGACTGTCAATGTGATTTTGGCTCCTAAAAGTCTAAATCCCCTTTGACAATGAGATTTAGGCTCCTAAATCAGTTAGGCCTCGCAATGCTGAGTGCAGCAATGCCTAAATACCTTTTAAAACCTGGGACTAAAGCAAAATGTAAGATACTACAAAATGTTAGTATTAAGTGTGAGAGGTGCTTGGCACTGGGCAAAACACAAATAAAGTCCCTATCTCAGAGACTTTGTACTCTCTAGATGATAGACTCAGACGGCAGGATTTTCACAAGAGCATAAAAACACATTGACTTTCAATGGGACTTATGCGCCTAAATCTCGTAGGTGTTTTTGCAAATTCCACCCAGAGAAGCCAAAATGCTTTAGGAAATCCAGAGGAAGGTTTGATGATTTCAGATTCTTTTTGGGGACAGGATTATTTTAGTGTTGGCCTGGAGGTGGCAATTAACTGAAATGAGTTACTCTAGGCAGGTCACGTGGAAGAAGTCAATCTTTAGCAGGATTCTGCAAAGTGCTGAGCATTCCTGTGAGGTGCTGAGTGTATTTAGCTCCCAGTGAGGTCAGTGGGAGTAGAGCATTCAGTACTTTGCAGGATCAAGCCATATGTAAAGAGACTATGGGGACCTAGTAGACTAGGATAGGGAAAGTATCATTTCAGGCCAAATTCTACGAGCCTTACTCGTGTGGAGTAGTATCTTACTCACCAAGTGGTCCTGTTGATTTCAGTGGGGCTATTTGTACAGTTAGATACTTCTCAACATTCTGGCCCTCTATTCTGGCTAGTGGAAAATTATCTACTAAAACCTTTCCCCCCCCAATGGAAAACTGGGGGTTTGACTCAGTGAAAATGTTTGTTTGTGAAGGTGCCTGGTTTCCTCAACATTTTTATTTTTTTTTAAACCCAAAACCAGAAATTTGGCAGTTTTGGACCATATTTTTCAGTTGCCAAGCCTCCCCTCCAAAAATAAATAAATAAAATAAAATAAAATAAAATAAATAAAAAATCCGGTTTTCAATGTTTCAATGAAGAAAAAATGTTAATTCTTTTCAAAATTTTCCCTGGGGGAAAAATAATCAATTTTCTGACCCGCTCTGCCTTCCATGGATAGGGGACAGCATGGAAGAAGATGCACAAAGAGGAATGGCAGACTGGACACACAACAGTTGCCAAGACTTGCTCACTGTGAATGCAAATTGGTTCATGACAATTGGTTCATGACTGTGTCAGTTCACATTTCTGAACACCGGACTACAGCTCTTACCAGTTTACATATGCCTAAAAGATTTCTAAAATTCTTAATAACTTTCTTTGTCTCCCAGAAATCTTCTGAAACAGAAGCAGAACAAATTCAGAAACTCTAATAACATAATCCACAGCCATTTTTTGCTGAATTCTGATTTTTAGCTTAACAAAAAGAAATATAGAAGACAATTTTCTGGACAAACTTTACAAAAGTTAAGAGAGAGGTGTTGTGTGTTGGCCTTTTGCAAATTAAAAAGAAATCAGTCCTGGGGAATTGGTATAACTGCTTTTGACCTCCTCAGGGAAAACCTATTCCAACTCCCACTGAAGTCAATGGAAGACAGGCTCATATCTAACCAGCTATCCAGTTACATGTGACTTTACAAGTCTTCCACCTTTTGTACCAGCAAAGCTGTACATTTGTGGATGGTGTCTGGTCAGGTAACAATAATCACTTTGTGGGTAGCCTTTGTTTATTGGTGGCGAGACATAATGCCCTGGTAACAATGTACTGTCCCTTTCTGAAAATGACCCACAGTATCACAAAATAAAACATGTTAAATTCCTGTTTCAATGATACAGTAGAGATAAAAGAGAAGACTACCTCTTCCTTTAAGGATCCACTATGACAGTGACCTAGCAATGCCTTTCACTGCAGTGTGACCAGGAGTTTGCCATTTCAGTTGATTCACCTGAGCCACAAATAAATTCTTCAAGATGATTCAGGGAATCAAAGACAAAATCTCAGGCTCAGCGATATGTACATTTCTCACACTCACAGGAGGATGCTGTCTTGAGAATGTATTACATTCCTCCTTTTTTAAAATTCTGCAGCATATTGTCCTTCTGCCCTAGAGCCTTTGCCATACCTTTGAAAGAACACTGTTAGAGAGAGAACAGATGGAAATAATGATAACTACTTACAGAGAACATTGCAACAAATACACAATGCATATAAGGTCTGATCCAAAGTCAGTAGAAAAACTGCCTCCATTACTGTAGTATCAGCACCTCAACTTCTTTTGTGTATTTGTCCTCACGATACCCCGGTGAGGTAGGAAAATACAATTAATCCCCATTTTATAGTTGGGGAACTGAGGCTCAGAAAGACTGTATGCTCCAAAGTCACACAGTGATGGAGCAGGGGGAATGGAAGCTGGGTTTCCCAAGTCCCAGGCTAGCATTCTAAACACAGACCATCCTTCCTCTTGAATTGATTGGGCTTTGGATCAGGCCCATACTGACTGGCTTTAGCTATCTTTACTTGGCTTACATTTCAAGCTATATTTGGAACACTTTGTGGCTGTGAAATAGTAACAGTTATTCAAAATCTTAGATGCTTCAATAAGGCAACTGTTGGCTCCAAAGGAGGCTGGCTTCAAAGTATTATTAAGGAAACGTGTATCATACTAAAATTGATGTTTTTTATGAGAGTTCATTATATAAAATCTCACCCCTTTCTCCCTCAAATAAAATGCATGCTCACTGATGAATATGATTTCAAAGGACAAACACCGACCAAGAAGCTTTACTGACTATGAAGAATGTTATCTGATTAATAGTCAACGACTACCTAGAAGCAGAGAACTCCCAACCCCTAACCTTTCAGAACATCTCATACACACTTCTCCTTGCCTCAAGGCCTTGCATGGTCTGCTTCCTATTTACCTCTCTCTGATCTCATCTTTCTGCTCCACTTGTTGCACCTTTGCTCCACCCAATCCACAAACCTAACTGCCTGCATTGTGTCTTTCTCGCACTCTAACCTACATGCCCTCTCCCATGCATTCCACTATGCTTGGAACACCACGCTAGCCTTTCCTCCTTCACGACCATGTCATTCTTCTAAAAGATACAGTAGCAAATCACTCTCAGTCTTACGCTCCCATGGCACAAATGAAGCAAAAAGAAGCAGGCTGTCCCCTGCTGAGTATACCCCCTGGCATGGAGGAGACCCCAGCAGGAAAGAGAGCCAGCATATTTGACTACTATCACTGCTACCCCACCACAGACCCTGTTGTAGGGTTCATGTTGTGGGGGTGAAGAATTTGCCTCAAACGATACCTGTAATTTGTTATAAAATTCTCTTTGTTAAAAATAATTGTGCACAGCAATTTAGGAATTGAGTTGTGACTATGTCTCCAGTATTTCAGACTGTGCAGCTGTGATAATCACATCTGAAGATCTCATTCTGTTAGTGGTATCAATACTTTGTTCAGGCACTAAGTGGCAGGTCTTACCTGTTGGGTTTCACTCCTAGACAAGGAAGAAAGCAGTGTATAGTTTCTTTGACAAGTGCGCCTGCAGCAGATAAAGTGTCACCACAGTTCAGGAGAGTGATTGTTTCTGAAGCAGGAGAAGAGAACATTGGGACTGAAAAGAATGAATATTTTAAGCAATATAGAGGAAGAAAAATTAGATTTTTGTGTTAAAGGCTTGGCTGATTTTTATTGTAAAGAACTGAAAACAGGAATAATGAATAGAGCATACATCAGGCATCTATCTATCTGTCTAACTATTTGTCTGTGTATTGAATATCTAATGTATACATCAGTGTAATTTTCTGGGCACATATACTGTACACAAGGCATAATAGATATTAGTTTAAAGTTAGTGTATTATATAAAATGCTTATGACATCTGCAATCACTGTATAAAAATAGTATGAAAGCTTTAGCCATAGCGAGTGAAATAGTAAGAAGGATAAGGGAAAGAGAGAGTTAAAGAAATTAAAAGAACATCTAAAAAGATGAACCTTCTGATAGGATTTAAACTTTCTATGGGATTCACAGAGCTTAATCAAGAAAAGGAGCTTATTCCATCAATGTGGTGCGCAATAACAGAAAAGGCAGAAGGACGTTGTAGAAAATTTTTTCAGTTATAAAATAAATGTGAAGAGAAATCAAGAGACTCCTCCCATGTCTGATGACCATCTGGATGGGTTTTCCAATAGAAACCTTACCATGAACTTGAAACACATAGAAATTCACTCACCGGGTAGGAAAAAAATAATACTCTTTGAGACATTCCAGCGCAACGAAATCTGTGCTGTCAATATATTTATTTAGTATATAGATTCCTTTGTCTGCCTGTTTCTGTGACTCATCTTGCAAGGCACTTCTTCTCTACTAGCCTCCAGAGTGTCAAAATCTCTTGAAAATTTGCTTATCTTGTTCACATATGATATCCGTTTCTGTAACACACACCTATTTTCAAAGGCTGTTACCATAAGGCTCTAGTAAAATGTGAGCTTGTTTTACTCTGTACGACCAAACTCTGGTTATCTCCAAATACCATTAGCTGAAGCCCACTTAAATATCACCCTCAGCTGCACTAAGCTCTTCAGGTTGTACTTAGGGCCAGATCCTCAGCTGATGTAGATTGGCATCTCTCCAGTGAAGTTCAGTGATTTGAATGGAGCCATGCTGATTTACACCTGTAGATGATTTGGCCCCTAGTCTCCAAATCACAGAGCACAATGAGGAGGTCCTCACTGGCCTGGAAAGGGCTGACTGGCTTGTCAGTCTGCTGTCTGGATTCATCTGCCCTGGGGGACAGTTAAGAAAATTCTGGCTAGTTTTAGAGGAGCCATGCTCCAACTAGTCTGGAAAGCCAGATGGCATTCCATTCTCTGTGCTCTGAGGTTGCAAAACCGGACCGCAGATAGTTCAGACAACTGGCTAACTCAGTGATCGACCATGACCCCAATTAGCTGAAAGTTTGGGGTGCCATCCAACCCCATTACTGGGGAAATAATATAAAGAGGCAGAAATGTTTATTTTAATTTTCTTTGCATGTGTTTGTTAGGTTTTATGAATTCTGTTAACATGTTTTTGAATAGACTGAGGGCAGCTCTGTCTCTGTGTTGCAGCTAGCTGAGATTGTGAATCAATAATGGTAATAATAACAACGAATAGATACATTATAAACTAAAATGCTAATTTAAAAGGCTGGCGGTAGAGCTGACGGATGTACTCAGTTTCAATCTAGTTATCATTACGAGCTATTTCCATGTTAACCGACATATCCGGGATGTTGCAACCATCGGATCAGTGGCTGCTGACACTGTATGCATGTCAAAAAACCAGGCAACCACTAAACTTTTATGGCTGCTTACACTTCACAATTGTCAGCGCTTCTTAGAACTCTGGACCTTTTTTCTGCAAAAAGACAAGCTTCTAGCCAAACCCCTTAAACTGCCAAAGCCAAAATGAGGGTCCAATTTTTTTTTATCATGTAGGAAGCTTAAAATGTGGTGTCAATAATATTTTCTGCAAGTGATACAAGGTGTGTGAGGTAATATTTTTTGCTGAACCAACTTCTGTGGTGAGAGAGACATGTTTTTGAGCTTTCATAGAGCTCTTGTTCAGGCCTGCAAGGTTAGTTATATGATTCTGCATTTCTGATATATATAATTCACAACCATATAAATGTGAGATCACCAAATTTGTGTGAAACATAACGTTTAATCTGAAGTTAGTGATATCCATCTGTTATCTTTCCTAAGGATTTTTTGCAGGGGTGAAAGTAACATAAAGAACTTACCGGTACGCTGGAGTCCTGAGCAGGCGGCGAGGCCTCAACTGGAAGGGGCATGGCCTCAACTGGAGGAGGTGGGGCCTTTAGAGCCCCGGCCATTTAAATCACCACCGGAGCCCCGGGGGTCCCGGACACCTCCGCTACCCGGGAGCTCCGGCAGCGGGGCTCTGGCAGCAATTTAAAGGGCCCGGGGCGCCAGCCGCTGCTGGGAGCCCAAGCCCTTTAAGTTGCCACTTGGGGAAGCCAGTCCGGTACTTTCTTTCACCTCTGATTTTTTGAATGTAATTGTTATTTGCGTCATATATGTATCAATGTGAGCATGCTCAACATTTAGGTTTACTAAACTTGCACCCAATTTTGTATGCACAGTCATTGTGCCTACAAAAAGTGGAAAACATTGTTTGTGTTATGCACATCTGATAGTTCAATGCTGCTCTGAAAGGGCACATCCTGACTGCACATTGTGTATTCTTGCCGCCATAAATAAATGCATAAGCAAAATTGTGGAGGCCAATTTGGAGACCAAGTTGAGATATTTATTTTGTGTTGCTAAATGACAGTTGTAACTTGTCTCTTTTAAAAATTACCTTAAAGTACAAAGGTCCCAGAGAGAAAATAAATGACAAAGCGTTAGAAAGGAAGTGTATACTTTAAAGTGCTTTTAATTCTAATAAAAGCTTCCTAAAATTTTCAAAGCAGATGGAGTGCACCTATGCTAGCAAATATTACCTCAATGCTGGCATTTCAGACCTTGGGGGCCAGATTATTAGAAAATCTCTTTTGCTGGATCTCAGACAAATCACTGTAATATGCCAAAATTGATTTGGCATGAAATCATCAATGGGATCACCAGAATACTAATAACATTTAAAGACCTGGGTGTCTAAATAAAAGGACCTAAAAAACAATGAAATAAAATTTCTCTGCTTTTCAGTGGTGCAAAGAATCAGCAGATCCCATTGAAGAGGCTGATATTATTTAAAGGATTCAGCCTGGAGCTCTAACCTTTGCTTAGATGCTTCAAACAGACTAACAGGTCACTGCCATTGCTAGACTCATCACTGCATCGTTCATGTGCGTTCCCTTCTTACAGAACCATAATGCTTGTCTGGCCTATGACCCCTTTGCAACACCTCAGTCCTACAGCCATTTAAGGAAACTTTCAAGACAGGCCTGATCTAGTGGGCCAAACACAGAATTTGAAGCTAAGCACTCCTAATCTCTTATCCCAGCTTTGCCATGGATTCCCTTTGGAGCCTAGGAGAAAACCACCTCTCAGCTTCCGTTTTTCTCATCTATAAAATGGGAATGGCTATCTCTATTTACACATGCACTGGAATTGCATTGAGTTGAATGGAGCTACACTGACTTACACCAGCTGAGGATGTGGGGCTTGACTTTTTAGGTAGGAATGTTTTGAAAATGTTGGGAAAAGTATAGCAGGGAAGGGAATCTACAGCCAAACCACAACCCAAGGGACCTAAAAATGTCTGAAATGATTAATGAAATTGGAAGCCGCTCAGAAAAAAAAAAAGTAACTATGCGTTTTTGAGCAGAGGAATTAATTAAGAGAGGATTCTCTTTATACTTACTTTAGTAGGTCAAATAGTTTATCCACTAAGATGTCTCTAAAGCTGCAAACACAAAGAATCAACCCAAAAGACATAACTTGAATGGTGGGGTGTACCAATGAATGTGTCTACCAAACTGTAGGTGGACAGTGAGTTAACAGAATCCAGAGTAGACTATATATCAATAATACCACTAACCAGAGAGTAAGGCAAGTAACATTTATGACAAGCAATCAGCTGAGTGTAATATGTAGCCTTTATTAACACACAAATACAGCTCAGGATGAGAGAGTAGAAATTCTGACAGATTTTATTGGATGGCCAGTTTGGATTTCTGCCTCCTTCATTCAGGCATGCAGTATTTGTACCTTTACTATAAAACCCAGATGAATGAAGTCAAACTCATAACAATGTACTCCCCTTTTTGGTGGTACAAACTGAACTAAGAGACAGACTGTGTGAAAGTTAAAATAGGGACATGATGGTTTAGTAAAGGCCTGATCAGATTCCACTGAAGTCAATAGATGTCTTTCCATTGACTTGCGTTGTCCTGATGAAATGCATCCTAGAATACTCAAGGAACTAATAGAGGAGGTATCTGAGCCTCTAGCTATTATCTTTGGAAAATCATGGGAGACGGGAGAGATTCCAGAAGACTGGAAAAGGGCAAATATAGTGCCCATCTATAAAAAGGGAAATAAAAACAACCCAGGAAACTACAGACCAGTTAGTTTAACTTCTGTGCCAGGCAAGATAATGGAGCAAGTAATTAAGGAAATCATCTGCAAACACTTGGAAGGTGGTAAGGTGATAGGGAATAGCCAGCATGGATTTGTAAAGAACAAATCGTGTCAAACCAATCTGATAACTTTCTTTGATAGGATAACGAGTCTTGTGGGTAAGGGAGAAGCGGTGGATGTGGTATACCTAGACTTTAGTAAGGCATTTGATACAGTCTCGCATGATATTCTTATCGATAAACTAGGCAAATACAATTTAGATGGGGCTACTATAAGGTGGGTGCATAACTGTCTGGATAACCATACTCAGAGAGTTGTTATTAATGGTTCCCAATCCTGCTAGAAAGGCATAACAAGTGGGGTTCCGCAGGGGTCTGTTCTGGGACCGGCTCTGTTCAATATCTTCATTAACGACTTAGATATTGGCATAGAAAGTACGCTTATTAAGTTTGCGGATGATACCAAACTGGGAGGGATTGCAACTGCTTTGGAGGACTGGGTCATAATTCAAAATGATCTGGACAAATTGGAGAAATGGTCTGAGTTAAACAGGATGAAGTTTAACAAAGACAAATGCAAAGTGCTCCACTTAGGAAGAAAAAATCAGTTTCACACATACAGAATGGGAAGAGACTGTCTAGGAAGGAGTACGGCAGAAAGGGATCTAGGGGTTATAGTGGACCACAAGCTAAATATGAGTCAACAGTGTGATGCGGTTGCAAAAAAAGCACACATGATTCTGGGATGCATTAACAGGTGTGTTGTGAGCAAGACACGAGAAGTCATTCTTCCGCTCTACTCCGCTCTGGTTAGGCCTCAGCTGGAGTATTGTGTCCAGTTCTGGGCACTGCATTTCAAGAAAGATGTGGAGAAATTGGAGAGAGTCCAGAGAAGAGCAACAAGAATGATGAAAGGTCTTGAGAACATGACCTATGAAGGAAGGCTGAAAGAACTGGGTTTGTTTAGTTTGGAAAAGAGAAGACTGAGAGGGGACATGATAGCAGTTTTCAGGTATCTAAAAGGGTGTCATAAGGAGGAGGGAGAAAACTTGTTCACCTTAGCCTCTAAGGATAGAACAAGAAGCAATGGGCTTAAACTTCAGCAAGGGAGGTCTAGGTTGGACATTAGGAAAAAGTTCCTAACTGTCAGGGTGGTTAAACACTGGAATAAATTGCCTAGGGAGGTTGTGGAATCTCCATCTCTGGAGATATTTAAGAGTAGGTTAGATAAATGTCTATCAGGGATGGTCTAGACAGTATTTGGTCCTGCCATGAGGGCAGGGGACTGGACTCGATGACCTCTCGAGGTCCCTTCCAGTCCTAGAATCTATGAATCTATATGAGAAACTTCAATGAAGGAATGATCAGTGGAATTCAGATTATATAAAGGGGAAAAGACAACAGCTCCAGTTCAAGTTAATGGAAGAAATAGAATTAACTGGAGTTGAGATCCAAGAAAGTTTTCAGTTGAAAAACCTCAGATCCTGAGCAATGAAAATAAAGTGTCAGGTGTTTCTAGCCCATGGCTGTTTGAAGATATTGACTATAGAGAAGTTTACATCTTAAAGCTGCTTCCCTTTTAAATAGACAATCATCACGGACTGTTTTTTCTGAAGAGACTAGGAAATAGAGGAGTATTAAGACTTAACACTCTTGCTTCACCTGACTGCAAAGGAATAGTGGCAAATGATGCAGTTTTCCTGTCTACAGCATGCAGACTGATGGTAAATAAGCATTTGGAGACAGAAGAAAAGGAGAAGCAGTGGCAGAATATGTCATATTTGGAAAGTAAGTTGTGAAAACAACATTTGTTTTGCCCATATTTTTCAGTACCTATAGTTCCAAAACCAATAAAGGGAGCATTGTGTCACAATGCTGTATTATGTTGTATTTATTATTTTTTTCCAGCCTGAAGTGCTTTGTGTGTGAGATTAAAAAGCTGCAAGTCTCAGGCCATCTGGCCAACCAAATGGATTTAGTGTACAGGATCGTTGCCAGATGTATGCCAGTTGTAAGTTTAATTTTTGAACATATAAAATGCCTGGGGCTCTGTGTCTGTTATTCAGAGAAACCATGTTCCTGTTTTCCAGATGAATCTAGATATAATTTCAATCTAGTCATCTGGCCTTCTCTCCTTCACATGGTTTTAGGGCATATTCTTTGTCTCTCACCAGCAAAAACTGTTGGGAGAGGATTTTGCATATATTTGATATGTGCCTGTGTATTTGATCACTGTTGTCTGACTTTACACAATGGCAGGAAACAGTAGTTATTTTCATTAAGAAATTTCATTGAAATTGCTAAATTGAGAGAGAAATCTCATGGAATGCTCTATATTAATTTGCACTTATACTTAAGTGCATCAACATTTATAATCAACTTAAAGGGTAAATATGTCAACAGTATTGTCTAGTTTGTAAGATGTTAATAGTGCAATTTAATTGATTTCATTTAGACTGAAAGTTGTGCTGAATTTAAATTTTGCAAATTATAAGGAAGATAAAGGGTGCTTTTTTATTTTTGCAAATAAATTTACATAATGGGTCTATGATACATCTGGGATATATATAGGCATTATAGAGCTCAACTGTGTATCCCCTGACAGAGTGAATGGCTGGGGCCATTGGAAATGGATAGTAGAGACCTTCACTTCAAAGTTATCAGTTGAAATTCAAACTAGATCAGGAAGCGTGGTGAATTTCCTGTAGTGATAAACAGGAAGCAAGAGCAATTCAAAGAGGGTATGATATGATCAGCAAAGTGGGCAAAGAAAATTATCTCAGAAGATTTTTTTTTTGTATCATGAGATTTATCAAACTCTGAGTTCTGGCTCTAGGAAGGAATGGCTGAAAGTTATTACAATCTCCAACATGAGCTTTTGTGTCAGGGGCTCTGCCATTTCTGTTTGCCCAGCACTGAGCATTCTGTTGGCACTCAGGAATCTGACTGGTGGCCTATGTGAAATGATGTGCTGAACTCATTCTAGTTCCTAATGCATAGGTGTCCACATCACCATCCTCAGTGTCCTTGTTGGCAGCCTCAAGATATGGACACTGAATTACCGTTCTACACCTATTTGGGGGCCCTGTGAATCATAGATGAAACCATTTGGAAGGGATATAAACTCACATGCTTCAGGGCATAAGCCAACCTCTAACTAATGGAGGTTAGAATGAAACTATTCCTAAGGGGAGGTTATTCCATAACTACCCACAACAAGATGTATTGCACCTTCCTTTGAAGCATCCGGTACTAGCCACTGTCAGACACAGGATAGTGGACCTGATGGACCACTGTTCAGATCTGTTATGGCAATTCCTGGATTCCCATTAGGCTTTATAAAACTTAACTATATGCAGGCTAAATATGGGCTCAAATGTTTGGTATCTCAGAAAAACAATAATTGCCAACATTCAAAGGACACTGTCAAGAATAAAAGACTCTGATGACAGGGTAGCTGGTCCCAATCTAGTCAATTAAAGGGGGCTGGGCCACACTGCCCCTATAAAGAGTGGCCAGAGGGCAGGAAATGGGGAGGTATATGAGATCTCTGACTAGGGAAATGCATGGGGTTTCAAGTTATCCATTGCTAAAACCAAAGGGTTGATCTTTACTAAAAGGAAAGTTATGAAGGAATCCAGACTGCATCTATATGGAGAACAAATAGACATAATTAAAAGGGTTTAAGTTCTTAGGGGTAATATTTGATACTAAATTACTTTGAAAAGATCATACAAACTATGCTAAGGATAAATGTACAGGAAGGATTAACCTGCTTAGAAGTCTTGCTAGGACTAATTGGGGGGCAAGTAAGAAAACAGTGCTGATAGTACACAGAGCCTTAATCAGACCAGTTATTGACTATGGCTGCCAAGCTTTTGAGTCAGCATCAAAATCAGAACATAAAAAATTAGATTTAATACAAGCCCACCCACTACGAATTGTGTGCGGTGCATTTATTACAATGCCTATATGCCCTACACCAGGGGTCGGCAACGTTCCGCACGCGGCTCGCCAGGGGAAGCTGCGGCCAGCACATCCCTCGGCCCGCGCCGCTTCCCGCCGCCCCCATTGGCCCGGGACGGCGAACCGCGGCCAGTGCGGGCCGCGATCGGCCGAACCTGCCGCGTCAGCAGGTAAATAAACTGGCCCGGCCCGCCAGGGTGCTTACCCTGGCAAGCCGCGTGCCAAACGTTGCCGACCCCTGCACTACACATAGCTTCTAGTGAAATGCCAGTTACAGTGCGAATGAGACTGCTAGACTTAACTTTCTTGGCCAAAGCTAATGGGAACTGCAATGACAAAAGGACCAACCAAATATATGAGGACTGTTGGGAATTTGGTAAGCAAACTATAGCACATGATGTTAGAATGCTACATGCTGCTCAAGGTAAAGTGGGGGTGCAGGAGCTGAAAGACAACGAAAAGCTGAATGAAGTTAAAAGTCTTAGTCATGGGAAAATTCGTTATGGATGGAAAGTCGCATGCCCAAACATGGATTTAGGTTAATTTTAGAAACTTATGGGTAAAAAGAGACAGTAAGAATTAAAAATTAAGTGTACCAGCATATAGTGAAAAGTGGAGTTGGTTTGATGAAATATATACAGATGGGGTCCAAAAAATAAAACAAAAAACAGGAAGAGTAGGGACAGCATATTGCATACCAAAATTGGGAATTAGTACATCTAAAAGAATATCTGATTGTGTAGCTCTCATAACAGCTGAACCAGTAGCAATAACTCTAGCATTAAATTGGATCTGGGATGTATGTCCAGCAACAGCGGTCATTTTTTCAGATAGTCTGAGGCCTTATGGCAATCAAAGGGGTGTCTCAGTATGTAGAAGTGATTTAATCAATAACATTATATTTCTAATAACAGAGTTAGTACAGCTGGGGATATGTGTAGCATTAGCTGGGATCCTAGTGCATATTGCGATAACGGGGAACAAAATGGCTGACCAAGCAGCTAAAAGTGCTGTAAGGAATGGAAGGACTGACACAGAAATACCCTTGAGTAAACAGGAATTCAGAAGCCTAGTACAGAAAAATTTAAAAGAGGAATGGCAAAAAATGTGGATTAATGAAAAAAGAGGAGGAAGATTTTTTGAATTGTGCTCTAGAATTGAGAATAACGACATCCTTCAGGGCCTGGAAAGGACTGACAAAGTGCTTTTGTTTAGCGTAATAACTGGCCATTGTGGCGTAAACAAAAAATCTGTTTTGAATAAATGGACACAAAGATGGACCCTGTGCACTCCGTAAGGTGGAAGAAACAATTGATCACCTTTTATGGGTATGTAAGGGCTTTGATAAAGGAAGGGGGAAGCTCTCTAAGGAATTCATATGTCTGATGGTAACAAAAATAACATTATCTTATTTAGTAAAAACATCAGGGATATAGAATATTATTTAAAAAAAGTGTTGTTATATTACCTGAAAGACACAGGGCAGAGTGAGAGAACATAAACTCCTAAGTATTAAGGAATTATAGTTGGTGGTGGCTATAAACTACTCAGTCAAGTCTGCTTCACTATGGAAAAAGAAAAAAGAAATGGGGAGGTGGAAGGGAGTGATTGGGATGGGAAGCCACTATGGAATGAAGTAACTCTTGTGGTGCATCCCTGGAGCCAGGGGCCAGAGGCTCAGCAAAGGGAAGGGAGCAGAGCTGACTAGAACTGGGAAGCTGCCAGGAGCAAGAGTGCCAGAGTGCCTGGGAGGGGTGGCCCCGAAGCCTGAGAGAAAGGAGTGAGTTAAGAGACTTTTCTGTTGCTTTACTTGCCTGTGCTAAGAGAATAAACCTTCTTAAAGTAGCCTGAGGATGGCAGTGGGTGTTTGGAAGCTGGGGAGAAGCCCTGCCCTATGACAGACCCAAATATGACCCTGTCCTGTAAAAATTTCAGTCTTCCCTTAAGAACGCATCCTTAATAACAAAAAGACTATCAGCCTTCCAAAACACGGGCTGAAGTAGCCTTCAGATCAATGGGCCTGATTCTAATCCTACGCTGCTTTTTACACTCATATATCTGCATTGAGTTCAATTCAGTCACTCCAGGCTTACACCTGTGTTAGATCAGAATCAGGTGCAATGTTTTTATGTTACACAACATGAACAAAATCATTCTGAATCTTACCATGTACACAGCTGTCTTCCAGGACTTTGCAAAATGTTTGTAATGAAACATGAAACTCAGCTGGTTGATGACAAACTCATAGTACAGCCCAAGTTTGTCAAAAGGATTGCTGAGCTTTTAAGAACACCTATGCTCTGTTTCAGTTAAGGCTATTTTATAGCTTCTCACAGCAGTCATGTGACATTCACAGGTTCTTATTGTTTTGACATGAAGCCAGGTGATAGTCAGTGGTTTCAACTGGTTTTTACTTTGAGTTTTTGGGTTTCTCTGAACCTGAAACTCTAGTGACTCTCAGGGGGTGCAAACTCAGGCTAGGTCTACACTACCCACCTGAATCGGCGGGTAGAAATCGATCTCTCGGGGATCGAATTATCGCGTCTCGTCGGGACGCAACAATAGATCCCCGAATCAACGCTCTTACTCCACCAGCAGAGGTGGGAGTAAGCGCCGTCGACTGGGAGCCGCGGAGGTCGATTTTGCCACCGTCCTCACAGCGGGGTAAGTCGGCTCCGATACGTCGAATTCAGCTACGCTATTCGTGTAGCTGAATTTGCGTATCTTAAATCGACCCCCCGTAGTGAAGACTTGCCCTCAGGAAGTTCAAAACCAAATCAAAAGTTCATACAAACCTCTCTGAACTAAAACTCCTGAATTGTACACAGTTGTACTCCTTTGCTGTCTCAGGCCCAGGAGTAAAGAGGATTTTTTTAGGGTGGCTTTTGTTTTTGGACAGGGAGAGTGAGAGAGTGTGCAGGTGGCTAGGCAGTGAATATTAGAGTTTAGAGAATGTGCAACATTGTTCAAAAGAAAAGAGAAATTAAGAGAGGCAGACAAAAGCAAGCAGCAGTGCTGTCTAATGCAGCATTGAACACAGAAATGAATGGCAGGTGGCAGACAGGATAAGACCAAAATGAGACTCACAGCAAATAAAAACAGACTATAGTTATCTCACAAAGGCCAGGAGTAAGAACATTGCATTTGCATGTCCTTCCCGTCTCCTCATGGTGATTATAGAATTTGCAACTCAAACAAAATTAATACATAGGCCTCCTCCACATGTGGCCCAGGAAGGAAACTATTTGCCTATCAGCCCTAATGACTTCGCTTTTAAGAGTGTGGCAGCCTACCTGGAAAACTCACTATGGGACTTGTAGAATCTCATTGCAGTAGCTAGGGCATCTTGGATCATGCTTCTGATGGACTCAATCCTTGAGGCTGCAACTTTTTAATTATTTGTACATATATTTTGATTGATATTTTCAAAACCATTTTCAAAGGTGCCCACCCACTACACTGTTTATATAACAAAAATCCCCACAACAATAAACTCTTGGCCCACCCAAAACCAGCAGCAAAGCTCCAACCTCAGTACAGCCGAATAGGTGGGAATGTCCCCACAAGAACTCCCCATCTCCCCACCCCCCAACAATTTGCTCTACCCTCTTGAAAAGCCCACCACAAAGACAGGCCTTGCAGCGTGCCTTGCAGGCCAGCACTCCTGTACTGTTTTCCAACAAAGACAAAAACGTGTTTCACAGCTGAGGGGGCTCCTCTTGGAGAACACTCTACTACCAGGCTCCTCTCTATTATGTCAAGGGGGCTGCAGCTCAGGCAACTTCACCAACCGGAAGTGGGTAGCATCCTCTTAACTGTTACTTCAGAATGTGACATTGTTTCCTTTTTTCTTCACCCTGAGTCTTGTTAGTCTTTAATACAAGAGACCATTGGCCTAAAGAAAGAAACCTTTTGATTAAAAATCAGAGACAAATGAGAGATGCTGAAGCTGCTCCCCACACTCTTAAATCTACAAAGGGAATGACTTGACTGGATAAGAGGACTTTGCATGGATATTATACCTATGTTACATTCAGATACAAAAAATAATGCCAGAGAGAAGCTGTTTTTTGGGGGGAAGCATAGCTTCGTGTTAGTTAAAAATTCAAGGATGTTGGTTTTGTTTAAGCTGGCCAGCCTGCCTGTTATCTCAGCCAAGAAATATGTAACCCACGCCTGCTCTCCCCACCCCCCCAAAACCAACAATAGTTTTGTTGTGAACTTTAAAGGAAGTGGGAGCAGGTCTATGCTTCTGAATGTCAAGCCACCACTGGCTGAGTCATCATCCATCCTGTTTGTTCCATAATAAATTTGAAGGATGGGTATGACTGGATGCAGTAATACTACTATATAAAGTGAACACACTCACACCATTGCTACGTATGTCTGAAAGGACAGTATTTTCCACATTTGACCCTTCTGATTCATTGGGCCAAATCCTCAACTGATGTAAATCAGCCACAATTAACACCATCACAGGATCTGGCCTCCTGAAGATAATGAGGTTGCACAGGTGTATCTGAGAGTGGAATTTGGCCCTTAATATTTAAAGAAATAGGGGAAAAAAACCCTACTGTTACAAATTCTGGTATTACAAAACTCTATCTGAAATGCCTTTGTGTCTTCAGGTATGTCTACACTGCATCTGGAAGTGAGACTTCCAGCCCAGGTCCACAGATTCCCATTAGCAGGGCTCAAACTAGTGCACTAAAAATAGCTATATAGATGTTGCTTTGATGCAAGGTGAACTGGAGCTCAGGTTCTCAAGCTTGAGAGGTAGAGCGGGGGTGGGCTTTTAGAGTGCTAGTGCGTGTGGGCTTTGCATGCTCTGTAGACATGACCATAGAGTCTAAAGATTCCAACAGTGGGCCTTAGAATGTAGAGAACCTGTTCTTGCACTGTTCAGGAGAGAGTTTTGCAGTCCAGGGGATGTGCATGGACTACTCAGAGGGCCAGAACTATGTATTTGGGAAAAGCTTGGCTGGCAGTTTTTGACTAAAAGCACATTTGGGGGCAGATTTTCAGAGGTGCTGAGCACAGCTCCAGTTAAAGTCAATGGGAGCTGCAGGCACTAGGCATCTCTGAAAATCAGGCTCTCACTGTGCATATTTAAAGGATAATTGAAAGGTTGGTACTTGAGAATTTTGAGACAGAAGGGCTGGCAGACTCTGTTCTCATTCAAACTAGCTTTAATCATTGTATGTTTTTCGTTAGATAAATGCACAGTAACAGTACTTCAGTGCAATAAAGAATAACACAAGCACAGCAAGAGCATGCAGATTACACACTGAAAAAGAATACATGTGGTTCTGGCTGCTGCTTTCCAAAGAGGAACCCATATGAGGGAAGATGGCATTGCAAAAATGATGGCCCTTAAAAATCATTTGTCCTGAGATATTAGCAATTTTTTTTCTTATGAAAACTCATTCAGAAAAAAACCCAGGGAAATTAAACATAGTAGATTCCATATAAAGGAGGAACAGCAAATTGAGCAAAAGGAGGATTATGAGAACTAAATCTTTTGTTCAGAGAGTGATTAAAAAGCATTAACTTGGATGAAGTCAATCTAGAGCTTAACTGTCTGAACCTGCTGTCTTGTTTTTCTGCTGTTTGGTTTGTCATATATTAAGAATCGACTAGAAGGCAGCTCATTAGGCGGGTTTGAGCTGGGCAAGTTGTCTCACTTCTAAATAGTTACACTTGAGCAATGCCAGTCAGACATAGGTTTTACCTTGCTGCTGTTCAGACAACATTTATTGTTGTTGTCCATTAGTGATCACAATGGGTTAGGCACTGTACACACAGGAAGGAAGGCACTGTCTGCCTTGAAGAGCTGAAACTCTAAAATATGTCCTATGAGGGTTCCAACAAGCAATGATACTCTGCTTCTTGTGGCCAATGGAGAGTTTCCAGTATAAATCACTTCCCCTGTCTATCCAAGAACAAATACAACTATAGTTCACAATTGAAATAATGAAAGTATCAAGCTACTTGCTGTTTGCCTTGTATTTAGAATGCATTTTTCTTGCTCTGTACTTAGATTAGATCTGGACAATCCAAGGACCACCACTATGGGTCACCTCTGCCTCATGTCAGCCTGTCTCTTTAAAGGAGCATCCTTGGTTTACAGCAATGAGTAACAATATGAAATGAGAGTTGACCGTTGGCTTTAAATCATACAAGGAAGAGATGGAAAAGACCCATCATCCAAATGTTTGTTCCCCACTTGTCCGCTGCTCCCACACACATCTCCATGTTTTTTTTAATGCTGCCATATATATTTAGTTGACCTTCCTTACACTAGTTTATATAACAAGTCCTTCCCTCACACTATTGTAATCTAATTAGACAAACTAGAGGCAGAGGGTGGCTAAAAGGATGCAGCATTAAAACCAAGGTGTGCTTATTGTGTTGCTCCGTTCCACAATCTTTGTTGTTTACTGTCTCTACTTGGTTGTTTTGAATTGGGTTGAAGAGTTCAGAAATGTTGGTTATCTCTAACCATGGTGGATACTTTATTTTTCCAGGCATTTTATTGTCTTCCATGTAATCTGGATTATTATCCAAACCTAATATCCCCACAAAACTACTTTTGCAAGAGTGAAGCTATTTGAATCATAAAAGTTAGACGGGGAAAAGGTCTAGTAGGTTATTTAGTCCATCCGCCGGCTAACGGAGGATTGTTCCCTACAGGATATGCTCTAATGCTCTGCTGTAACCAAATATAGGAGAGATACTTGCTCCCCTGTAAGAAGGCTTTACACCAATTTATAGTCCTATGAAACTTGGTATTTGTTCTTAAATTGAATGTACTTTCCTATTCCTGTTGCAACACCCGATAACTCTCCTATGTCCAAAATATCTTAGATAAAACTGATCAGCAATTTATATGTCCCCAAAGCAACAAATGTAAAAGTCAATGTGCAATTGCATCATGATATTGATGTGCTATGAGCTCAGAATATCATGATATCCATTGTGATCACATTTTTGCTGCCCTAGAATGTACTAGCATCTGATCAGCAAGCATTCTCTAATGAATAGACTGGTAGAGCAAATGTGCTTGTGCCTTTAAAATGGTGAAGGAGAATTTCATTATCAGATCTTCTCCTTCGCCAGAAGCAGCAGACAATAAAACGGAAAGGAGAGAGATAGCTCATGGCGTTTGTCGGCAAAAGTCACCCTTGGTTCAAAGGGGTTTGTTATAAATATTATATTAGAGGTATTAGTTAGGCCAGATTGGATTGCAGCTGGTCCAGAATGATGCAACCCTAAGGCCTGTAATAAAGATAGAAGAAGCGAAACGGTTTGGCATGAGAGATTTCTGCATGGCTCAAGAAGTGAAGAGGAAAGAAGGAAAATCTTCCTCTCTTGGCACAAGTCTCGGGTTGAAAGCAGCTTTTTTAATAGCCATCTTACCCCCTTTTAAAAATGTTATTTTTTTTATAAACAAAGAATAGAAGAAAAAGTACCTGGACAAACAAAATGACACAAATGGTTACAGGGATACTGCCAACTTGAAATCGAGTTCATTTTTTAAAATAATTAAAAATATTCAAGTTCTATATCCGTCCCTGCCAATGTTTAGGCTTCTACAACGTGTTCTTTAAAAATATTTATCTCTTCCCTGAGAAGAAGGATCAGGCAGTTCTTAGGGTGTTAGCCTAGGCTTCAGGAGATGCAGGTCCAGCTCACTGTTCTGCCACAGACTTCCTACCTAACCTTGGGCAAGTCACTGAGGCTATGTCTACACTGTCCTGCAGTCCAGACTACAGGAGTAGATAGCAGTGGGCACCAAATTGCTGTGCCCCGTAACTACCCGATGTGAATGCTGCAGGTGCAAACTAAAAGGTTCCTAGTTTGTGTCAGCCTTTTAGTTTGCACCTGCAGCATCCACATGGGGGAGTTACAGTGAAGCAGTTTGGTGCTCACACAGTTCAAATGGCAGGGCAGCGTAGACAAGCACAGAGAGACTCAGGGTGTCAGTCCCCTGTCTGTACACAGGGCCTGCTCCAGGCACCAGGCACCCAAGCTGGTGCTTGGGGCGGCACCTGGAGGGGGGCGGCGCGGCGCTCTGGCCGCCGGGGAGAGCCGAGCCCCAGCCGGGGCTCGCCGCCCTCTCGCCGCCCTGCCCCCGGCGCTCTGGCCGCCGGGGTGGGGGGGAGAGCCGAGCCCCTGCCGGGGTGAGAGCCGAGCCCCCGCCGGGGGTCGCCGCCCCGGGGGGGGGGGGGGGGGGGTGGCCGGAGGCTTTTTTGCCTGGGGCGGCAAAAAAGCCAGAGCCGGCCCTGTCTGTACACTGGGAATAATCCTCACAGGGGTGTTATTAACATAAATGAATTAAAGATTGTGAGGTGCTCAGATACTACCATGATGGGAACCATACAAATGCATAAAATAGGGAAATTGACTGTTCATATTGAAATACTGTCAAATGCAGAAAGTAAGCAAACTGAGGAAGAAAGGGAATAGAAATATATTTTCCCTCTAATCTCTCTAATTATGGTAATCTTAGGTGTTACTTGTAACAACAGTAGGTAAAAAAAATGTTCAGACTGACGTGTGACTTTTAAGTTGACAGTGCCACTTTAAGAAAAAGATCTTTAGCACTCTTCCTCCCACTAAGAGAGAACAACGCAACCAAAAATAATTTAAGAGGTGGACATTTCTAAACCATTAAATAAATCCTCTGCCTTGGTGTGCACAGAGGATTATGGAAGACAGATGCCAGAAACAAGCGTAGGGTATATTTCCCCAGGGGCAGGAGGAAATATTGAGGGAAATCAGAATCATTCCAGAACATGTGATTAAGAAATTAGGATTTTTCTAAATCTTAAAAACTTGAGAGGCTGGATGGGATGCACCTGAGAAATCTGAAGAAAACAGAAGAAACAACAATAAAGCACCTTTCTAGTTAATATATCTGAAGTATGACCTTGCATCATTTACTGAACAGCATTTTTATCACTGTGAGCCTCTGCTAAGGTCAAACAACACTTTTTGTCCTTGAAACAAAACAATGCATTTTTAAGTGCCCCATATTTGCTCTCTGCAACCCCCCTTCCATTCTGCAGTGGAGGTAGGTCTCGCATGCTCACTGATAAAAGCCACTTTAAGTTTTCTGTAAGTGGATGTGAGATGGCAGAGCCTCTTTGCACAGCCTGAAAATAAGCATTGTGAATTCTACGTTACAATAAAGAAGTTGTGATACTGTCTGAACATTTTTTCATGCCTCAGATGGAAGCTCTGTGACCGTGGTAGGAGCCGAACTGTTGGGCCGTTCTGCAAACAGCACTGAAATTTTGCTGAGTGCTTTGCCATCTCTAGTGCTGAGATTGGCATATAAAATATACAGTTTGTTATAGAGGCTGAGCTCAGTTTCTAATTCTGTAATCTCAGTATAAAAGTTATAAAATAATTGCCCTGTTCTGGCATTCCCTCTGAAGCATCTGGCAGTGGCCACTGTCAGAAGACAGGGTACTGGGCTAGATGGACCATTGATCTGACCCCCAGTATAGCCATTCTTATGCTCTTAAGCCAATGCAACCATTCACTCAGCACTTAATTTACTGAAAACTCTCTAAGGTGTGGGCATTCTGCTTTATAGTCATTGTTGAATTTCCTCTGGCAGCCTGTTTGCTGCTTTCAAACATCTGGTTGCTGTCCCCTTCATTGTAACTTATTGTGACGCCTGCAGTTAATTGATCTCAAAATGTACTTACTTATGCAACTGTATTATCAAGAGCACTGAGCAGTTCTTACCCTGATCTTCCAAGATGACATAAACTTGCTGTTTCTTACCCAGAGAGTCTTGTAGGTTTGAAAGAATGCCTGCTTGAAACCTCTCTCAACTCCTGCCCAGTCCATTAAGTGATTTCCTGTCCTGGGTCTTGCTCACATGTCATCCACCAGGTGAAGGTGGCAGTAAAGTGACCAAGTGTTAACATGGACTTCAGGGTTAGGGGAGATGTGGTTTCAACTGCTAGACCAACCCATTTGGCTGCATGGCCTCTTGCTAGCCCATTGGTATAGATAGTTTCTATGAGGGGACACTATTTATGTTTCTCTTGCTTTCCAGAGTATTCAAATTCCTTTCCCTTCTTTGACTTTTCCTTTCACCCTGGACATCTGTAATTGCTGCTTTGGCTCCATTCCTAATTACTATATTATTAGCTCTGTTTTCATCTGTTCTCAGCTGCTTAGATTTTATGGACTTATTTTGGCTACTCTACATATAACAAATAGGGAAGCTGAATTAAATCCACAAATGCTAAAATGAGAACCACATTTAATAGCACATTATCTGACCAACATAATTTTAACTCCCCACACATCCTCTGCCTCTTTGCATACCCTGATGCAATCCAATTTGAGCCTTAGTACATTTCTGAATATACTGTAGCACAATTAACAGAGCGGCCATATGGCTTACAGCAGCTGGGCCATATGAATGTCCATTAGCAAAACGTAGACTGCACATTCTAAGACACAGAAGGTGTTTAATATGTTATGTGTCACTTTATAGGCTATTCCACTCTTAATTGTAAAGTATAAAATGGCCCACACAAAGCTACCATATTGAATATGTTCATTGCTTGGGACCTTGACAAACAGCAGAAATTATTTTTTTCTCTATTAGGGTATTCATTCATTTTTAATCCAAGCCATTTCTTAACAGAACTCAGCCAGCATAGGACGTGATGTTCACCACAACCAGGGTGGCTTGTCCTACTGTTCTCTTATTCCATTGCTTAGCCATTCCCTCCAACTAATCAGTTCTCTACGTTTTCCATGCAATGATTGATGATAAAGGGGAGTCTTTATGTAGGGAGCCCTGTTTTGGTTTCAGTTTCCTGCCCCTTTTCCTGAAAGCACAGGAGACCAAAAGGTGGCCTGGAGGAGAAAGAGTGACCTCTTTAAATTGCTAGCTTCCCCCAAAGTGCCAAGCCACCATTTCATCAGTGCTTTGGGGGCCTCCAGCCACTTGCAAACCACTTCCCAGAACAGGGGTCGGCAACCTTTCAGAAGTGGTGTGCCGAGTCTTCATTTATTCACTCTAATTTAAGGTTTCACGTGCCAGTAATACATTTAAATGTTTTTAGAAAGTCTATTTCTATAAGTCTATAATATATAACTAAACTATTGTATGTAAAGTAAATAAGATTTTAAAAATGTTTAAGAAGTTTCATTTAAAATTAAATTAAAATGCAGAGCCCCCCAGACCGATGGCCAGGACCCAGGCAGTGTGAATGCCACTGAAAATCAGCTCGCGTGCCGCCTTTGGCACGTGTGCCATAGGTTGCCTACCCCTGTCCTAGAGAACTGAGAACCATTCAATGTTGCAAATTTAGTTTTTATATCACAAGGTGATTTGAAAGTTGCGATTGGGTTAGAAGCCAATTTTGAAAGGGCAGCTGGGCTCTAAGTGACGGTAGAGAGAAGGGTTTCAATTACCCAAGAAACCTAACAAAATTAGAGAAAAAACCCTAGAAACAATAACAATAAATATATTCAGAATAATATTAAAATGTGTTAACAATTATGTCCCTATTATTTTCTCATATATTTTCTCATATCTACAAGGTCAACCTCACCTGAGACATTCACTAAAGGCCAGATTCAAAGCCTATTAAGGCAATGGAAAGACTCCCACTGACTTAAATGGGCTTTGCATCAGGTCGAGATAGACATTAATGCACCACTAGTCATGGCATATTTCCACACTGTGTACTCCTTGTCAGGTCTCTTATTTCTCCAGACACTGGTGAAGTGACTTTATCCATATTTTGTTCAGTCTGAGGCATTATGCTGATTTCTGAAAGTTGGTGCAGGCAAAAAGAAAAGATGTTTCCATCTTTTAAAAGAAATATTTCTAACGGTATCTCAATATGAATCGAAAGTCTGTTTTAAATTTCCTAGGTTCTCTCCGGGATTCTAGCTAAGTGATGTCAAAGCAGGGATTGTAATGCACAATTTAATCTGCAAATTCGTACATCTTGAGAGGAGTGCTTAATTTAATATTGTTTCTAATGCTATTGTCTTCATGCTTGTTTGTTTCCCTGGTGTTTTTCTCTTTTGTAATTACGTGAATTGGCATCTCCAGGTGCAGTGCATATATTAGCCACTGCATGCATTTTACTAATGAGTTGGGTGCTTCAGTCTTTCCTTCCTTGTTGCTTTAGTAATTTTAAAAAGGCCCCAAATCTTTCAAGGAAAATCAAAGTTTTCATGCATTTCTGCTTCATTTCCCTGTTCTACCTCATTCCAGCCCTCTGAAAACTTGCCTGAAACAATGGGCCAGAACTGAATGATCGAGAGAAGACTAGGACTAAGAAGGGACTGGACTACATTTAAAATCCACCTCTTTTTAAAGCATTGTATAGCACCTGGTGCTGAAATACAGCTATTAAAAAAATATATTTTAATTTCATGAACAGTTAAAATAATCAATGACGGCCTGTTCCAAAGCTCAGTGAAATGAATTCCCATTGACTTATATGGGCTTTGGCTAAGGTCCTGATCTGAAAAGGTTTAGGCACCTACCTGTCATTGAGTATTTTTTTTTCTATTGGGATCCAGGAAGTGGGCGGGTGCAGCTAAAGGATCCCCCCCCCGCAGCCTAAGGCGGGGGGGTCCACAGGACCTGGAGACCAAAAAATTACGGGGGACAACTAATAAAAGAACAGGGACAGGAGTGCGGTCAAAGGGTCAAACGAAGTGAAACCAGTATAACCAGTAGCTTAGTGGTTAATCCCATATCCAGAATGCAGGAAACCTGACATCAAATCCCTACTCTGGCCACTGTGGAGCAGGGGTGTGAACATGGGTCTCCCCCTCTCCCAGAAGGATACCCCAAGTCACTGGCAGAAGGGGTATTCTTGGACAATGCTCTCTCAAGCTCTCCTGTTGGAGCTGGTCCCTTTGATATAAATAATGAACTATTCATGAGAGTAGCGGGGAGTGGGACCTGGATCTCCCAGGGGAGATCCCTCACCACTGGTCTGTAGAGTTACTCGCCCTTTCTCTGGCCCAGTGTCTATTTGATTATTTCTACACAACGGAACAGCATCAACAGGAGAGAATGAGAGAGCCCTGCCCTACAACACCCCCTAGTGCAGTGGCTGGGGCACACTGATCGGAGGCCTAGGTTCTAGTCCGTGCCTAGGTCTCTCAGCGCTAGGGAGTGTGGGTGCTAACCACCGGACTGCTGCTCCTTAGCTTTTCTTGAAAAGGGGCTGCCATGGCGTACATGCCTAACTAACTCCAGGGGAGAGTTCAGGGCTATAATCCTGAGTGGAGTTAGGTGTCGTCCTCTGGCTGAGACTTATGCACCTAACTCCCTTTGAGAGCCAGGGTGTAGGCCACATCCCTCTCTTACACATTCCCTACTGGTTAGCTTAGGCAGCTCCTCACTCAGCAGGCTGGCTTTTGTGAATCCAGGTCTTAGGTTCCTAACTGTCCCCATGCATTGCGTAGGGAGCCTGGGAGAGTAACTCAGGGCTCTGGATTCCACTAAGCAGCAGAGCACCTAAAATGTCGGTGTTGCAATGCTGATCATTGTAGTTTAAATCCCCCTTCTGAATCCCATCTTAAATGCTTATTCTTATCCTTGGGTAGGGGGTTTCAATTATGTCTGTTTTTAAACTGAAAACATTCCCCTGTCATCAGGGCCTCAGGGCTGTCCTAAACACTGCGTGGTTGGCTATGGCCCCCAAGGGACCGTCTACCAACAGGGGATTGTTGGAGTTCAGGAGCACTCTAGTCATGCTCCCTTACTTCATAGGCCACATGCCTTGGGGTCAGGAAGGAGGATGAGGTATATTAAAGCTAAGGGGCTGTAGCAGGGCTCAGGATCAAGCCCAAAGCATTATATCCTACAGCAGCTGGGTATAATTTATTATATGTATATAATATCCCTCTAAAACATGCTAGTCTAATCTTTAAATTAATTGTTTATTAACATTATTAAAAATATTTAGTGGCTCTCCAGCAGCCACTAAAATGGTGCTGCTCACACCATAATCTTTCATGAAGCCCATAAGGAAATGCCTGTTTCACTAAATTACATAGCAAATGTCAAACTTCCTCTGGATTATTAGATGCACATTTTACATGTTCTCTTTATTAGGATTTTGTATCTTGAGGGCACCCTAAGCCTATGGCATGTAGGTTTTATAGGTGCAAACTAGTTCATTTGCCTATTTAAAGGAACATTTAATTAAACTGGATTCATTGCCTGCATGGGGCAAGTTAAATGAAAACTAAATAGATGGTGTATGATTACATATTATTAAGAAGAGAGACAGCTCTAGAGACCCAACTCTTTTAACACAACATTAAGCTGAACTCATTTAATGTGCACAGTTTAGCACTGGCCTATAAGGAGAACATATTTTGAGAAAATCAGCAGAATGGTTATAGGCACTAAACAGATTTTAACAATGTAATGTTTCAGAGACCATTTCTAAGCTAGACTTAAATATGCTAATTAAGGTAATCAAAGTTTCCCAGTGATTCTAGCTAACCTTTTTAATTAGCCACCATTTTTTATTGTCAAAATAAATGTAAATGATGAGACTGGTTTTATTTATTATTTCACTAGCTAGAAAGTAACAAAGTGAGAGTCACAGACAATACTGAAGTAACAAACTGGAGGATTTGCGAGACTTTAGTTATATGATGGCATCATAACTTTTGATCGCGTTTAAGAAAATGTAAGGACATAAAAGAAATGAATAACTTTATAATACGTATTCCTTCTCCTTGGTGGAAAAAACTCCTATTCCATTAGTTTATTTTAACATTATTGATCCCATTTGGATTAATTAGGCTTTTTAAAAAGATTCCTGCCTGGGCTTCTTCATTAGTTTCCTTCTGCTCCACCTATTGTCTTTCACCATATACTTAGATTGTAAACTCTTTAGGGCAGGAACTGTCTTTTTCTGTGTTTGTACAGCACCTACCTCAGGTTCTGGTCCTCGTAGGAGCTGTGATCATTCAAATAATAAATAATCAGTTAGAACTTGAGCCTGCTTCCTTTTAGGTCAGTGAGAGCCTTAGCTGTGCAAAGAAGGTAGGAACAGGCCCTCCTGTTTTAAGGCTCGTTAGTTTGTTTTCCATGCTACTGATAGCATCTGGCAGGAAGCCGTTCCTTGGGAGTGCTCAGCTGCAGCTTTAGCACTTCACCTACTCTGCCACCTCTTCCGTGAAGGCCCTGAGCAGTAACAGTCTTTTATATAATGATATATAGATACAGTGTTGGTTTTGCTTTTTATAAACTGTGCCGAACACACATCTCTTTCTCCCAGTACATCCCATCTCCTAACTGCCAGTTTTTAGAGTGTGGCAGGAACTGCCTACTTTTATGTATGGTTAACCATTGGACACATATATGATATATGAATAATAAATAATAGGGTGGCATTACATTTATTCTATTAACTAAGCAAATGGAAATGAATAGCTTATTTTCAGAAGAAGCCGCTCCTTCTGAATAGAGGTGGAATTGCCCATATATTAAGCTTAATAGTAGTAAATTTTGAGCTTTGAAAGAGGTTTTTAAACTGAGGCCCTGCCTCTTTGTACAGCAAGTTATGTTATTTGTTGACACATTCCACCTTCAGAGCACATGGGAAAAAGGGTGCCTACCAAAATGTGGAAGGAAAGGCTAAGGTTTAGGTAAGATACAACCCTTTTCTTCTCTGTTAAGTTCCAGTGGATAAATAATTAACACTTTGTTTTGAACAAACTGTTCTGTCACTGCATTTTTGCACTGTTCACAGCTCCTGGAGTGAGGCCTATACCAGGGAAGTCTATGGACATGTTTCATTTTGATTTCAAGCATTTTGTAATTTTTTACATTTGTTTTAAAAATGTGAAGGAAATAGCAAAACAAAAATCATCTCGAACTGAATGAACAAAAAACATTTTGACTTCTTCAGAATATTTTTTGTGTTTTTTCCCCACCATGAGCAATTCAGCAGAACAGCCACAAAATCTGCTAAATGTTTTGGTATCACTGAAGCTTCATTTTTCTTACACACAAAGTTTCAGCCAAAATTTTTTGCCCAGCTCTAGCTTAAAACCCAGTTGGACCTGCTGAGGACTCATGGTTGGTAAATCAGAAGTGCTGTGACCAGGGTGAATAGCAGGATTACACCCTGGGAGAAGAACAGGAGCGGGCTCGTCATTTGGAAGGATGATAAGGAGAGGCTAAGTGAGAGGTCAAAGGTCCAGTTCATCCTGGAATTGTAATGCAGGGGATGCAGCACTCCTTGTTTTTCTATATAACCGATTTAGTTTTATATTTACTGCTACTTGTCTTAAGGGCAGAGCAAATCTCTCTGTTCTCTTAGTGTTCAAATACTGAACCTTTGTCAGGCTGCAAACTTGATTGTATCTTTTAAAAGCTGCATACTCTGCATTTCCAATTTAAAAAAAAATATTACGTAATTCCAGCCATACCGTATTATTGAGCAGCTCAGCAGGAGCTATTTACCTGTTTATGAGAATAGTTTACCTTCTGCCATGGCAGTAACAAATGTTCACCTGAGCAGCAGTTTGTTCACCTCATTTCTGAAAAGATCCCTCCTGCACAATTTCCATTGGATTATTTTTAATTTATGACTAACAAGTCTGCTTAGATTTTATTTTCCTAAAAGCTGGAATTTCAAGAGTTCTTTACCTTCACAGCCAGAGATAAACCAAAACATTTCATGACACCTGAGAGAGAACCTGCAGTTGAAAAAAAAACCTTTCCACTCAGAAGAAAAAGTGTATTCGTATAAGTTACATGAACATCCCTTTCATTTGAGAAATGCTCACTCAGGGCCAAATGGTGCCCCACCATGTCATGGTGTGTCTAGGGCTCCCAGAGTGACTTGATCCAGGATTACTAGGAGTAATGGAATGAAATTAAGAAAGGGGGACTGTAGGCTGAATATCAGGAAAAACTGTCTTCACGCTCAAATATGTTGTGTGGAATAGCCTCTGTGACCCTAAGAGCATCCCCATTCCAGAGGGCAAGGGGCTCAGTGGTATCTGGTAATGAGGTTCAGCTGGCCTGACCAGTTCAGTGTATCCTATTTCACTTATGTCATAATCTGTTTCTAATAAGGGCTGTGTAAGGTATCATTGGAAAACCAGTAACACACTGAGCATTAATATTCTTGTATGGTGTATGTACAGTAAACACCCAAAGGGCTATGCACATGTAAAGGAAATATGGCCTTAAAATGTGTTTGAACCAGACAAGTCTGGGGAGTGGGTAAACCGATTTTTTTTTCCAGACAAAGAAAAGGCAGACTTCTCCATCCTGGTGCACTCACAGACAATTGGCAATCACAGTCAAGTGGTCATCCACTGGCATATCAGGTTGCAGGGACAGATTAACTTGTATTGCAGAGCGTACCAGGGGGAAGAAACCAGCATGGAGTCTTCTCCATCAGACCTCATGGCACCTTCCCTCACATCATGGACATTGGCATCTTACAACTAAAATGACAAAGGACCTGAGCACTTCAGACTTTGTGGGAGATCCTGTCCAAGGGGATGGGCAGCTATCTTGCTGGAAGGAGGTGTGGTGAGAATATTCCCTTGATTGACTCAAGACTACAGATTGGTTAAGGCTTAGTCACTAGGAAGCATTTTTCACTTTTATTTCCTCGTCACCGTTTCTGACTTTGTCTCTTATACTTGAACTCACTTCAAACCTCTCTCTTTTATTTAATACATTCTGTGTTATTTTTATTTTAAATCAATCCAGTGCTAGATTTGCTTTGTGAAGTGATTTAACTCCAGCTAAAGCAACATGCTGCTGTGCTTTTGCCTCTTTAGAGGGGCAATGAACCTTGTTACTCTTCTGAATGTTCCAGGAGAGGGCTGGACACTTCAGTTAGCATCTTCGTCAGCAGTTACCTTGTCAAAATGCTGTAGCTCCTCATCCATGGATATTCTTCCCCTAAATCATTTTATTATTTGTTTTCCAGTAATGTCTAAAAGCACCAGCCAAGATCAGGGCCTCATCGTACAAACTCAGAGTAAGTGTCCCTGCTCCAGAGAGCTTGCAATGTAAATACATGATTGGCTCTCATTGGAGGGGTGTTCACTGAGAATCTTTACAGATGTAGATGCATGAGAAACCCAAGATGGAAGTTCTTCTAGATAGCCTACATAAACCACCACGCATACAAGTTAAGTGCATATTCTTAATTTGAATCCTTCCCAGATAAAATACATATGCAAGTAGTGCAGCATATTTCCACTGATTCTGAATCAGTGATTTCTTTCTAAAATGGGAATATGATATGCAGAATATTTCTAATTTTATATAGCAGAGCTGATGTCCATGTCTAGAGTATGCTTATCCAAACTACTTAAAAATAAAAGCTTATTACTGTCTTCATAGATCAGTTCAAAGTAATAATTTTTAGTACAGCTCAACTGCTTAGCTTACTTTGGTACATTCTGATGCAGTTTGTTCTAAACAAGTCATGTCCACTATTCTAATATGACATGAAGCCTGATAGAAAAATCTATGATCGATTATAGGAGCAGGACAAAGAGATATGAGAAGAAAGCAATGCAGAAGAACAGATATCCATCACTGTTTAGCAATGAGACTAAAGAAGGAAGCTAGTCATATTATAGAATTTGAAGTTAATGTAGCACATCTTTTTGCTATGTGTAGGTAAACACTCTATGCACTAGACAGTTTGTCTTACAGACAGACTGATTTGGTATGAAAAGTGGATTCTGAAGTGTGGGTTTTGTTGGAAGTGAACAAAATAAACTATTGTTTTGTTAACTTGAAAATAACTTATCATATAATAAAGAATACTTTCCAGCTGTTTGACTGTTGCTTACTAAAATTATTTTAAGCTCTTAAAACATTTGATAATTTAAAACTTAAAAATAACAGAATACTAAATATGGATGAGGAAATACCAAAATATATTGATTAGAATGAAATAGCAAAGCAAGTCTACTGGCTTTTTAATGTCAAATTAAACTGGTTTTTGTTCTTGGTTGGAAATTCGTATTTCAAAAGAAATTAATAATTGAAGGTCAAATTTTGGTATCCGTGATACCAGTGGGTGTTTTGCTATCAGCCTCAGTGGAACTAAGTTCTAGCCTTTGAGCCTAATCCATTCCATCTAATCACGCATGTCTGTCTGCCTTTCTCTATAAAATGTTATCTATATAGCCAGGAGATAAATTGCATTGGGCATGCACTTTTGGCTAGATCACCTGCACTCTAACCACAAATCCATGGAGATTTATTCTAACTTTCTAAATCCTTTGAAACAGCTTCCACAAGCTGCTATGTATTTTTTTCCTTTAAGAAAATACACTCAACCTATTAGAGAAACATTTTCATCTCCTCCCAAATTATAGGATGGACAATACTAAATCCTTTATTAGATGAAGATATGATTTTGCAGTAAAATGATATAAAAAGTGTAATAATATATATGTGCAGTACTCAGTCATTATGAGCAAGATGGGCCCATGGCCTGATCCTGGCTCCAGCTCCATTTCTGTGCATATGGGCAGAGGGGGAAAATGGGCAGAGTCAAAGTTTGTTTTGTCCCCTGTTGCATAAGGAGAAGTAGGCTGCTACTCATATAGACGTCTCAGCAGAGGGGAGCTGGGGGTGGAGTGTCCTGCTCAGCAGAAGGCCGATGTTGGGGAGCCAGTTGTGGTTCCCTGATCCCATGGATTAGTCTATGCCAGCCCCAGATGTAGCATTAGTCTGAGCATTCCAGAGGCTGCTCTAACATACACTACTAGCAAATAACCCTTTGGAACTGAATGCCAGTGGAGGATCAGTGTTATTTAACAGAACTTTGCCATGTCCTTTCCTCAGGGCAGTACAAATAGGCTGTAGCATAATTGTAAATCTGGCCTCAAGGCTATCGAGTAGATATAGAGACTTGTGCTTATGCCCTAATTTCTAGATATTTTGTAAAACCCCAGCTCTGCCATGTCAGGCTGTGACCTCATTAGCTTTGCCAATCTAAGCAAGGACAAGATCTATTGAGTGCATTGTGTGAGCTTTCTGGACTACTGCTGCACACTGAACACGTTTTCAGAGAACTATCCATGATGACTCCAAGATCTCCTTCTTGAGGGTAACAGCTAATGTAGACCCCATCATTTCGTATGGATCATTGGGATGATATTTTCCAATGTGCGTTACGTTGCACTTATCAGCAGTGAATTTCATCTAACATTTTTGATGCCTGGTCACCTAATTTTATGAGGTACCTTTTAACTCTTCCCTGTCTGCTTTGGACTAAACTATCTAGAGTCATTTTGTATCATCTGCAAACTTTGCCACCTAACTGTTCACCCCCTATTCCAGATCATGTTATTGAATAGCACTGGTCACAGTACAGATCCTTGGGGGACCCCACCATTTACGTTTCTCCACTATGAAAACTGACCTACCCTCTGTTTCCTATCTTTTAACCAATTACTGATCCATGAGCGGACCTTAAAATAATAAAATATATATGGAGATATACCTCTCTCCTAGAGCTGGAAGGGACCTTGAAAGGTCATCAAGTCCAGCCCCCTGCCTTCACTAGCAGAACCAAGTACTGATTTTTGCCCCAGATCCCCAAGTGGCCCACTCAGGGATTAAACTCACAACCCTGGGTTTAGTAGACCAATGCTCAAACCACTGAGCTATCCCTCCCACTTCCCTCTTATCCCCTGACAACTTACTTTGCTTAAGAGCTTTCGGTGAAGGACCTTGTCAAAGGCTTTCTGAAAGTCCAAATATGCTATATTAACTGGCTCATGATTGTCGTCACCCCTAAATAGATGGGTGAGGCATGAGAAGAGGTGTTAGCTCCAGTGTCCTGGCAAAATTCCAATTTGAGTAATTACATTCTGTTTCTCTAAATTTCCTCACTTTCAGCTGCTTACAGAATTCTCCACTTCCTGCCATAAATTGTTGTGTAATGGTGCTGTGAGCAATTAAACAGCTGCTAAATTTTACCCGAGAGGTTGCTGCACCTCGGTGGTAGAGGAAGTGATTTTTTTTGCATCTAAAGATTTTAAAGCACTTTGGGACATTGAGATGCAAGATGCTATATACATGAAACATGATTATTTACTATCAGATCTGTTATGTAGCCCATCCAGACACATGTTGTACTTTAAGACTGAATACGTACTGTAGGTATGGGCTGAAATCCTAGCCTTATTGAAGTCAGGGGGAGTTCCTGAAATATGTTAGATGCACTCAAATTGAAGTAATTTATTATGAAGTTAAATAAGGGCAGATTTGGACCCAATGTGTACTTTGGGCCATAAATAATATTTATACTTCATAACTCCTTGGTAACTTTATTTTGATACTTGTCACCTATATAGAGCTTTGCATGCTCAAAGCATTGTATAGACATAAAGGTGACTGCAGCTCAGCCAGGATTTCACCCTTTAATTATTAGTCCTTTGCAACGCATGCAGGTAAACATTATTATCCCATTTTATAGATAGAAACAGAAGCACAGAGTTTGTCTAAGGCCTCATGGCATAGCTGAGTATGATCATTCGTCTGGTCATGCTACACCCCTCTTCTTGCTTTAGTTTTAATGCTAACAAAAGTTTTAGAAACAATATTGGCCAATTGCTTGTCAACGTTCATGTTTTCCAGTAGAATCAATTAGGATGTATTTTTTCCTTTTGTATTTCTAATTTAACTACTAGGTTTCTTCTTCTAAAACTTAAATGTGAGTGAACCAAACCTCTCAAACACACACAAACACCCCCTACCTCGTGGGCTGAGACCTTGAAAGCCATGGTTCAGCTTGTTGCAGATTTTTACGGTTCAGTCATAACTCCCTGAAAAACAGTGCTCTAAAACGGAAGTGCTGACAAAACTTTAAACTACAGCAGTGCAAATGGCGCTGCAATAATTTATAATCTACAGGCAGCTCTTGGGTTTATTATCACTATGACAAATGCACTGTCATTGTTAATAGGATATTTCCCAGCAAGGACTTCTTGTTATGCAAGCCAGGTTCAGTATGTCATGCAGCATGATAGCAATAAAGTCTACAAGAATTTGTAATGAACTTCAATTACTAATAGATTATGGTTAATGGGAAATATGTGCAGTAAAGATATGGGTTTTTATATGCGCCTTCTGGTACTCTACTAGGCTATGATTTATGATACAATTTATGTTAACATTCTCCAGTATGAAAAAAGCCTAAATTGGTGGAAAGCTGCTTCATCCATAACAAATATTTAAGATAATTTTGCACATCATGTAAATGAAGATATAAAATTAGATATTAATCCATTTCATTTTAGCAGTTGTATTTTTATTAATATGAAGACGTTGCCCTACTGTGTAATGACATTAAATATCCCATCATGAGCTGCAAGCATGAAATACGTGGACATTGTGAAAATGACGCTAGCATCTGAGATGTAAACGCAATTGTTCAAATTGCTGTTGTAATTAACCAGCATGATTAAATTATATATAAAAATATTCTAAAGAGACAGACTTGAGGCTGCTCAGACAAATGGATTTGGCATTGAACCGAGCCAGTTTGTGAGAACTGGGGCCCTTTTAAGTAGGGGTAGTGTTTTGGAGGCCAAATACAGCAGGAAGGAAGGGTATTTTGGAACCAGCCTTTTTGCTCTCTGTGGCTATGCTCTTTCCCTATGTCTTGCATCACTCCAACAGTCCGGTCCTCACAAGTTCCTTTTCATCTACTTCCACCTAGTAACACTCTTCCTATAAACAAAGCCTCTTGCAGGAGCCATGTCTGGGAATGATCACATCACACAGCACAAGAGCCATGAGCCCACAGTTATTTGCAGGTGAGGCAGAAAGCTGGAAGTTTTGTCAATATTCTGACAAAAGTCCCACTAACTCTCCCACTTCCTGTGATAAACCCCATGCACCCTGAGTGCAAGTGCTCATAAAGTAGAGAAATGAGGGGAGATCTACCCATTTAGCCAAAATGCTTCATCATAGCCACAGCCAATGAGAGAGGCAATGCCAATTGCTAAACAGACATATCAAGCTGCATTTGGCTGGAAATGTTTGTTTTTAGTTTCTGAAAAATATACTTGGCCAAATAGAAGACACAAACTTCCATTCCCATTTAAGTACACCTTTACCTCGATATAACGCTGTCCTGGGGAGCCAGAAAAATCTTACCGCGTTATAGGTGAAACCGCATTATATCGAACTTGCTTTGATCCACCAGAGTGCACAGCCCCGCCCCCCTGGAGCACTGCTTTACCGCGTTATATCCGAATTCGTGTTATATCAGGGTAGAGATGTATATAGATAATACAACACTATGGGTCTGTTTCCCCTTTGATTTACACAAGTTTTGCACGGGTGTAGCTACATTGACTTAATTGGACTTGCTCATGATTTGTGTGCATTAGAAAAGGATCAGGCCCCTACTGTTCAACCTGTTTAAGCCAAAGTGGGAGTGTGGGCAGAAGACAGTGCAGAAGTGTCTTCCTCTGCAAAGCTATTCTGGGAAAAAATACTTGCCCTTTGGTTCAATCTGTTCTATTCCTAAGGCAAACAATTATATGTGGCAGAGAAAGGGACTCAGCTAAGCTAACATTTCATAAATCTCAAGGGGGGGGGGAAGTCTTCTTGTGAATTATAAAATAGTACTATCCTGCTGCCCAGTTAATGGCCCCACTTACCTGTCATTAGGCAAAAATGGAATGTCCTTTGAGAGGCATGAAAAATCTCTTACAACTTCAGTGAACCAGCAAGCCCCAAACTAGGTTCCTTTCTCCTTGCTTCCTTCCTGGAAATGGAAGTGCCCAATTTAAAGTTGAGTAGTGTATCCCCTTTAACACTCAACTGGTCTAATTCTCACTTGTCCTTGTTAACAGAGGTGGCTGGCAATATAGACTGAAGTTCAGTAATTTGATATATTCTCTATTAAAAAACTGAGATCTCCTGAAACACAAACGGAACATGCCAGAATTCCCTGTATTCCTCTGTTTACAAGGAGTTTTCTTACTCAGCCTGAGCTCCAAGTGGCCAGCACTAGAGTCCTTTCTTTTTGAGCAAATTCTGTTTTTAAGTAGGAAGCACAGAAAGCTGGTAAGATTGTACAAAACAAACTTCTTCCTTGCCTGTTAAGGAAAAGAGAGTTGGCACACATCCTCTTGAACTGGAGGCAGGGGTGCCGGAACTGGGGAGGCCAGGGGGCCATGCCTCCCACTTTTTACCAGCTGTAAGGGCAAGTGGCAGGGGAGGGGGCAGAGAGGAACATGCAGGGGTTGGGGCCTCCGGGGGAAAGGCGTGGCACAGAAGTGGTGCCATGAGTGGGGGAAGAGACTGTGTGGGAATGGGGCCATGGTTTGGGCACCTGTGCTCCCCCCCCACACACACTTTTAGGGTGCTTCTGCTGCTCCTGGCTAGAGGAATAGGATTCCATAGTGTCTTTCACAGGGATTTGTTCTCTTTCAACAAATCTGTCAGAGAATCAGAGAATCATAGGACTAGATGGGAACTTGAGAGATCATCTTGTCCAGTCCCCTGTACTCATGGCAGGACTAAGTATTATCTAGACCATCCCTGACAGGTGTTTGTCTAGTCTACTCTTAAAAATCACCAATGATGGAGATTCCACAACCTCCCTAGGCAATTTATTCCAGTGCTTAACCACCCTAACAGTTAGGAAGTTTTTCCTAATGTCCAACCTAAACCTCCCTTCCTGCAATTTAAGCTCATTGCTTCTTGTCCTATCCTCAGAAGTTAAAAAAGCAATTTTTCTCCCTCCTCCTTGTAACAACCTTTTATATACTTGAAAACTGTTACCATGTTCCCCCTCAGTCTTCTTTTCTCTAGACTAAACAAGCCCAGTTTTTTCAATCTTCCCTCATAGGCCATGTTTTCTAGACCTTTAATCATTTTTGTTGCTCTTCTCTGGACTTTCTCCAATTTGTTCACATCTTTCCTGAAATGTGGTGCCCAGAACTGGACACCATACTCCATGTGAGGCCTAATCAGCATGGAGTAGAGCGGAAGAATTACTTCTTGTGTCTTGCTTACAACACTCCTGCTAATACATCCCAGAATGTTTGCTTTTTTTTGGCAACAGTGTTACACTGTTGACTCATATTTAGCTTGTGATCCACTATGACCCCCCAGATCCCTTTCTGCAGTACTCCTTCCTAGGTAGTCATTTCCCATTTTGTATGTGTATAACTGACTGTTCCTCTCTAAGTGGAGTACACTGTATTTGTCCTTATTGAATGTCATGCTATATACTTCAGACCATTTCTCCAGTTTGTCCAGATCATTTTGAATTTTAATCCTATCCTCCAAAGCATTTGCAACTCCTACCAGTTTGGTATTGTCCACAAACTTTATAAGTGTACTCTCTATGGCCATTATCTAAATCAATGATTAGATATTCAACAGAACCGGACCCAGAACTGGTCCCTGCGGGACCCCACTCAATAAGTCCTTTCAACTTGACTGTGAACCACTGATAACTACGCTCTGGGAATGGTTTTCTGACCAGTTATGCACTCACCTTATAGTAGCTCCATCTAGGTTGTATTTCCTAAGTCATTTGTTTATGAGAAGTTCATGCAAGACAGTATCAAAAGCCTTACTAAAGTCAAGTTATACCACATCTATTGGTTCCCCCTATCCACAAGGCTTGTTACCCTCAATGGTGCCAACATTGCTTAGAATGGACATTCCAGATGCTGGAAACACTACAATCAGCTGACTTGTCCAAAATTAACTCCTGATTGGCTCTGTATTGCCTCAAAAACATCACTAGATTTTTGGTACCCAGAAGTTCATTTCTTAGGACACTTCAACCTTGCATTTGATAGATAGGCTGAAGTTGAGCACCTTTCTGTTGGCTGCTCGGTCAATTGTAAGAGATAGGAAAACCTTAACTCTCCCACCATGCTGGAATACACTCAACTGGCTTGGAACCTTGTTCCTCTGTATAAAGCTGTACTGACAGATCAGTTTACAGATAAAGTAACTTCCAAAATAACCCTAGCAAACAACAACAACAACAACAACAACAAAACAGGAAAAGGCCATTTTCTGCAAGAAGGGCAATGAAAATGTTTAGGGGAATGGAACAGTTCCTCTATGAGGAGAGATTAAAAAGATGGACTGTTTAGCTTAAAAAAGAAATGACTAAGGAGGACTTTGAAAGAGGTTATAAAATCAAGTATGGTGTGGAGAAAGTGACTAGGGAATTGTTAGTTACTCCGTCACATAACCCAAAAACTAGAGGTAACCTGATTAAATTAATAGGCAGCAGGTTTAAAAGAAACAAAAGGAAGTATTTCTTCACACAACACAGTCAACTTGTGGAACTCATTGCCATAGGCCGTTGTGAAGGCCAAAAGTATAACTGGGTTCAAAAAAGATTTAGATAAGTTCATGGAGGATGAGTCCATCAGTGACTATTGGTCAAAATTATCAGAGATGCAACCCCATACTCCAGGTGTCTCTAAACCTCCAAGTGCCAGAAGCATCTCGCACTGGCCACTGTCAGACAGGATACTGGACTAGATGGACCATTGGTCTGATCATTCTTATGTTCCATCTAGTCAAAGTTTTGTTATATATTAATGTATTTCTGTAAATTTCCAGGGATCTATCATCTCTGGTAGGGATGAATTGGCACAGCTTCCAGAGAGGGTGCTCTTGATGTGTTATAAAACCATCCCCACCCCTCCCTTTGATTTGGTGGCAACATTACAACAAGTGTTTCCCAAGAGTTCCAGCTACTGTATCACTGAAGGGGACAAACCACCCATAACAGATGACAACTGGCTGAAATCTTGCACCTGTTGTAATTAGAGATGCATACAGCATTGTGTCTGAAGGGGAGATTTCCTTCCCTCCCCTTTCAGAATTTGTCATAGTATTACAGGATATATTTAGGTCTGTTAACATGAAACTGCACATGCTGCTGTATAAAAGTGGTAGTTTCTGTTCAGTGCAGCAGCTGTGAAATATAGTAGGTACATTATAAAGTACACTGGGATTAATATTTGATCCCTAGATGTAGATATGTAAAACAAGTCACACCAACATGACTGTAAATTGCTAGTAATGCCTGGTACACTTCCTACTAAATCACCCATCACCTCAAATATTTAATACATCGATATTGAATTGGCTGTATATACAAAATTAAAGATCCCATCTTGCAGCTAAAGCATTATCTACAGTAAACCATTTCAATATTGAATCAAGTTCACCTGCTTCACTGAATGAACTGAGTATTCAAGCTATTAAATTCACTCATGCAGCTATATTGTATTCCACTAAGCACTGTACCTTGTATATAGCATAATAGCTACTAAAACCATGAAATCATTTATCAAAACAAATTAATCAACTACTGAAGTGAAGACAGTGAAGTTCAGGGAAGGGATTTAGGATAAAATCACTTCACCAGCATTGAGAAGCATGAAGAAAGTCCTCCAAGGTATGTCTACACTACAGCTGGGAGTGTGCTTGAGCCAGCATACAAAAATAGCTTTGTAGCTGGAGGTAGGTCGGGCAGTAGCTTGGCCTAGGCACCCAAACACAAACCTGCCCAGAACCCCCCCAGATACATACTCAGCCCCTGTGCCCGGGCTACCCCCAGCTCTGTGGCTATTTTTAGCCTGCTAGCTAGCTATTTTTAGCCTGTTTGACTACCTGAGCTGGGACTCATTTTCTCAGCTGCAATGTAGATGTACCCTGAGTCAGAAATGGGTCAATGTCTTTAGATAACTTCAAAAAAAGATCCTTCTTGCCGAATAGCTTATATTATAGATCAGTGGTTTTCAAACTGGTCGCAGAATGTAAGGCACTGGGTCGCGGCGGCTCTGGTCAGCACCGCCGATCGGGCCGTTAAAAGTCCCTGCTCGGCTAAAGCAGGCTAGTTCCTACCTGTTCTGTCACTGCACTGTGCCACGGAAGCAGCCAGCAGCAGGTCCGGCTCCTAGGCGGGGAGGCCACAGGGCTCCGTGCTCTGCCCGCGCCCCAGCATCGGCTCCGCACTCCGGAGCTGGGGGGGCGGGGTGGTGGTGGTGCCTGTGGGCGAGAGCCGCATGGAGCTGCTTGTGTGCCTCTGCCTAGGAGCTGGACCTGCTGGCCGCTTCTGGGGCACAGCATGGTCCACGGTGCCAGGCAGGCAGGCCAGGCAGGAAGCTTGCCTTAGTACCCCTGCTGCACCTATCCCCTACCCCAGCCCTGAGCCTCCCCCAAACCCGGAGCCCCCTCCTGCACCACAAAGCCCTCATCCCTGTCCCCAGTCAAGAGCCCTGACCCCCTCTTGCACCCCAACCCCCTGCCCCAGCCCTGAGCCCCTCCCACACCCCAAACCCCTCATCCTCAGCTGTTGGGTCACGGGCTTCAACAATTATCTTCAACTGGGTCGCCAGAAAAAAAGTTTGAAAACCACTGACACTGGGCCAGCTCCAGCCCTGGTGTAACTCTGTTGAAAACAAGAAGAACCCCACTGACGCCATTTCTGTTTCGTCCTTTAAGTTTTATGTTTACATCTTGTACATTATGGAGGCCACCAGACACATGTAGCCCTTGTTACACAAGAGTTAAGAGAAATGAGGGGAAATACATATTTCTCTAACTGAAAATACAAACATGAGACAACATTTTGATTTAAAAGATCAGCAGCAACTCATGCCTACTAAGGATTTGCATACTACCTTGTTCTCTAATCCAGTGCTGCAGAGATCTGGGCATCTGATGTGAAGAGCCAATATATTCTGCATGCATGGAAGTTATGATCACCATTGCCCAGGGAGCCTGTTCATTTTGAGAAATGGTCTATGAGAGCTATAGCTTTATCTCTCCAGAATCAGCTGTGTATATGAATCTGATTCATGGGGAAGGGAAGCTGTAGGTGAAATAAAATACATTTGGAAATAGGTGAACAGGGGAGCAGTGCTTTGAGATGGTGTTGATTAGTAGGGCAGCAGATGCATGCAATTAATGCCTACAGAAGATAACCAGAAGTATGTTGTTTTGAAGGCAGTGTTGCAACAACTTCAAAACCACATCAGTAGCAGAGGAACCAATCCAAGGATCGGTAGTTATGGGGGAAGAGTTTTGTAAGCGAGGTTGAGGAGTTCTACTGGAGATTTCCAAACATACTTCATTTAAAAAACTATTTGGCTGGATAGCATATTTAAATTATAATGATATCCGTTCAAGGTCAGTATTACTCCTTACCCATCCATCAGAAGTGCATTGTTTTGCATTTGCTGGGCTTTGATTAATGGTGCTAGTTATATGTATTCTGATTATAGAACTACCATATAAGAAAGTATAACTTGCTGACTAGCAAGTTATGTATTAATATATTTTTGAAGAATTAGTAATGTATTAATGTGCATTTGTCACACCTATTAATATTAATTTCCTAACTGTTTATAAACTCTTTCAGCCATACCCTAGTAAACTTAATTGATAGAGTATGAAACACAGACAGACATTTAAGTGGTTAACTGTTTGTATATGATCATTTGTTTTTGGACTGAGAAATCCAGTAGATCTTAATCATGGCTCAATCACTATTGCACTCAAGTTGTTGTTAAAAAAAACCTTTCCATCTTTCTCTTCACTGCATTCAGGCTTTTTAAGTTCTTCCATTATTTCATTTTTTAGGTCTAGACTAGAGGTTTTACTAAAATAGCAGGTTTCTGTCAAAAAATCCATCAGCAGCTCCCCCTCTTTGTTCCCTTTGATAAAACAATTAGTTATGTCCATAGTGGATGGAAGCTCATAGACCTGATACTTCAGCCCTATTGTATTGAGTTGCTCTTTGATGTCAGCAGATGAAACATATAAGCAAAGATCGTTCAGAGGTAAGCGAGGTCCATATTTCTTCCACAGCCTGGCCCAGCCACTGGTTCCTGCCAGATTAAAATCATATTAAAAATAAGAGTGTATTTAAACAGAGTTTCAGATGTATTATTTTAAGCATTATGGCCCCAATTCTGAGCTGAACCTTTCAGGAGGCACAGCCCAGGAGACACAGCCCATGACATGGGAGCACAGAGGCTATATGCAAAATAATTGCTACACTAAATGGGTAAGCAGGGCCGGCTCTAGGATTTTTGCCGCCCAAAGCAAAAACAATTTTGGCCGCCCCCCGCCCCCCGTTTTTTAATTACCCCACCCCCGGCCCTGCCTCAACTCCGCCCCTTCCCCAAATCCCCAGCCCTACCTCCTCCCCCCAGGCTCTCAAACCTGGGAGGGAGGGGGAGACTCCGAGTGGCCGCGGCGCGGGCGCCGCTTCTCCCCCTCACTCCCAGGCTCTCAAGCCTGGGAGGGAGGGCGAGTAGCGGTGCGCGAATCAGCTGTGGCGAGCGAGCGGCAGCAGCAGCGGAGGTGAGCTAGGGCGGCCGGGGCACATTTTTAGGGGCGGCATTCTGGCGCCGGCCATGCCGCCCCTAAAAATGTGCCGCCCCAAGCACCAGCTTGTTTTGCTGGTGCCTAGAGCCGGCCCTGTGGGTAAGACCCCTGAGTGTAGATGGGCCTGCACACAGTGGAACCAATGCAGTCTGGTGTGGCAGCAAAAGGGCAGGATCCACAGAATCTGCATAGGAGGTCCACATACCCCTGCCTCTGCTTCCCTTGTACCAATGCCCAGTGGGGTTTGGAGGAAGGGATAGGATGGATTCAGCCACCGAATCCCCACTCACAAGACAGCTTGTGCAGCATTAGTAGCCTCAGGGAGGATTCCGTTACAAACCCAGCCCTTCATTCTTTGGCGGCAATTCGGCGGCAGGTCCTTCCCTCCGAGAGGGACTGAGGGACCCGCCGCCGAATTGCCGCAGAAGAGCCAGACATGCCACCCCTTTCCGTTGGCCATGGGTCCAGATGATGAAGATGTCATCAATGTAGCGCAAGTAGAGTAGGGGCGTTAGGGGACGAGAGCTAAGGAAGCGTTGTTCTAAGTCAGCCATAAAAATGTTGGCATACTGTGGGGCCATGCGGGTACCCACATCTACCAATGTGATATATGCCATCATGTGCCAGCAATGCCCCTCTGCCATGTACATTGGCCAAACCGGACAGTCTCTACGCAAAAGAATTAATGGACACAAATCTGACATCAGGAATCATAATACTCAAAAACCAGTGGGAGAACACTTTAACCTGTCTGGCCATTCTATGACAGACCTGCGGGTGGCTATCTTAAAACAGAAAAACTTCAAAAACAGACTCCAACGAGAGACTGCTGAGCTGGAATTGATATGCAAACTAGACACAATCAACAAAGGATTAAATAAAGACTGGGAATGGCTGAGCCATTACAAGCATTGAATCTATCTCCCCTTGTAAGTATTTTCACACTTGCTTCTTATCAAACTGTCTGTACTGAGCCATCTTGATTATCACTTCAAAAGTTTTTTTTCTCTTACTTAATTGGCCTCTCAGAGTTGGTAAGACAACTCCCACCTGTTCATGCTCTCTGTATGTGTGTGTATATATATCTCCTCAATATATGTTTCACTCTATATGCATCCGAAGAAGTGGGTTGTAGCCCACGAAAGCTTATGCTCTAATAAATTTGTTAGTCTCTAAGGTGCCACAAGTACTCCTGTTCTTTTTGTGGATACAGACTAACACGGCTGCTACTCTGAAATCAGGGATTATTCAGCAGTTTAACGGTTTTAAGTTTAAGGCTTGTTAAATGATAAAACAAAACACTTAGTTATATCTAATATTTATATAGGGTTAGGCTGTGCAAGTTGCCTAGAGCCCAGAGTAAAGGATGGTGCAGAGCCGCACCAAAGGCTAGGGCAAAATTCTACCTCAAAATTCTACCACGCTGTTTAGGGTACAGGTGAGTATGTCTGCTGCTACACCCCGTCAGTCCCATTACACGAGCTGGTGGGGGACAGTCTTGAGTAGATTCCTCCCTCTCTGCACCTCTGGAGAGCAATCAGGGCCTGCTATTTTGGCTGGCTCTTATTCAGGCTGTACAAGGCAGCAGGGCCGGCTCCAGGTTTTTCCTGCCCCAAGCAAAAAAAAAAAAAAAAAAAAGCCAGAGTGCCGCTGCCAAAGCAAAAAACAAAAACCTGGAATGCCGCCCCTTGAAAAGTGCCGCCCCAAGCACATGCTTGGAACGCTGGTGCCTAGAGCCGGCCCTGCAAGGCAGCAGGGGCGGGGAGGAGGGGAGGGATGAGAATGCTCCTATAGCCTTCCCCAATCCTGCACATGCATCTAAGGACCAGCCACAATCTGGCCCATAGTGATCACACGTTTGTACATACATACGTTTTCACAGCAGAGACATACTTTGAATTAGTGAGGTACCGAGACAGTGGGCATTAGAAAAAGAACAGTCAGGGAAGCTGATGACAATGCAGGATTGATTTCTTTACTCTCTCTAATCTCAGTTCCATGATTCAGCATTTCCAGTGTAAATCATTTATAAAAAGGATGACACCACCCTGATTGGGTGGGCTGGAAATAAATCCAGGCCTAATTGAGGCCCTGCTGAGAGATAGGACTCTAAATTCCCTTAACTAATAAACCAGTCTCCAAAACTGGCTTTATCTGTAAACAGTTACCTACAGTATAATAAATACTTCAGTGGTTTAGAGGAGACTCTGATGATATTTTTTTTTCACCTGGTTGAAAATGAATGCAGAGCACTAATTGGAGAAAAGTTGCTGGTGTCAGTGTTCAGTTACTTGGTGCCATTTCTGAGTGGAGCAATTATACACTACTTGAGTGAAGCATCATTATAATAGCTCTCTGTAGGCGCAACATATGGCACTACTTTTGTTTTCAAGATGATGTTAACTGAATGGGGGTTTTTTTGATTTGTGATTAAAAACACTACAACTTAACTCTTGTAGCTGTCCTGGCCTCTCGAAAAGTACAGAGTGAGTTGGAGGGACTGAAACTGTCATAGAGAGACCATGTATCCTTATTAATTCTTCTCTTTTTAGTCCCAGGTTGTTTTTCTGTTTGATTGTTTGTTTTGTTTGTTTGTTTGAGGGAGCTATATTTTGAAACTGCTTTTGCCTGTTTATTTTCTTGTAGTTTTCCCATCTCACCCTTCTCTTCCTGTTTCATTCTCTCTGAAGCTCTTCTCTTTCCCTTCTTTTTTCCTCTTCCTTAGTTTTATTTATTTTTTTATTCTCTGCTATTCTAAGCTGCCTCTGATTCAGTTTTCCTTTCCCTTGTTGGTTCCATTGCTTTCTGCTCTTCTCTATTCCATTATCTTCCTCCTTTCCTTGTCACCAGTCCACCTCTCTCCAGGTAAAAGGCCACTCTAGGTCAGAAATCCTACCCTCGAGACTCTTGTTCTGACTCAGGTGGGAGGGCTGGCCTATCAAAACTTGTGACACATAACTCAGACTTCTAGACACAGCAATCATGACTGTTCACATATGTTTTCTAACAGCCTTACTTGTAGATGTAGATTGACTCATGCAATCGTGAATTATGAGTTGCATTTTCAGAGAGAAGTACAATAAGGAATAATACCATGCAAAAACTGTAACGCTGGGTGAGGACTGCAAATATTTTATGCATTAGTTCAAATTTGTAAAAATTCCTTTTGACTGTGTTCATGCCCTTTTTTGTGTTTGCCTTCCATGAATATTCCAGTGAATACATTTACTGGTAGCTTGAAGGGAGTCAAGTGAATATCCCAGAACATTCATGGACAAGAAATTTCAAATTCAGATTTCCGGGTATTTGTGCCAGGAACCTGATTTTAAGAGTTATGCTGATGCAATCACGGAACTGAAACATGTCACCTGTGTGTCTAATGTAAACTATTGTAATTTTAAATATGGAATACTTGCAGTGAACAGCTTGCTAACAAGCTACCAGCCAAAAATGATTCAAAAACAATTTTGAATAGTACCTTTATGAATTGCCTGCAAAAAGCACAATTTTCTCGAACACAAAAAGGGGTGAACTTCATTATTTAAAATATACATTACAAATTTCCCCAAATCTAATAAAAACAAAACTTTAAGCACTGAGGCCCAGTTCCTCAAAGGTATTTAGCTGCCTAAGGGCCTTGCCAAGACAATCATAGGTGAACGTTTACATATCCTAGCAACGATTACACGTTACTGTATCCTAGCGTCAGAAAATCCCATATAACTGTATGAGAAATTTCCCAGGAGGTTATGTTAGACTCCAGTCATGGTAATGCTAATAAATCCATAGTCATCTGATGTCACAGTACTGTAGAATCCTAACTTATTCTGTTTTTCCATTTTGCTACTGAATCGATCATACAGTATCTCAATCAGATGTGAAACAGCCAATCTAATTCTGCAGATGAGATTTTCCACAAAATGATGATATTAAGGAAATGGGCAGTTAAAGGGGAAAATGGACCATATGTCCACCAACACCTGTTGTATGGCACAACAGGGCACCATTGCTGCTGTTTGCTTAATGCCACGTGTCTAAGAGTTACAAGTCTTTGTGCCTGATCCTGTAACCTTTAATGCACGAATAGCTTCACTGATATCAATGGCACTACTTACTTGAGTAAGAGTGTCAGGATCAAGCCTGTTTGGTTCATTGTCTGTCTATTATGAGTTTATCACTGTCCTTGTTTTTATAGCAGTATTTTTGAATGTATTGCAAAGAGAGACATTGTGTGTGGTCAGGGAACAATTTTTTTTACAAACGAAGTTGCCAAGATTCTGACTTGTGAATTTCACAAAGTTCTGTTTTTATTTTGTGGACTTTGAGGCATACAGTCTACTGTATATAAAACACACACACACACATAATACATGTCTAGTTGGCTGGCAGTTCACTAAGCTAGGAGCTTAAGCTCTATAGTACAGGAATTAAGTTAATGGAGAACTGGCCTATGACGAATTCAGATGTGTGCACACATGAACACATACAGTCCTCATAGGTGCACATTCAGATCTGCACTGTGTGTGGAAAGAACCCACTTAAGATCACCTACCTGATACGAGAATAATAAGGAGCTTAGCCTTAGCTTCCAGCAGACTGTGAAAGTATTTAATAGTAGCAGGGATATCTTTTACATAGTAGAGCATCTGGAAATGAAAAGAAATACTGTAAAATAAATACTCCAAGCCTGACAGGTTCCTTGGAGATTGATGGCAAATGCAGGGGCGTGGGCAGCGTCTGTCTGTGTGTAGCCAGAAAGGAGGCAGAAAATGAGCAGATAGTGGGAGCAGCAGTGGGAGGTATCCCTGAGAGGAAGCTGAGGCTACAGCTACACTAGAGAGCTCACAGAGTTGCAGATGTACCAATGCAGCTACGCCTCTGTAAGTTCTCTAACGTAGCTGCTCAAAGCTGACTGGGCGACTGCTCTCTCAGCTTAATTACTCCAGCCCCCATGAGCAGCAATAGCTATGTCGGGGGGAGAAGCTTGCAGCAACTCCTGCTCTTGTTGAACAAAGATGAAAAAATAAGGGATGTCCCTTGTAATAAGGGACTGTTGGCAACCCTAAGGGTCAGCTCCTAAATAACGTAAGTGGATTTACTACAAGCCCTGAGTAAGAGGCATCAGGTAGTTGCTCAGAGCCACAATTTGGTCCCTGGTTCCCCCTTTGCTCCAGTAAGTAAGTAAGCTGGAGCACCTCTTGACCTGGAGCAGATAACTTCCTTCTCTGCACCAGCTCAGCTCTGTGGACTGACGCGCTGTGGGGGAGGGCAATGTATAAGCTCCGCCCACTTCCCATCCATCTGCATGAGAGGAGGCGGCTGCTCACATTTGGCAGCAACATGGGTACCCTGCACAGAGGAGTGAGGGGGTGTCTTATGCCCCCTTACACCTTGCCTGGGTGTGTTGGGCAAGTGACGGTCTTGCCCTAAGTTTTTTGTCCAGGTTTGCATTGGATACCTTTTAAAAAAAAGAAACCTAGAACTTTTGTGTAATTGCTGAAAGTTTTGCTCATGATGCCATTTCTAGCCAATAAAAATAGGATGTGTCCAGAATAATGTAGGTTATGTACAATACAGAGTGACATGATTACCACTCTAGGATTTCTGCTCACCTGGGACAGCTCCATCACAGAAGTGGAGAGTTTACTTTTTTTATGACCAGACTGTTAGCCCTCTCATCAATGGAGAAGCACTGACCACTTAAAGGGACTGCGTTTTCCTTCTCACTTGTCTAATTACCATGCCTAGAAAACCAAGAAGGTGCCAAAACACCTTGGACCCAATCCTGCTCCCATTGAAATCAGTAGTAAAACTCCACTTGACTGCAATAGAAGTAGTATGGATCAGGGACTCTATTTAAGAAAAGTTGTCCCTAGAATGAAACGACATGCAATAGCTCACGCTCCAGGGAAGTGGTGTTAAGGTTCTGTAATTTTCTGAATGACACCACTAACCAGGCTGTGCGGCGATTTCAGCACAGAAGTGTTTAATTTAATGTTTGCTAACATTCTTCTCTGCCCCCTTCCCGAAATCCTTCTGGCAATGTCTGGTCCACAAACGCATCTTTCTGTGACATCATTAATCATTCTGGGGCTTTGTCTTCACTGGGGCCTTGTCTTTACCTTTTTTACCTCAGGGTAACTAATACAGCTGAGCTATTCCAAGGCAAAACCACAGTGGAGACAAGGCACAGATAAGGTAGGCAAGGTCAAGCCCAGGTGGGGATATAGTGCTCACCTCACATAGTTTAACTGATGGTAAAACTACAGTGCCTTGTCTCCACTGTGTTTTTACCTTGGGTTAGCTCACCTGCATTAGTTACTCTGAGGGGGGGGAATACACAGATTTTTAGCAGTGAAAACACTGTCTGTGATAACTTCAGTGAACCTAGAAATACAGAGAGGGAAAACTTAAAAAAACATTAGTTAACATTTACATCTCTGCTGACTGCCACCTTAGCCTGGTTAATGAGGCTACTAAACCCTAAAGTTGCCTTGCTACTCAGTTTTCATTTTTGCTGCTCACTTGTAGGTTGAGTTTATTTCTTAATAATTCTTTACCTTTCTTCTCATTAAAGTGCACAATGAGGTCACTGACCTTAGGCATACTCTGTAGAGACGGACTTCAACAACATTTACTATGCATAGCTTTTACCTGAATCATGTGAATAAAGTCCCATTTCTTAAGCACTTTTTTCTCATTCATTCGACTTTTGTATTCAGACGACGTCTCCTTATGCCAGGTAAACTTTATGTTCTCAAGGTTCGGTGTCTTAGCTACACGTTCTAAAATACAGAGAGGATGGCGTTTAGTCGATCCCATTTGCAAATGTGGAAACAATTTCCATTCAGAATTGTAATGTAGCCAAAAGTTACATGTTGGCATCATTTTTAATGTAATAACAGAATATTAAAAATGAAGCCTATATGTTATAGTATGTGAACAAATAAAGGTAATACATAGTAAAGATCGGCCCAGTTCTGTGAGGGACTGACTGGTCAAGTCTTTGTAGGATGAAGTACAAATGGGATCTGATGCCTTTATCTTTGACACTCTTTGCTGTAGAGACTTTTCAGTAGAAATGAGCAAAAATTTGGAAGTTAGGAACTTAATCTGGCTCCAGCTTCCTCAAAATCCTAGTGCCTGGACCCAAGCTTTAGTTCGGTCCATTACAGAAAGGAACAATGTTTAGGTCCTCATCCCAACTTCTCCACATTTTAAGTGTGTTCAGAGCCAGGCCTTTCGTTCAGGGTCTTGTATTGAAGAATGAAAGAAAGGGAGGGTATTTTAGAGTGATGCTAATTACAGGAGAGTAATAAGAGAAACATTTGCAGCATTGTTTTAATGTGTGTACAAAGACTGAATATTAGGAAGAGGGAAGTGTGTTTAGAGTGGGCTTACTGACTCAAGGGCCTGATTCACCACTGCACTCCCAGTTTTATGGCAGTGTAACTATGTTGTTTCCAGTAGTTATAGCAGCATAAAAACGGCAGCATCACAGCAGGGCTGCCCGGGGGAGGGGGGGGGGGGGCAAGTGGGGCAATTTGCCCCAGGCCGCGGGCCCCTTAGGGGCCCCCCATGAGAATATAGTATTCTATAGTATTTCAACTTTTTTTTATGGAAGGGGCCCCCGAAATTGCTTTGCCCCAGGCCCCCTGAATCCTCTGGGCAGCCCTGCATCACAGTGGTAAATTCAGCCTAAGATGTGCACCACTTGTTCAGAAGAACATGCTTTGTTAAAATCACTTGCACATTTTGATCTGGTACTGGTCTGCACCCACGAGGAGCAAGGCTGGCCACAGGCCCTGCTTCCAAAAGCGTACAATCTATATGTAGAAATCAGTTTGCCCATCACCAGAATATGTATAGCCACGTACTGATGGAACCCAGTAGGTGTTTGACAGTACATAACTAGCTAAGATTGGCAATCAAAATGAATACATTTAGTTGAAACTTCAGTGAGAATTTGGCCAAGGGCAAAGACTAAACACTCATACTTTATTAGGTATGCCAGGGCATTTTTCACAAAACAATCAGTGGGGATCTCTGATTTATGGAGAGAGGCATGTTCTAGGCCTCTGAGTATAGGACTGAAAGCAAAGATCTTTTGAATGCCAGTTTGTACATTAACGTTGTCAGTATCTTGGGCAAGCTAATTAACCTCTATGCCTTAGTTACCTAATTTGTGAGGACTATACTTAACTCAGTAGGGTATTATGAGGATTAGGTAGTTAATATTTGCAAACCACTTAAAAATAATTCTTGGCATTCTTGTTAAATACAATCTCAAGCAGACCCCTCAATGCTATTCTGGGACACTGAGTCAGTACCATCTGAGGGAAGAGCACCACACCACTGAAACACAAACACTACATCCTAAAACATTAGGGTTTTACTTATAGCTCTCTCATCCAGTTACTGAACCCTGTCTAGTTTATAAAATCTGACCACCTAGCCATGTAAGGAGGCATGGCTGCAGATAGCGTCTAACACTGCACATACTGATAAATACTGTGCCATAAAAAGTGTGAGATAAGCAGAGGCATCTGGGTAGTTATAAGGTTTGTCCATGCAGCGCTCTTTGCAGGATCAGGAACTAGGACATTGCTAAGAAGGCAGGACTCAGCAATACAGTTGAAAAATTACTAATCCTAAATGAAGATAGTAACTTTTTCCTCTTGTTGAGGTGAAATTGGAACAAAAAGCCTTATAAAGATGATATGTCAGCCAGTGTTCAACTTCGTTAAATGCATTTGCTAGTTCAAATACCTTTGTAGCTGAGGATTTGTTCACCGCTTGGCTCTATCACCTCATTGTTAATGGTAACTCCTGGATATTTAGCCTGTACTTTTGAGAGAATCTGAAGGTCAATTTCACCTAGGATACAAATATGAAACAGAATAAAAAAATCAGAGCAAGGTTAAATGTGAGGGTTCTGCTAGCTATCATCCTTCCCAAAATCCCTCTTTTTTTTAAAAGAAAATGTAGGTCTCAGATCAATTGCCATGATGATTAAATCCACTATTTATGTACTGGACAGGTATCACACGGACATTGGCAGTGTAGTCTTCCACATATTGCTCTCATTGAATTTCTTCAACCCCATCCTGGAAGATTATCTCTAGGGACTGAAGATTAATTCCATCAGTCCCTCATGAGTCTGACTTTTCTGACACTATTACACTGGTATCAGATGTGATGTTCTGTAGTGATATGTACACGTCCTCTCAAAAATGGACTGAACCTCCTATTTTGTTTCACACATGCCACTAAATAGCTGTCATCTGGTTTTATTAGAGAGTGGTCAATACCAAAATCCAGGATACAATCATCCCTGATCTTTGGCAAAGTATAGATCTGGATCCAAACTGCAGATCTGCCCCTTTTCTAGTCACTACCAACCCAGGCTGGTGTGGAAACAATGAACCAGAGGTAAAAAGCTCCGTGTCCTATTAGAAAATCTCTAAGCCATCACAGTATTCCCCTATTTGTATTTTACAAGGCCATTTGGAGAGTCTTTTGTGTTTATTTTTGAGAGTGAATTAGGGGTCTTTGTTGGCCAATGAGACACATGAGAAGGGGGAAAAAAAGAAAATTAATTTGAAAACTGAAGCAAATCGCCATTTTTTCCTTTGGTGCTTAAAGTGCTTTGCTCTTTCTGTGACTGACTAAGCTGAATACTGTGTGTCTCTGTATACAGCATAAAGCAAATATAACAGCACTGGCTGCTTTTTCTCTGTACACAAGGGATCATTCAAAGCTGCTGCAGTGATGTTATTGATGAGTGTATTGATAGGCCAACATTTAAATTCCTAGTCCAATATGCAGCATCAGTAAAGCAAGCAAATAAGACGTTCATTTGTATGACGAAGGATGCCAAGGACACTGTGCTGTAACACTTTATAAAGGCATTGCTTAGATTGCACTGGCTGCCTAGTTTTGGTGTTCAGTGTTGGTCACCTTATTTGTCTAAACGTTCAGTTAAGGTCGAGAGTGAAAACAGAGGGCAACTAAAATGAAAAATTGAATAGAGGGTCTTATTTACAAGGAGCAGCTGAACTTAGTCATGAAAGGCGACAAGATTGAAGTATTTAAACGATGTTAAAGTATAAAATGTTTGACACTCAATCAAGCGTAGGACTATGGACAGAGATTTATGATAACAGAGACTGTATGCAAGAAGAATTTATGGAGGGATGGTGAATAGTTGGAATGGACTTCCAACTGAGTAGGTGGAGTCAAGCAGCATTAATGTACTTAGGCAAAAATGGATAACTGGGGTGAATTTGGTAAGTTGAAGAGATACAGATGTGTTTGAGAGTGGCTGGCTAACCTTCCTGGAGGCAAGCAGGCAACTTTTCACATGCTCATTCCCTCCTCCCCCTCTCCCCACCAGCTTGGTTTAATGTGACTTCTTTTGGTACACATGGTACTTATGACTCCCATTATCTAAGCACCTTATGTCTTCACTTTATCTAGCCTCACAACACCATGTGAGGTAGGGAAGTACTATTATGCCCATTTTACAGACGGGGATCTGAGGCACAGAGTTGCCCAAGGTAACACAGGAAGTTGGCAAAAGAATAGGAAATTGAATTCAGGTCGCCTGCGTCCCAGGCTAGCGACCTAACCACTGGACCATCCTTCTTCTCGTCATACCACTGCAGACATGAAGAGGTCCATGCCTTGCTTCTGGACCTACTATATGTCATGTGACAGGGTGCTGGGCAAAGGGTTTCTGATTCAGCCCTCTGTCACGCCAGCTCCTATTTAGGGGGATAGATTAGAGATGGCTGGAGATAACCTGGCCCTAATTGGGGAAGCAGAGACAGCTGCCGCGTAATTAGCCTGGGGCTGTATAAAAGCCTCAGGGCGGGACGGGGGCGGGGGGGAAAGAGCAGAAAGAAAGGGAAAAGGCAGGGAGTGGAAGCAGGGAGGTCGTTCTCCCCTCCTTTTTGCCTGCAGATGGTGAAGGGCCAACTGTGAAACAGTGGTGGGAACAAACCCTGTGAATAAACTGCACCAGTGGTTACTAACCCCAGGATCTCAGAGTGACTTTGTAGACTTGGCAGAGGCAGGAACCATGGGCGCCCTGCTGCGCTCTGCTACATGCCACTACAGTTTTTAACTTCACACTACAGTCGAAGGGTTCAAGTCTTGCACTATTTGTGTGTGAATAAGGCCCTATTACAGGCACATAAAAACATGGGGAAGGGTTTAATCTTTTCAGAGCTAACTATCTTTTTAAAAACAAATGTTTACATGGCATTTGTGTAAGCATGTTCTTTCAAGAAAGGGAAATTGAATTTCAGAAGTAACAAATAGCTATGGTTTTGCTATCACCACAAAATTGCTTTTTATTGAAAATCAGAGCAAATTAATTTGTTCACAGTCTGCTGTGGGAAAATCTGGGAACATGGAATTGTTAACTAACTACTACAGAGTTCATTTTCTGTATCAACCTTCTGTAAAAAAAAAATATCCCCTTGGAAAGGCTGTACCAGTCTCAGTAAAATAAAATCTGAATTTCCCATTTCCATATGTTGATGGAAATTTCTACTCTTCATGGCCACACCACCTTTACGTTATTTTGAAACAAAAAAACTTTGACTCATGACTTAATCTACAGCCTTAATTAACTTCAGTGAGTTCTTTTATATGCAAACAGGTGTCCTGAGGCATTTTATAGTCAAATATGCGGCAGCTTGCATTATCAACAATTTGGCAATTAGGCTATTGGAAGTATTTAAACTCTCTAATACAATTACCTTTTAAAGGCTATCACTATGTTCACCATCAAGTTTCTAATTAAAAATTTTAAATAAAGGGATAGTATACAGCACAGTTGATGCCTTTTATGTTTTTTACAGGTACAGCAACATTAGGATGCTGTGCACTGAAGTGGAAACTTAATAAGGCACAAGCTGTAGTCAACAGCAGACTCTCTCCATCGTCTGGTTATAATGGGCCCAAACAGCTACACTGAATGGCCAGATCGTGCCTGGCCTTAGTGTGGGTGCACTAGGGATGAGAGAAGCAGGATGAGTGCCTGGAGCCATCCATCCACCTGTACTCTCTGCACCAAGGACCAGCAACAATCATGCTCCCTGCATGCTGGAGGGCCCAGAAGGGGATGAGGCCCCAGGAAGAGCAATCTTTACTGAGCTCTCACAGGGTTTTACAGCTTCATACTGGCCTCAATATGGGCCTGAGGCTACATGAAAGTGGTGTGAACCCATTAAAATAACGAACAGCTGAACCTTCCTTATTGACTCACAGACACTCAGGGTGGGGGAGAGAAACCTCAGCAAATCAGAAAACAGCTTATTCTTAAAGTATAACGGTAGTTGAGCAAATGAGCTGTCCTGAGTTTAGCATATGACTTTAGTCCACTCTCAGAGCCAATGAGAATCCAGCTTCTCGGTTATGGCAAAATGAGCAATTGCCACTTTATTGAATCAGTGTCTGTCACACTAAGATGCGTCTCTCTGATTAGATAGTTAAACACCCCACTGACTGACTCAAATGATCCTGTGAGAAACAACACTTTTTTGGCATAAAATGATCCCCCTTGTTTAGAAATAAATCTCTCTACTCTGTCTCACTGTCAAGGTTATTACTAATTACTCGGCGTTTACACATGGCTATTCTTACTTGTAAGGAAAGATTGAAAAAAATGAGATTAGTCTTCAGAGATGACATGACTAAAGCATTTAAATTACATTAAGGGTTACTTTAAATTTGTTGATCTAATAGAGTCTAATGGGCAGACTAGAACTAAAGGACATCGGTATTAAGTGGGGAGACTTATGTAAGCAGTATTTAGGAAGGCATATCATGTAGTGAGGCCACTCCCTTATTTATCTACATATATACCTTCAGGTTTTCAACAGCACCCAGACACCACAGTGGCTGAAAAGATGGTGGCTACCAATACCTTGTCTACCCTAGCATCACTACCCCACTAGTGGACCAGAACTGGGGGCAACAATAGTGGGAAATGTTAGGGGGAAAAAAACCTTATGTGACCAAGCTCAAAGTGTCTGTCTCCTGCACAGTATCTCATCAGCAAATGAGGATTCAGAGATGCATGTTTGATGGCATTATAACTATCTAAAGCATAGGAATTCTTGGGAACCAGTAATTTCTATAAGAGGCCTTTGTGGTGAGCATGGTCAGTGATTATTCATATGAACTTGTAATGTAATGTGACAGCAGGAACAAAGCCAAATCTAGAGATTTTAGAGTTCATACGCAGAGGTCTTTATGTACCAGGAAGGAAATAGGTTTGTGGGTTTTTTTTTTTAAACTTTATTCATGATCTGCTCCGTCCTTGGCACCTAAAGATGCAGAAGGAATCAGTTCTGTGTAGGTAGTGCACAGAAGTACAGTAAAACTGAACGAGTTACAGGAGAGACTGATTTATGTGAAGGTTCAAGGGATTTTATGAGCTTGGCAAGATGAAAAATGAAGGGAGATAGGACAGCCATGTGAACTGGTTTTTGTGTGTGAACACTCTGGGCTAACTTGAGCCAGCTAGGCACAGTCCTGAGTAGAGGATAGTGCCACAGAGGGAGCTCAGGGAGAGATTTCTTGTGAGGGGCAGGAGGCGGTTCCTTGTACCCTGCTTGTACACACATACCTGGGACGGACACACATATTAGGACCAAGCACTGTGTCCCTCATTGTGTGGTGGATGGGATATAGAAGATTAAGAGAATTTACAGAATTAGTTTCTTTCCCTTTCTTTTGATTTCCTTTCCCCTTCTCTTCTTATCTAAAGACGATAATCCGAACCTGCCAGATCCGTAGATGTGTATGGCAGACATGGGGCTAAATCCCAAATCTTTGCTTGCTTTGTATTCACTCCTTACTCAGGCAATCAACAGGAGTTCTGCCTTACACAGCACTGAGTAGTGAGCCCAGGCCCTCAGCATTTGGGGGGTGGGGGGGAATACTTCAACTGCAACATAATCCCCTTTCACGCCCCAGCCTCACAGAATCTCTGCAGGACTCCTGCTGTGTGAAAATAAAGGTAGTGGGTGTGTGAAGGTACATGTTGGGCTCCAGTGGATTTCCCAGTCCCTCAAACCGACAAACTATTATTCAAGCAACTAAGGGTGAGCAGGAACCAGTCTCTAAGTAGTAACATGGAATAGGTTAGTCTTTGAGTCGAGTAATCCGCCAGTTGCTATAGATTACTTTATGAAGGTAACTCTAATAAGCCTATAAATTTGCTCTGCTATTCCCATGGATTTATTCTGAGTACAGATTGACAGCTGTGTGATGCTTTTGTTTGGTGGACAGCAGCCAATATCACCAGAAACCTTGTTTTTACTAGTGAGCCAAGTTTGGATTTGAACCCATTTTTTTCAAGGAAAGGTGCATCCACCCAGGCCCATTGTGGTGTCGATTCTCATCTGCGATTTGCCATCCAATATTCCCACAGGAAAAAATAAATATATACAAAGGTTTTACTGTACCTGAACCACCACCTACACTTAGAATATTGATGGCAGACTTTCCACTTCCAATGCTGAAAACAAAAATAGGTTTGCGTATTTTAGGCTAGATATTTAATAGATTCTTTTCATTACTGCAAAGATTTAACACCCTTAGGAAAACACACGCACACCCCACAATAAGACAATGTACACAGATATGTGTTGCTTTATATTAACATAGAACTATAAGTGTGCATGGCAGGCATAGAGCCAGGCTAAGGATTCATGCTCAGTGTTTATTCAGTCATTACTCAGGCAATCCATGGGAGTTCTGCATGTCTTAGGGCTGAAAACAAACTGGGCCCACCACACGTTTTCTTCCATCTTGGAGGGGAGTGTGTCCTCGGACATATGCAAAATTGTGTGTGTGTGTATATATATAATGGATATGTTTGTATTGTACTTGATTGCACCTGATCATGGCTTTGGTTTATAAGCTATTCAGAGCATGGACTTTGTTTTAATGTTTGTTTAGTAGCACACACACATAGGCCTTATTTATACCTGTGTAAATCCAGAGTAACTCTATTGAACAAAAACATGAATACCTAGATCTTGTACAGCATTTTTTATCTCTAGCTTTCAAAGCCCTTTGCAAAGGAGGTCAGTATTATCCTTATTTTACAGATGGAGAAACTGAGGCACAGGAAAACAGCAGAGTCAGAGATGCCAAGAGAAAAGAAGGCGGAGCAGAGAATGATCTGCTGTGGTAAATGCAGCCAAGCAATCTAGACTAATAAAGCAGCACACCTTGACTTTAGCTAGGAGGAGGTCATTAATGACTGGGGTGAAATCCTTTCTCTGTTAAAATCAATGACAAAACTCGCATTGACTTCAGTGGGATCAGAATTTTACCTCTTTTTAGAGGGTTGTGGCTGATTCTACTGCATTGTAAGAGGGGAGGTGTGACCTAAGAACCCTTTAATGACAGCTGGTGAGGGAGTAATAGGAATATCTTGAGACTGACAGGTACATTCTGGTTCAATGAAGAATGTCAGTGAGGTCTTAAATGAAAGCTGAGTCGCTGTCTTTATCATCATTGCCAAATGTATGTGCAGATACTATGTAAGGCGTTATGTGTGTATACATACACACTGAAAATATGTTCTTCGATTCTGTTTCAAGGTATGAGTCACCAGAAGAGGTGAAAAAACAGGCTGTCAGATAAGAGATGTGTATTCACCTCTCTCTCTGTCAGTATGTAAATTAAGCATGTTAAGAAACCCAATGGATGCCCACTTATATACAAAGCCAAAGAGATGTGAAGTAAACAGGGAAGCAGCACACAAGAAAAACAAGCCGCGGGAGGGCAGACATTGAACTTGGCAGTATAAATAGAAGGCAAAGAAGACACCTCCTTATCCTGGAAGTAAACAGGCAGTTTATCAGCTAACCTTCGTTTTAAAGCTGCAAAAGACCCTGGGTGAGAGAATGTCTTTAACAGGAGTTTAACCTGTTGGTCTCTAGAAAGCATGTTATGATTGTTTTACATGTAACCTTTTGTTTCTAATACTTTACTCATTATCACTTGAATCTTTGATAATAATGTTATTCGTGTCTACACTACAGATATACCTAGCTGCTGTGGTGTCAGAAATGCTGGACCAGAGCTGAATCTTACAGCCTGGTGTGTACGTGGTTCACGGGGACAGCAGACCAGGGATTTATGTGAGTAGCCAGTGATGGGGCTGGATATTACAGGCGTAGCCCAGAGGAGAGCACTTGAGTGGCTAGAAAGCTGGCAGTGTTGGGAAGCTGTCGCTGAGCTCAGCACAGGGAAGGCTCCCTACCACGGGAGGCAGGGGGTAAGAAGGTGAGTCACAGCCCTAGGTACCCCCGAGAACCATCACAACAGCACTCCCTTCTCTCTCAGGCTACAGGCCGGAGGGCTTACACACAGCTAAAAAAGATTCTGAAGCACGAGCCCTGCAATTCCCTCTGTCTCTGGGAGAATGGGTTTTGAGAATCAGAACTTGGCCGGGAAACAGAACTTCCATCCTGTGATAAATTTTGAGTTTTTGAAAATGAGATTTCCTAAATCAGGATGAAAACTAAATCGTTCCTGAGACTGAAATTCCAAAATAATTGTTTCGGAAACAATAAAACGTTCACACTTCCTGGACTTGCCAGCTGCCTGCTGTGTGGGTGGCTGGGCTGTCCAGCTCCTTTGCCTGCTTGAGCAGCTGGGAAGCCAGCCTGCTGGCAAGCGTAGGTAGCCCCCCTTGTGACAGGCAGACAGCCATGGAGCTGAGGAGCCAAGGATCCCAGGAAGCCGGACAGGCTGGCAGGAAAGTTGATGGAATCAACACGTTCCCATGGAACATTTCCACTGGAAAATGCTGATTCAACAGAACTGAAAACTGTTCTGTTGGGAAAATTTCAACCGGCTGTATTTTGCATGTAGACTATAAAAGCACTTTTAGCTTTTTTTAAGTACTTTGCAAAAGTATTTATATTTTACAGATGGGGAAACTGAAGCACAGAGAGGTTAAGTAACTTGCTCGAGATCCCATTACAAAGCATCGGCTGAGTTGGGAACAGAAACCAGGGGTGAAATCCTGCTCTCATTGATTTCCATGGATCCAAGATTTCACCCCAGGCCTTCAAGGGAAGGTAGTCCGTAAGCTTATTTGATTAGTAAATAGATTGTGTGAAAGCCAGAGAGAATCTTTAATTTCAGTTAAAATGCTATCTGTTTTTTATAAACATAAAAGCCTTAAATAAAATTATTAAAATCCTATGCAGTTTGTTAATATATTTTTTGTACATTAGTGTTTATTAAATCTAAGTTATATTTGCATACAAGGAAACAATTAAATCTAACTATTTCCTGCTACCAACTGCTTCACTACCAGCCTACTTAGAATCAAGCAAATATGCAGCCAATATTCATAACTTCCAATACAAAAATGATACATGCATACAAATAGGATTAATAGATTCAATAGATCATAACCTTTACAGAGATATGTTACATGGCATAAGTAGTATAAAACACATTCTAGTTATGTTATATATATACATTCATATGCATATTTCCATAAAGCCTTATGGGAGGTACCATCACAGGGGGGAGAGGTAGATTCGCCGGAGGGTAGGGATAGGGTCCAGAGTGACCTAGACAAATTGGAGGATTGGGCCAAAAGAAATCTGATGAGGTTAAACAAGGACAAGTGCAGAGTCCTGCACTTAGGAAGGAAGAATCCCAGGCACTGCTACAGGCTGGGGTCCAACTGGCTAAGCGGCAGTTCTGCAGAAAAGGATCTGGGGATTACAGTAGACGAGAAGCTGGATATGAGTCAGCAATGTGCCCTTGTTGCCAAGAAGGCCAACGGCATATTGGGCTGTATTAGAAGGAGCATTGCCAGCAGATCGTGGGAAGTGATTATTCCCCTCTATTCGGCACTGGTGAGGCCACACCTGGAGTATTGCATCCAGTTTTGGGCCCCCCACTACAGAAGAGATGTGGACAAATTGGAGAAAGTCCAGCGGAGGTCAACGAAAATGATTAGGGGCTGGGGCACATGACATATGAGGAGAGGCTGAGGGAACTGGGGTTATTTAGTCTGCAGAAGAGAAGAGTGAGGGGGGATTTGATAGCAGCCTTCAACTACCTGAAGGGTTCCAAAGAGGATGGAGCTCAGCTGTTCGCAAGTGGTGGCAGAGGACAGAACAAGGAGAAATGGTCTCAAGTTGCAGCAGGGGAGGCTTAGGTTGGATATTAGGAAACACTATTCCACTAGGAGGGTGGGGAAGCACTGGAATGGGTTATCTAGGGAGGTGGTGGAATCTCCTTCCTTAGAGGTTTTTAAGGTCAGGTTTGACAAAGCCCTGGCTGGGATGATTTAGTTGGGGATTGGTCCTGCTTTGAGCAGGGGGTTGGACTAGATGACTTCCTGAGGTCCCTTCCAACCCTGATATTCTATGATTCTAGTCAGACCTCATCACAAAAAGAGGCCTTTCAGTGGAGTGTCTAAATAAAATCTCTAACTAAAGCACTATCAAAGATCTACAGAGGGGGGAGAGGGGGAAAAAAGGGCAATCTATAACTCTCAGGCAGCCCTTGCAAGCCCAGGCTCCTGCAGTCAGAAGCATACATTCATCACTTGTACAGAATTGTATCAAGGGTTTGTCCTTTTGATAAAACATCTGACTCGGTTACCTCGATATTATGCCCGGCAGCTTCTTCTCAACGAATTCCAGCATGCATTGGTGCTCTGTCGAATTCTCAAGGAACAGACGAAAAGCTTCGACATATCGGCTGTGGTCTGAGAGCAAGCTCCTCATAGAAGATGCCATGTTTGGTTTCCTATGGAATACACAAAAGAATGGGGTAGGTTTTTTCCTCCCTGTTTTAACTCTTTCTTCAGCCCTAGTAATGAATCAAACACACACAGACTACAGTTATAAGTTCCCCAATGTCTCAGACTGCTTCAGAGTGCCATGCCAGTGCTGTATCTGGTCTGAACACTGACAATGTGCTTGTATAATCGGCATAGCTACATTATTGCTGGACTTTGTTCTGAGACCTTGGCCTGTTGCTTTAGATTAGAAACAGAGCTGTGGAAGGAGCTTCCCATATAAAGTGCATGACACTATTCTACAATAAAAGCCCTAGTTCAGGTCTGAGTAACAATTACAAATCATATATAATCTCCACTGACAAAATGTCACCATTTTATCACAGTAGTGGGGTAGGATTCAATTAAAATCTACACAGGTTATTTGCAGTGGAGGGAAGGTATCTAAATAGTAGCACTTGAATGTGGGGATTGGAAGGAAGCTAGGTATAAACTCCCAGAGAAGCTAGGAATTGTTATTTCTTGCTTTCAGCCACTTGGTATTTTTATAGAGGATTCTGAGTAGTGGTATTTCTGTAGATAGGTTGTTGAAAACTATAACAATCTAATAAACAATATTTTATTTATGAAGCACCTTTCATCCGAGAAGATTAAAATGCTTCACCAGCATTAGTTAGTTAAGTCTCACAAAAGTCATTTGAGCTACTAGCAGAGCGGTAGTTTTAACCCCATTTTACAGATGGACAAATGGAGGCACATAGAAAGTGGACTAAGTGACACGGCAAAGTCACAGAGAGAGTCAGTGGAAAAGCTAGGAATTGAATCCAGAGTGCTGAACCTTAGTCCTGTGCTCTAACCAACAAACACTGCTTTCTCTCTCCTCTTCTGCTACTGTGTATGGTGGGGAATATTGTGGCAAAATACACTGTATGAATAGGTTATGCCTGTGAGCAAACAAAACCGAATAGATGCTTGACTCATTTTTCCCAGCTGGCTAGCAGTTCTTTGCTCCATTATCCCTGCGTGGAGTCATTTGCCTAAATGTTGTTTAAACCCCTCCCCAATCCCCTGAGCTGAACTCCCCACAAAGGGAATGGTTAAACAGAGTCAAAGCAGTTACCTACCTTATCCGACGAGCTCTGGAATGAGAGCAGCCAGCTGAGTAGAGCTACAGTGCCGTATTTCCTGGACTTGGTTGCTGTGCAACCACTATAGCAGCCCACGGGCTCCAACTCTGCTCTGTTACCTCCACTGAGCATAAATGGGAAAAATATAAAATGCAGAGTTTTAGCTGGGTTCCTCTGTGTGTTGGGCCCACCTGTCTGCAGGGCGTTAGCTGAATTTGTATTCTTAGGCGAATCTTCGTTGGGTAAAGTAAAAGAGTTTCAGCTAGTGCATATGCTGTGAAACTGGGATGCCTCTTCCTTTCAGGGTGTTGCACCATTACATTGCCCAAAACTCTCTCAATGAGCAGTTCAGCAGCCATTTTGTTCTCTAAGTTGCCACAGCACATAACAGAGAAGAGCGACACTATACTTCCCTCTAGGAGCTGTGTGGCCAGGAGCAACCCTGGAACTTCCACAGGAAGATCCCACAGCACGGATGGGAAAGCTGTGCTGTTGCTGCTTACATGGTCTATAGCAACTTGTGCCACTGTGTTCGGTGGGTATTTTGGCAGGGAAGGATTCTGCTGAGCATGTCTAAGAGCATATCAACAAACCCCCCAACCGTGCCCAGCTGGGATTCATGGGATAGATGCTTACAGTGGCACTGAACTGTGCCTGCACTAGGGAATTGTCTCTGGCCCTTTGTGATGCCTCCACAGCCCCGGTACCCCACTAGAATAGGGGCAAACTCTCTCCCTATTGCTCTCTTTGAGGCTCTCTCTTATGGTTTGCCAAGTCGCCCTCTCAGGCCTCATTCTGTGCATATTTCTAATTCATCAACAGGAGTAGGAGCCAATTTTTAAATGTATCCAGATTTTTCTTGGAATGCTAAATTATTGTTCCAGTAACTGCCACAGACAGTGGGGTTTCTTTTTAAAAAAATATTAAGTTTATTGGGTAGCCCCAAATCTGCCAGCTCCACCAGACTCTGGGCTGTCCTGTGACTTCAATATACTTTTAGATGTATTATTGCTGTTGAATGACTGGGGTGAAATGGGCTTGGTGGTCTCACTTCAGTCCCCAATGGACAGTACCCTACACTGTGAAGACCATCACCATAAACAGCACTCACTGATGGTCCCTAGCAAACCATGGAGAAAACAGACAAAGGTACTGATTCTCCATGCCTTACAGCTGGATAGCCATGTACATCAGTGCCAAGCAGCTGTAAAAAGCCACCATTCTGATTGGGTAGCACCAGTGGGGTTCCTGGAGTGCTGTGGGACAGGCACCCTTTTCAGAAACAGTGACTGGTGGCACACCAGCTATAGATCAACTGCATGACAAGCATTTAAGGTCCTTGTACTGCAAGGCCCCTTTGGCTTTAGCAGCTGGTGGGTCCCACCCAATAAGCATTCAGGCACACAGCTCAAACAAAAGGATGATTCTCTAGATCCCAAATACCTTAGGCTCATTGGCTTAAACAGTTTCAATTAACAATTATAATATAGTCTCTGGGGTAGTTTTAGCCTTCAGGGGAAGTCCAAAAGAAAATTATCACTCCTCAGGCCTAATACCCTGGGTGACAGCTCTTTGTCCATTCCTCCATCAATAGTAATTAGGTATTCTCAAGGTCACCTACCCAATGTTCACTTCTGTAGTATGGGAGTCTCTGGGCACTGTTTATTCATGCTGAAACAGTGGTTCCCACACAGTTCCTGCTCCACTTCCACTTGACTGGTAGCTAATTTAAAAAAAACAAAAAACAAAACCTCAGACAACTGACCCAGCTCTTCATGATCTGGCTACCAGAACCCAACCACTTTCAAGTTCTGTGCTCCTCAAGATACCTTAACCTCACTGACCCACTCTTGACAAACCATCCTCCCAAATGACCACATTCATTCACCTATGTCAGATTCATCACAGCATTTTACACTTTTTTTTGGAAACGATGGTATTGCACCTTGTGTAGGGAAAGGGAGGGTAACTACATTTCAGATAACAATTCTGTCAGCGGTGTAAGTGCTGGGCCAACTCTACCAATCCCTATAAATTTCAGTATACCTAGGTGGGTAAGGTATTGTGGGCTAGAGTCTGACCTCAGTTACACCTGGGTAATTCCGCAGCAACTATTGAAAGTAACTGAGTTATACTCGGGGTCAAAGCAATCAGAATTTGGCCCTGCTCATGAAAGTTACCTAGAGACAAGAAAAATGACTCAATCCATCTGAAATGCCCCTTGAATCTTTCAAGTACCCTAAAAGCACTCAGAGAAAAATGTTAAATAAGTATATTAAGGGCAATATTGTGGAGCTCTTACTCACCCTGATAAGCACTTTCTGAGGCAAGCAGTCTCAGAAAACAAAAGGTCTGATCATGTGATTAAGGGGTCACCCGTGTAAATAGGTGCTCCAAAATTTGGCCCTCACATAGTAAACTACATGGGCTCAGGTAGCTGTGAAGCACCTAGTCTCTGTTCGTTGTTGCTGGGGATTGTTTTAATGAGTCTGTTTTTGTTAGATAAGAGCCGTAATCTTGCCTATGCATTAGAAAGACAGACTAACAAATTGCAGCTAAATTGACTCCATTACATGAATTACCAGCCCTCAGGCCAACAATTCAGTATGTATTTGGTGCACTCAAGTGAAATTTGCAGTGAATAAACACAGAATAAAATGCAGTTATGCATTAGGAACTACAAAACTGTTCAGGCTGCAACATATCCAGACATTCAGACACGCATATGGATCAGTTTCACTGACAATTGTTTTCTTTCTTAGATGCTCAGCATTGAAATCCTCCAACAAAATCAGAGAACTAGGGGAGATTTCAAAACAGACAAACTAAAATGTTGCAAGAAAGCAAAGTAATATTTGAATGTCCACAGGGGTTATGAAACACACTGTATACCACCCATAAGAAAGAATGGTACAGTCCATGTTGACACATTCCTTTGCTCAGTCCACCAGCTTATTCTTTAGTGTAGATGGAATAACGCCAGGCTCATACCATTTGGTATTAAAATATTTTACAACCTTCAATCTTCTAAAAATATTCTACAGTTGTTAGTCTTTTTACAATTTAGGATCATGATAGTGAAGGTTTTTTATTTCTATAATAACTATAGTAGTTGCTGTGATTTAATTTGCATGTTTATTTTGTACAACTACAGTGATAAGAACAGAATAAATTCATTTCACGTTAGATGCAGTTTAAGGAATTTATCTTGTTCATTTGATTGATTGATTGATTGATTGCGATTTGGCCTGCAATCAGTTAGTTTAGAAGTGGGGAAAGAGGAGGAGGAAATTAATTCTACAAACAGACCACTAATGATAGGGCAACTTGTCCAAATGAGCATTACTAACTGATAATCAAAAATTATCCTGGACGTTTGGTTTTGTAAATTGTAGGCTTGTGTCTGATCTTACACTAGTGTAATTGACGTTACTCCTGATTTACACGGGTGTGAATTAGACCCTCATTGAACCATACAGCAAAACCTTTTAAACTCTTCAAATTAAATCAGAAAGCAAAGTGAGCACTCCTCAAGCAATTGTAAACTGGTTGCAACAGGAAAGCATTGATTGCTACAGGATTATTTTTTATTGCTGAATGCTACCAAAATATGGAAGACATTAGCCTTCCCTTTTGAGAACTTCCAGTGAAAAATACTTTGAAGCCTGTGCTTCTCCTGAAAGCATTTGTACTTACGTGTATAAAGTCTGTGCCTTAAGAGGGCCAGCTCCTTTCAGTTTCTCTGATTGTTGCTACAATGTGCAGGAAATGGACTCTGAATCAAAACAGCTTGTTTGTTACAGACTGATTATATCCCCACCCATAGAATCAGGTTTTGGCATAAAGCCTGATCAGGAATGAAGCAACACAACCTTTAATGTGGTTTACAACAGAGGGCCAAATTCTTCTCAGTTTCACTGCTGTAAATCTGGAGTAGATCAGATTTTTATAAGTGTAACTGTAGAATTTGATTCTTACCATTTAAACAAATATAATTAAGAGTGGTAGTTTTAATAAGAGACTGCACCTACTTTTCAAACAGAATAATGTATTTTATCACTGTAAGAACCTTATACATATTGAGCATGCCAGAATACTAAGCAGTTAAACCATATGAGAGCTACTGACATCTCCTAGGACTCCACCTTCAGAGCCTTAATCAGCCATACTCAAATTCCTGTTCACTTTCATACAAATTTGCCTGAATAAGTACTGGCAAAAATTGCATACGGATGTCAGGGTTTGAAACACTGCCAATTGTTTACACACAGTTGTCACAGACCCTAGCAAGTGCCCCTTCCTGGCCACCTGCCAGGACTGCTGTGAGGGGAATCCTAGCCTCTGTGCTCTGGGTCCCCTGGGTGTGTGATGCTTCTGGGGCCTGAACGGGGTCCCCAGGCCCTCTCAAGGTGCAGACCCTTCTCTGAGCATTGGAACCTGCTGTGCAGCCACCTACCCACCCTGGGAGCAACACTGACTCTTCAGGCTCCCCAGTACATAAAAACACCCCTCTTCCAGAACACTCCCCCAAAGTGTGAAGCTTCTGGTTTACAGTTGACCTCTCTCAGGGGCAACATGGTAATTGTGAATTCTTAACGTATACCAGTAGGGGGGCTTTGCACAGATTCTAGGGCCATTGCTCATAACAGATAAAGCACCAACAGTACAGATCATATAGAAAACAATATAACATCCTAAACACAATGTTGCCCTCTCATAGAATCATAGAGTATCAGGGTTGGAAGGGACTTCAGGAGGTCATCTAGTCTAACCCCCTGCTCAAAGCAGGACCAATCCCCAACTAAATCATCCCAGCCAGGGCTTTGTCAAGCCTGACCGTAAAAACCTCTAAGGAAGGAGATTCTGCCACCTCCCTAGGTAACCCATTCCAGTGCTTCCCCACCCTCCTAGTGAAAAAGATTTTCCTACTATCCAAACTAAACCTCCCCCACTGCAACTTGAGACCATTACTCCTTGTACTGTCATCTGGTACCACTGAGAACTGTCTAGATCCATCCTCTTTGGAACCCCCTTTCAGGTAGTTGAAAATAGCTATCAAATCCTCCCTCATTCTTCTCTTCTGCAGACTAAACAATCCCAGTTCCCTTAGCCTCTCCTCATAAATCATGTGCTCCAGCCCCCTAATCATTTTTGTTGCCCTCCACTGGACTCTTTCCAATTTTTCCACATCCTTCTTGTAGTGTAGGGCCCAAAACTGGACACAGTACTCTAGATGAGGCCTCACCAATGCCAAATAGAGGGGAATGATTACATCCCTTGATCTGCTGGCAATGCCCCTACTTATACAGCCCAAAATGCCATTAGCCTTCTTGGCAACAAGGGCACACTGTTGACTCATATCAAGCTTCTCGTCCACCATAACCCCTAGGTCCTTTCCTGCAGAACTGCTGCCTAGCCACTTGGTCCCTAGTCTGTAGCAGTGCATGGGATTCTTCTGTCCTAAGCGCAGGACTCTGCACTTGTCCTTGTTGAACCTCATTAGATTTCTTTTGGCCCAATCCTCTAATTTGTCTAGGTCCCTCTGTATCCTATCCCTACCCTCCAGCATATCTACCACTCCTCCCAGTTTAGTGTCATCTGCAAACTTGCTGAGGGTGCAGTCCATGCCATCCTCCAGATCATTAATGAAGGTATTGAACAAAACCGGCCCCAGGACCGACTCTTGAGGCACCCTGCTTGATACTGGCTGCCAACTAGACATGAAGCCATTGATCACTACCTGTTGAGCCCGACGATCTAGCCTACTTGCTATCCACCTTATAGTCCATTCATCTCTTGGGGAACCATCTCTCCTTTTTTCAGGCAGGCAGGGTCCACCATGCCATTGCCTACCCTGCCCCTGAAGCAGCCCCCTTCATCTTAATCTGATGCAAAATGGCTCTCCACCCCCATCCACCTTCCCCCGCAAATCCACTTTCCCCTGCATCCATCCACTTTCCCCCACAAATCCTTTTAAAGATTCATGCTGGGGGTCACCTGCTTCTTTTGTTCTGCCTTTTGGTACCTTTTCACTGCTCCCAAACCCCTCCAGACAAGAGGAGAAGTTGTCTTCTCTCAGCTAAAGCCAGCTCATTGCCCCAAGATGTTTTACTTTGACTAGACAATCATTGAGTGCTGGGGAATCACTCACCATCGTCTCTTTCTGGTCTGGCAGAGACATGACACAACACCACTAATTCATGGGGGATCCACCAAGGCTTTCCATGACACAGTAATTTCATAAAATCATCCACAATTCAGAAGTGGTACAGACAGAGCCCCCAAATCATCACAACTGCAAAGGCTCAACATCTTTACTCAGGGCTCATTGTTGACTCCCCCCCCCTGCTTTTTATTTTTATTTTTGTAAGGATTTATTTGGAAGTGACACAGATCAACCCCCCAAATCTGAACAGTCCAGAACTTCAGTAGAAGGTGGTGATCCTGAAATCGGGACTTAAGCCAGGACCTGACATAGCTCTGCTCTCCCGTCCCCCTCCTTTTCCCCCCAGTCTAAACTCAGATCTGAACAGCCACACTTTGGAGGTGGGGGGCGTGAAGGGAGGAGGGAAATGGGGTTTTTGAAATGAAGATCCAAACCCAATCCAGCACCATCTTCCCTTTTAATGAAAATAGTTGCCACTTAACATTTTCTGAAGTCCCCAGATGTGCGTGGGTGTGTTTTTAAATAGTTGAATGAACTCTCTAGGGACACAGCATGATCGCCAGTTCACGACCACATAGCAATTCCACATCTGTACACACACTGTCCAATCCATTCACCTCACTCCCTCAACCTAGTTTATGCATGTTGTCTCCCAAGATAGACATGGCATTGCACACAGAAACCACTACCACACCAGGTGCAGTTAGCTGTAGCCATCTAGCAGTGTGCTAATAAAAGGTCAGATAAAAAAACAGAAGAAACCTGCCAGTAATAATATAAGAAATGTTGCCCCAGGGATATTTAAAAGCAGTTTGCTGTGGCATTTGTGGTGTGTACTCATGGTCTCATGCAACATTGTTTACCTTTTGCTTATATAAAACCTATAGTAGTAATGGTTACATTCTAGCATTTCTTTCCAGTATTATACCATGTGCTGGTTAAGGTTATAAACAGTGGGTAACATTTTCAAAGTGCCTAAGTCTCAAGTTTCATTGACATTAGGCTTCTAAGTAGACAATGCTGTAAAAAATGCACCCAGTCTCAATTATCACCCTTGTGTTCAAGTGTTGATAAGTACATAACATTTGTCTTTTCATCTTAAATTCTCCATGTTTTCTCTACTGCAAGATTAATTATTTTAAGAATAAAAACCTTTCAACCACATTTAAATTATGCAAGCCTGAAAAAACTCTTTCCATTACAAAATGTATAATAATAATCATCATCATAGTAAGCACGCTTTTAAGGACAATTAAAAATGGCCGAAGTTTGAAACTTGTCATGAACATAGTCCTCAATGAGAATTAGCACATTTGCTCGATTTGGGGGATGGTACATATAACTCTTAGATTTTTAAAAGCAATTGAATAATCACTTCTGTGCATGTTCAGTGAGCACCTGATAGATTTAGCAAAACTTTGTCTGAAGATCAATGAAGATCTTTGACATCACAGCATATCCTCCCTTTTGGAGAAGGGAAGTGTGTTTGGCAGTAATAGGGATTGGTGCTGAGACAACTAACATGAGGGAAAAGACTAAATGATGCTCCAACATTTTGTTAACATTAACATCAAGGGAAAGGGGGGTGGGGAAATTACAGGCATGAATAACATTGTAAATCCCACATTTTAGGATCTTAAAATTTTATTTTTGTTTGCTGCATTCTATCATACTTTCTAAATCCAAAAATTTCATTCCAAAGGTAAATTTCTAGCTCCATCTGAATACTGACATTTAGAACGCACAAGCAATTGCACACAAAACCCCACACACAATACCCTCTGTTACAGAAACAAAGTTTGCAGAGCTAAAATTAGAAATAGTGGAGAAATGGCAGTTGTGATTGCTGGGAGAAAAACTGGTATATTTTTCCAATGTACTTACACATCATTCTTTGCAAAGTAGCTTTGTTTAATTTTTTTAAACTATTATGTATTTCACAATGAGCCTGTCAAACTACAATAATTTATAGATGTTATTGTAAATCCTTTGAAGAAAATGAAATCAACAGAGGATGTTCCCAATAATATTTTTTGAAATTTCAACTGTTGAGTCTTAATATTACTTTGTTGAATTCAACATGCATTATATTTGGCCCTTGTATCCTTGCTCCCAACACTAAGTGAATCTTCTGACTTAGAAAATAAAAAAAATATATTACGTGTAACATTTGGGTTGGCAGTTTTAACCCTGTAGTAGAAACGTATGCAACACTGTAGTTTTGATTCACAAGTAGTGTGCGAGAAATTTCTTTGGCTTCAATTGTCATTACTCACACTCGCTTAATTTTGCTGTGAGTCCAGGGTTTAATCAAAACTCAGCTTTAAATGCCAAATTCACTTATTTTAAATATTTATATAGTTTTAACTTGAAGCTATAAATCTGCTCAGGTTCCCAAACTTTTCAACAAGCATCTTAGAGGAAATTTTGGCCCTTCTGCAGTCAACAGGAGTTTTCCCACTGATTTTAATGGGGCAAGGATTTGACCCATGGAGTATTTCTAACTTTTAAAGAAACTTTACACCAGGCAAGTTTCCTATGGTTTCAGGCTTCATAATCAAACGTTTCCCACAGCTTGTTATTACTCTCACATATGACAGTTGAGGACAGCAATGCTTTCTAAGATACAGAGCCAAATTCTGCCTACAGTTACACTGGTGTAACACCACTGGAAGCCAGCAGCCTTGCACCAGTGTAACTGCAAACACAAAGGATCATAGAATATCAGGGTTGGAAGGGACCTCAGTTTGGGCCAGCATTACCCATACACCCCTGCTGCTTTGAGCTGCTCCAGAAACCCGTCTCAGTTGGCAACACCAGAGCAACACAAGCCTGCCAAATTGTATCCATGCATCTGGTCCTTCAAACCCCCCCCCCCCAACTAAAAAGTCACAACAGACTACAATTGCATTCCAAGTAACAGATGCCATTTAGTGTAAGAGCAGAAGTTTAGCAAGTGAAAATAAAAATACGTATTTGGTGTTTTGTGTGTCTCATAAACGCAAAAGATGTTTGTGTTAATTTCTTTCTTTAATTACCCATGAACTAGATTCTGTAGTCCTTGTTTAAGCCAAATTCTCAATCATTTCAGTTGAGGCTAGCTTCTGTGCTGTGCTACCTAACAGGGAGCAGAGGTCAAAATGGCCCCCAGGGATAGTTTAGAGCAGCTTCAGTGGGCTGCCTATAGCCTGTACAGCAGCCCAGAACGCCCATACCTTTCACCTCTACTGGCATGCCTCCAACTGGCTCCTGTGCCAGGAGAGATCTCTCCTGGCCCTCTGCAGCTCCTATATAGCCTCCCTACACTGCTGTAGTAGTGTATGGGGCAGGTATGAGGACCAGAATTGGTCCCATTGTGTGCCCCACCACCTACGAGGCCAAAGCCATAGGAAACTTAGGGCTGAAGTCCTCTCTCAGACAAAACTCTGTGATTTTACACAACTGACTGTCAATACTTAGCCCTTGGGTAGCTCTATAATTTTTCTAACTCTTAACAAAGTTAACTAATTAGTCTTCACAACACCACTGCACACCTGCTCCCATTCCCATAGTCACACAAATACGTATTACAGCAGACTGCCAGGTCTGCTATAGTTAAGGGTTAGACTGGCTTTTTGTGTACAGCTGGACTCTTCTAAGGGCTCTAAAAGCCTCAGTTATGCAGACTTGCATACATATTGGACTGGAAGTATCCACGCAGTTACCCTGAGAACAGCATCAGGCCCAAAGTCAGTTGCCATTAACCTGACCTCCTCCCCCCACCCGCATTCCAGAGGGAGGCTCCTGCAGGAGTTCGGGGATTTTCAGGGCTGGCCACAGTACAGCAACCAGCCCTCCTTTCCTTACTTCTCTCTAAGGATGGGCTATTGCACAGCTGGTTTCTCAATTCTTCCTCAAATAGTTTGATGTGGTGGCATTTCCTTTTTGAAATTGTTATGCAATGTCACCACACAGCGTTACCATGCAAACATCTAAAAAGACAGTAACTTCCCCTTCATCAAACTGAAGCCCCTATTGCCCTGAAACACCAAAACACTTAAGCACATACTTAACTTTAATTTTGTCTGTAATCTGCTAAACTACAAGAATGTTAAGCACATTCTTAAGTGCTTTGCTGGAGCAGGCCCTGTGTTGTCATTCTGTTTAATACATTTGAATAAAACCGTTTTGGACAGGCTGAGGTTTCTACCAAAATTTGCTTAGCTTGCACCATAACCCACTGTGTCACTTAACTCCCAATGCTTAGACCTCACACTGAGGAAGGCTGGATTAAAACATTTGTAAACTAGACCACGGGAGTTGCACATGTGTGAACATTTGAACAACAGTATTTATAGTGTACAGAGTTTTATTATTCACCCTAACTTGGATGATACCTAGTGTAATAGCTACCATAGGTCCTGAAAATAATCAACAGTCACATACTCCTTTTCTCTGCACTACGCAGTGAGGAGCAAGGTGGGGCAGAAATGCCCCAAACAAGTGGAAGGGGGAAGGATACTCCCTCCCTGGAAATCCATTGTGAAAAAATGGGGTAGGAAGAGCTCCATGGCATTGGGTTGCTGGGTAGGGCACAACTGGAAAGTACCCCACATCAGCAACTTGCTCCCATCTGTGCTACGCCGACTTTTGCTGCAAATCTAGCAGCAGATCATACAAGCTGAAGGTTTTTACCAGTAGAAATTCCCTTCCGTGCATGTAATTTTTTTCCTGGGGGGGGAGGGATGCGTAGCTACAGGCCCCATGTTCTCAAAGGCTGTCTGGAATAGAGGGGGTTGCCCTTTATTGCGATGGGCCAAGTTTCGTGTCATTCTGTACAGTTTTTCCAGCAGATGCTTAAGAACCTCTGATTACACCATTCACACCTCTGCCTCAGCTGTATGCACCTTCATTCTGCACCATAAGATGTACATTACATTCTGATATAAATCTATCTAGTCCCAATTAAATTGGTGGATTAATACTGAGCTGCACAAGCGGAGGATCCAGCCCGGAAGAGGGTGAAGCACATATTATTTAACCTCATTGCTTCCACAATGTTAGTGCTGCATAGAGCCTAAAGTAAGGGACAGTGTCTATTCAGTAACACATACTCTGAGACAGTGTTGTAGTGAGTGGAGCGTAGAGCTGCTGATTATACTCACAGTTCTAATGATGAATCTCTCTGTACACCTGGGTCTGTCAATAACCTCTATGCCTCCCTACTCCCATTTGTAAAATGGAGATAATAGCACAAACTTATTTACCAGTCTTTTAGGAGTGTTCTGAGGATTGATTAATTAGTTAACATTGTAAAATGCTTCAGAGAGGAAAAGTGCTATCAAAGTACTGAGCATGGTTAACGAAAAGCCAGAGTACAAACAGGACATTTGGGATCAACTATTAGTTACATGTGAAAAGGAGAGCAATTATAAGCAGAAGGAGGTGTAATATTGATTTTATCTTGGAATTGCTCAGAGTCTTGGACTAGCCCATTGGACGTATGCATCAAGCTGAAGTGACACTTTGTCTTAGTCTGAGAAACATCCCATCAGTGCAGGAACTGAAGTCTGTAATCACTTCAGAGAAAAGATTGACCTATGGCAGTAGGAAGAAGATGTCTTGTGCAATGTTTTGAGCACATTAATAAGGCCAAGAACACAAAAAGCCCTGATCAGACATTACAAAAGGATGAAGATCTTCCAAGAGATGGTGTTTGTGGGGAGGGCTTTAGAACAAAGGCCAAACATGGATATTTATAGCCTGTTGCCAAACTCAAAAGCATTCATAGATGGGACCAGACATCCATGCTCACAGTTAGATCAGTTTATTTGACTCCCCTCCAAATCTGATTTAATCTTATTCAGTCAGTCTGATAAAAGGAAAAACTAGACCTTGTTTAATGTTTACAGAATTACTTCTGCTGTCTTCTAATAAAGCACACTGATGTAAGCCACACTTGATAACAAGATTTCTGTATTAGGCTAGCAAAATCTCATTTTGCACGACAACTGAACTGTCCATTGCAAAGAACAGACAGGTTATTGTTCATGCTTCTCCAAGGTTCTTGTTATTAAAATGGAAATTCCCCAAGCTTTGTACATATGTGCCCACATACCCTCTCACAAGGCTATAACTGTCCAAGCTAATTCCAGCAGCTCATTTATTAAATTGGTTCTCACTATTATACTTTAGATAGTTTACTGAATAAGGCCAAAATAAATTTGGTATTTAGTGTAACCCTTCTGCCGGGGGAAGCGGCAGCAACAAAGGTCAGGCTCAATAATTTGGCATTCCTCCAAACTATACAAAACAGAGCCAGCTACCCAGTAATCTTGGAAAACCTAACATTACCCCTGGCCACCTATAGGTGGCAATACTTCCCCACTCACAAGCACTGAGTTTGTGTATAACAAAAGAGAACTCTTAATAAAAGGGAAAGGGAACCCAGCATTAGTTTGGGAAAACGCCGCATTCAAAAGCATGTGACCATAAGCAAACCAGACCTCATATCATGTTGGGCAGTGTCCATTGCCTCAGTTTCCTGCCATGTGGTGGGAAAGTCCAATGACTGAATGGCCTTTTAACACAGCACTCCTCTCTCCCTCCACTGCACCTCACACACAGTTGGCTGTCCTCGGTTAGCAAAGACACAGAGTTCAGAGGTGCATTCACAAGTTTCACCTCCTCCTCCCTCCCCCCCCCGGGGGGGAGGCAATCAAGCAATGCCTCTGCTACTGTTTTTGCAGATGGCTCGCAGCTGCCACCGCTGGCCCCTTTGGCCACTACCCCTCTGCTGCCTCTGCTTGCTGCTCCCATGATGGCACATTTGGAGGTTCTACCACTTATCCCAGCCCTCGGTGATTTCAGCAAGTAGTGGGGAAACTCACAGCCAGTGTAGTCTCTTTATTCACTGTCCTCACACAAGGTCTGAGGCTTAACGCCTAGACTTGCTCAGCAGTAATGTCAGCTCTAGGGATCACCAACTAGAAACAAAGACTGGCTGTTAAATCAAATCAGCTGTCACTAAACACTAGAAACAGGCAGGTCTAATGGTGTTTAGGATGCTTTGGGGAGAGTCCACATCATCATGTAGGAGCACCTGTCCTCATCTACTCTCATCTTCAGTAGGATTTGGCATCCCTATGCTCTGCTTAACCAGTGAAGTTCAGTTGAGGGTGACCCTCCTCTTAGTCAGGGCATGCCAAGTACAGTTCTGCTGCCCTTTACTCGTAAAATAGGGATAACAACATTTTATTACCCCTGCATTCAAATACTAGAGTGATGTGTAACCCAACCAGCCAAAATTGATCATTCTGGCAATGCAGCTCCAGCTGCTGTGCACCTAGACAGAGTAGGCATGTCTATGCAAACATGGTCTGCTCCTGAAGTCTTTTCCCCCAGCTCATCTCTACATGTCAGGGCGAACTCATTCAGACCCTGATTACACTAGTACAGTTAGCCCTATAGCAGATCAGCAGTAATATGCTATTTAATTATAGTCCACGAGTGAAAGTTTTATGGCCTAATTTTTAAAAATCTCAATCTCATTTTTTGTCACCCACAAATAATTTTGTGTGCGGTTTTGCAATTCTTTGCAGGTGCAAATAGGAACATATATCTGCCTGTTTAATGGCACTTGCAAATGAGGTAGCTAGACTTCCAGATGCCTTAGCTACACCCACAAATAATCATACCCATAAAATTTCACATGCAATTATTTGTGGATCTCTTCCATTCCCCACCCTCAAAAAGAGAGACCATGTCAAGGTTACTTTAAAAATTAGGCCTTTTAAACTCTACATTGCTCATCATTTTTATTGTTTTCTTTACAATATGTATCACTTTAATTTTGAACGGTGTTGTTTGATATATAAGAACATAAGAACGGCCATACTGGGTCAGACCAAAGTCTTCCAACAGTGGTCAATGCCAAGTACCCTAGAGGGAGTGAACAGAGCAGGTAATCACCAAGTGATCCATCCCCTGTTGCCCATTTCCAGCTTCTGGCAAACAGAGGCTAGGGACGCCATCCCTGTCCATCCTGGCTAATAGCCATTGATGGACCTATCTTCCATGAATTTATCTAGTTCTTTTTTTACCCTGTTATAGTTTTGGCCTTCACAACATCCTCTGGCAAAGAGTTCCACAGGTTGACTCTGCATTGTGTGAAGAAATACTTCCTTTTGTTTGTTTTAAACCAGCTGCCTATTAATTTCATTTGGTGACCCTTAGTTCTTGTGTTACAAGAAGGAGTAAATAACACTTCCTTATTTACTTTCGACACACCAGTCCTGATTTTATAGACCTCTATCAGATCCCTCCTTAGTCATCTCTTTTCCAAGCTGAAAAGTCTCAATCTTATTAATCTCTCCTCATATGGAAGCTGTTCCATTCCCCTAATAATTTTTGTTGCCTTTTTTGGACCTTTTTCAATTCCAATATATCTTTATTCCAATATATCTGTAGGCAGTATTCAAGATGTGGGCGTACCATGGATCTATATAGAGGCAATGTGATATTTTCTGTCTATCCCTCTTAATGATTCCCAACATTCTGTTAGCTTTTTTGGCTGCCACTGCACATTGAGTGGATGTTTTCAGAGAATGATCCACAATGACTCCAAGATCTCTTTCTTGAATGGTAACAGCTAATTTAGACCCCATCAGTTTATATGTATAGTTGGGATTATGTTTTCCAATGTGCATTACTTTGCATTTATCAACACTGAATTTCATCTGCCATTTTGTTGCCCAGTCACCCAGTGTTGTGAGATCCTTTTGAAGCTCTTCGCAGTCTGCTTTGGACTTAACTATCTTGAGTAGTTTTCTATCATCTGCAAATTTTGCCACCTCACTGTTTACCCCTTTTTCCAGATTATTTATGAATATGTTGTATAGTACCAGTCCCAGTACAGAACCCTGTGCAACTCTTTAATGTTATTGATATATGTCTTGCACTTGGTCAATGCCTTTCATTTGGAAGGATCCCAGAATGTTACAGAATACACTGTAACCCCTCCCCCCCCCCCGCCCAATGCAACATATGGTATATTTTGGGCAATTTAGTTTAAGTTGGTTTGTGCTTATTAATTTTTATGCTGGTCAGCATTGAGGGAGGGCCCCAACTTCTTGTCAACCAACAGACTCTCCAGCACTCATCCCAGCTGCTGCTGGTGTTGTACTTGCTCTGTAAGCATGTTGCTGAGCCACATGCTGAGGCCTCCCTCCGTGTGAGGGCCTCGGGAAGCAGCACTGCCGACCTCAGCACAGAAGAAAATAAATACTGATTTCAATTTACTTCAGCAGATTTCAGATCCACTAAAATAGTGGAAATAAATGTACAGCAATAATTTCACCTTTTACTCTGCCTTACACCCACACCTCCAAATCACCATGTCACCCACAACTTTAATAGAGCCACCTCCAGGATAAACTATAGCAACCGTTTAACAGCTCACAGAGACCCCATACAGCAGTTTAGACAGCAAGTGAGAAAGCATACTGTATCATGGGAAATTTAAGTTGATCAATTGCTTATCTTCAGAAAATTCCAATATGCCAGTACTGACAGCCCTACTCTTATATAAAAGTGTCATGATATGTTGAATGACAACAAGTGGCCAGACTTAGAGCTGATCAATTTTTTCATTGTGAACACAGTATTCAATAAATGTATCACGCTGTCCCTTTGTGTGTTACCTGCGAATGGGTCACAATTTTCATAAATTTGTTCCTTATTAAAAATCATTGTACAAATGGTTTTATGAGCCCATTTGAGCTAAGGACTGTTTGTGAACTGTTTTGTAAACAGCATTCCAAATTTGTGATTTGTGACTGGTAAAGCACATCAAATGCTCTATTCCCCATCTGATTGACCTAACTTCCATCAACTACTTCTTACTTCCACCTAAAGCAGAAGAAGACAAATATTCTGTCTTGATTAAACTAATCTTGGCTACGAGCCTGATTGATATTCACATTTCACAAATGTTTGCAACTGGCAACTAAAGAGGCATAAATACACTGAACTGAGTGAAACTTTTATGGAAAAGTCCTGCAGAATTTGATTGCTATAGACCCAACTGGTTGAAATGCTACTGTTCTACAGAATTTATGGCAGTGACGAATCAGGCAAGATGGCCCAGATCTCCATCTGCAGCACACAATACAACTTCGGAAGCAACTTTAAGCCTACAGACTGCTCTAACCTATGCTGGGGAACTAGCCCTGGGATCGAGGGAGTGCAAAAGGCACAGCTGAAGATCTAACCCACAATGTCTAGCTCATGGAGCATAAGGACTAGAAATGGCTCCTTTCTACCAACAAAGAGGAGTTGAGAGTTCCCCTCTTTTCTAATGATACAAGACTTTAGTTTCTAGCCCAGGTACTAACTCTTAAAAGAGCAACAGAAATTCTGCATAGAAAAAGATAGTTTAGATAATCTTAGGAGATTTCTACAAAGTATCTGTATAATTCTCTTCTTTTGATGCCTGCATAGTGAACTAATGGTACTAAAGCAACTGTTTCAGGCATATGTATTCATGTACACAAAAGAGCACTAATAATATTTTTGAACTGCTCTAATGGTTTAGCAGTGAAATGTACGTCTTATCAAAATACATGAAAGTGCCCAATAGTTTAAAGTTTCTATCAGCACATGTAACTCACACATGGCTTCATCACCTGTGAATAATTTGTGCAGCCTTCCCAAATTGATGCAACTAATGAATTTATGCCACCACATCATCATATACTCACTTTTTCTCAATCCAGTGTATAGTAATAAGATTTATGCTAAAATATTTCACTTGATGTGTATTCTGAATGCCTTTGTTTAAATTTGTTAACAGTCCTATTGCTGTGCCCATATCACTAACAGCTCTTGGCTAGATTCTTCAAGCCATTATCAGACTCAATAACAGTACATTATTTTGCTCAAGCTCTGCATATAACATCTGTTCTGTTCTTTTACAGACAGTAAATAGCCTCTTCCCTTGACTCCTCAGGTTTGTATCTCTACCACCTTGCACCGGGGGTAGTCAGTTGCACCTTAGCAACGTGAGTGTGAAGGTGTACTGGATTAGAATGGCATCATTTTGCACCCACTTTGACAAGGCATACATAACTACTCCAGGTGGAAAGCAGGGGAGACCCAGGAGCCTTGTATGTCAAAATCTTTTTCTTTCATAGATTGTCACATCAGACATTGCCTGCAACAAATCTTTCAGGTTCAGAGGCTCACTGACTTTCCAATGTCTATACAACATACATTCACAATCAGTAAAGCAAGCATTATTAATTTTCCTAGCCTCATATAATTACTGTCTAATTAGATTACATGATTAGTAGAAATCGTATTAGAAGCCATATTTTAAAAAGGATTTGAACACCTTCTTTTTAGGCCATATTCACTCATTCACTAGCCATCCGAAGAATGTTGCAGTGACATCTGCTGTCAGTTTGATTCCAGTCATTTATCCTCTACATTTTGCATTCCCTCTAAATCTCTTTATTGGAAATGTAATATTTTGTGCCATTAGTGCCTTCCCTAGTATTTGAGAACTCATTATAGAGTTATGTGATGGCTTATATAGTTATGTGTTGGCTTCTTTCTTATTATAGCAGTATCATTCATATGTGCACTTAAAATCATATCATAAGTGTCATTATAAAACCACATACTAGGGGCATGTCAGTTATTCACAACAATTAATTCAGGGCTGAATCTTAGCATACAAGTTCTTTCAGCCTGGAAGAGAGTTTGCTCTTGACAAAACTTGTTTAAATATTTTTAAATTTACAGGAATAAACAGGATGAGAAGCTATTGGGCTTAGATATTATTGATCTCTATAGTGATAGAATAATGTGTAAAAAGAACAAGTTATTATTGGGCCCAGTTTCCTCTCATTTTGGTTTCAGACTGTAGGTGTTACTTTGATGTACACTGGTGTAAGAGGACAACTGCACCCATCTCGTTTAGAATATGCTGAGGAAGGTGCTGAATTCATGTGGTCGAGCACTGCACTAGGACTCAGCAGATCTGGGTTCCACTCCTGTCTCTAACACAGTCTTCCTCTGTGACCTTGGGCAAGTCTTGTAATCTACTCCTGCCCTAGTGTTCCCCATCTGTGAAACTGAGCTAATACTACTTTGCTAGCCCACAGCAGAGTTGTGAAGCAAATTCAGTCATATCTGTGAGATTCTCTTACGCTAGGATGATTAAAAATCCTATAAATCAATAAAGCAGCTGCTGAGTATGTGAACACAAGGAGCTCTTTTCTGATCTGTCCTCAGGGTCAGCGTTGGTCGGGAACCCGCTGAGCTTTAGTCCCTCCCCCAAATTGTATTCACCATATGACATCTAGATTTTTAAGTGTTTGAGTCTACTCTGCTGTCTTCAGAAGCTGCCTCCAAAGCTGATTGTGCCTCATTTCCTCTGCAGAAAGCAATGTGCCAAGAGAGAAGAAGGAAGAGGCACAGAAAATGAGGGAACCAGCAGTAGTGGGTGTAGAAGGCCAAACTTCTTGGAGACCTCCACACAGTTGCATGCACATACACACATATACAGGCTGCTGGATCATTCCTGTCCGAGTGCCCTCAATAGGGATGCAAAGCTCTTCTGTCCCCTCTTCCATGTGGGTGGGAAGGCTATGAAAATCCACAGTTTATAGAATACATAGACTATAAAGCCATTGTGATCATCTAGTCTGACCTCCTGTATAACACAGGCCATAGGACTTTCCTGAATTAATTCCTGGTGGAACAAGACAATCTCTTTTAGAAAGCCATCCAATCTTGATTTTAAAATGTTCAGTGATGGAGAAACCATCACAGCCCTTGGTAAATTATTCCAGTGGTTAATTACCCTCACTATTAAAAAATGCACCTTATTTCTAGCCTACTTTGTCTAGCTTCAACTTTCAGCCATTGGATATTGTTATACCTTTGTCTACTAGATCAAAGAGCCCTCTATTATCACATTTCTGTTCCCCATGTAGGTACTTACAGACTGTGATCAAATCAGTCCATAACCTACTCGTTGATACATTAAATAGATGAAGCACTCTGAGTTTATTAGTCTTAGGCATGTTTTCCATCCTTTAATCACTCCGTGGGAGCTGTACTGAAGATAGTGAATCCCAGGAGGCTGGGAGATCAGGTTTGGTTTATCTAAGCATCCAAGGGCCTTATTTTCCTACCTCTGACATTACTGACTTCAGTGGAGTTAGAATAGTTTTAAACCAGTGTGAGAGGAGAATTGGGCCAGGCATTTGGAAATGTATCCAGATTGCTAGGGTCTGAAAACTGTGCAAGGCAGACCAGAAGAATAGGCTTTCTCATGAGATTTCCATGAGGCCTGCCCCTCTGCTTCTGGGCATGGCTGGAAATATGTGTGCAGTCTCTGTTGCTATTTCAGTACGTCTGCTTCCATTTTCCATAAAGCGCCAGGAAAATAACAACAACAAAACGCAAACCTCCAGAATTTTAAAAAAGTCCCTAATTCAAAATCAGTTCTTGCAATGAAAAAAAGTTTAGAGAACCGTTACTTTTTCTGAATTAATTAACCCATTCCGCATCAATCCCAACTCATATGTTAAAATTTGTATAATTCTGTAGCATATCCTCCTTATTCTCCACTTCTACCAATACCTCTCACAACGTTCAGAGGGAAATAAGTGAAATATTAGTGAAATTTAGTACCACAGGTATTCAGTTCACTCCAAGTTACAGCTGTAACTTGCACGGGAACAGTACCTACAGCCTCTGTACATCATCATCATGAGCAATGGGCAACAGAGGATAATTAAACTGACACATGTTTTCTGAGTAGCTGAATGCACATAATATAGTTAGAAAGAAAAAAAAAAGATAATAGTTACTTCAAGATGACTTACCACTACAGGCTCCAAAATGTGCCCTTTAGAGTGCCCGTGGGTCCACCTCATAGATGTGGTGCACATGCCCCAGACTCTGTGGCAGCCTGTTGTCCATCTGGTGTGTCTCACTGCAGCCCTGTTTAGCCCTCTACCTCTCAAGAATGAGTGGGAGTTAGATTCTATAAGAAACAAACTGCAGACTTTAATAGATTAAGATTTAAAGGGACACAGCCAAACTGTGTGAGTGTGTGTGTGTGTGTGTGTGTGTGTGTGTGTGTGTGATATATATAGTGCCAAACAAATATATTTATTTTATCAACCAAACAAAAACAGGCTTTTATAAAATCCTGATATTACTAACAATTTCCACAAATAATTAAAAAAAAAATCTAGGGAACAGATATTAAACAAACATTGCCATGTAGTGTTTGAAACTCCATGTTTGCCTGTTCTGTTCATTCCCTCTGAAGCACCTGGCATCGGCCATTGCTGGAAGACAGGATACTGGGCTAGATAGACCACTGGGCTGACCCAGTTTGGCCATTCTTATGGAAACCCAAATGTTACACTCCTAAGGATCTGAAAGTGAAATTGCCTGTCAAAAGAGCAGAACTCATCCCCAGTCATTTTCATTTTCCACAATAAGAGAAATACAAAGTGTAAACTTAGGGCTAGTCATCTAAAGAGCTTAAATTGCTTCCCTAGATAAGCCCAGGCTACAATTAGTTCCCTAAGACACTCATTTCACAATTGATTTCACTGTGTACTTCCATAAAAGTGCACACAAATACAGAATTTCACAGTGAAATATCAGCACAAACCCAAACCTCCATAGCTACCACTTCTTGGTAGTATGTATATAGATCATCCCACCATCCCATCAGTAGTATTATAACTTAGCTGTAAAGTACAATAGCAGCTTTTCAATTATACATAACTCCGCTATTTTTAATTGGAGGTGAGTCTGGAAACTACAGTAGCTTTAACTTGAAAGTTCCCACTTGCAAAGTTCACCATTTCTGAGTAATGCGTGCACAAAAGTCTTTAAAGCTTTTCTGGGACTGAAAATGTTTTTCCCCCTTCTTTTTAACCAGCACTCAAAAAGAGCGAATGGGGTTTGCTCAAACATGAAACTAAAGGCACATGTGGACTGAGGCCAGGCATGGAAGATTTCCTTTGAAAAGGAGAATTTTTCAGAAATCTATGAGCGTGTAAAAACAGGGGCTATAATGAATGTCTGAACGTATTATAAACTGTAGCATTGGCTGCCAGTAAATGATACAATAAGAAAGTGGATCTGTACTACCTATAGAAATTGGTATTTTTCAATCAGTCATTCTTTGAATTCCTATTCCTGTCAAAAGTGGGTAACTGACAGTCTTATAATCAGCATGGTAGCCCTTTCACTAGCCTTTCTTATCTGTAGGAATGTTTCCTGCTCTCCCTTACCAGCCTACCCTGAAAGCCTACAACTGTTATAACATTTCTACCCCTCACCTCAATCCAGTCAGTGCCATTGCAGGCAGTCTGCTTGTATCATTGCTTTTTTCAAGCATCATATCCTCCCGAGATACTATCACACCCAGCTCCTCCTGTTCAGTCTCTCATTCATGCAGGCTTTGTATTGCAGTTAGTTAAAGCTCCAGCTATTTTCCTGATTAAATAAATGGTGGTCTGGTTACTCCAAAGATACCATGGTTTTATTAGATAGCTACACTACTATTTTGATTCTTATTTGTCTTTCATTTTCATAGAGACAAAGGCATCCCTGTTTTATGTGTTTGTTGTTTTCTTAAGATGGAATCCTCTGTGCCATCTTTATACTTAAGTATTGCTCTCTTATGGGCCACAGCCTTAAGTTCTTTGTTAGCTTTAATTCAGTCGGTGCGCAGGAAAACTCCTAGCAAAGTCATTGGGCATTTGCCTGAGTAAGAAATAAGGAAAAACTAAGCCAAGGACCAAGTCAAGGAGTTGGCTCCAGTTCCAGAGATAGGCAGCAACCGCTGCTGGAAACCTGTGCCGAGTTCTGGTGCCCACAATTCAAGAAAGCTGTTGATAAATTGGAGAGGGTTCAGAGAAGAGCCACAAGAACGATTAAAGGATTAGTGATTGACTCAAAAGAGCTCAATCCTATTTAGCATAAAAAAGAAAAGGCTAAAGGGTGAATTGAATACAGTCTATAAGTATTTACACAGGAAACAAATATTAATAATGGGTTCTTCAATCTAGCAGAGAAAGGTATAACACGATCCAATGGCTGGAAGTTGAAGATAAACAAATACAGATTGGAATTAAGGTGTGATTTTTTTTTTTAAACAGGAAGAGTAATTAACCATTGGAACAAATTTACCAAGTATTGTGGTGAATTCTCTACCACTAGCAATTTTTCAATCAAGATTGGTTGTTTTTCTAAAAGATATGCTCTAGGAATTATTTTGGGGACGTTCTATGACCTTGTTTACAGGAAATCAGACTAGATGTTCACAATTGTCCCTTCTGGCTTTAGAATTTATGAATCAGTGAATCCCACCTGTTTTCTCCAGCTGCCCCAAGAGTAGAAATTCCTTCATTTTCAAATAGCTGCTGAATCCTTCAAATCAATCAAATTATGATTGTGTTCAAATAAGATACTCTCCATGTAATAGGGAGAGAAAAAGCCAAAGAAAGTCATTCTCTTCTAGCCACGACCATGAAAAGCCAAACTGAAATGGGCTCTAAGAACTGTGCAGGCTAAACATGGATAGGTAGTTGACCTCACACAATAGAGCCCAAGTTCTCAGTCCATAAATCTTTGAGCCTTCACACTGTATGTCCCCCACAGTTTGGCCTTTTCTTCTAATTGGACTCTTCTTCAACATGGACTCTCTTATAAGTTCAGTCAAACTCCCTCAGCTCACCCTCATGGTCCTCCACAGGGAGCAGCAACAGCCACTTTATAATTCTTGATTTAGCTTAAGTGTTCAGACCTTACACACATCAGGAAATAGCCTTATAACCCCTCATCCTCTGGGCACCATCATATTGCCTTATCTTTCATTAACTGCTTGTTCTCTTTCCTTTACCACCTAAATGGGACCTAGTAGGCACTGGGAATTGCAAAGGGGGCTGGCTCATTTTTTCGATCTTGGATACTAATGGAACCTTTCTGAAGTAGATAAAAGGGGCCCCTTGCAATTGTGTGCACCGACATCCTTTGTAGTGGAAAATCAATTAGAATTCTAGTTACTTCTTCCAAACTCTCAGAGGCAAAGGTGTGTGTGTGTGTGTGTGTGGGGGGGGGGGGGGGGTTAATGGGGTTCCCAGTTGGGGTGTGGGTGTGTGGCTGCCTATGACAGAGGAGAATGTATGATCCCTAGAACAGTATCAGCCATGTCACAGCTAGTTAAAAATAAAAATCAGGACGTTACTATTATTAATATATTTTAAAAGCCATCTAGTTAATTTTGCGACGGGTTAAAGCACAGGACCAAGCGACTTGGAGTCTTTCCCTGGCTCCTATTCCTGTACACACTTCCTGTGTGACCTTGGGCAAGTCATTTAGAGTAAAATTTCAAACTCCAGCCTCCATATGAATATGTGAAACTGCACAACACCGCACTTGCTCTTCATAGGTGCACACACTGGCATACACACGTGCCTGGATGAGCTAGAATGGGTACAAACCCCTTTGTGACAACTCGGTTTCATGGAGGAAAATTGTAACCTTTGGGCACACATGTCCCGATTGGTAGCCTGTTACACTCATTTTCCCAAGGGATAAGGACAGTCGTCAATGCTAATCTAGATACTCCACAGAGGTATATTCACGTACAGCGCTGCAGTGGTGCGGCTGCACCAATACAGCTGTGCAGCTGCAGCACGGCTGGTGAAGATGCTCTATGCCAGCAGGAGCGAGCTCTCCCATTGGCTTTAAAAACCCCACCTCCGCAAAGGGCAGGAGCTATGTTGGCGGGAGACGCTCTCCTGCTGACGTAGCGCTCTGCACATGAGCACTTATGTCGGTGTAACTTATGTCGCTCAGGGGGGTGATTTAGTCACACCCCATGAGCGTGTGCCCCATAAGCTGGAGTGTTGATGTAGCCAAACTCCAGGCCAGACAGAGGCTTAGGGTATATCTGCACTGCAAAGAAAAATCTGCGGCACTGTGTCTCAGAGCCCATGTCGATCAACTGGAGCTTGTGGAGCTCGGGCTGCGGGGCTAACAATAGCAGTGTAGACATTCCTCCTTGGGCTGCCGCCCAGGTTCCAAGACTCTCCCACACCAGGTTTCACAGCCCGGGCCCCAGCCCAAGCGGGAATGTCTACACCGGGGTGGCCAACCTGAACCTGAGAAGGAGCCAGAAATTACCAATGTACATTGCCAAAGAGCCACAGTAATACGTCAGCAGCCCCCGATCTGCTCCCCCACCCCACTCCCAGTACCTCTCACCCACTGGCAGCACCACTGATCAGCACCTCCCCCTCCCTCCCGCACCTCCCAATCAGCTGTTTCGTGGCATGCAGGAGGGAGGGGGGAGGAAGGAGGGGATGGCAGGCTTAGGGGAGGGGGCAGGAAGGGGTGGAGTGGGTGCAGGGCCTGTGGCAGAGCCAGGGGTTGAGCAGTGAGCACCCCCATCCCCTCCCAGCATATTGAAAAGTTGGCGCCTGTAGCTCCAGCTCCGGAGTCAGTGCCTATACAAGGAGCCGCATATTAACTTCTGAAGAGCCACATGTGGCTCCGGGGCCACAGGTTGGCCACCCCTAGTCTACACTGTTAGATTTTGGACTGCAGACTTAGCCTCGCAAACCCAAGTCAATTGATCTGGACTCTGAGACTCAGCATGATGGATTGTTTTGCAGTGTAGTCATATCCTCAGCGACCACACAAAGTGCAAGGCAGTTGAAAGTCAGACCCACAGCATTTTCACCTTCATCTATAACTTGCTACATGTACTGCCACAGCTGATGTCTGTGCCATCCAATATGTTTCAGCCCATTACACATCTTATCATCATCTTTATGAATCCAGGATACGTGGAATTCTCCCTGAACTCTTTATTGTTGATGAACATGTATAAAAGCAACAACTTTGGCAACGTCTTGTTAGATTAATCTCAGAATAGCTCTCTTTCAGTTAAGAGATTCAAAAGTCTCAAAACTCCAAGACAAAGGCACTCAAAGAAAGTGGGAGAGTGTTAAATGTGTTGGTAGCACAGTGCAGAAGAAAAAAACATGATAGGGAAGTGTTTTCCAAAAGGAAGCACCACAAGACAAATACAGCTAGCACTTCACAGTGAGCTAACCCCCTCAGCTGCAATACAGTGAGGGATCACCACCCTAACAAATTTGTTAGTCTCTAAGGTGCCACAAGTACTCCTGTTCTCTTTTCACCCTAACAAGGTTGCTATTAAGTGTCTTTGCTATGAAATTCACTGGCGTAATGAGATCAATGTCTTTGTAATATTTTGTGCCCTTGCATGGAAATAACCTGTAGACATCAGCTCAATACCTGACAATGGTTCTCAGTCAGAGCAAGATTCTGGCAGAACAGATTTGACTGCTCAGCTTCTAGTAAAAAATAACAAACTCCACCATAGCTGACAAACATTTCTTCAAGAGGTAGCTGCTATACATTCAGATACTCGGAACTTACAACACTGCCTGCAACTGCACCATCTGGTGACTCCCAGTTATTCTACAGTTTCAGCTAAATGCAGTGTCTGTATCCACTGACATTGGTGAGAAAGCTCCTATTGAGAGCACTGTAAGAAGAGACCCTTCTTATCTTTTGAGACAAGCTTTTTTTTTTTCTTCAGTGCTTTCTGAAAATCAAGCCTATTTCAAAGGCCTCAATTTGGGGGCCCCAAAACCGAGACATCCAGAATCACTAGTAATGTGACCAGACAGCAAGTGTGAAAAATCAGGACGGGGGTGGGGGATAATAGGAGCCTATATAAGAAAAAGACCCAAAAATTGGGACTGTCCCTATAAAATCGGGGCATCTGGTCACCCTAATCACTAGTCACTTTTGAAAACTTTGGCCATTACATTTAGTTTAACAAGCTAATTCAAATGAGGCTTAAGGAGACCCCAGCCAAAAGTTTGGAACTATTTTCTTGCAGACTAACAGAATGATGGAACTTGAGTGAGACAGTTTAGGTCAGAAGCAGGGGTCTGGGTTTGGGTTGGTATGGTTGATTTTTTTAACTTGTCTTTAGGATTTGCTTGACCCTGAGCAAGGAATAGAAACATTCAGTTACTCTGCAACACACAGCCGCATGTCTCTGTGCTAGAAGGTGGTATCCGAGTGGAGAGTGTGTGAGGGAACATTATGCATATATAGTGAGATAGCTGTGGCATATAAGGCTGCCTGGGTTTATCATAAAGGTGGCAGTGAAAAGCTTTAGTAAAAATTTGCTTTATTATCCCTCTGATCTTTGACCCAGTCTGTATTTGTGCTGGAGGTGCTGAGAGAAGCAACCTGTCAAGTGTCATAACACTGCATGTTTAATTTTCCTACAAAATAATCTTGAAAATCTATCATGTGTATACTCCTCTAACTTTTCAGCTTTCACAGTGAAGTAAGAGACAGCATCATGGCACTTATGGGTATTGATTATTTAAATTAATGGGCTGAGACTGATTTAATCTAATGCTGCAATGATGGGGATTCTAAATGGTATTTCTTTTCATGCAATGAAGCTGAAAAGTAGAAATGTCTCAAGGGCAGACTACATGCTACTTGCTATCCAGAGACAATGGCTCACAAACTTCCAAGTCCCACAGTTACCCCTTATCCATTTCAAAAATATACTATAAAATAACCTTTCAACCTGCCAAGGCCTAAATGTGGGACACGGTGTTACAAAGACCCAGAATGAGGGACACAAAAAATTAATTTAGCAGGAAATGTAAAATGCGGTGGGACATGCCTTGGGTCTACATTACTTTCTGTAATCCATTTTATGATTCTGCATTTCTCATGTAAGTAATTTTCAACAGTAATAGTTAGGGGGCATCACATCTCCACGAAATAAAGGTAACTTTAGGGCTAAAACGATGACGTCCCTCAAAATGAGGGATAATTAAGAGGTATAGTATGAGTAGAACTGAAAAAAAAAGGATTAGATTTCAGGAGGGACTTAGTGTCACCAGGGGATTCAGAAATGCAAACTGAGTCCAGACAGCTAGCTGTCAAACTCTAGAGCCTCAGTATATCACACAGCATACTGAACACAGATCTCTCCCCTACAGCACTGTATTGCTAATGAAACAAAAGGAACAGCTGCATAGGTGAAATTCACCCCAACTCATAGGGCCCAAGTAGGCATGCCCTTTCTGCTAGCTAGAAGGTAAAATCCCCATGGTGCATAAGGCCATCTGCACCACTTAAACTCTGTGTCAAGGGTTTTCATGGGCCTGTGCAGGTTCCGTGTGCTATGGGAGTTTCACCTTATTTCATAGGGGTGAGGCTGGTAGTAAGAGAAATGTGGAACTAATAGCACTCACTGCCTAGAGCGAAGCATAGTGCTGGCACGTACTTCTCTCTTCCCAAGCTATGCAGCTCAGTTTGCATTCCTACTATGCTATTTCTAGGCTTCTCCTGAGCACAGACTATCAATCATGCCAGATTGTGTAGTGGTTTCATGATGTGGATAAGTATCCACCGGGGACAAAGATAAGGCTACCAAACTTATTAAGGATGTAATTCCAAATCTCCAGAGATCAAAAGTTACTATAGTAACCCTGTATCCATCTAGCTTGTTCGGCTCTTGTAATTTCTGATATAATACATCTATTTCATTAGACCATATTGTCACGTTTCATTACATTACATGACATGGGAAACACACACAAAAATACATGAGACACTGCAAATATTTGACAGTTTTCCAGAGTATGACACTAGAAAAATTGTTGCAAGTCAGATTGTGCATCTTACATCCTGCAGTGTTGGGTGCCCGAGACAGACATGATTAGACCAATCTACAAGTAAAAGCGAGAGCAAACTTGCAAAGTGAATTTCAACCCCTAAAATTTAATTCCTGCTCACTCTGTTGTGTCTAGATGTGGTATCATACTCTGATTTCAAGATAATTGCAACACCTCTGCTCCTCAGGCCAAGCTAAGCCTGTGATGTAACTGTTCCTCTGATTTTCCTTGCCTTTATCACTTTACGGCACAGCTTTCAAGTTAGTCAGTCTTCCTTGGACTTTTTGTATTGTCATTTCAAGTAATAACAATAGCCCTTATAGAACGCTATGAAAGAAAAGTATTCAGCCCAGATGCCTGATTCCATCCAAACTGCTCCTGGCACTTCATGGTGGAGTGTGGGGACAAAGGTTGTGTAAAGCCACCTTATTTACCTCATCCCCAGTTCTAGGGCTGGCCAGCTCCTGCTGGGCCACTCCCTGCCATAAACAGGAGAAGCCTCAAAGCTGCTTTAATTTTGCATTGGGTGCCAAACAGTCTCTGAGGGTCTTTTTGGCTGCCAGGGTTCACCAGTGCATAAGGGACACCCCTGCCACATCCCATTTCTCCAAGCAATGCCTCCTATACTGTAACAGTGTCACACAAGAGCCTCTGTGATGGCTCTATGCAACTCGCAGTTTCCCCCATGCAAGGGAGAATCTTCAGATGGGGTTGGTCCACAAAGCAACCAGAAGCGGGGCCAGGACCTAGCCCATGAAAGTAATGGTTGTATGTACATTCTAGTCATCCAGGATATTTACACATGTTGGGTGTTATCCCAATATACCATAACAGCTCTTTGCCATAGCAATGGACTACTGCATAAAATGTATTCAGGCACTTATAAAAATGCATATTATCCTTCTGAAAAGCCATAGCCCCTTCAGGAAAGAGATGACAGTCTGTGGTGCAAATTCATATTTGGGGACTCTTACATTATGGTCTTTGTGCATTCTTGACCAGATGGACTTTAACAGCTGCCAACCATACACACACACTTTCTGAGCTAGAGGAACAAAATAGCTCATTTGTTTCAAATTGTTTTCCAACTATACCCAACACAAGGGCACTTCTCTACAATATTGACTATTTGCCTGCCTAATTTTAGCTTGATAAGCAATGCTATTTTTGAGAATTAGAAGTGTGAGAAAACAAACAAACAATTCCTTCTCCAGCCCCGTAATTTAAAACCAGTGGGATCCATTCCCCCCTCCGTCCATCCCCCAAGATTTGGTAAAAATAAAATACCCATCCCAGGCTGATGCTCTGCACATCAAGCTCATTCTGATCAGAACTTTCAGAGGTGGGCGATAAACAGCAGAGAAAAATGGGTTTTGGAATGAAATGCGGACACAACTAGAGGGACAACACTGGCACGGTTGCAACATAAATATGTGCTCTAAATGCTGTCCAGCTGTGACACACACCTAATGATCAGTTCGGAACATCAAAAGCCATGTAAAGAGGGCCATTGCTACGTGGGAGTTCTTAGCCCCCTTTCTCGATTTGGAGATCAAGTTAGGCATAGGGGGAGCAGCCAAAGGATTTTGATTTGAATGTGGCTGGGTTAAATATCCAAAAGCTGAGATGATTTTGGAAAGTCTATCTTGGTTCTTTGGATCTCATTTCTCTGTATTTTGTAGCACTGAGGCTCAGATCCTTAGGGCTAGACTCACAGGGTAGATTTAGGCACCTAAGTCCAACATTTAAGCACCACTGGCATTCACAAAACCACTGCTCAGCTGCCACCTAAACCAGTAGGTGTCCAAAGTCCCCAGGGTGCCAAAGTTTCCACCACTGAGCTTGCGCAAATCTGCCTTAGTCCTGACACTGCTGAGCGGCTCAGGACCTAACTCATGTCTAAGCCCCAACGGGATTCACAAACTGGGTGTTCCTCTGCCTACTTCACCTGCAGGCCTTGATCTGGTGGGTATACTCTGAGCACACCTACCCCACACCAGAGAAGGTGGTAGTGCCCCCCCAATACCCAATAGCTCACCTCCCAGGGAGTGTTCTAATCACTGGGCTATAGGGTCATCCTCTCTCTCTCTCTCTCTCTCTCTCTGTGGCCCATTGACTATTTAAGTATTTCATGCAAAGTGGAGGAACTTCAATAGGCGAGACAGGCACCCCCAATCCAGAATACCCTATAGCCCAGTGGTTAGGGACTCACCTGGGAGGTGGATGACCTGAGTTTTAGTCCTTGCCCCAAATCAGATAGGGAATTTGAACTTGGATCACCCCCATTCCAAACGAGTGCTCTAATCACTGGGTTATTGGAAGGGTGGCGGCAGGAAAGAGAACCACCGCTGCTTCTTTATGTCAGACAGATCACCTAACACCAGGAGTGAAAGGGCACATGACTGTCAATCCCAAATGGAAGGAGGTGCCTCCCCTGGCCTGGAGTTAGGCACCTATTTCCCTCTGAGGGTCCAGCTTATGTCATACCGTTCTCCTTGGCATTGTCTACTGGCTAGCTTAGGCAGCTCCCCACGCAGAGTGCTGGCTTTTGGGAATCCCGTTTTAGGTGCTTAACTCTCCCCATGCATTGGATAGGGAGTCTGGGCACCTAACTCGAGGCTGTGAAATCCATTAAACAGCAGGGCACTATTGTGAGAATTGGTCTATTACTTTTGCCTGCATAGAAATTTACCATGGAAAATAGGTCAAGTTGTTTTCAGTAAAGAATGTTATAAAGAGGTGCAAAAGCACCAGAGAAACTGGATTAGTCTACACCAAAAAGTCCCCGTTAATATAATCCAAGGACTGAAGAAATTATGCTTGTTAAAAACAGTTGATGTGAAGCCAAAAGTTAATGAACCAAAACTGTTGTGTAGAAAGTTAGGCCTAATTGATGGACGAAACAATGACGGGATGGGTTATTCTACCCTGTTGGGTCCTTAAAGAAAGATGGGCGGGAGGGGAGGAAACAGAAAGAACAGAGAGAGTCTACTGGAATGAGTTTCACCCACTGCTGCCTCCCTCACCATCTTCTGGGACCCTGGACCTTCTTCGTCCTAATCCTGAGGGATGTCCTGACCAGCAGGGACCAAAAAGATCTACCCCTACCAACTTCAGATGAATCCCAAACAAGCCCAGGGAAGAAATGGGATTGGACTTTAACAGCAGCAACGGCAACAGCTCCAGCCCCTCTCAACCAACTAACTTCTTTTCTTTTCCCCAAAAGGAGAGTTATACCATTTTGAATACCATCTAAGACAGTAGTTCTCAAACCTTTGTACTGGTGACCCCTTTCACATAGCAAGCCTCTGAGTGTGACACCCCCCCTTTATAAATTAAAAAAACTTTTTAATATACTTAACACCATTATAAATGCTGGATGCAAAGCGAGGTTTGGGGTGGAGGCTGGCAGATCGTGACCCCCCATGTAATAACCTCATGACCCCCTGAAGGGTCCCGACCCCCAATTTGAGAACTCCTGCTCTAAGAAATTGTCAGGCAAGGTTGAGGGGGTTGTCCTTCTAAAACTCTCCTCAGCTAAAGAGAAAAAGAACAAAGGATGTTGTTAAAACGAAAACTTTCTTTCATACTTTACATTTCAAAGGCTTTAACTGTTTCCCTTCTTTTTGTATCTTTAATAAAAGGCAAAGGGATTTTTAATGGTGTGTTTGCATGGTACTGAGCAGGCTGAGGTCTCTGTACACCAAACCCTGAGCCTTGTTTAACCCTGTTTAATGTTGGACAGTGACTGGTTATGTTAACAGCTTCAGCCCATTTTTTCTATTAAAATTAATACAGCAGCACTTAACAGAGGCACAACAATGCTGAGCATTGCAATGCCTAAGTCCCCTTTGTGAAACTAGCCCATGGTGCACAAAATTGAAACACCATTTAGAGACAGATTCAGTTATTCTTATGCACACTGAGCAATCCTATTAATTTCAGTAGCGCTAAGTGAGGAGTAAAGTACTATGAAATATAAGGGGATCAGAATCTGTTCCTTAATAAACAACTTCTACTCACGTATGCAGTGTAGCTGTAGCCACGTCAGTCCCAGGATATAAGACCTGAAGAAAAGCTCTGTGTGGCTCAAAAGCTTGTCTCTGTCACCAACAGAACTTGGTCCAATAAAAGATATTACCTCCCCCACCTTGTCGCTCTTACGTCTCACTGTATTCAGTACTCAGATTCTAACAATATGAACCAACTTGCTACATATGAAATCCCTGCTCAATCCCCAAATCCATCTCACCCACCCACACGCTGCCCATCAGACCCTCCCCCAAATGCCAAATATGAGCTCTAAGGCATGCCTGGAAGGGCAATAACTCCAGGTTCTGGTGGACTAAAGAGGAGGAGATGAACATGTTCCAAAGACGTGGGGCCTGCCAGCCACCACCTGTTGTCTGAAGTGGGGGAACCTCCATATCAAGTGCTTCTGCTTATCTGAATCGCTTGAATCAGTAAACAGAGCCAGGACTCTCTCTTAAAAGCAGACTTCCTTTGATGACTTTGAGCGCTTCTGCTTCTGGTCCTGGTCACACTTGACATCAAGGATACATTTATAAAGGATAGTTAAATGATTAATCAATGATTATAGAGGCCAAGAGATTGTTTCTAGCCACCGGTGACACTTGCTACTATATTATAAACCTCTACAACACATACTGCTCACAGTCACAATTTACCCAAAATGTACCCTTAATATAAAAGTATGACGGGAAACACTATGAAAGCAGCCTTCCTGGACCTATTTATGCACTGGGAGCAGCATAAGAAGTGCATAAAAACATTTAATCAAACAATACCAACCTCAAGAAGTCTGGTTCTGAAAACGTGCAAAGGGATTAGGAGGCAGTTTTTTTACCCAAACCATTTTATCCATCTCTAGTTCAAATTAATACGCCAAACCATTTACTCAGCTCTCAAGTAGATGCTGTAGCTCAAAGGTGCAGACTGTGCTCATTTCACTGTAGTGAAACAGAAGGAGACATAATCTGTAATATTTATTCATTATTTTTAAATGGAAAAAAATAAAAACAATTGTACTTTTTAACTAATAGGATAATACTGCCCTCTGGTGTCTAAGAGTGAAGTTGCTAGCTTGGCCCAGCATTAGTACCAATACTTTACCTTTCCAAAGTACTTTACAAAGTTGAACAAATGCATATGTATTTATTTTAGAATGTGATTAACACTGTATCCTTATCATAACAAAGCTTCCTGAAGAGCTTGCCAACTCCAGACCAAGTGAGTAATAATATTATTTCCATGTAGGTGAACCTATGAGAACTTGGCTTATTGTTTCTATTAAAATAGCACATGTTTTGATAGAATCAGGAGTTATAACTTTAGGAAATTATTTTAAAACAAGTGGGTTAAAAGCTCTAAACAGTTTCTATAGGAGCAGGATGAGTTGTAAGTATATGCTATTAGCAACTAACCGTGCAACCTCTATGAATGGATTCAGTGTTTTTATCAACTGGCTGTATTCCACCAAACAATTAAAGCAGCAAAGCCAGAGTGTGGTGGTGTTTGTTTCCAAATTTCCATGGTAGAGAGAGGATAATAGAGGAAGAAGAGATATTTAAATGAAACCAGTAGAAATATGTTTCTCCTCATCCAGTGCTATATGTGGCTCTCTATCTGGGCAACTAAGTCTTGCTTTAAATAATTAGAACTGTGTCAAATCAGAATTTTATAAAAATATGGATTGTTCTTGTTAAGGATTGTTTGTAGGTGTGCTGTGAACCTTTGATAAATATCTGCTGATCGTCTGTATCTGGTTTGGCTATCTTGTTACACTGATGACCAAATACCTATAGGCCAGGTCCCATGGAAGATGCAAAGCGTTCATCCAGCTTAGTTGGATCCCACATCCACTTTCCTGCAGGCCCCCAGAATACTGTGCATGTCAGAGGTGGGGAGGGGATGTGGTCACAGCATACTGCACTCTGGGTCTAATTATTGGGAGTTGCTGACGGCTGGAGTGCACCAAATCATCAGAGTAACAGTAACGTGCCAGGTCTACTGCAACTTCCAGGCAAGCACTGTAGGTGCTTCAGCAGTTAGGCCTTGTAGGTACTAGCTCTGCTGGGTCGTGATAAGCACTCAAACACATGGCTAAGTGAAAGGGTAATTTACCAGGGCTGTCAGAAAAGAGAGAGGTTCCCAATACCTAGGTACACAGTCTTAACAATTATAGTCCAAAGTGGGCAACTTCCTAGCACTGAAGCGGAGTCCCATCCAGTTGGCAGCCTGGCTGGTGACAACAAGCATTTGTTTGAGACTCTCAGGGTTATCTGCAATCAGGACTAGGCTACAAGAGGGTTTCATCATATGGTAGAATTGCAAATCACTTTGTGCCAGGTCCACACAGGAGCTCATCTAATCCAACCCCCTGCTCAAAGCAGGACCAACACCAACTAAAGCATCCCAGCCAGGATGATTGTCAAGCCAGGCCTTAAAAACCTGTAAGGATGGAGATTCCACCACCCTCCTAGTGAAATAGTGTTTCCTAATATCCAGCCTAGACCTCCCCCACTGCAATTTGAGTCCATTGTTCTTTGTTCTGTCATCTGCCACCTCCGAGAACAGCCTAGCTCCATTCTCTTTGGAACCCTCCTTCAGGTAGTTAAAGGCTGCTATCAAATCTCCCCTCACTCTTCTCTTCTGCAGACTAAACAAGCCCAGTTCCCTCAGCCTCTCCTCGTAAGTCATGTGCCCCAGCCCCCTGATCATTTTTGTTGCCCTCCACTGAACTCTCTCCAATTTGTCCACATCCTTTCTGTAGTGGGGGCCCCAAAACTGGACTCAATACTCCAGATGTGGCCTCACCAGTGCCGAATAGAGGGGAATAATCACTTCCCTCGATCTGCTGGCAACGCTCCTACTACTGCAGCCGAATATGCCGTTTGCCTTCTTGGCAACAAGGACACACTGTTGACGCATATCCAACTTCTCGTCCACCATATCCCCAAGTCCTTTTCTGCAGAACTGCCGCTTAGCCAGTCGGTCCCCAGCCTGTAGCGATGCATGGGATTCTTCCGTCCTAAGTGCAGGACTCTGCACTTGTCCTTCTTGAACATCATCAGATTTCTTTTGGCCCAATTCTACAATTTGTCTAGGTCTCTCTGGACCCTATCCCTACCCTCCAGCGTATCTACCTCTCCGCCGCCCCCAACTTAGTGTCATCTGCGAACTTGCTGAGGGTGCCATCCATCCTATCATCCAGCTCATTAATAAAGATGTTGAACAAAACCGGCCCCAGGACCAACCCCGGGGCACTCCGCTTGATACCAGCTGCCAACCAGACATCGAGCCGTTGATCACTACTCCTTGAGCCTGACAATCTAGCCAGTTTTCTATCTATCTTATAGTCCATGCATCCAATGTGCTTCTCCCCGCTGTGTCCCGAAGCAGGGAGTCATTGTTTGTTTACAGACAGAGGCAGGGACTCAGATGGGAGCAAAACCAAGAAGGCCAGTTCTCTGAGCGTCCAGCAGTTGGTCCCAGGTGATTGGGAAGGATGCCATGGTTAATAGTATGAAAAGCAGCATAGAGGTCAGGAAGGATGAAGAAAGAAAGAGAATGAGAGGCTGATGAGAGGAGAGCACTTACCCACCCATGGGTGGTAGAGTCTGCCCCAGGCTGGGTTGTGCAACAATGCCTGCTGTGCAGTTCTAGATTTTAACTGAAAACCATTTTGTTTTGTCATTTCTTTGTTCTGAGTTTGAGAAAAGGAAGGAATGAGAAAATGTCATATAAGTATCAGATGTGATTATACCTCAAATTCTTAGGGTTTCAGCTGTATTCAGGACACTTTCCTGGATGTACCTTGTATTATTATAGACCCGCTCCTACTAACACTTAAGCACATACATAGCTTTATACATGGATAGTCCCATAGAAGTCAGTGGCACTATTCATGGGAGTTAAGTTATACACTGGCTGAAGTACTTGTGGTATTGGGTTCTAGGCTCTTTGTGGCCGGGGTTATTTCACACTTAATGGCACTAATCCTGCTGGGGCCTATGTTTGTAAAGGCCCTAGCACAAAGAGGACCCTGGCCAGAGCCTCTAGAAACAGTAATATACATAATAAACAGACCTTTTTACATAGCTATTGTAAGCATTTTGGGTCATATTAGCAACAAAGGCCCCAACCCTGCTTTGGAATATGCTGTTGCAGACTCATAGCTCATGCAAAGACCACAGAGTATGGGGTCTATGCTAATGGATCCCATGCATGGTAGAAACTTAAAATAGTTTCTGGTTATTGCTGGAATGCCCCTTGATTTACAATACTTTATAGCAATAGGTAATGAGCCACAATACAGTTTAAAAGTAACCTGGCAAAACGTTTCAAACATACACCAACCACTGCAAACATAGAATATTAGATTTGATCAGGGAACCAGGGCTGGCTCTGGCTTTTTTGCCACCCCAGGCAAAAAAGCCTCCGGCCGCCCCCACAGCGGGGGAGGGGGGGTGAGGGCGGCCGGAGCCCCGGGGGAGGGTGGCGAGCTCTCCCCCCGGCAGCTGGGGGGAGGGCGCCGGGGGGGGGGCGGCCGGAGTCCTGGGAGGAGGGCGGCGAGCCCCGGCCGGGGCTCCGCTCTCCCCCGGCGGCCAGAGTGCCAGGGTCAGGGCGGCGAGCCCCGGCAACCGCGCCGCGCCCCCGCTCTCCCCGGCGGCCGGAGCCGGAGCACCGCGCCGCCCCCCTCCAGGTGCCGCCCCAATCACAAGCTTGGTGGGCTGGTGCCTGGAGCCGGCCCTGCAGGGAACTATTGTTCATTAATGATGAAGAAATTGTACCTAGTTCCATTGAAATCAGTAGAATTTTTGTCAGCCAGGGACTCCAGTGAGACAGATCAACGCTTCTAATTAGTATCTAAAACATCTGTTGAGATTTATCATAAAGTTAATAGAAATGTTAGAAAGCGTACTCAATACTGAATTGTTAAATTAGAGATGGACAGGGAGATCACATTCAACGCTTTCCAGCTGGGTTAGCACAGGTGGGTGGTTTGTACTCAGCAGATTATATTTTTTCATTAGAATTTTTCTCTCCCCACCATTGCTCTTTTGTCCTGGCTTCTCTGCATTGTTTTTTTCACTATTTCACTCTAATAGTGCTGCATTTGCACTGTTTTTATTGGATCTTTTACTATGGCCTTTCCTTGGTGCTTTTTTACTCATGTAGCCCAGTGGGCCAGCTTACCTGTATTATATTCATTGCTTTGTTATCCTGCTTTATTATATTTAGTAGTAATGCAAGGAACCTACAGGCTTTTATCCTGTAAGATTTGGCTTTAGTAGATAGTGTGAAGCTTGAGGCCTATAAACTTTGGCATAGATAAATTTAAGTAACTCATAAGTTATAGGGAACTGAAAGTGGTATGCCAGAGGGGGAATTTTGTCCAGAATACTGACATCAGCCACCCACAGAACACAGCTGACACCAGCACAGAACACAGCTGACACCAGCATCCGGAAAGTTCCGGACAGAACCTGCGACTGCAAAGCTGGCATGACAGCAAATTGATGTGTATGCTAATAGGGTAACATCATACATATACTAACCTATAGAAAACGGACACCTTAAGGGGAGGAAATACAAATAAGGACCTCTATTGAATATGCATTGGTCAAGGCAGCATCAGTGTCACCTACTATAAAAGTAACATCCCAGGGGCAGCAGAGAGGTTGGAGAAATGTAGACCTTGGGAGGGGCCAGAATGATGGCCAAAGGGGAAGGTGAGGACGATGACGGTGATGAGAAAGATAATGGTTAAGTATGAAAGATAAGGGTGTAAGTATGGACGTCCAAATGTACATTCTGTATTACCTCTATCTGCCTTGTTGAGTTTAAGTGTGTGTATAAGCTTTGCTAAATTATTAATAAATCATATATTTATATATAGAGAGAGTTCTTATAGTGTGAGTGTTGCACCTGTGCACATCCCAAATTATATGATAATTTTACAATAATCTTACTGGGCCTGATCTTGGGACAAGAACCTGTTAATCCTCAAGTTACAATTATATTTACCCAACTTTGGGTCAGGCTACACACAATCTCACCAAAGCAGAATATAAACCCAGTAAGGACTGAGTTAGCTGGACATTCAAACCAATGATATATTAATAGATTCAAATCAGTCAAAACAAGTTAGCCAATCAAAAGGCTATTTTTAGGTTTAACTAATGAATTAAAAGTGCTTTGAGATCCTAGATAAAAGGATCTGTTAAGTGCAAGTTATTATTATAGCACAGAAATCTCATTCCTCATTGGAAATTTCCCTGATCCGTAAGGGCTTTCTCAAACTATTACTACTGTATTAGCAAACAGGCCTTCAACAAAGGTGATATCTACATCAAATACAGAGGTTAGTGAGTACAAGCACATTTCTATGTATTTCAAACATGGTACCTTCTCAGCTACAGATTCAACAGGAGAAATAACCATAGCAGCCTAAGTACCTTTCAAGCAGTTATGATAGCGAAGATGAGCAAATAGTGCAAATCCTTTTTTGTGACTCTTCCCATTTTTAAATGAATTAACTTTGTCCATGTTCACACCATTTGGCATCAGTATTTGACTTTTACTGACACAAATGATCACAGGAAGCAAATGTCAGAGTTGTAGGCAGTCGTGCTGGATGGGCTTGCACACACTTCCAAAGAGGGAGCTCAGTAGTCATGCTTAGCTGGGTAAAGGAATGATCTCACTTGGACGTGTTTGTTTCATATTAACATTTAACATGTTAACGCTGCTCTTGTGGTGGCTGGAATCTAGGTATACCAAGATATCCAGTGGCTGGAAGTTGAAATGAGACAAAATTCAGACTGGAAATAAGATGTAAATTAACCATTGGAACAATTTACCCAGGGTCATGGCAGTTTTTAAATCAAGACTGTCTGTTTTTCTAAAAGATAAACTCTAGTTCAAATGGAATTATTTTGGGGAAGTTCTATGGCCTGTGTCCTAGAGGAGATCAGACTAGATGATCACAGTGGTGCCATCTGGCCTTGGACTCTATGAATTTCACTTTCCTCTGCTTTCATGAATAGGCAAAGCACCAAAATCTGACACTGCACTGCTTTAATTTCTGCTCTATAACAAAAGGGGACTTTGTGCCTCACCAGGATAAAGAAAATGAGGAACCAGAAGTTCAAAGGATAAATTCTTTCTGCTGACGTGACTAGTCGAACATACCCAAATGATCATCTTGACTCAGACTCACATGGTGCAATTCACTCGTGTGCAGTGGTCCAGCACAAAGCCTGTGCACACTTTGAATCCCACGTATGCCCCTTAACAAAGGGCTAATGTGGCTTATTGAATATTGTGCCAGGCCTCTGCACAGAATGAATTTCACCCATAAGCTAGTCATTACCTGGATCATGTGTTTGAAGTCAAATTTTTTACAACTTTTTCCTTTTTTACTGCTCTATATTTGTCTAAGCATGTTCAAATCCTGTTCTCCTGGCATTAAAGCACTTAGGGTGGAATCCACAAAGGGACTTACGTGATGCAAAACTGACTATCATGGTGCCTGACTTTTTGGCTCCTAGAAAATCACAGGAACAACACTGCGATCCACAAAGCCTGAGTTAGGCACCTGGTGTCCTTATGCAAATAAGGAGACATAGGGACCAAAGAATGCAATCCATAAAAACCAGCACACTATGCCGCACCCCACCAAAGCTAACCAATGGGAGATGCCAATGTGCTAAGCCCTGCCCCTTTCTCAGAGATAGGCACCTAGCTCTGCTAGTGATCCATTAATGGGAACCCCTCTTCTGGCATGGGTGCCTATGTAGTTTTCTGCAGGAATGAGTTAGGCACCTGCCTCACTCCACACAAAATGTCTAGAAGAGGAGGAGGACCAGTTGGTGGTACCTAATTTATAACTTTCAGCCAAATAGTTAGAACACTCACCTGGGATGTGGGAGACCCAGGTTCATCCTCGTCCCCATGCCGCCAGAGGGGAAAAAAAGAAATTGAACAGGGATTTTCCAGTCCTCGGGAGAATACCCTAACCACTGGGCTAAGACATATTCTAATGTGGGGGCTCCCTCAGTCTTGCCTATTGAAACTGTTGCACTCTGAAGAAATAAATAGTGTGATTGGAGCAGAGGGACTGGCCCCATGATCTCCTGGTCCCCATGTGGGTCCCCTAGCCGCTGGGCTACAGATTAATTCTGTAGTCCAATCACACTTTCATTTTTACTTTGAAAAGGCTGGCACCGAGTGAGTTTAGACACCTACAGTGTTAGATGGGAGTTATGTGGATCACAGTGGGGGACTTTAAGTGCTGAAGTAGCTTTGTGAATTCCACCCATAAGCTCTTTGTAGATACTATACATACATTGTTCTTGAATCTAAAAATTAAATTAATACCAGAACTATTCTAGGAAGAAAAGCCAATCACCTTTAAGGAACGTGGACTTGCAATTGTTCTAGATCAGACCAAATTTTTTTATGAGCTATTACAATGGATTATTACAATAAAAGCAATTACTGTCATTAAGGCTGCATAACAATTAATTGTGGATAAAAATCAATGATTATTTTGAAAAAATGAGAAATGTGGATGTTCTGTACTTAAATTGGATTTTTTTATTTAAATTGGAATTTTTATTGTTATGTAGATTATAATACATTTTTCTTTTTAAAAATACACCTGTTTACAATGAAATTTGAATGTAAGCCAACATATATTAAGGCCTAAACTTATTATAATCTCTTCAAACATTTAAATAAAAAATAAATATGCTGAATCCATGAACATCTAGCAAAATTTTTGAGATAGAGGCTGCTTTTCTAAAGAAAGAATCAGGGGGAAAATCTAACTTTTGAGGTCAGGTTTATAAATATAGCACACAAGGTCAGCCTAAGTAACTTAGGAGACTGTTTCATTGTCAAGAGTCTTAGACCAATAAGAACATAAGCTCCAGTCACTTTCATTTAGGCATATTTGAAAAATTTCCCAGGCTGACCTCAAATAATCTGTTTAATTCATAGACTACAGTTAATCCCTCTATTTAATACATCATTTAGTTGTAAATGTGAAACATGTTTTGTTATTTGAGGTTTATGTATCCAAAAATTAATTTAAATGTTGTTTTGAATAAAAATAAATTGTATATGCTGTTTTGTGTGTTTAATTAAATCCCAGTTACCACACTAATTATCGAGTAAATAAGATATATATCAGTCACCATTTTCTAACACACTAAATATGTACAATTTATAAAAATTTAAAAATGTAAGCTATATAATTGCTTAAATAAATGTATATAGTTATAGTGAACCTTCCTAGGTAACAAAAAGGTGTACCAAGTCTCTATTTAGTTATAAATCAACAAACTTTAATGGTTATATCAACCAATGTGAATGCACCTTTCTTTAGAAAATAACTGAAGTACAAACAGAAAAGTTGATTTTAATTGAGGCTTTCCACTTGGTGATTTAAATCATTATTTAAATTATTGATTTAAATTGCCTTGATTTAAATCAATCCACTCTGCAATCCCTAATACCTTTCAGCTCCCTTGATGAGGGGGCAGGGCTACTCAATGAGAACAGGCGTTTAAAAAGCCAGATCCTAAGTGAAAAGGACCAGCAAAGGGGAGTTTTGTGAGGGAGTTTAGAGAGGGAAAGCCAGATACACCTAACATTCTCTAAATTTAGGCCAATAAACATCCCCCCACCCCTCCGGGAATGATTTCTTTAGATAACGTATATGCCAAGGACATCTGCTCTTTTGGGGGGTTTGTTGAAGGGTAGCAGACTTTAAGACTTTTAGAGGAATGCATGCTATTGGGTCACCTTAGGCTCAGGAGCTAAAGTCCTGGATTAAGATCCAGCAGTAATTCCTCCTGAATTATGCCAAAAGGTGAGTCCAGTTTGGTCCAAAACAAGCTATTCGATCCTTTGTCCATTTAAATCAATGGAAATTTTTCTATTAACTTCAATGGGTTTGGGGTTAGACTAGGAGATGGATTATCTCTTTATGCTAGAGGGAAATATGGAGTCAAGAAGGAGGAGGTCAAGAAGGAGGGAAACCCTAGAAACAAGCAAACTCGGGGAAGAAGTTTAGGCTGAGATTGACATTTTGCCATTGCATTTTAGCTAATAAAGCCAAACCCTAGGAAAAAGGAGCAAGTATATTATTTGGGTGAATATTTTTCAGACTTTATTTGCTTTGACTATTCAGTATTTGTTATTCCTATTGTATGGCTGGTTACCTAAGTCACATGGTACTGTTTTCTGCTCCTGCACTGGATGATTGTAACATTTTAAACAGAAGAATAATGAGTAAATAATGAAGAAAGCACTTGTAGTACAAATAATCATTTGTGCTTAAATTTGTAAAACGTTTGGGTTTTGCAGACTGGCTTTTCCCAGATACCTATCAGCTCTGCCAATATTCATTAATAACAAATAATGTGCCCCATGGAATCACAACAAACCATGCTTGACATTTATCCATACAAAACTGTTTGTGAACCAAGAGTGTTTTTGGAACTATTCATTCAGCAATATAAACTATATTAGAATTCCCACCCCTCAACTAAGTGTGTACCCTCTAGTTGATTGCATTAGACAACAAAACAGGCTTCACTTATGAAAGCATTCAAAATGTTCATACAAGTAAAAGGCTCAATCCTGCTCACACTGAGCAAAACAAGTTAAAAAGGTTAAAGTTAAAAGCAAGTGAAATTTTTTTTAAAACAACCATGGCAGCCATACTCTTTATATTATCAGCGATTGATAGATCGCATACTATTAATCACACTGAATGTAACTATCTGCTAATAAAACAGTAGGGACCTAAAATGTGTCATGAATTTTTTTCTAGCATGTCTGTATATTCACAAAATATGACAGAACATATGTTTTCCCCCCAAACTCGCTAGCAGGTCTAACTGGAAGTGTTATCAGATGATCAGGAACTGACTAGTGGAAATGAAGCTACTGTTATGATGTTTTCTGTTATTTCTTAGAAAAAAGCTCTCCTGGGATTCAACATCTTAGATTTTGTACAAACACTCTTCAGAAATGAAATATTTCCAGCACAAGTATGCTGCAGCTTGCACTCTGCCCATATGTTTCTTGGAATAATTTTTGCTGCTACTTCTGCTCAAAGCAAAGGATAACAGGGGCTGAACAACATCTTTGCTGCAAATTGTGGCAGCTGCTGCCTTTGCCAAAGTAGTGACCTGAGGTAATGTAGTGTGGGATGGATGACCCAGAATCTCCTTGGTTGAGTATCAAAGCTCGAACCTGAATTCCCATGCTGAGTTATATAAATATTTTATTACTAGAAGGATAGTCTCTGAATCCAATTACAGTTACCCTCTGTTTTAGGTTTGCCTGATGCAAGAGCATGTAAGGCAATAACAAGATTCTAAGAAGAGCCTTTTTAGAGACTAAGAATTACTTAATATGAGTGGCAGGATGGGAAAGAAAGGGAGATTTAGGCTTTACCTTGTAAAATGACTTTTGATCTAGAACCCTCTTGGCTGGACTTTGAGTTAGGCCCAGCAGAAATTGAGCTAAACCCTGAGCAGGCTTACTGAGATAGGAGAAGGAGGGCGAGCATGACCACAACTCATGAGACACTGCATCCAAAGGAGATTGTCTTGTGACTGATTCTGAAATGCCAAGTAAAGGGTGTGTGGTATTTTTTCTCTCTACTCAACATTATGAACCAACATATGCAGAACCCACACGGACAGCGTGGGATTCCAAATACTAAATACAAACATACAAGCCTTAGCAACATACACTTCTACTCTTTTAGCTTCTGGTGGGCTTTGCTATAGAAGACAGGGAGGCCCATTACAGTGCTCCCAAACTATTTAACGGGATACCATCTAATTTCTATATACTTCAGCTCTCCCCAGGAACAGACATCACTCTAGGCAGGAAGCAGCCATGCCTCTTTGGGGAAGTTGCTTCCCTGGTATCAAACTCTCCTTAATCATCTTGTCAAACAACACTGACTTGAGACTGGTTCCTTAGTGCTCTTGTTGTTTGACAAGATGATTAAGGAGAGTTAAGGGCATGGAGCGATTGTAGTTATTTGTACAGAGACAAAAGAGGTCATGTTGACAGAATGGCCATGCGCCTCAAGAGTTTAACCCAGTAGGTCCTAATACTTTCTTATTTAATAAGAGCAGGTCTTGAAAATTACTGACATGCAATAGAAAAATCAAACCCTAATTGATTCCGTCCTGATGCAAATCAGAAGTAACTCCATTTTACAGGTGTAAAATTAGCGTAAGAGCAGAACCATGCACGTTGCCTCTAAATACCTCCTGCTCTTTACACCAATAAAACTAGCCTTAGTTTTTGACCTATTCCATTACAGAAAATTGCTAGCTGTTTCAGGACATGTATTTGAGAAGCAATCAATCAGCAGCAATGGTGTCTCTGAGCCAAAAGGGCTTAAAGGAAAATTATAATTATATATCATTGGCATCCATCCTGTATGAGAATTTTGCAGTGGATCATGACGTGATCTGGCAGCCTAAAGATCAATGTCACATTGTGCCAAGAACAGGACTCTAGGGTAGACCAGAGCTTGGCTCCTGAGCAGTTGATACCAAGATGCTCTGACCCAGCAAATACAATCTAGACCAACCTCAGTGCAACAACCTATATGTTTCAGTTACCTCATCTGTGCATCTGAAATGAATTAAAAGTGAGTTTTAAACTGCTGGGCTATGTGGCCCTCTAGTGACCATGACAACGTGCTTGTACTGTAGCATTAACGCTCAGTTTGATTTGGAGAAGCAAAAATTAACAGTATTAAAAGACTCCATGGAAGTACAGTATATTTTAGACAAGCATTTAATAATAAATAAGGCAAACAATTAACTAATAATCCAATAAACAGAACAATGCTAGGCCTGATCAAACAACACAGAGGCAAGAACACCCTTTTGCTAAATGATCTGCTTTCAAAACTAACATTTCAACAAACACACAGTTATTAATAGCAGTGCCTCCCAGTATCTCTCTTCATGCTACACTAAATAATCAGCTTGAAATTGTCTCCTCTCCTTTGAGAATTGCCCCTGTATTTAGAAAGGGATGGGCAATTTCTGATTTAGTTCCAACCTCCAATTTAACTTCCTCCCAGCTGCCAGACTTCATCCCTAACTCTCCTCTGCTAAACTCTTCCACTGCTGTCACCCAAACACCAACCCTCCTCCAGAGGCACTCCATCAAATAAGCTCCTGACATCTCTCTCTCAACAACTGAACCTACCTGGTACACCCTACCATAGTCCCCATCCAGCTCAAACCTTTTAACAGGGCCCAGTTCCTCTCCCAGCTGTTGAACTGTCTCATATGCCAGGGGGTGCTGTCTCTATATACAGTATTTGCTGCCTCTTCCATACAGACTCCCTGCAGCTCTCGCTACCCAACATTATAAGTTACATTTAAAGTAACCCATCTGATAACTCCCCCAGGCTCCTCCTGCTACATAAGACCTCTCCTGACCTCATCTTCATGAGGCACCTGCCTTACTTGGAGCTGAGAGGCCACTGATGCCCTAGGGTTCCCCCTGCCTCCACTGCTGACAAGACACAGGGGTGAATCGCTGCACATAAGAGCATAAGACTGGCCAGCTGTCCTTGGTCGTGTTCATGTATTCAAGCGGCTCACATCTGGCACACCCCTAGACAGGAGACACAGACTGCTACGTGGAAGGGACTCCTATCTGGGGCATGTGTGCTACTTGAACACACGAGCAGGGACTGAGCCTGGTGCCCGCACCAGTGGGTGGCGGGGGCGGGTGGCCTGCGAGTGGTACAGCCACTCCAGAGGAGCTGGCAGTGCGGGACACTGGGTCCTGGGCGTGGTGGCCCAACGTGCTGCCCTTTCACTGCTGCGGTTCCTGGTAGAGCCCTGCAGCTCCGCAGATAACGATTTATATCCGCAGATATCCACGGATATAAATTTGTATCCACTCAGGGCTCTAATTATCTAGTGATCCATCCCCTATTGTCAAGTCCCAGCTTCTGGCTATCAGAGGTTTAGGGACACCCAGAGCATGGGGTAATGTCAGTGACTATGAACTTATCTCATTCTTTTCTAAACCAGTTATACTTTTGGCCTTCACAATATCCCCTGGTAATGAGTTCCACAGGCTGACTTTGCATTGTGTGGAGAAAAAACGTCTCTATGTTACTTTTAAACCTGCTGCCTATTTATTTCATGGAGTGACCCCTGGTTCTTGTGTTAGGCAAAGGAGTAAATAACAGTTCCCTATTCAGTTTCTCCACAACATTCATGATTTTATAGCTCTCTATCATATCTCCCCTTAGTCGTCTCTTTTCTAAAATGAACAATCCCAGTTTTTTAATCTCTCCTCATATGGAAGCTGTTCCACATCCCTAATAATTTTTGTTGTCCTTCTCCGTACCGTTTCCAATTCTAAAATATCTTTTCTGAGATGGGGTAACCAGAACTGCACACGGTATCAGGTTGTAGACGTGCCATTGATTTATACAGTGGCATTACGATATTGTCTGTCTTATTATCTATCCCATTCTGAATGGTTCCTACTATTATATTAGCTTTTTGATTGCCATTGGACATTGAGAACTGTTTTCAGAGAACTATCCACAATGACTCCAAGATCTGTTTTGTGAGTGGTAACAGCTAATTTAGACCCCATCATTTTGGTTGGACAGTTGGGATTACGTTTTTGAATGTGCATTACTTTGAATTTATCAACATTGAATTTCATCTGCCATTTTGTTGCCCAGTCATCCAGTTTTGTGAGATCCCTTTGTAACTCTTTGCAGTCTGCTTTGAACTTAACTATCTTGAGTAATTTTGTATTGTCTGCAAATTTTGCCACCTATCTGTTCACCATCTGTTCCAGACCATTTATGAATATGTTGAACAGCACAGGTCCCAGTACAGATCCTTGGGGATCATGCTATTTACCTCTCTCCATTCTGAAAACTGACCATTTATTCTTACCCTTTGTACTCTTTTTTTAAAATCAGTTATTGATCCATGCAAAGACCTTCTCTCTTATTCCATGACTGCTTACTTTGCTTAAGTGTCTTTGGCGTGGGACCTTGTCAAAGGGTTTCTGAAAATATAAGTACACAATATCCACTGGATCACCCTTCTCCACATGCTTGTTGACATTCTCAAAGAATTTTAATAGATTGGTGAGGCATGATTTTCCTTTACAAAATCTAAGTTGACTCTTCCCCAACAAATTATGTTTATCTGTGTGTCTGATAATTTTGTTCTTAGGTTAGGTTTACCAACCCATAATTGCCAGGACCTCGTCTGGAGTCTTTTAAAAATATCAGCATTACATTAGCTATCCTCTAGTTATCTGGTAAGAGGCTGATTTTAGTGATAGGTTACATACCACAATTAGTAGTTCTGCAATATCATATTTGAGTTCCTTCAGAACTCTTGCGTGAATACTTGGTGATGTATTACTGTTTAATTTATTAACTTGTTCAAATAATCTCTTATTGACACCTCATTCTGGGCCAGTTCCTCAGATTTGCCACCTAAAAAGAATGGCTCAAGTGTGGGAATCTTCCTCACAAGCTCTGCAGTAAAGACTGATGCAAATAATTCATTTAGCGTCTCTGCAACAGCCTTGTCTTCCTTGACTGCTCCTTTAGCACCTTGATTGTCCATTGGCCCCACTGATTGTTTGGCAGACTTCCTGCTTCTGGTGTACTTAAAAAAACTGCTGTTAGTTTTTGTGTCTTTTACTAGTTACAGTTTGAATTCTTTTTTGGCCTGCTTAATTATACTTTTACAATTGACTTGCCAGAGTTTATGCTCTTTCTGTTTTCTTCAGTGGGATTTGACTTTTAGTCTGAAATAACTAATTTTAGATCAGGGAAAAACAATCAGAAGGTAACAAAACAAATGTCTCCATGAAAGAGCACAGTGTATGTATCTTGGGTACAGTCTGTAGCAACCCTGAGAACAAATGGCTTCTAAATTCTCAGAAATGTAAAAGTGCCAAACTCAGAATCCCAGTTTCATAACTACAAACTACATATTTATGATATATATTCTCCACACAAGGTTTTGATTAAAAATGCACCAATTTTTCTTTGTTTAACATTTGAATTTTTCCAACTTCAAATGTGTCCAAATACAGACTAAGGCGAGATCATGAAATTCATCTAATTTGTTAAATAAACTAGGATTTGAACCCAGGTTTCTAAAAATGAAAGGCCATTGCACTTGTGCATAGTGACACCCATTGCTGCCGCTTTCCAGTTCAACGCAAATTGGAGTTGTTAACATAACACTTCAGTAGTTTTGTTGATTTTTGAAAGTGCTGACTGTTCTTTCTACAGCAAGATCAGCTCTTTAAAAATAGATGCACAAATGTAGTGAATTCATTTTGCTGTAAGGTGCAAACACCTTACCTGTGCCACATCCAAGTCCCAGAACATTTATAGTGGATTTTCCATTTCCAAGATGAAATGATCAGGGCATACAATGCATTACTCAATCATACTGTTAAACACAATTGTGTGTATTAATTCTATTAGCTTGCATGTTATCTATGCTAATGTAGCTACAAAAGGTATATATTTAGTATATTTTTCTGCAGAATTACTTTAAACTTATCACACAAATTGGCCTAGAAATGTGACCATCTTCTTGAAGCCCTGCCTATAACATACTGTGATATATGAGCATGCCTGATATCCACTGCTAACTCATAAGTCAACCTATAGTTCTACAGAGAAGCACAACTGGCATCAAAATATAGTATTTCTCTTCTGTTGCCAGGTATTTTTCTTGCAGCTGGGACTTTCTACAGTACCGTATTTCATTCATTAGCATTTATATATATACCTGTACAGCCATATACTCATGCCAAAGGGAGTGGGGCACCAGGATCTAAGGGTATTACAGTGCCTTTAAAGCTATCAAGAATTCGATTCCTTTGGTAAATTTATGTTTTGCAAGGGAACTAGTGCAGAACAGCCTCATCCCCCAACAGAGACCCTCCCTCTAAAAATCCTGGCTGTTCCTTTCTGATCTGCAGAAGGGGTTATCTTACTTACCGAAATTCTCTTTGCAGTTCAGCAGAGAAATTATTATCCATCACATCCCCTCCTTAAAATTGTTTTCAGAACCCCCTGATAGCCAGGTGCCTAGATAAGTGTGTTGGGGGATGGCTGAGCAGCCATGAATCAACAGAGAGCAGTGAAATGAATCTACTCAAGCTCAGTGCTGACTTGAGGGAGATAGTTTAGAGGGAGGGAAGAACAGTTCTGTGGCATATAGGGGGCAGTTGGTGGAGAACTGGCCAGAGAGTCGGGCTATCTGGGAGGAGTGTGGTGGGTGGAGACAGTTTGCGGGGTGTGATTTGGGACACACCCGGCGCTAGAGCCTTAGGTCCTTGTAGATGAAGCACCTACAGCCTGACCAGTGTTACATGCAGCCCACTAACTAGGACTGTTTGGGTACAAAGATTGTTGGGCCCAAGAACATCCCCTCCTCCTGACACCTGGGCCCCCCAAAAAGGACATTGCTAGAAACTATATAGTCATACCGTGCAGCATGGGCTGTGTTCCTTAGCCTGCGTAAAAGAGAGCCAAGGAGCAACGGTGTCTAACAGTGCCTAGGTTCCTGAACAAAGAAACCCCTGTGTTCACTCCAATTGGCCCAGTCTCTCCCCTGCCGCGAAGCACAGTACACATGCCTGTTAACCAGGAAGCAATAAGGTGAAGGTGAAAAGGGGACATGCAGACTGTTCATTTAGCAAACTGAGACTGGATGTTTGCCCAGCTGAGGTTAGATAAGGTTATGGAAGGAGGAGTGCAGGGACCAGCCAGCTTCACTTTCATTCAAGAGCTAACAAGCAGAACAGCCGCTTACATACCACACACTGAACAGAATGATATAACTGACTTCACGGGCCAGATCCTCAGCTGGTGTATATTGACATAGCTCTACTGTAGTCAGTGCAAACACTGTCAATCACAGAGTGGTATGATACACTGTATAGGAGGCTCCTTGCAATGAAAATAGCCTGAGATACACTATGTCTTTATACACTACTTCCTTTTTTATTAGGACTCACTTTCCTGGGAACCTCATGACTACCCCATTGCTATACTGTACCCTGCCATGCAAAATTTATAAATCAAAAGAGCAAATTCTGATCTAACCTACATCCTTGCAAGGCTGGAGTAACTCCATTATTATGTACACCAATGTAAATCAAAATCACAGTGCTGTCCCAAGTATTATAACTGCAACATTTAATTAGAGTTATTAAGTAGAATTGGGTGTTTCATTTTTCCCATGGATTAGGCGAATGGATGCTCAATGTGGCTCTCCAATTGCAGAGAATACCTGACCTGAACTTCATCAGCCTGCATGCACAAGTTTCTGATTGGCAGCTCTTATTTTTACGTGGTCAGTTATATCCTATCTTCTGTATCCCTTTAAAATTCCACACTTGTCAGCAAATTTTGCCCTGCATTGTCACAGTTTTAAGCATTACAATGCCTGTAAATTTCACTTTATCTGCAGTGTTTGTGACTACCGGTGCAACGGCAATTTCTGCAAGCTGACTGGGCGGTACAGCACAAGCACATGAATCTGAAATGCTTCCGGGAAATGAAAAGCTTTAGGATATGTGAGAGGTCAGATAATGAGACACATAATTCAGTAGTATAACTGGGAGCAATGGTTGTCTGGGTGATTCACTGGGATTGCCAACTTTCTACTCGCAGAAAACCAAACACCCTTGCCTGGCCCCCTGCCCGACCCCTAATTTGAGGCCCCACCCCAGCCCCGCCCCTTCTCCTAGGCCCTGCCCCCACTCACTCCATCCTCTCACCCTCTGTTGAGCGCTCTCCCCACCCTCACTCACTCGCTCATTTTCACTGGGCTGGCTCAGGGGGTGCGGGAGGGGTGAGGGCTCCAGCTGGGGGTGCCGACTCTGGGGTGGCCAGGGATGAGGAGTTTGGGCTATAGGAGGGGGCTCCAGGCTCGGGGGTGGAGCCGAGGGGTTCGGAGTATGGGAGGGGGCTCCGGGCTGAGGCAGGAGGTTGGGGTGTGGGAAGGGGTATGGGCTCTGGGCTGGGGGTGCGGGTTCCAGGGTGGGGCCAGAAATTAGGGGTTCAGGGTGCCTTGGGGCTCAAGGCTGGGGCAGGAAGTTGGGGTGCAGGGGGGATGAGAGTTCCAGCTGGGGGTGTAAGGTCTGGTGTGGGGCCGGGAATGAGGGGTTTGGGGTGTAGGAAGGTGCTCTGGTCTGGGATCGAGGGGTTCGGAGGGCGGGAGGGGGATCAGGGCTGGGGCAGGGAGTTGAGGGTAAACAAGAGGGGTCAGAGGTGCAGGCTCCGGGCGACATTTACCTCAAGCAGTGCCCAGAAGTAGCGGCATGTCCCCCCTCTGGTTCCTATGCGGAGATGTGGCCAGGCGGCTCTGCGTGCTTCCCCATCTGCAGATGCCGCCCATGCAGCTCCCATTGGCCATGGTACCCAGCCAATGGAAGCTGAAGAGCCGGCGTTTGGGAAGGGGGCAGCATGTGGAGCCCCCTGGCCTCCCCTACGCCAAGGAGCTGAAGGGGGGACATGCTGCTGCTTCCGGGAGCCGCGCGGAACCATGGCAAGCAGGGAGCGTGCCTTAGCCCCGCTGCACCGCCAACTGGACTTTTTAATGGCCCGGTTGGAGGTGCTGACTGGGGTCGCTAAGGTCCCTTTTTGCCCAGGCATCCTAGTTGAAAACCGGACACCTGGCAACCCCATGATTCACACCAGAGCATATAATTGAGATTCAGGCCAGGTCTATACTACACACCTATATCGGTATAACTACATCGCTCAGGGAGAAATCCACACCCCTGAGCGACATAGTTATACAGACTTAACCAGGGCCAGCTCTAGGCACCAGTGTTCCAAGCATGTGCTTGGGGCAGTCCTTTTCAAGGGGCGGCATTCCAGCTCTTTGGGGGCGGCCCTTTTCAAGGGGCGGCACTCCGCCTTTTTTTTTTTTTTTTTTTTTGGCGGTGGCAAAAAATCTGGAGCTGGCCCTGGACTTACCCCCCCCATGTAGAAAGTGTAGTAGAAAAGGAGCCTGAAACATCAGCCCTTGAATCAGAGGCCTAGTGTGAGGTCTGAGGCCTGACTTCTGCTAACTTTGCTTCATATCAACAAAGCTTGATCACTACTTTAGTTCAGGCCTCAGGCATCACAAGAAAAAAACAGAAAGCACTATGTCAGCAGGAGAGCTTCTCCCATCAACATAGCTACCACCTCTCCGGGAGGTGGATTAACTACACCGACAGGAGAAGCTCTCCTGTCAACATAGAAGCATATTCACTTGAGAGCTACAGCAGTGCAGCTGCGCTGATGCAGTGTTTTAAGTGTAGACCTGCCCTTAGACAAGGCTTTTGGTTAAAAGAGATTAGGACAAATGGGGTTGTACTATAGATAAGTAATGTGTTCCCCAGTCTGTTCCTGTTCTAGCAGTCATATGCCTTTTTCTGTGGAAACAGCTGAAAGTTTTGGCAAACGTCATTTATAGGCACAATGGACCAAATTTACCCATGCGTCTCTCCACGGTAGCCAATGAATTTAGTCTGCTCTCTATTAGATTCCACCACTGCCAGTAGTTTTGTTTTTAACACGTTTGTTACTTTGTTCTACCTCTGTACAATCACGCAAATACTTGACTTTTTAACTCCACAGAAAAGTATGTGGGCAATGGTAAATTCCAGCAACAATGCATTTTCACAATCCCAGTCGTTCCTTTCCGCCTCCTCCTGCCTTGTGTCTACCTATTCACCATGCTCACTGCTACTACATGGCTTCAATATAAGATAGTGCTGCTGTAGATGGAATTGTGTCAAATTAAAAAGACTAATAATTTGTCCCTTTTGTCTTTGGAAGGATCTGGAATTTCAATGAGCCTATCTTCTAATGTATTCCAATAATCAATAGTTAGGATGGAGAAGAAGTCAAAAGGTTAGGCTGAGAAATCTCTACAGAGTTCTTCATACCTTTACAGAGATCATTATTCTACAAGCCCTTAACTGTAATTACGATAACGGATTGGCGTTAAGGCTTGCATAAAATATTTATTCTGTTTTTGAGCCAAGCTTATTAGTGCCAATGTATTATTAACCTTTCTTCTGTACCAGTGTCTTTTTAAATTTATGTTTTTGGTCAGTTAATTATTATTGGTCTTCTGGTCATACTGTTATCATTAGAAAAGGTAGCTTCTATGTTCTATAGATTGAAAAATTTGGTACGAATACATTTTAACAAATTCTGGCCCAAGGAAGTCCTGGCTGGCCTTTGAGATTGCTGAATGTACTCAGCTGCCCATTTTCCTGGTGGTTTAAAACAGGACTCCCAGGGCTGCCATAATGCAGACTGCATTCTCCACTGATCCCATATTCAATTAAGGTATTGTACCCATCCTGGGTAGATTCAGATTTGGGAGTTTAAACAAAATTAAAGGAATTAAAGGAATTTTTATATTTAAATATTATTCCATAGGAAAATGATTATTTTGACAATCAAGAATGGAGAAAAATATTCATAGGTTTTAAGGGACTATTATGATCCTATAGTGGGTCTGATCTCCTGCATAACACAGGCCAGAAATTTTTGCCCAGTAATCCCTACATCAAGCCCACAACTGCTTAACTCTGGTTAAGCAAGAGCATATCTTCTAGAAAGCCATCCAGTCTTGTTTTAAAGTCTTCAAGTGATGGAGAACCTATATCCCTTAGTAACGTTTTCCATGGTTAATTACTATCACTGTAAAAAATTGCACCATATTTCTTGTCAAAACTTGTCCAACATCAGCTTCAGCTTCCGGGTTTTGTTATTCCCTTGCCTGCTAAATTAAGAGCCCCTTACTGTCAGAAACCATAGCAGCAGCAATAGAAAGTCCTCCAAAGTATCCCAGTGGTGACCAAGTCAACAAAAAGCACTGTTTAGTTAGCAGGCAGGGATAGATTTTCAAGAGCTCAGCACCCACAAAAAGTGTCAGACTGTGTTGCCCTTACTTATGCTCAGTAAGAAATCCTCTTGATTTTGATTGATTCCTCCAAATTAGCATTAAAATATGTGTGTAGAAGAACAGTACATGGATTTGGTTAATCACATATCCCTTTTTTTTTTAGAAACAGGATATGAAACTGAATGGGTAGGTACCATGGTGCAGCATATTGCCCATATATTATCAAGAAACATAGCATGCAGATTCTAGAAGCTGTCTTGTTGAACATAAAAGACACATAATCATCTTAATTTGAGAGCAAAAGCAGAGCCCCCGACTCCACCAGCAAATGAACTGAAGGGCTTAATACTGCCTACAGGGTTCAATGATCCCTTCCATAGAGTGAAAAGTGAGGCTATGTCTACACTAGAGCCCTTACTGCGCCACTGTAAGAGCTCTTGTGTAGCTGCTCTATGCCAACAGGAGTGAGCTCTCCCATTGACATAATTAAACCACCCCCAACAAGTGGTGGTCGCTCTGTTGGTGGGAGAAGCTCTCCTGCTGACATAGGGCTGTGCACACCACCACTTATGCCGGAGAAATTTATGTCACTGAGGTGAGTGTTTTTTCACACCCTTTATTGACATAAGTTTTGCCAACATAAGTAGTAGTGTAGACATGGCCTAAGTCAGGCTGTGTGTGGTTGTGTGGGCCTCTTCAAATCTTCTAGTCTGCATGGTAACCCCATGGTTTAAGATCAAAGAGATGGAAATACCTGTGCCTACATGTTCTGCAATGCCCACTGATTTTGATTGTCTCCGTTTTAAAATTGTCACAAGTTGAACTATCAAAGAAAGGAGGCACACAGACCTAAAGGCCATTTTTGAAAATCAGCCCTTAGTGTTTACAATGTATTTTACAGTGTTGTTGTAGCTATGTTGAACCCAGGATATTAGAGACTCAAGGTGGGTGAGGTCATATCTTTTATTGGACCAACTTCTGTTGGTGAAAGAGACACATTTTTGAGCTTACATAGAGCTCCTCTTCAGGTCTGGGAAATGTACTCAGAGTGTCACAGCTAAATACTCGGTGGAACAGATTGTTTAGCATAAGTAATTCACACATATTTCAAGGGACCATTCAAGAGAAGTGGTCAGTTAGCACCTCTGCAGTCATGAGGTGGGGGGAGGAAACAAAAGATGGGGTGGGAGGATAGTGGATTATAGATTGTTATAATTAACCATAAATCCAATGTCTCTATTCAGTCACTGATTTTTTGTGTCGAGCAAAGGTCTGAGTTTAAGCTCCCAGGCTCATCTTTAGAAGGTGTTTCCTTTGCGCATGAGGACTGAGAGGTCAGATATGGAGTGATGGCTTTGTGAAAAGTGTTTGCCCATGGGCTATAGGGTGTTTTTGTCTTTTATCATTTTTCTGTGTGAGTTCATTAGATAGCTTAGTAATTGTCTTGTTTCACCCACATAGCTGTGAATGCCCCAATAACAACCATGTGGGTGAAGTTAGACAATAGCGTGCATTTACATAGTATAATATATTTGCAAAGCACTTTTCAAACATTAATTAGCTAAACCTGATGACACCCATGTAAGTTACGCAAGTATTATTGATATGTTACAGAGGGGGAAACAGACTGATACCAATACCCTGCCCAAAGTCATGGAGCAGAGGTCAATGGCAGAGCCAGGATTATTCTGACCTCAGGAGTCCTAAGCACATGATCCAGTTCACTGATCACATAGGCAAAGACCAAAATGACATTATAATAAAGATGCTCTCACACTACAGAATAATCAAATACCACCAATGTAGCTATTATTATTACTGGTTGTGTTACACTTGTACCTAGAAACTGGGATTAGCGTCTAAACTTTTGGGAGCTTATACAAAAGAAAATCAAATGGAACCTTTGGAGTTCCAGCCCATCACTTACTGTGAGGTATTTTGTTACCACTTCATCCAGAGGAGACGAAACCTGGACATTTACAGCAGACAGAGCCTTTGCAAGACAAGCTAACCTGCTTGGCAAACATTTACTGCCCAAGCTAGACAGCCCCATATCTACAACATAAAATAAACAGGATTTTTTGTACTGATATTGGAAACAAGGTAAAGAGTTACACCTCTGTGTGAGGCAGATCCTCTTCCCTGTGCACAGGCTGACTACAGAGGGTTTGTACCAGGATGTTCTATGGTAGATTGAGTGTCAGTACAACCCCTGCCTCAATAGCAGATGCTCACACTCTACACAGGGGTTGGCTGGTGGATCTGCTAGCTCACCCTGCCCCTAAAATATTTGTTTTGCTAAATCAGAAGGAGCCCCTTGAAAATTGTTTCAACATTTTCTTCCTGCTCACTGAGTTCTACATGCTCTAGTTCTAGCTGTAGGCTAGAATTATTTATACCACACTATAAATATATACCATTCTTTACAAATACTTGGAGATGAAGTTCCTGCTGCATCTAACAGACATATTGTGTGTGGTACTTCAGGTAAGTTCAAACAAAAATACATGACAGATGGATAAACTAACTTGAAAACCTTAAACATTACAGCTAAGAAATTTAGGGGCAAAATACCAGGTAGTTTTGCCCAAAGTCTGTACATAGGACTATGGAATGCAGGTTTGGACCTATGGCTAGTTTATTACTAAGGCAATTGCAAAAAATTAAGATGTACGAGAGATGGAGTGGATCAAAACAAGAAAGAGACCAGATTTGTTTTGTATTCATTTGAAAAAATAGTTGTTATTAAACACATTGGCTGTTATTTTACCACTAGATGGTGCTGCAGGGTCACTTTCATGTTTGTCCTGTCACACTTGGAGACAAAGACTGACTCTTACAGACTCTTACTCAGTTTTGCCTAATTTATCATTAGTGTCGCAATAAGATGTTTTCTTCTTTCCAGCCTTCTATGGAATTCCCCGAGTCACTGACAGAAGTCTTTTTTTGAAGGGTCCCACTTCTCTACTGGACTTCTTATCCCATATGAAATATAGCTTAGTTGACTGTTAAAATGTAATTCATTGACGGGAGAATATATTCCAGGCACAGATTCTTTCCACCTAGAAGGGATAAGGACTCAGCTTTCATGTTTCTCATTAACCTTCCTGTATAGGCTGAAAAAGTGCTCATATTGAACATACAGAAAAATGTATTCTGCAAACCAGTAATGTCTGATGATGTCCGTAGTTTGAAATAGTTACCTTCGGGAAAAGCTGGTAGATCTTCCTCATGCCCCTCATTGAAATCTCTGGCAGTTGTTTCTCTGAGCTCAGCATTGTCTATGAGAATAAAGGGGAAATACATTCAGAAATAGTGTCTATTCGTCACTTTCCCCCCTAGATTCTAGTGGAAAGATCTGCAAACATATATGCACTTTCCTGCTCTGAGTTATGCTGAATATTATCCACTGGAATTATCTTGTGAACATAGTGTTGCCCATTCTTGCAATTTTATTGCACATCGTACAATATTTGGTGATTTTCTTAAAGCTCCTGCTCCTGGAGTCACGTGAACATGTGAGAATCTACACTTTCATTTTGTTAAAAAAGTAATCTCCCAGCTCTTATGCCATGGCAGCAAAGAACACCATGGATTATTTGCCCATGTATTGCTTTGTTATGTCTTTGCAGGCCTCTACCTGTCCAGGTGTTACATGGTTTTTCCATCAAAAGTATTTTCAGTACTTAGGGCTAAGGTTTCAACTGACAGATCCATTGTATTTGCTTTGTGCTTACTGTTTAGTAGTCTCCTCATGGTACCCTCAGATTGTCAGTTTTCCATGAAGCTATTTGATCTTTATGGATTAGATATGATAGGCATTGCAGATTCCAAAAAAGAACATTAACATTCTAAACTGATAGGGCCCTGACTTCCTCTACAATCTGGCTGTTTTGTACTGCTTTTATGGTGCAAAGCAACCAGAAAGAGGGCTTAGCCAGACCCAGGAAAAGGGTGTGTGCCTGGAGAACCACCATAGTGCGGCTCTAAATTGTGCCAGATGCCAAACTGGCCCCAATATTTGATGGCACAAAGGTAGTGTAAAGCCATCTGTGCCACACACATGACCCTTCCCCATGCTGAGCACAGCTTGGCCAGTGAGTTGACCAAGGTGTTCAGTATTTTCATCACTGATTTGTTTCATATTTCCAGGAAAGGGAAGCTAAAGCCAAATGAGCTTTCAGAAAAACAAGCATCCAGACAGGAATGGCCAGTATGTGTTGTTTGCTCATGCTACCAGGGTGCTAGGGGTGTCAGGGCCTGAACCTCCCTTCCTTGTAGAGCAGCTGAGATCAGCATGTGGAATTTCCTCTCTGCATATGGATTGGGTGTCACAATCTGACCCCAAATCATGGGTCAACTAGTACAATACCCAAGCCAGTGCTGAGAACATTTTTTCCATCTTTCTCTCTGGTGCAGTCTGGGGAGCCAGCCAGGAGCTTTCAGGAGTTTATTTCTCAGGTAGGGAAATGTTAAATAAGTTCAGTAGTTGCTGCTCTACAGTTAATTACAAACTGAGAGCCAGCATGCTGTAGTGTATGGAGCAATGGACTGGGACTCAGGACACCTGGGCTCTATCTCTAGCTCTGCCACTTACCAGCTGTGCGACCTTGGCCAAGTCCTTTCTCTCCCGCTCTTTGCTTGTATTGTCTATTTAGCTTGTAAACACCTTGGGTCAATGATTGTCCCCTACCATGCATTTGTGCAGTGCCTTACACAAGGGTCCCTTCTTAGTTAGGGTCTCCAGGAGCTACTGTCATAACAATTCCATAATGCTGTATTCTGCCACAAAACACTCTGTTGTGTCCCAGTCCTATGGCAACATGTATTATTTTTATTTGTTCTTTATATTATGGTTGTACCTAGGAACCACAATCATGGTTGTGCTAGGCACTATCCTGATGAGACAGTCCCTGACATAACTTGCAATATAGGTGTCAGGATGCAAAATTCGTGCTGGGGTAGGGAGGATAAGACAGCAATAAACTACAGCAGAAAGGCTCATGTATTCCTAATACTGAAGTCCTGTGATATCCAGAATGTCTTACACTATGATGAGACTTTGCTAAGATAGAGCAGATAGGCAGTCCCAGTCATCTCAGACAGGCAAGTCCCAACCTATTTCAGGCTTTCGAGGTTAGAACCAAGATCTTAAATTCTACTCAGACACTAAGGCTAATTAACACTCTTCTGGGTAATAGGACTAGCATGTATTTCTTGTCTTAATTTCAGTGACTGTGTAATACAACATTATTATTGAATATATTTTCCTTTGTAGTAATATGGGTAATTACTGATTCCGATATTCCCATCTCTCTCTCCCTATCCCCCTCCTTTGCTCTTCCACGTGACTATATGCGACATTATATGATTAAAACATGACCAAGCAGATCATTGTTGCTACCATTGTTATACAATTTCCCCTACCCACTTAGATTTAAATTAATGGAGATATCCTATCTCCTAGAACTGGAAGGGACCTTGAAAGGTCATCGAGTCAAGCCCCTTGTCTTCACTAGCAGGACCAAGTACTGATTTTGCCCCCGATCCCTAAGTGGCCCCCTCAAGGATTGAGCTCCCAACCCTGGGTTTAGTAGGCCAATGCTCAAACCACTGAGCTATCCCTCCCCCTGATGGAGCTTACCCATGGTTCAGCCCTCTCCTGTAGATGGCTTTATCCCCAGAAGTTGCAGACTGGCTGTAGTGTTTGTGGAGAATCCATTCCATGATCTATGCTAATCCTTTAGAGTACCGAGTAGAGCAGCCGGTTAGTCCACCTTAGTCCAGTCCAAGTTTTGGTTTTGACAGGAGTGCTGTTAGCTACAAATGGAGAGGCTGCATACTATTTTCTGCGAGCTGCAGGATTGAACCAATGAGCCTGTGCAATCTTACTTTAAAACTACATACAGTATCTGCGTGATTCATTCCAGAAGCTCCTAATCAGTTAGGATACAACACTGGTGACGAGGACCAACAAGAACCAGAAAATGAAACATACAAAAAAAGTTGACAAAAAAAGAAGAATATATAAGCTCTTTCTGGCTGCTGACATTTTAGATTGTACAATACTGCCCATAGAAACAAAAGTCTCTCTACCTGCAATTGCAGAAGCGCTCTCCAGCCATGCTGTAATCAGCACTTTGCAGCGATTGTGCCTAGCTCTGTCAGACCAGAATCCTGGTGGCAGCCATTTTGTGTGTGGCACATCCTCTGGATTGCATCAGAAAGCCTGATCATGTCTGTCTTAAGTTAAAAAAAAAAAAAAAAAACACAACCGTGTACACAGAAAACTGCTGATCAAGGTTTTGTGACAACAAATCTATCAAGGCTTACTTCATCTCCCACAGCCACTTTGCTATAACGCAGTCTTAACTACAAAAAAAAAAATTGTTCCCGAGTTCCCTGAGTTTCGTGTCCATGATTCTTATTCCGCTCTGGGAACACTGGCTTGAAAGATTAGAAAATCTATTTCTTGCAATGAAGGAAGATGAGTACCACAAAACATGTTATGCACCTACACTTTGCAGGAAGTGAGGTGCACCATATTTTTAAAACATTGCCCAACACTGGGGATAGTAAAGACGCTGAGAAAGCTAAAACAGCACTCACGCAGCACTTTAAACAACATAAAAACATTGCCTATGAACAATATACATTCCAGCAAGCACGGCAGTTAGAAGGGGAAAGTATGGATGAATCTCATGCCTGCCTACATCGCCTTGTGAATACATGTGTGTTCACAAATGTGGATCACAGATTAAGAGGGCAGATCAAGTATGCAAGTATGTTTGTGAGCTAAGCTGAGAAGACAAATTCTCTGAGCCCCCCCCAAATGACTCTCAGCAGAATACTGGACACTGCTCGAGTGAACGAGATATGCTCGGAACCATATGCTCAACAAACAGAGCAAGGAAACCTGGCAACAAGTTCAGAGACAGCACATGCACTCTGCACTAAGAACTCAATCAGAAATCGAATGTGCTGGTCTCAAGAGAGTAATCAACCTGAGAAAACTCAGGCTTCAGCTACAGAGATGACAAATGTAAAATGCTACAAGTGTGGAGGCTCACATCCACACCAAGGTTATTGCCCAGCAAAAAAGGGTTCTCTGTTGTAGCTGTGGAAGAGGAAACCACTATGCAAACATCTGTAGATCTATTATTTCCCCACAGGTCAAGACAAATTTCCAAAAAGACGTCAAGATCAAGTGAATGCACTTCAAGTTGATACCTCAGGAGCTGACAGCTCTTATGTCTTCACAGTGTTCCCCGAAAGAACATAAAAATGCATTTGTGTAAAGAAATGCTTATCAGTGATGTAGTCATGTTATATTTTGATTCAAGGAAGAAACCTGAACTTTTAGATACCAGCCCTTTTGGATTAGGAGCAGTCCTCAGACAGGTTGACCAATGTGGTTACATTTACACCATTGCTTATGCCAGCAAGGCTTTTTCACCCACTGAATAACAATACTCAATGACCATCAGAGTCCCCTTTTGAGCACATTCTCCAATTGGAGTATGCTCAACAGCAGCTGAATGGTGGGACCCTCCTGGCCCAGTATGGCTTCTTCACTCACTTAGTCTCTGTACAAGGTCTGTAAAACACCCATCACAGTATCCCAAATATAATAGTATCTTATATAAATAACACCATAGACCCAGTTCAGAATACAACCCCATATGTTTTAGTGCTCTTTAAAGATGTCAAACAGACATGAAGTCTAGAGAGTGAAGCGCTCTGTTTAACTACAGAACACGTGCACAATGGGCACTGGCAATGAAAGCATCTCCACAGTGCATCTCCTCCTTGGGGGAGGCTAGCCACACAGCCCCGCCCCTTCCGCCCAAGGCCCTGCCCTCCATCCACTGGAGTCCTGTGCGCCCACCCCTCCCTGCAGCCAGAAGAGCCCCGGCCACCCCAGCACTAGGCTGCCAGGCCGCCCCCAATGCCAGGCTGCTGGCTAGCCTCAGTGCTGCCCCCAGGGCCGGGCCGCCCCCAGCATCGGGCCACCGGCTGTTCCGGCCTGCTGGCCTCTGGCTGTCAGCAACACTGAGCTCCCAGTCCTGCTGTCTTGGGCACTGGCTTGGGGGAGAGGGTGGAGCATGGGCGGGGCCAGGGCTTGGCTTAGGGAAGGCATAGCCTCCCCATGCCTATTATACACACCGTCCATGCTGCAGTGCCTCACCCATGTGACACAGCCGGGACCCGGAGGGACCTCGCTATGAGCATGAGAGGGTAGTACAGTCGCCAAGCCTGCTCAGTCCTTTGGCCAGGTCCTCAGCTGTTCATAAATCAGCATAGTTCCATTGGTCCTTGTGACGGGTTGGATCACAGAAAGTCCCTTGGGAGCTGCCACCCGATGTGCAAAGACTACCCCTGCTTCTGTTTTCCCTGCCAGCTCAGGACTCCAGCACCCTGTCTTGCTGAGCCAGACACTCCCGTCTGGCTCCAACACAGACCCAGGGTCTGAATCACTTGTCCCAAAGCTGCAAGTTTACCTGAAAACAGCTCACAGAAGTGTGCTTGTCTTTAGCACTCAGATGCCCAACTCCCAATGGGGTCTAAACCCAGATAAATCTGTTTTACCCTGTATAAAGCTTATGCAGGGCAAACTCATAAATTGTTCGCCCTCTATAACACTGATAGAGAGATATGCACAGCTGTTTGCTCCCCCAGGTATTAATACATACTCTGAGTAAATTACTAAATAAAAAGTGATTTTATTAAATATAGACAGTAGGATTTAAGTGGTTCCAAGTAGTAACAGACAGAACAAAGTAAGTCACCAAGCAAAATAAAATAAAATGCGCAAATCTATGTCTAATCAAACTAAATACAGATAATCTCACCCTCAGAGATGCTTCAGTAAGTTTTTCTCAGACTGGACACCTTCCAGGCCTGGGCACAATTCTTTCCCCTGGTACAGCTCTTGTTGCAGTTCAGGTGATAGCTAGGGGATTCTTCATGATGGCGCCTCCCTCTCCTCTCTGTTCTCTTCCACCCCTTTATATATCTTTTGCATAAGGCGGGAACCCTTTGTCCCTCTGGGTTTCCACCCTCCCCTCCACTGGAAAAGCACCACGTTAAAGATGGATTCCAGTTCAGGTGACATGATCACATGTCACTGCAAGACTTCATTGCCCACTTGCCAGCACACACATATACAGGAAGACTCACAGGTAAACACAGCCATCTGCAGACAATGGTCCTTGTTAATGGGAGTCATCAAGATTCCAAAGCATCATTAATGGCCCACACTTTACATAATTACAATAGGCCCTCAGAGTTATATTTCATATTTCTAGTTTTAGATACAAGAGTGGTACATTTATACAAATGGGATGATCACACTCAGTAGATTATAAGCTTTATAATGATACCTTACAAGAGACCTTTTGCATGAAGCATATTCCAGTTACATTATATTCACTTCTTATTATGTTTTTATAAAACCATATAGACTGCACAACATCACAGTCCTCTAATAGGGTGACCAGACGTCCTATATTATCAGGACTATTTTAAGATTAGGGGCCTTGTCTTAAATAGGCAACCTATTACAACCCAACCTGGTTTTTCACACTTGTTATCTGGTCACCCTATCTTCTAACGAGATTGTGATGTTTCTAATTAGTGCCAATTGTGAGGTGCACATCTGCCCGCTAGATTAGGATTTACCAACTCAATACACAGAGGCCTCCAAACAGACAGCATTTGGCAAAACATTGCAGTCCCTACTGGACTGGGCTGGTTTTGAACTGGTAAAGTAAAGTGAGAGACTGTATAACCCATTACCAAGCTGTCTTCCTCATCCCCCACTCCAAATCATCCAGCTTGTAAAGCCATCCAGTTTGCAGAATTTAAAATTCTTTCGAAATAACTTAATGCTGGATTTACACATTCAGAATATTTTTAATCTTCTTTATATTTTCATTAAATAATAAAGGCATGGCTATGCACCCCTAAATAAATGAATATGTTTTCAATCTAGATTTGAATAATATTGTCTAGACCCATCAGCTATATGGGGAAAACTAAAATTCAGATTTTGTTACCTTGGTTATTTGGAGTTATGAAGTTGTCATCAGGCCTTTAATTATTTTTCAGTTTCTACCTAATTTTCCACACTCATTGCTTTACTGATGCGAAGATCTGCCACCGTAATAGAAAAGGCCCCAGGTCTCTTACGATGCCATGGATTGGAAGTGACAATGTTAATAAAATGAACTAGTCTCTCGTGCCACTAACAGCTATCAATATACTTCTCATCTACAACTGACATGCCATTTAATCATTTACTTTTGGTTCCAATAAACACATCTATTTAAATGGAGTAAATAGGATATTAGGCTCTTGTTATTATGCATACACTGAAAGACTGGTCATTTTAGTGTCATAAAGAAATGGGTTCATTTGCCAAACCTCTTCAAGTGTGGACCACAAATTTGAGACATCAAAACTATATTAAATTTATTTTGTTCATGTTGATGTACTTTGAGCCCAACCCTTCATTCCATGTGCAAACAAAGCTCCCATTAGTACTCTGGGGCTATATCCGTGTGGTGTGAATACATAGTTGGATAGAATGCAAGGTCCTTTGTGTGATAAAGATTGCCTACAGATATAGACCCAGAGCCACAAATGTATTTAGGCACCTAACTCCCATCCATTACTACCCAATCTATGTCGCCTTATCAAAAAAGGATGCCTTGATCACAGTTTATAACTGCCTATATGGGGAACAAATACTTGACAATGGGCTCTTCAATCTAACAGACAATGGTATGACAAGATTCAGTGGCTGGAAGTTGAAGCTAGATTAATTCAGACTGGAAATAAGGAATACATTTTTAACAGTGAGGATAATTAACCATTGGAACTGTTTACCAAGGGTCACGAAAGATTTACCATCACTGGCAATTTTTAAAGCAAGATTGGATTATTTTTAACAAAAATAAGCTCTAGTCCAAAAAGAATTGTTTAGGGGACGTTCTATGGCCTGTGTTATACTGGAGGTCAGACTACATGATCACAGTAGTCCCTTCTGACCTTTGAATTCCAGGGCAGGAAACAAGTATGATGGGACTGAGGCTGGCAGTATTGGAGTACAGTTCACACTGCTGTTTACCACCACGGGATTAGTCTTTGGGACTATTCTAGCCGGCATAATAAGCTAGAGCAGCCCTGTAGCTGCACCCACAGATCAGGGGAAGCATAAAAGTGGCCTTAAGTCACCTTCTCCCCGCCACCCCCTGCCATCCCCTGAGATGAGTATTAGCGTGGCATAGTTGGAGATTGTACCCATTGTATCCCACGTATCAGTGCTGTTTAATAGATGTCTGAAGCAGCCCTTCGCACATGGATTGTCAGGTATCACTTAATTAGGTCTCTTTTTCAGAAAGGGCTCCTCTATGCAGACAAAACAAGCCCATCATTCTCTCCTTAATCAGAATTCAGAGCAAGTGAAGACATGTCCTAGGGGGCCTATACCCACCTTGAGGTACCCATTGAGGTTATGTGAGTCAAAGGCTCCAGATGGCACAAACGGGTTTTAGCTTTTCATGACTTGCTCTTTGCTGATGTTACTCAAACTAATTTTTTTTATTAAACTTGGAAAAATATTTAGCAGAAGTCCTGCTTAAATGACCTGCAATGCCATAAGCCCTAAGTAATTAGCGAGCCCTGGCATTTCGTTAGTACAGTTCCTCTAGCAAGTCACACATCAGACAAAGCTCAACATCAAGCAGTCACAGCCAGGGTCAAGGGTCAGTTGCTTGCGGATCAATGGCAGGATGTGGTATGCAGTATGGTCACTTTTTGCTATGGAATACTTCCTCTCCATGGTCTTTAGCGTGTGTTGTTGCATGTATGTGAATGACAAGCAGCCCTACACCAATGAAACGAGAGATTTCTTTGATTACTAATGGTGTAATTACAGGGAGTGAAATCCTGGCTCCATCCAAAATCAGTGGGAGTTTTGCCATTGATTTGAACAGAGCCAGGATTTCAGTCAGGGAGTTTAGGAATGCAGCATTGTACATGTTATAATAAAAGGCAATGCCATTTTTTTATAATGAACTGAGTGGTACCAGCAGAGATTGTGTCACGCCACTGAACTTCCCTCTCCCATCCTACAACTAGTGAGCGCTAGCAGCAGTGGCAGTGGCCCCGTCCCATGCTGTTGCAATCCTCTGTTTTCTGTGTCAAAGCTACAGAAGCCTGTCACTTCAGCTAAGGGCTGCTTGCCTGCCACAAGTGCTGAATTGCAGGGAAGCAGGTGCACACACACACACTCAGTAGAGTTGTTTGTAAACATCACGTTGACTTTCTCACAGGGGAGGTGCAGGACTTGGCAGGAAGATTGAATCACTTCTCAGTGGGGGTCAGGCTCTGAAAGGCCACCCACTGCGGTCAAAATCCTGGGATGGCATTATTAGGGTAATTGGGGCCAAAAGATCATGCCCGCTGGTCTAGAGGGAAGGCAGCAGCAGAAGAGGATCCTCTGGGAGCTGGAAGGGGGTAATATTGTTTAACGCTGACAACTCTTTTTCTCTCCTAAGTGTTTTTAAATGGGTAAATAATCCTTCCAGTATCTCTGTACTGCGGGAAGTTGAGTGGTAGCAGTATAATAATGGTACTGCCCTTTTACAGATGGGGAAAAGAGGTCAAGAGACTTATCCAAGGCTACAGAGTGAGTGTTAGTGCCAGGATTAGAACTCAGGTAAGTGGAGAGGGCTAGGTCCCACCAGGGCTTAGGAGGGTAGATCACAGTAGGAACTGGAGGGACCCAAAATGGGGAGCGTTGGGAGGAAAAGCAGCAGTGGGGACATACAAGAATGTTGGAAGGATCCTATGCAGTGGCACCAATTTGGGGGGTGGGGTTTGGACAAATCCCCCCCAGGTTTTTGCTCAAAGTTCCAGAGTCCACAGCGCCAGGGGCACCAGGGCCCAACCATTTTTAAGCAGAGGTGCCATACTAAACTAGAATAGCTACTGCTGGCACAGTCTGGAGCATTGCTCTGGCTATGTGGGTACAATGCCACTAAAATTTGACCAGCCATCCCTCTGTACAGATGGAGGGGCAGCCAGCCAAACTTTAGTGAGTGGTGCTGCGACTTGGTACAGGGGAGAACTCAACTCCGGGAGGTACCGGGTCATGCACTGTGTGGGTAAGAGAGAGGGGAGACTCCCTGGCTAGGGAGACCTGGTGTCCCTCTTGGTGGGGAAAAGGGCAGGATGAGCAGGGACTGGAACAGGGTCCCTGTTAGGGGAGCAGGGACCAGAATTTGCCCTCCACCCCAATAAATATTTGAACTGGCACCACTGGAGAGTTGCAGTGCTGCATGCCTCTTGGAATTTGGCCTTATGCTTGCAGCCACCATCTCTGAAAGAAGAGAAATGAAGTAATAGAAAAATACGGGGAATAGAAATGATGAAGGGCACACAGGAAACAGACATTGAAGAAGAACACTGCCTGCTCTGCTGTTGCTCCAGGGATGCAGTCATAGCAAACACTACCAAAAACAAGTACACAGCATGGCCAGGGGGTAATTTTTTCCTTTAGAGTTTTGACAAGTCTGATCATTTTAGGTTTGGAAAATCCACAGTGTTCCCTAGTGCTCTAAACTGCCATTTTGGGTGGGGTGGTCTTTCCACATAGGGTAATGGGGAACGGCAATCAGCACTTTCTACAATGGGCAGTTTGTTCTTGGGCCACAGGATAGAACTTGGGCCACACTGTTCTAGAACTTGCACAGATTCCTGCTTATTCCTTTGTTTCGATAAAGCTAAGAAAGGACCTTACATTCTGGCTAAGTCACAGTAACTCCGTGGTGACTTCAGCCTGCCACCACTTATAAAGGTGAAGGAGTAAAATAGCTCTGCCACTGCATCATCATGACTTGGGGCTATCAATGTCCCATAGAACTACCAAGGGAAGTGCTGGATTCTCCATCACTTGATGTCTTCAGATCAAAACTGGATACCGCTCTGGAAGATATGATTTAGCCCAGCACAAGTTATTGGGCTCAGTATAAGGATAAATGAGTGAAAGATGATGGCCTGCGACATACAGGTCAGATGAGATGACTTTAAGTTCTATGGAGACCCAGAGCACCATTCACAGACATTTTGCTGAGGCCACACAAGTGGTGACATATAGTGAAGAAGGCCTTGGCTACATCATCTCACCCTTTGCATACAAATGCTACGAAGCGCAAACTGAAGCAGAGGATAGTGATGCTTTGCGACCTTTAAGGGACATTGTCATGATGTGAATTACCCTGGAAGTTGGTGTTACAACATATAGAGGTCAGCATTAAAGAGTCAACAAGTGCTGAGTGATACATCCCAGTTACCACAAAATTTCCTATTCCAAGTACAGGAGAAAACTGTGATAGCTCAGATCTGACTGTATGGCACCCGTTAGAAAGTCCTGACATTTCACTGGCATCCACTGTCCTTGTGCATCTGTTGTTCTACTGATAGAATGCTCTTTACATTGCATAATCACGCTCTCACTTTGTCAAAATTAAAGAATACATAATTTTGGTAATGATACTGCCCTTTAAACACGACCTGAATTTCTACCCTGCAATACCATTTACAAATATAGTCCATATATCTGAGACCTATATCTTTGCTATTATTAATAGGGGTGACCTACAGCTAGGAAGTGATGTTTGCTAATTAATTGTCTAAGTACTTAAAGCCAGTGTATATTTTATACATTTCCCCTTTCTGCACATCAACTTGCTATCACAGTTTTAGTTTCAAGTCTCTCTCACACCTAAAGGGAATGTGGTATTAGAAAGACTTTTACATGCCAACCGAGATAAGGCTGACAAGATGACTCAAGACTAGCTTGTGGAGAAAGAGTCATGCCATGCATATATGAATGATTACTGACTGAGCCAGAACTAACTTCAGAAAATTGAACTTATTGCTAGACAAATTGAGTCCGCTAAGGCGGAGGCTAAAATAATTGCTTCGGAGACTATAGGCCCTATCCAGAAGCTAATTCATTACTTATGTAATCTCTAACCCAGCACAGAAGCAGCTGACAAGATGGTGGCAAATAGGGTACAATTCATACACTTAGGAAGCACTATTTCAAGATCCATTGGATCAGAAAAGCCCTCCTGCCATTGTTCATATAGCCAAGGACACAAAATAGCCTTGCCAATGAATACAATTGTCATTACTGTAGAAAAAACAAGGTGTTTCACTACAGCTCCCACTCCCCAAATCAGCCAAGTGAATTCTCTGTTCCTGAGTTTCTGTCCTAAGGGTATTTCACCTCATCCTATCCACAAACTGTTTTGCCACATTGAGATTTTCAACCTGTAGGTGGCTTCCACAGGGCAATCACCTCTCTAGTTTTTGATGTCTTTGTAGTGGAAACAAGCAAGCAGAGAGTTCCAAAGTCTCCTTCTTCGTGCTAAAGCTCTTCAGCCACTGTTGTCATCTCAAGTCTCCAGAAAAACTTGTATTCATTAGTCTGTGTTTGTGGTCCAGACCCCACCACATGCCCTCCATCCACCCATGCAGGACACAGCCATAGACTCAGCCGGAGGGGAGTACTTGACCATTGCCTGATGAGCTCTGTGAGCTGCTTGCTTTGGGCTCTGGCTCGCTACAGATATGTTGAATATTCTTCATCCCCTTGGCATCACCAGCTACCTCCCAATGGCTTTTCAGAAGTTCCAGCAGAAATCTTTCTTGCTGAGCAAGTAGCATAAAAATATTTTGGGAATGGTACTATTTGACTTACAGGGTTCCCCGAGGGAATGATGGGAGTTTCCCAGGGGATTATGGTACTTTGACTTCTCCCTCTATTCTCCTGGGGCACATTATGTATCCTGTAAGACATTTCAAATTAGCCCAGAAACAACTGCTTCCGAGACTTGTGCTGGGATTGTGAAATGCATACAAGAGCAATGCAATGCAATGGTGTAGATCAGGGTGGAGGTGAGGCAAAACTGCAACAATTCATAATCCCAGATAGCACAACTAGTTGGGATGCACTACACTGCTGATGCCTATACCCATGTGAGCCCACTGGCTCAGTTGGCACTAGTGCAGTTCCCTGCTGCAGACATGGCTTTCGAGCACATCCTCGGTCCACTGAACCAAGGCTTGCCCCTTGTTCAGCTGTGTCCATTTTCTCTACATCTACTTAAGAACATAAGAATGGCCCTACTGGGTCAGACCAAGGGGCCATCCAGCCCAGTATCCTGTCTTCCGACAGTGGCCAGTGCCAGGTGCCCCAGAGGGAATGAACAGACCAGGTAATCATCAAGTGATCCATCCCCTGTCGCTCATTCCCAGCTTCTAGCAAACAGAGGCTAGGGACACCATTCCTGCCCATCTTGGCTAATAGCCATTGATGGACCTATCCTCCATGAATTTATCTAGTTCTTTTTTGAACCCTGTTATGGTCTTGTCCTTCACAACATTCTCTGGCAAGGAGTTCCACAAGTTGACTGTGTGTTGTGTGAAGAAATACTTCCTTTTATTTGTTTTAAACCTTACATGCAATGCCCTCAGTGTGTGCAGGTTACCAACCTAAACTGCATTGGGTGACTTACTTGTTGGAAGAAGTCTTTGGGCTTTGCTGATTTAAAGGCAAATTGCAAAGCAGAAAAAGGTAGTAAAGCATTCAGGCAACAGATAGAAACATATTTACATATATATAGTGTTTGTGCTTTTTATTGACTCTTTGTGGCTCTTTGGAGGACTGGCTAAGAAGAACAGGACATTAGAATCATCACAGTCCAATTCCTGAGCTGCAGCTTGGCTAGCACTGCGGGAGACAATGTTGATGCTTGACAGAAAAGCACTTTTAGCCCAACTGTTTACAGAGAAAAGTTTGAGTTGAAAAGATTTCTAACAAAAAACAAACAAGCAAACCACCATCAACTAAAAACAAAGGAAAAAGCAACAAAAATAAAAGCAGAAGCAAAGCCTCAGCAACCCCAGCCCTCCCAGATGACACCCAGAAACACTTGTTATGTACCTGCAGATTCTGTATGGTGAATATGAACACCCCTGTTTTTGGAATGAACTTCTTGCTGATGTGAACATGTACATTTTTAAAACACGTGCAGGCGGGGGGGGGGGGGGATGGGACCCACACCTGCACAGGCTGACCTTCCTTTAACTCCAGTCTCCACTGTGACATATTGTACTGAGTCTAACATAGGGCTGTGTGCAATTGTATTTGTGCATACAACTCTAATGGGATGCCGTTTTCCCACAATACTTGAATCAGCTGTTTGTCTTTGTATGTGTGAAGTTGTGTCCCAGGAGTCACAAAAACCTGTGTGTGCTAAAAAGGCAAAACACAGCTCACCACAGTGGAATGTACAAAGTATAATTTGACAAAGACCAGTAGCAGCAAATGGCGCAAAGAGCTACACCTTAATACCAGGAATTCAAAATTCCAGGGCAGATCTTCTGTTGGCATTTGTAAACCCACATTTTAAAATATAAACAAAGACAATTCAGACTTTAGAGTGTGGAAAAGAGAGAGACCCTTCTACATCCCACATAGGAAAATATGGCAGAGTATACACCTTGAACCTTTATATAACAACAGACCCACCCCCATAGGGTGACATCCTGGCCCATTGCAGGCAATAGCAAAACTCCTTTTGACTTCGATGGGGGTATGGTAATTGTCTTGACGAACTGGAATATGATGCTTTCTTACTGGGTCTGGGTATGCCCCTGCCACTTTACTTTAGCAGTGGAACATCTGCATAACTCATACATTTTATGAGTTGAGATATTACATCTGCATATGAATTGCTGCTTGTTCTGCTATATCCATGCTGGTTTTGCCGCGACATGCTGTTTTAATACTAGAAAGTGTTATTTTGGATACCATTTATGTAGTACTTACATTCTTTACTAGTGCCAAAATCACAGAGTTATTGTGGAATTATTTTATTTATGCTAAATGAAATCTATATTTTGTAGAGGGAGCGATATCATTAATGGGGAAGTGAGCTCTCTTGGGTGCCAGAGCATATTTAAGTGTAGCTGCTAGAGACTGTCTGAAGCTGTAAAGCTTTGTGCCACATCCACACTCAGGACTGTTTGTGTAGGATACTGAGCTGAACTTGAATTGCCCCAAAATTTGGAAAAGCGGAAGCAGTTCTGATCCAGGCTTTGGTTCAGGCTCATCTTTACCTCCTATTACCAATGTGATTGTTTGGCATACATTCCTTGGCGGTTTGGGGAATATTTATTTAATTTATTTCAGTTTATTAAATGCACTAATCAAAATAATCTCTAGTAGATTTACGCTGTGTGCTCCATGCTAATTATGTAGTGCAAGTAATTAGTCTTTTCATGCTAAACTAAGAAGTGACAATCCTGCTGTCCATTGGGTCTAAACACATGTATATTCATGTATATTCCAGACACAATTATTCTTCTATTCACTGACAAATATGCCAACACAAAAAAAGCAATCATCCATAAAGCTGGTATGTTTGACCAAAAAAAGGTTACAGTGGTTTGCCTTATGTCATATTAACAAAACAATTTTACCTTCAGTGGATTTTTATGCTGTCAGATGCTTATACAAACAAATGGAACTTGAGTTCATGGAATAACCCCTTCAACCGCAAACAACTAAACTACAGAAGAGGCATCAATACAATCTGCTTAAAACTAAAAAAAAAATGACCAGAGCTCCCTTCATTATAGATTTCAGCACAGAAAGGCCACTGCTGACATTTGCTGTTCATAAGATTACTCTTTTGAAAGAACAGTAGCATCTTTAATCATTCCACTACCAGTGTCCTTACAAACAAAGTTATGACAGGGAGTTCAGACTAAAAGATAAAAATGTGTCCATGAGGTGGGTGGATGAGTCAATAGAAATAGACATAGATTTTATAGATTCCAAGGCCTGAAGGCACTAGAGCATATCTTTTAGAAAAAAGATCCAATCATGCTCTCTGTATGTGTATATATATCTCCTCAATATATGTTTCACTCTATATGCATCCGAAGAAGTGGGCTGTAGCCCACGAAACCTTATGCTCTAATAAATTTGTTAGTCTCTAAGGTGCCACAAGTACTCCTGTTCTTTTTGCGGATACAGACTAACACGGCTGCTACTCTGAATCTTGATTTAAAAACTGTCAATGATAGAGAATCCACAGTGACCCTTAGCAAGTTTTTCCAAAGGTTTATTAATCTCACTGTTAAAAGTTTACCCCTTTTTTCCAGTCTGAATTTGTCTACCTTCACCTTCGAGCCAGGGGATCCTGTTATACCTTTCTCTGCTAGACTGAAGAGCCCATTATTAAATATTTGTTCCCCATGTAGGTACTTACAGACTGTGATCAAGTCACTCCTTAATCTTCTCTTTGTTAAACTAAATGAATTGAGCTGGTTGAGTCTATCACTATAAGGCAGGTTGTCTAATCCTTTAATCATTCTCGTGGCTCTTCTCTGAACCCTCTCCAATTTATCAATATTAATCGTGAGCATCAGAACTGGACACGGTGATAGCACCAGTGCCATAGACAGGATAATCTGGCCTGCTTTGCATTCTGTGGCAGAAAAGAAAAGCTATACACAGATGGGGAAACATATGTGGGTAGAGTTAGGAGAATGTATAATTGCTGGACGGAGTGGCAAATCTTCTTGCACATGACAGGTAGGCAATCCACCTTGTATATGGCAAAGAAGCTTGTGTTAAGACAAAAAGATGAGGTCTGAGTCATTCAGTTCTTAAACCAAGAACTCTTCCTTTATAACAATGTTGTGGCATTTTGTTTTATTCTAACTTGTTTGACTGCATGGTGCTATTTCAGATTCTTAACTGTGATCAAACACATCGGCATAAAGTTGCTACTGCACATGTTTGCAAGGTTGGGCTGGTAGACTCCAATCCATGCAAGGATTTATGCTCACGCTCAACATTACACATAAGTAGTCAGTGGGACTACTCCTATGCGTAAAACATGGGTGTAAGTTTTGGCAGGATCAGGGCCTTGTATTGTAATTTTAAAACACCTAAATGGATTTGTCTCTAATTTGATATGCCACAGTATAATCCATCACAGTTTTGACAGTTAAGCTATAAAGTCCGGGCGGGGGGGGGGGGGAGGAGTGAAAAGAAAAACAAGAACTTTTCAATGAAGATATAATAATAATATATGGAGATATCCTATCTCCTAGAACGGACCCCAAAAGGTCATCGAGTCCAGCCCCCTGCCTTCACTAGCAGGACCAAGTACTGATTTTGCCCCAGATCCCTAAGTGGTCCCCTCAAGGATTGAACTCACAACCCTGGGTTTAGCAGGCCAATGCTCAAACCACTGAGCTGTTTTAACTACTGTATAACAATTCAGGCAGAACCCCAGCTATCCACAAACAATTGATTATACACAGCTCGATAGCTGGTACTGTGTGTCAGGAGTGCTAATACAAAATGCATTAGTGCTAAAACAGACAGCTGCCAACCTGCCCAGTGAAACGGGATTAAATACCTACATCCAACTTTAAAAACATGTGAATAAATAATGAGTGTGCCTGTTATTTCCCATCTGTGGTGATTCTGTAGTATATTTATGGGTCAGGTCACACACTTTCAGAAATTGCAGCATTGTGGAGTTGGATGGATGGATTTTCTTTCATGTTGGAGGAAAAAATATCTCTTGAAAAAGCAAATATAGAATATAGTGAAGAAAGCAGCTTTGGAAGACCTTAACCTCTCATGCAATTAGCAAACGTGAATTCCAGTGCTTTAATTCTCTATAATATTAAGTGTGGCTTTCTGACAGTATAGGCTCTCGCTCTCTCTCTCAGTTGGATGGAGTGCAGTTAAGTGAAGTAAGATTTGCCCAAAGGGAATGTGGAAGTCTGCAGTGACAGCTCTAAGTGAGAAGAATGACCGATCATATTAAAGGTTAGGGAAGGCAACACTTCCATGATTGTCCTTCTGTGTATGAGACTGAAAAAGGAATTGATTTGACCGCCCCCTAAGATTCCTTTAAAAATAGGATGAGCAAAATATTTTGTCTTCTTTTTAGTGATTTTAAAAATCACATCAACTGATTGCTTTCTTTCCTATAAAGTAGGAACATACAGTACGTCACATATGAGAATACATCCAAAACATCATTTTATTCGAGTATTTGTGTGAAGCTGAAGTTAGGTGGAAACAAAACAAGATCCTCAGATTTTCAGTCGCCTGAAACTCAAAAGAGAGTCATACAAAAAGTGGAAACTAGATCAAATTATGAAGGATGAATATAAAATAAACCAACACCACAAGTATGCAGGGACAAAATAAGAAAGCCCAAGGTACAAAATGAGGTTAAAATAGCTAGGGATATAGAGGATAACAAGAAAACTTGTTATAAATATATTAGAACCAAAAAATGAATTTTTTTGGGAGGGGGACAGGGTTTTACTGAAAAAAAATGGGCAACTTCAACATGAATTTGTGAAATGTTTTGGTCACTTGAAATTGGAATTTTTGCTGCTTCCCCCTCCCCCCCCACCCCAAAAAAAATTTGGTTGAAGAATTCTACCCAGCTGTATTTATTGGTCACATAAAACTTTGGAGCTTGATCTGAAATTTTTCTTCAGACGTGTTTTTTTTTCAACAAAAATTCCATTTTCATTAAAATTGAAGCAATTCAGAAAAAAGTATCGATTTTGACAAAATTTCTTTTAGTAAAAATAAAATGAAGAATTTGTTATAATGTCAGAATATCCCATTTGGATACTTTTGGAAAGGAACATTTCATTTATTTTTTTGTTTTGAGATGATTTTTCTAAACAAAATTGATTGTTTTTTATATTAAATAAACAGTTTAAAAAGTCAAAAGCAGAACAAAATGTTTCTATCAACCCAAAATGATTTTTTTTTTAAATTTCATGTAATGGGAAATTTCATTTTCTATTTGTTTTCATTCAGTTTCCGATGGAAAAAAGAAATGAAAATTCACAGGATTTCCCAGGAAATGGAAAATTGAGGTTCCTTAGAGAAGACTCATTGCTGCTCTAAGTTCTGCAGTGAGTCATGGTGCCCTTGAGACCATTTTGTTAGTTGTGGCTCAGGAGAGTACAAGGTCATCCCTGGCCACGCCCCTCTTGTCCCCTATGCCAGGAGGCCAAGACCAGGTAGCATAGAACTGACTACAACAGCTTTCTCCCACTTCGGAGTTCCTCTATGCTAGGCAAATCCCTAGCTGTCCCACTATGGCAGCTGTCTGGATGTTGTGCAGTTCAAAACAGCCAAAGGGGGTGGGGGAATAATCTGGCCCTATATTTCCACACAAACACTTTGAAACTTGATATCCCATTCAGCAACAGGCATCCCATCTGCACTCTGCTCATCAGGTTCCCTTTTCAACCATAACTACTTCCATTCCACCATTCATAGCCAAGTGTCTCCGCCCTCATCTTGGACAATCAGCAGGCACTAACATTGACATATTTTGTCCCTCCTCCATCCACATCACCACTTTCCCTTCTGCCCTCCTGCAGGTCAGTTCTTACACACTAGGTGTGTAATGCTCAGGGGGGCTCAGAATGCTGGTATGATTTAGAGTTTGTGGAGACTGGTGGTTTAGCCAGTGGAACCCAAGGAAATGTGAGAAAAACAAGACCAAATTTCAACATTATAGAATGCTTACTAAAAAAAAAAAAAAAAAAGCGACATAGGAAATGCACAGCTGTCAATCAAAACATTGTTGGGTGAAATTTGAACATTCATTCAAGTGTGAATCAGAAGAATTTTTGGTCCTGCTTTACGTGAAAATTTCAACTCAAGCTTAACTTGGAATTTGCTACTGATGCCGCCATACCTGCCTTATGATACCTAATGCAGAATGCCTAAAGGTCTGGTCCCTGCTCCCGCTGGCATCAATGCCAGAGGCAGGTGCTAGCCCTGGCTCTTTTACAAATATATTTTTGTCCCCTCCTTTATCCTAATAACAAACCTATACTGGGCCAGATTCTGCCATGCTTACTCCTACTCATCCTTTGCATTGAAGCTACCCATGGAGTAAGGGATTACTCAAGTGAGTAACTGAATCCGGTCCCTTATTTTCATGCAAGCTTTGCTTCAATGTGAGATGGGCAGGGACTCCTGAAGATAGCAGGAAACACTGTCTTATAAGATGCACTTCCCTATAGTTTTGTAAATCTATATTGTGAGGTCGGTCATTTGATAAGAATGCAGTAACATGGTCCTGCCTGCACTCACAGTTTAACATATCCCTGGCATTTCAGCTTTCTTCTCTATCTGTTGTACTAAATGGATTTGTCAGAGCATCTCATTTCATTCTCATTCAAGCACCTACTTAATATTCATCATGTTGTTGGGTGACATTTTTATGTCTGGAGCAACACAAGTCTCCCATAATATGACTCAAGGGCAATAAAGCATAAATTGTCTTTAAAACCGTATAAAGGATTTTGAAGTCACAAACAAGTCATAAAACAACATGCAGTTAGAAAGTGCTCTTTCCTCACTGGGTTTATCAAAGTAGAACTGATCTGTCAAGCTTGTTTTATTAAGGAAATGGATGTGGAAAAAGCCAATGGCAATTCTGATATGTATTAATTTAGCATCAGAATTGGAACTCAAAAAAGGAGGAAAAAGTGGCCGGATGAACAGATTCCCTTGGAATTATTTTGTTTTAAAAAGCTGATTGCAAGCTTTATGGAGAACAATCAAACTCAACAAAGGCACAAAAGGAAAACTAAATTAAACAATGATAGGCACTAAGAAAATAGGACAAAATTATAAAACAAATTACTAAAAAGAAAGCAGAGAACATACTTGATTGTATTGTGCACCGTGTGAAGGCTTCAGGCATTAAAGTCAATGGAGCTATGCTGATTTACATCAGTTGAAGAACTTTTCCTTCCCCTTCAAAATCACCATAAAGGTTAAACGTTTTATTAAAGATGGGACCTTCACAATGTTGCTAACAGAATTTCAGGTTGTTACTATTGAAAGCATTTTCAGGGTGGCATTTTCCAAAGCTCTCAACATTGGCATAACTGCTGCTGTTGCAGTCAATGGCCAATTTAAGTCAACAATAAAACTCCCATTGACTTCAATGGCATCAGATCCAACATTGAGTGCTTTTGAAAACACCAAGCTACAACTCTCATTTACTTTTCATCATTTTATGCCTTTTGCATATCACTCAGCCTTTCTTTGTCTAACTTAAGTACTTACATGGCCCCCATTATTGTAGTTTCAGAGCAGCTCACAATCCTTAATGTATTTATCCTCACAACACGCCTGTGGGGTAGGGCAGGATTATTACCACCATTTCATAGAGGGTGAAACGAGGCACTGAGAGACTAAGTCCCAAGGTCACACAGGATGTCTGAGGCAGAACAGGGACTTGATCCAGGTTTCCAGAGTCTGAAGCTAATGGCCTAATCCCCAGACCAGCCTTCACTTCCCCTGTCCCCCTCCTGCCCTTCCAGTGGGTATAAAGTACAGCTACCTGTTTTGTGCAGCTCCATGCATGACATTTTATGCAAATTAAGTAATAAGCTAATTTGCATGTTGGCAGCTGCAAGCTGACTTTAAAATATTTTGTAGATTTTATGCTCATGAAGCCCTGGTGAATGAAGCCCTCTGTTTATCTGTAAGGCCACAGAAGGGTACGCAAGCTTCCCACATACACCCAACATGCCTTAGGCGTGTTCTGGGGAAAACTTTCTCCAGGGGTAGCAGGACAGATCAAGCTCCATGGCCTATGCAGTTTTTGGCCTCTCTGTTGAGTTCAGTGCTGCCAGCTCTCATGGTTTTATCACAAGTCTCACAATATTTCATATTTTTACATGTAGAAGGTATTGTAACAATTGTTCCTAAAAATTTACCCTAATTTTAGGGTGAGCTCAATTGTGGGAAAGCAGACAAAAGTTTATAAAATGTCACAATAACCTACAACAACAAATGCTGATTGGAAAAGATGCAAAAGGGAATCAGACGGATTGAATTAGTCCGAAGAAAAAGACCAACTGATATAACTCAAGAACTGTGGTAAAATCATGCCCAGTAAACAAGAGAAGCGTAGGAGTGAAAAAATCACTGAACCAAAATTAATGTGTCAGAGATTAGGCCTAATTGGACAAAATAATGCAAGGACAGCTTACTCTGTCCATCACTCCCCTTCTGGGAGTCTTAAAAGAAAACACTTTTTGGGGAAATTAGATAGGGGAAGGGAATGCAACAAATGCTGACTGAAAGAAGGGGACGGCGCAAGCTTCACTGTCATGGCTGCCACCCCTGCCATTTTCTGAGATCCTGGGATCTACTGTAACACCACTGGGCATTTGTTGTCTTGCTCATCAGAGATGTCCTGACCAGACCAGGACAGAGAAAGGGACCCAGATAATATTGTCACCTCTACTGACTCCGGCTGAACCTCAAATACCAGGTGGGATGTGAGACTTTGTCACACACACACACTTTTTGCATGTTCTTTATCTTTCCCACCTTATTTCTTCTCTTTCTTATTCCTCCCATTTTCCCCCCCTGCAGTCTAATAAGAGTCTTGCCTAGCAGGACATGTGTTATGTGATCCTGCTTTAAGCCTCTGATGAGAGAGACAACTAAAGCAATGCCTTAAATAGCCAGATCTCAGACTGGCTAATAAAAGCAAGAGCCATGCCTTTGTTTTTCCAGTAATGAGATTGAAGTGAGAATCAAAGCCAGAAACAGAAGCTGCATTTTCTATCTGTGCTGTTCTTTTCTCTCCTCTTTCGTGTGTACTTGTTTTGTTTTCTAGGAAAAGGGACCAGACTCTAACAGCAACAGCAACAATAACAGCTCAAGCGCAGCTCAACTAATTTTTTCTCTTTCCCCCAAAAAGGATAGTTTTTAACTATGTAAAAGACTATATGCAGTGTTCTAGTCATGTTTGTCCCAGGATATTAGAGAGACAAGGTGGGTGAGATAATATCTTTATTGGACCAACTTCTATTGGTGAGGGAGGCAAACTTACAAGTTTACACAGAGTTTTGACCTGAAGAAGAGCTCTGTCTAAGCTCAAAAGCTTGTCTCTCTCAGCAACAGAAGTTGGTTCAATAAAAGATACTACCTCACCCGCATTGTCACTCATCTAAAAGATTGTTAAATGTGGGGAGGCTCCTTCTAAAAACTCTTTCCAGCTAAGGGAAAAGGGAACAAAAAATGTTGTTAACATGAAAGTCTTACTTAATACTTTATATTTCAAGTTATTTAACTGGCTTACCTGCTATGTCTGTATCTTTAATAGAAGGTTAAAAAGGATTTTTAATGATGTGTTTTCCATTGTACTAAAGCAGGCAGAGGTCTCTGTATACTAAACCCCGAACTTTGTTTAAAATTGTTTAATGTTGGACAGTTTCAGGGTCATGTTAACACCTTTGACTCTTTGGGCCCACGTATTCCATTGAAATTAATATGACAAAGGGTAACTCACTGCTGTTGTAAACCACACACCTTCTGGATGTGGTGTTCTGGCTCATCTAGTAGCACCAAGACCACTTCAAGAGAGAGATTAATGAGTCTGCTCTACAGCCTTAGCCAACAGCCAGTTGGCTTTCAGCTCATGCGGTAGAGGCTCATGCGCTGAGGTCCCAGGTTCGATCCCGCCCGCCGATGACCGGAGTCTGTCAATGTTACTCTAGCACACCCCTTTGCTAGTAACTGCCCCCCACCCCGTCAAGAGCTCCTCTAATCCTGAAGTGGCCTACTTCTTCTTGTGACCCAGCTTTAGGGCTGAGTCAAGTACAGTCCCACCCCTTCTGGGATACAACAGGTCCAGTACAACAGTGGTTCAGTGGCTTCACACCAGATCTTCGGCCCAATTTCAAGCTTTTTTGTTTTTTCCACCCATATCGCTGGAGGTTTTTGCATCACCATCCTTGGTGGCTGATGGGCAAGCCTGTGTTTCCTTTCCATTGTTGGTTCCAGATCAAGGTCCCTGTAGCAAGCAACTAAAGTTTGTCTATTCAGACCCGCTGCTTCCTCCTTGGGTTACTTTTTACCTCAGCCTGTCTCAAGCCCTTTCTCTCAGCCGCTTCTTGGGCTCACTCCTCTGCAGATCCCAAGAAAAGTAGATCAGCTAGCTATAGAGAGTAAAGCAAATGTAAAGGCCCTGTGCCAGCCCTACCTGCTCCAGGGAGGTTTTGGTATCTAGCAATCTCAAGATAGCCTCTGGCCCGAGCCCACCCTTTATCTAAGGAATCGTAGCTTTCCTTTGGCCCCAGCCAGGCCTCCCCTTCAAGGGACTAACATGAAAGCTCAACTCCTTCTCCACTGGGCTTTTCCTCTTTTATCTCCTCCCTCCCAGCTTGACACCTCTCACAGGAGTAGTCAGGTAGGCCTGACTTTGTAAACAGGCTTTGTTAACCCCTTCCTGGCCAGTGTGGAATCTGTATATCCCATCACATTCCTAAAACCCCCGTTCATGCATTCATGTGAGAATCTCAGCTTTCCTTTTTTAAAAATAGTAAGTTTTTAGCCCTCATGGTTGTGGGGAACATGCACTCCAAAAGCACCACACCAGAAGGCAAATTAGGTTATTTTTAAAATCACATACTTTTTTGAAGCCAATCTCATGATTTTGGAATTCTTGGGGCTGGCAATTCTGTGAATCTTTCAATGGTGGTAAGTTTGTGATGTGATGCTGGAACTGAGACCCTTCACATTAATTGCACATAGAGGCCACCATTCATATTTGCATGATATTTGCTTAGCACTTTAAAAATACTGCGCAGCATAGTAAAGACAGAGATTGGGCGTTATTTTCGTACAAACACAAAGTCATGGATTTCATGTGTATGGTTGAGGAATAAATAATGGAAATTCTAGTCCAGGGCCTGATCTGAAGCTCATTGAAGTAAATGAATAGACTCCTAATAATCTCATTGGACTTTAGTTCAGGTCCTTAGAGCACATCATGCTAATTATTGAAGGCAACATTTGATAAAGATTGTGAACAGCTGCATGACCACATTTCTGTAGAAAAGTCTGAATCATGGTGGCACAATGTAAATGTATTCTGTCCTCTCAAAAGAGGGTAGCAGTTTGTTTTAGTGAGAAATCTGACATTCAGCATGAAAGCAATAAGTTAGTAGATATTTTAATATGCAGCTTTATACTAATATACATTACGGTGAGAAATAATTGTTGAAAATCAGCATTACTTCAGAAAGAGATAAATAGACAAAGCAAATTGGATGTGACACTTGCTACAAATGTCTTCATTAGAACCTCTTATCTCAATTCAAACTGTCATAGGCTTCATCAGCTGATTGCATTACTATCTGAGGCTGACATTTTCTGTCATGCAATGCAGTAGCTGTACCATACAGGAAATAATTTATAAACATATAACACTATTTATTTTACTGTTGGAAAAAAAAAGTGGCAATACCCCATAGTACTTCAAAACAATGGGAAACCAGGCCTAACTTAATTCTTATAGTCATATGTAGTGGGGCGGCTGCCCCACTCCCTGAATTTGGGCTGCAGCAGGCCAGTGGGCCTGTGCAGACAGGGAGCCAATCAGGGAAGGCCTTATAGGGAGCCAATCAGGGCCAGGCTCAGCCCTATAAGAAGGCTGCTCAGGACAGGAGCAGGTGGTCTGTCCCAGGCCTTTGACAGGGGAAGGTCTGTCTCCAGGCTGGGAGACTAGCACCTGGGACAGTGCAGTGCTGGGCAGGCCTGGGGGAGCAGAGGGTAACTCCAGCCCAGAGTCTGTCAGGCTGCAGGCCCTGAAGGGAAGGGCCTAGCCGGTGCTAGGGGCCAAAGGGGAAGCGGCCCAGGGACGTGGACAGACAGAGGGAGAGAAGGAGGGCAGGACGGCTACCACTAGAGGGTCCCTGGGTTGGGACCCAGAGTAGTGGGCGGGCCTGGGTCCCCGCCTTTCCCCCTTGCCTTGCACCCGGCTGACGGAGCGGCCATCTAGAGCTGCACCAACCCCCTGCCAAGAGGAGAGTGACTTTGAGGGTGCAGTTGGCCACATCAGCCAGGTCGCAGAGAGGCAGCTGATTGATCACTCCCCCCACCCCGGAAGGGGGCGAGGATGGACTAAGGGGCACTGCCGGAGGGCAGCGGCTCGAAGAGGACGCCGTGACCTTGGGAGCAATGCGGGTCTGGACACGCCAACCGAGGGCGAGACGACGGATGGGACACCACCAGGAGGGGGCGCTCCACTGGACAGAGCTAATTCCCGAGACAACCAGTAGGAGGCGCCAGGTGGTGAGTCCCAACCCCGTCACACCATAGAATAGAAAAGTCAGTCAAGAGAGAGTCTGAAAGTGGCTCATGACCTTGAGTGCCTACTTCAGGGCAGACAGGCAAAAGCAAGGCAGACACCCTGAACTGGTGGGATGTTCCATAATTAGATTTCACCAACCCAGCAACAAATGTGAACTCCTTGATCACTATAACAGTCTTACCATGGAGTCACAGACAGTCCCCTTAGACCAGGGGCGGGCAAACTTTTTGGCCTGAGGGCCGCATCGGGTTTCAGAAATTGTATGGAGGGCCGGTTAGGGGAGGGTGTGCCTCCCAAAACAGCCAGGTGTGGCCCAGCCCCCACGTGCTTCTTGCCCCCTGACAGTCCTCCCGGGACCTCTGCTCCATCCACCCCCCCGCTCCCTGACTGCCCCCGGAACCCCCGGCCCTGATTGCCTCCCGTCACCCCATCCAACTCCTCCTCTCCTTCCTGACTGCCCCCCGCCCAGAACCCGCCCCCATCCAACCACCCCTTCTCACTGAAACCAACGGGAAGAGGCTTTTTGCATATAATTCTCCATGGGTGGATGGGGCAGTTAAAGTTTTTGTCTTTTGACCCACTTAATTTTTGAGAGGGAGAGGGAGTGAGTGAGTGTGTGCACACAGCTGGGTTCACAAGTTCAGAGCAAACATTTTCAAAGTTATAAAGCAAAACTTACATATTTCCTTATAGCACAGAATAGACATTACAAGTGAGATTAATGCATGCAGCAAATTCCAAGCATTTCCTACAGTTTAAACACTAAATACATTCTTATAAGACTAATACCTATTTTGAGCAAAACTACCATGAGCTGGTTTGGTTTCCAGCTATGAGTTTTGTCAGTTCTTAGCTAACGCCTATGGCCTTGGGCAGAGCTGGCACTTGGTTTATCAGCATCACAGAAATGAAAGGGCTGTTTTTCATGACTCTCTGTAATGTGTGTCCACCATGTACAGTCTGGTGTAAGCTAGCACCCTGCTTTTGTCCTGAGTGCACAGAGTTGTACATTGAGTGAAAGTGGTGAAATCAGAATTGTAATCTGTATTGTGACAAAATAATACATTTTTCCCTCCAGGGAAGACTAGCAGATTTTGCTGTTAGATGAAAGCAGTTATTTGCTCAATTAAATTAATATTTTGGGTGAGATAAAATTAAGACTAAATGATACTTGCTACAGCATTACTTTTTTTGCAAATGTTATCACTGCTTCTAGTAATGGGTGCATTGGAGAGAGAGCTACTTTAGACATGCTGCTAATATATTAACTGTTGTGTTTTCTAGGCCTACTCAGAACAGGGGTATAGATGAGATACAGCAATTTAAACCCCAATCACCCCCAATTCTGTGTCTATGCTAGAGCTCTCACCATTCTTAGCTGGGTGGGAAATTTTAAGGAAAAACCAACTAGTGTAAACAAGGCTCCTGACACTTGTATTTTGCGTTACCCATTTCATGGTGAGGCCTTTGTGTAGAGAGAGGATCAATGTTGATTGTCAAGAAACTGTTAAAACATTCATTAAATGGAAAAAATACTCACTGAAGTCTATTCTGAATTATTTGCATGATATTTCTCAAAATTTGAAAGGTGGAGATAGGAAAGGTCTAGAAACTGACGTCTCCTGGCCACCTTCTTCCCTCATTTAGGCACATGAAACCCCACTGAAGTAACTTTGGGCATACCTGGCAAGCGAATGGTTTGGCCTTACAGAACACATGAGTCACCAGCAGTCAAAACTGCACCACAACCCTTCTGCTGGAGAAGGGGCAGCAGCAATAGCATAATTTCTCATGGTGCACTTTTGATCTTCAGGGTGCCCAAGTATCCATCACCACTTATCTTCTACAGTGCAATCACAGAGTGGGAATGAACAAGGTAAATCCAAATTACTTAAATAATTAGGTCACATGACTTCAATCTCACAGGGGTGTTACAAGGCTTGATTATTACTGTTTGCAAAGAGCTTTCAAGATAAAAAGCTCTAAGTAAGTGTAACCCAAATACCTCCTGGGTGTGGTGCTCTGTCCCATCTAGTAGCACTGAGACCACTTAGAGAGAGATTAATGAGTCTGATCTACAGTCTTAGCTAAGGGCCATATGGCTTTTAGCTCATGCAGTAGAGGTTCATGCATTTAGCTCCAGAGGTCCCAGGTTCAATCCCACCCACCAATGACCGGGGGACTGTTGGTATTACATAAGCAATAAATAGCAGGCTACCAAGGGCCTGATGCAACTTCCGTTAAAGTCAAGCTAAATATGAATTCTTCCCACACCCTCAAACATTGCTTAGGGCATGAACAAGCCCACCCCCCATCCCTGTCTATCTGGGGGCACTTTTTGCATGTCCTGTATGTTGTTAAGTCCCATAAGTTTTCCTTCTCTGAATAGTGTTAGATGGAGGGATTCTGTCAGTCAGCTCCTTTTGATTGATCCTCCAACTGCACAATGGCACGAGTGGCATGCAGACAATCTGGCTTCATTCTTAACATATATCCAAGATATTTCCATCTTCTTTGCTGGTTAACTTTAAAGATAAAGGGTTATTGAACTCTTCAATCAATCTTAGCATTTGTTACAGATTAATTCCACTTAATATCTAGTATTTTTCTAAGACATTTGCTTTTGAAGGCATTTAGATGTCTGTCTATACCTTACATGATATTTCCACCTTAACAGATAGATGTGAAAGCTGGAAATCCACCATAGCTGAAGATCATAAAGCTGGAAATAAACCAGAGCTGAAGGTCGTAGTTTGTTCTTTGAGTTGTAGATATTCAATAACCAAATCTTGTTTATGCTTGTGAATGCGGCTACCACAATGCGAGTTCATGAACTTATTTCCTTCTGGACATCCCCATTGGCTTGCACATTACTGCCAACATACATGAATTGACTCACCTCTTGTATTCCTTTCTTGGGTATTTTGACTATGATGCTATTGTTTCGAAAGACTTTTCTTGGTCCCATACTTTGTTGAAGAGTTCAGTGATTTTATCAATGGGTCTCCTCATCAGAAGCTTTTAACATTTCCCCAGTGACTTGGTCTTCACCCACAGCTTTCCCAAGGTTAAACTTTGGTATTGTCTGTCATTTGTTTGTGCTGTGAGATGTTATCATGTCTAGTTTTGGGTGTTTCATTTTTTTGTCAAAGACAATAGTTTCTTGTGGTGTTGGTCTGTTTAGTACTCCTTGAAAGTGCTCCCCCCGTTGCTTTCTTTGTTGTTAAAGGCTTTCCTTGTTTATCCTTGACTGACCCTCCTTGCCAGTTAGTACCTGGTTGAGCTCATCAAATGTTTTATTATCCCCTGTTATAGCAGCTGCTTCAGCTTGTTTGGTGATATAATCCATATACTTGCTCTTGTTTCTTCTTATGCTGCTTCTATTGACTTTGGATCAGGCCCCAAATGAACAAGATGGTGCCTGTTTTGGTGCGTTGCCTGCTAATAGGCACTATTAGCATTGCAGCCAATTCAACATCCCATTTAGTATGAATTTCAGAGCTAACACAACAATGGCTACTATTGAAAACAACTAAGCAATATTAGGGGGTAGCCGTGTTAGTCTGTATCTACACTCCTGACTGTCGAAATGACAGACTGGACCTCTACATAGAGTGCTTCCGCAGACGTGCACAGGCTGAAATTGTGGACAAACAACATCACTTGTCCCATAACCTCAGCCGTACAGAACGCAATGCCATCCACAGCCTCAGAAACAACTCTGACATTATCATCAAAGGGGCTGACAAAGGAGGTGCTGTAGTCATAATGAACAGGTCGGATTATGAACAGGAGGCTGCCAGGCAACTCTCCAAGACCACATTCTACAGGCCACTATCCTCTGATCCCACTGAGGAATACCAAAAGAAACTACACCATCTGCTCAAGAAATTCCCAGCTACAGTATGGGAACAAATCTACATGGACAGAACCCCGACCAGGGGTATTCTATCTGCTACCCAAGATCCATAAACCCGGAAACCCTGGACGCCCCATCATCTCAGGCATTGGCACTCTTACAGCAGGATTATCTGGCTATTTGGACTCTCTCCTCAGACCCTACGCTACCAGCACTCCCAGCTATCTTCGAGACACCACCGACTTCCTGAGGAAACTACAATGCATTGGTGTTCTTCCTGAAAACACCATCCTGGCCACCATGGATGTAGAAGCACTTTACACCAATATTCCACATGAGGATGGACTACAAGCTGTCAGGAACAGTATCCCTGATGAGGCCACAGCACGCCTGGTGGCTGAGCTTTGTGACTTTGTCCTCACCCACAACCACTTCAGATTTGGGGACAACGTATACCTTCAAGTCAGTGGCACTGCTATGGGTACCCGCATGGCCCCACAGTATGCCAACATTTTTATGGCTGACTTAGAACAACGCTTCCTCAGCTCTCGTCCCCTAGTGCCCCTCCTCTACTTGCGCTACATTGATGACATCTTCATCATATGGACCCACGGAAAGGAGGCCCTTGAAGAATTCCACCTGGACTTCAACAATTTCCACCCCACCATCAACCTCAGCCTGGACCAGTCCACACAAGAGATCCACTTCCTGGACACTACAGTGCAAATAAGCGATGGTCACATAAACACCACCCTATACCGGAAACCTACTGACCACTATACGTACCTACATGCCTCCAGCTTCCATCCAAGACACATCGCGGGGAGGGCGGCGAGCCCGGCTGTGGCCCCGCTCTCCCCGGCGGCCGGAGCGCCGCGCCGCCCCCCTCCAGGTGCCGCCCCTGGGCTGGTGGGCTGGTGCCTGGAGCCGGCCCTGCTGACTGAATTGGCCCTGTCAACACTGGTTCTCCACTTGCGAAGTAACTCCCTGCTCTCCATGTGTCAGTATATAATGCCTGCATCTGTAACTTTCACTCTATGCATCTGAAGAAGTGAGGTTTTTACCCATGAAAGCTTATGCCCAAATAAATCTGTTAGTCTTTAAGGTGCCACCAGACTCCTTGTTGTTTTTCTAAGCAATATTGTTATAATTGTGTTAAAACCTGCAACTTCAAGGCCATTGACTTGAAAACTAGAGTAATAGCCATGCTATAGCACCAAGGCTAGATTGCATTCATCCCTAACCCTTGCAGGAAAGAAAGTTGAAACTTAATTACTTAGGCCTTCTGCAATGATTGAATTGCACCAGCAGAAGCTTTTCAATTCCTACCTTTCTCCACCTGAACAATTAGTGCTTTGTGTTCCAATTAATTTGCTTACCGTTGAAAAAGTTGTTTTGAAGAATTTTTCAAAATGTGAACCTTCATAAAGCAAAGAACAATGTTAGGTTTTTATCAGAAGGAAATTGAATCTTGATTTCTATTTTTATTCCATCAAAACATTGCCTCAAAGCCAAGCGAAGTCCCATAAATTGCTTTAATTCACATCTGTCCACAGTCCATTTTACATTCTATTGTAACAAACCATGGTAATGAGTGCAATTACTGGAGGAGGGGAAATATGCTTTTAAAATTTCTTCCTAGGACATTATATCATAAGCAAGGGTTGCTTACATTTTAAAATAAGTACAAATCTGATTAGACTGGAAGATAAAAATGGTACACATTAAAATCTATGCAGCAGACATACAGTAACTGTGATTAGCATTATGATTATTCATTCTTTTTTTCCTCAAGTGTAAATAAAGCTTGTATCCAGCATACAAGAGACAGCAGATTGGCCCAAAAACCAACACTATAGCACATATATAGTAAGACTTTTGTTCATAACTACTGAGTATGAAAAAAAGAAATTACATAATTTAATTCTTCCTTTAATTAAAAACCAACCAAATCCTTCTAAGTCTTGCTTATGGGTGTAGTCCAAGCAACAAATTCATGCATATGATACTGTAAGGCCTTGTTTACAAGTTTTACCATTTTAACTATAGTTAAAGCCCCCCAGCATGGATACTGGTATAGCTGCTTCTCTATAGGAAGAGGAACAAGCTATATTGCTATAAGGCACCTTTATATTGGTATAACTGCATCCACACTAGGAGCAATTCCAGTATAACTATATCAGTAAAATATCACCATCCCAACCACAATAATGATACTGGTACAAAAACTGAGTATAGATAAGGCCTTTATTTTTGGCTCACATCTGGGGCAGGGGATGAATAGCAGTCACTTAGCCTAGGTCATAGTACAAGAGTGGGTGAGGGAGGGTGACTGCTTTGAGTCAGGCAAGGGAAGAACTGCACTTTAGTTCTGGATGAGCTTGGAGCCAAAGGGAAAAGAACAGTGAATACTGTGAGGCTTACTTTAGATTTCATGATTGACTACAGCCAGGTCTACACTAGACTACCGCTCACATAGCTCTATTGGTCATGGGTATAAGAGGTGTGATCTCTGACCAACACAGCTGTGCTGGCAGAAGCCCCTGGTATAGCTTGTTTTGTGTGTGGAGAGTGGTTTTACCATACTTAGCTGTGGCCACATTAGGAGCATTTTGCTGGCATAGGATACCAGTATTTTTATACCAGTAAAGTGCTCCTATTATAGGCACAGCCTGAGCTTGGAGCTGCAACCTATTAAAAGTGTTACAAATTCAAATCAAATTACATTATCTTTATTGGCACGGCTAGCTGTACAAGCGATGCCAACATGTAAATGAAAGTAACTAAGTATCTGTCAGGAGGTAGTTCAGTGCATCAAATAACATCAAGCACATTGTTGGCACTTGAATAAATGATATCTACCCAGAATACAGCTTCATAAAACTGGATATAAACCAAGTATCTTCCCAGGATAGGAGCATGCAGCTGCGAATGGGGTTTTATCCCTTGTGCCTCTATAGTATATTGTTAATTGCTGATTCTATGGTAGCTGCATAGCATGATGCTAGTTCCGCTGTCTTTTGGTCTCAAGAATGACTATATGTGTAACTTTGACAGGAAGGAAAGTCTTTCATTAACTCTGCAACTTTGAGGACGTTTCTTGCCTGTGTTCCTTAGGCTTTGGAGTAGGAAATGGCTCTCAATTTCAATTCAAGATTAAACAACAAGCAATAGCTGATTTAGAATCAGGTCAGCTGTGGTAAACCCAACTCTGTTTTAAACTGGGAAATTCCACTGAAATCATTGGTGTTGCCTCTACTCATACCAGGGCCATGTTTGCCCTACTGTTTTATAGATGCCCTGATTTTCAAAGGTATTGAGCATGTTTAGCTGCCATTGAATTTTATGGGCATGAGGTTCGTTCAACACCTCTGAAATATAGGCCATGCATGTTTAATTTTAAAGTATAATGTAATAGATTTAATTTATATATTTACACCAAGGTTTATATTTAAAGTCTTCCACTGGAATCGCCTTCTGAGTTCCGTTTTCTCATAATTGAAAATCCTCTAAGACAACATCCAATTTAAACATTGTAAATGAATGAAAACCCGACAATGATAAAGATTGGGTGAAATCCTGTTCAGACTGAAATAAATGGGAGTTTTCCATTCATTTCAATGGGATAAGGATTTCACCCATACCACTTAAATGTAAATAGCCATAATTAGGCTTCAGAATTAACACCCTACTGAGATGAATGGTGGCAGTTCACCTGTGTCTCAGAGCTATGTTTTCTACATTGTATTGGGTTACATGTGACAGGTCATTTTCATAGCCATAAGGCTAGACATTTAATTGTTTTAAATGAAATTTATAGGGACCATATTAATACATCAAGCAGTCAGGAATAAGACCAATACACTAAGGATCTGAACTACATTATTTTATTTCTGAATTGTTGCTTCGCAATTGAGAAGTAGAGTTAAAATTATATTTAAAATCTCTCTCTCCTTTCCTTCCATTCATGTATGTAAATGAAGTTATATACTAAGCACAGTTGTGGTACTTGTGCACTCAAACACCCTATTTGTGAGCACAATTCATGAGGTGCAGGTGCATATGACCCACAGTTGCACAGCTAAGGTTCTTGACAATCTGGCTTTTGTATTCAATTGCATTTTGTGTGACTCACTTTTCCTATCCTGTGTTCTTTGAAAGGAACACGGCGGTACCATAGCTGAGAAAATGTGGATCTAAACACTTTTAGAGTGAGGTCTAAAGCATGTATAACAATTACAAAATAGAGGGAGCTGCATCAACCGAGAGAGAGACTAGAGATATGGTCTAGTCATGAATATGGGAATTGCCAGACTGGATCAGATCCAAGGTTCATCCTGTCTCTGACAGTGGCCAGCAACCAGGTGCTTCAGAGAAAGGAGCAGTAGACAGATGTGGTAATTTGCCACTCCATTCCCCACACTAGGTCTCATCCAGTCTCCAGTACTTAGAAGTTGGTGTAAATCCTAAAGCATGAGGTTTAACATCCCTTCCAAAATTATCATACATTTTGAAAACTCTGGATATCTGTATCTTTTTGAATCTTAAGTTCTTGGCCACGGTGACTTCATGTGGCAATGAGTTCCACAATCTAATTCCACTGTCTAGTTCAACCACAAATTGTTGGACTAGATGTAATATTCACTTAAAATGTTGTGAAGGAGGTCAGACTAGATTATCATAATGGTCCCATCTGGTCTTAAAATCTAGGAATCTATGTAATATTAGCAGTAACTGCAGTTTAATGTGGAAATTATTTGTTTCATTATTGCTTGTCTTTGAAAGCAATGACTTTAACCACAGTGGTGCAGCACAGAAGCCAAAGGAATTAATTGGTTATAAATCTCCTGAATATCTACTGTGACACTGTAAATAAGGAATGCCCAATCTAAAGAGCAGTTCTCTGTACTGATCTGTTTATTATACTGCAGAATAATAATCTTCCAATCCACAGGTTGCCTATGAATTGATATAACACCAGCTCACATAGTATTTGTGAACTGAAGACAAACCAATAATGACAAGCAACTGATCTCTTATTTAGACCTTTCCTTTTTTGAGTAACATCTCATAGTAGAACAGTGCAATAAATACACTGATCATTTACAACAGATGTTACCAATTGTGGTTGAAAAACAAGGACCTATAATTGAAAAAATATATATATTCATTGGAGAGCAATGACCATGGAGAGAATGAAGCATCACAGATTGGCTTGTAATTCAAAGTGCACAACACTCACGTTGAGAGCAGCAACCAAGATCTGCAGTTGTTGGGTTTTTTTTTACACTGACTTTCCCACTCCACTGTTGTTCTCATCAGCTTGTTTAATTGGGTTTGTTCCCTCACCCTCCTCTGTGAACCATTCTGCCTGTACCTTTTCCCACAGAAAATTGTTGTCACATTTTGGCATTCTACTTCCTTCTCTTGTGACATATTACTCTGTATATCCCATTCAAAGTTCTACATAAGGTAATATTATCACAAAAATCGTAGGCCCCGACCATTACCAAGTAAGGGGGCCTGTTTTCAACACTGTTAGTAGCTGTAGACTAGACAGTAGGGCCAGTTGAAAATTTTCTGTCAAAGTTGTTTTTCAACAGAAATTGACTTTTCATCTAAATAAATTATTTTGCAGAAATTGTCTGCTTTCTGCTCAGAATTGGATTTTTTTTTTCATCAGAAACACAATGTATTTCTATCAGGAAATGTTACTGCAGTATCTCCTGGGGAGCTCTGGTTTGCAACTCTTATTCCCCTATTCTCCTCTGTGGGTCAGGCTGCCCAGCCAAATGACACGTCCCACGATGCATGATGGCATGTGTCTCCCTTGGTGTTGTTTCTGTGAGAAAGGAGCCTGGGCTGCATCATGGGAAATGTAGTCTGGCCAGGGTGGCTGAGGGGGCATGAGAGATCTGAATGACAGCTACCATGAGGCTTCACAGCATCATTTCTGAATCAAAATTTTCAATTTCCAATTTCCCCTAAAAAGATAAAAAATGTTTTCCACAGGAGAAAAACTCCATTTTCTGACCTGCACTAGCAGACAGGATGGGACAATGTCCAGACCCACTCAGGTGAAAACTCTGAACTATCCAGGGTTTTCATCCGGTATAGTGTGATTTGAGGCATACTGAAGGGTCAAAATGAAAGTCTTTAACACACATTTAATTCAATATACTGGAAGCAAAATTCTCACTCTCTTTAACATTTTATTTGCTTATAAATACACATCAATACCACAAGATGGCACTTTCTTACTTGCAACACATGCTATTACAAACACTTATCTTCTTCAAATGTTCCCACGATGTTTACAATGGTAACTTTTCAGTATTTTTCAAACATTTAAAAAAGCAAGACCTTCTACAAACAGTAGTTGTGTCAGATGTATATTAAATGAGGTCAGATAATTAAATTCAAAAAAGAATTTATAAATATTTCAGATAAGAAAATTTAAATTACAAAAGCAGAGTTTGTAGTAATTAAACTGAATTATAATTTAAAATGGCCAAAATGTATCTACATGGTTTGATCTAATTTAAAATACATTTGTAAACAATCAAATTCTCTACCCGTTCATCAAAACATCTATTTACTCATCAATTTAAAAAACATATTCAGTAAGAAACCACCTGTATCACTTCTGGTGCTGTAAATTTAAACAATCCTTATTCTGTCCTATTGATGGAAATGCCGCAAAATCATATTCCAGGCTAGAAAACAGCATAAGAAAGCATTAATTTTAAAAACCCAGAGAATTCCAATTATTTCAACACATTCATTTTTTTTTTTTGCATTCTCAAAATACACAATCCAGCTTCAAAGTCTTTCGAACTAAACGTAAACACTAGAAAACTCATTGTTGAAATATGTGCAGAATAAGGAACTCTGCACTAATATAGTGCATAATGATGAAGTGTCAAATTTGTCATTTACATTGAATGTCACATTTTCCGTAGGATTGTCATGCTTTTTTTTAAAGTAAATGTTATTAAAAAAATCGTAATTTTTTATTCCTATTGTCAAACAGGAAGAGATGCATTTTCACAAGAAAAAATTTGGAAATTTTTTCACAAGATCTAAAGGTCTTTGACTCAATTTTTTAAATAAACCAGAGGCAAAATTCCACATTTGCAATATTTATATTCTGTCCAGTATATTACATGTCAAGAGATTCCTCAAAAAACTGAGGAATCTGAAAGTTATAAAAGAGTAAGCAGTTAAGGCAGTTGAAGTATACATTTGGATTTCTTTTATGTTACATGTCCATGTCTCCATCATATGCGAAGGTCAGAGGCTTCTGTTGTGGAGGAGTACTTTGATGCTGTTTTGTTTTTTTGCTGAAAGAAAAATGAAAACATGCTTCAGAAATCAAAAATGTGAATTGAGATATCATTTGAAACCCTACAAATATATAAAACTTTATGCACTAGCTATTTCCATTCGCAAATTACATGACACCTAACATACACTGGATACATTTAAGAAAACAAGTTATAAGACTGTTTCTGCACTTACTGAAATAAGATTCCTACTGAGTTCAATAGAATTATCACCTGAGTAAAGAGTGCAGGCTAAGGTGCTATTTGAAATGTAGATCATTTTTATTCTTAATCTGTACACAAGGCAAAAAACAATAAAGAGCAACTACACCTCACAGAAAAACGGAAACAGGTCAATTTAGAAACAATTCTGCCTGTATCTCAAAAATCCTCATTTCTTTTTCCCCTTTTTATTGCAAAAAGGTAGAAATATTTGTTACACAGAACTTTATAAACTCCTCATTTCCTAAGGGATGATATAAAATTATATTCGTGATATCATACTCCTAAACATCTCTATATACTCAACCTGTGAGGTCACAAATAATGGGTAGTTCTGACTTTGATTTAAAAAGAAAGTAGCTAGAACAAAAATTCTTAAAAAACACACAGATCCTGTTTTAATACATACACTCCTAGAGTAAAAAAAGCAGAACAAGAGAAATATACATGGGCTAGGTCAGGGGTCGGCAACATTTGGCACGCGGCTCGCCAGGGTAAGCACCCTAGCGGGCCGGGCCAGTTTATTTACCTGCTGACGTGGCAGGTTCAGCCGATCGCGGCCCCCACTGGCCACGGTTCACCGTCCCGGGCCAATGGGGGCGGCGGGAAGCCGCGGCCAGCACATCCCTCGGCCCGCGCCGCTTCCCGCCGCCCCCATTGGCCCGGGACGGCGAACCACGGCCAGTGGGGGCCACGATCGGCCGAACCTGCCACATCAGCAGGTAAATAAACTGGCCCAGCCCGCTAGGGTGCTTACCCTGGCGAGCCGCGTGCTGAATGTTGCTGACCCCTGGGCTAGATTTTGGACACAGCAGAATGGTCAAGCTGTCAGGGAGACAGTTATGGCTGCCTGATTCTCTACCCCAATGTGATGCAGCTTAGAGCAGCTTTTTGCAGAATTTGCATTATTCTAACACCTGGGCCAAAGTAATGAGCCAAATTTATATCCGCTTTAATTCAGTTACATCATTGTGACACTGATGCATTTGACTGTCATGCATTTCAAATGACGTAAATAAAAACAAACAAAACACTTGAGTACTTACCAAACAAGATACGATGTAAAAATCAGGAAAAGTATGATGAGAAAACCACCAGCTGATACTCCATACACCCAAATCTTAAGTCTACCATCTATTTTAAAATACATTGGGGTGGGGGAGGGGACAGGAGACAGAATACAAATCACATTTATTAAGCTTTATTTTACTAATACTTCTAATTCTTACCAGTCTATATACAAAGAGAATGCATAATGTCTTAACATAAGAATAAAATTAAGATTACTGACTGGAAACTGGTGCTAGGAGCTAACTAGAGCTGGTTGGAAATTTTGTGGAGAACTCTTTTCTGATTTAAAAAAAATGTTTTCTGCAAAATCAAAATTTTCTGTAAGAAAAATTTAATTTTGCTGATTTTTTTCATTTTCTTTATGGAAAAATAAAAATGAAGGTCATCCCACATAGAAACAGTCTCCCCTCTTCCTGGCCTGCTGTGGTATATCACAGGAGTCAGATGACCACAGTGCATCCTGGGAAAAGTAGTCAAGGTGGGGAGTCCAGTCCATAGAAGATAATGGGGAAAAAAGGCAATCTAACTACAACTTTCATGAGGCACAGGGGCAGTTCAGGTGGACACAGTTCAATATTGAGCTGGCCCAAAGAGAAATGTTTTAATTTGAGAATGCTGAAACATTTCCTTTTGATTAACCAAACTGACGATTCTGAATCAAAATATTTTGTTCTGAAAAACATTTCAGGATTTTGCTGTTTGGTATAAATTCCAGATGATGTCAACAAATGTCAACATATTGGATTTTCCCATGATATAGACATTATGAATTTCATTAAGCTCTAGAGCCAATGTATTCCTTGCAAGATGTCCAGATACCATGGCAATGGCTGATTCATGATACCCTCTCACCCTCCCTCCTGTTTTTTTTAAATTTTTAAAAAACAGTCTATGAGACAGGCATACTTTCCGGGAAATGCACACGAGCTAGTGGGAATAACAGAACAGAGACTGTACAAAACTCGATCTCATGTAAGAGTTGAACCATCACACAGGTGTAGCCAATTATTGTCTTTTCAATATGAATGATGAGATTTTTTCAAATATTACTGTTTTTTTAATTAGTTTCTTGAGGGAAGTGCAATTTACTGGTACTACACTTTCCAGTGCTACCAACACTTTGCTGGCCTGGGTTTTCAGTGGTGGTACAATGGGTCTTCAGTGCTCCCTTGGTATCATAGATGTTCTATAACGAACTTGGGGGAGTTACAAGAGGCAGAGGAATGCAGCCTCCAAAAACCATAAAACACCAAGAAAAGAGGCTCTGATCTTATGGGAAAGCTGTACCTCTGTGCTACACTTGAGGTATCTCTTCCCTGCATCATGATTCCTTAGTCAATGACCCTCAACAGTTGCATTCTATCTCCCTCTATGGGAAGGGCTCATCATGGAGTGTCTGCTGACTTTGCTGCTGATATTTCTAATGGGTTAGGAGAGAAGCATGCTGCACCTCTCAACCTGAGCACAGATAGCTAGAAACCAGAGACCATTTGTTTCTTTCTGCTCTCCTTTGCTGGTATAAATGCAGGGAGCATCCAGCCTTACATTTTAAACAATATTATTTAAATTACATCTTGACTTGAGGAATGTCTCTGTACCTGCACTCTGGCTTCATAGAATGTAGTTTAATAGTAATTAGATAAATAATTATTATTTGGTCCACAACTAGTTCTGCATGGTCATGAAAAACATCTTAGGGGACAAAAATGTCAGACTCACCAAGTTGTTATGAAATGTAATTTTACGTATAGTTACAAATGTAACAAGCAAGTGAACTCAAAAATCAACTGTCAAACTTTAGAGAAAGGCACACATACCACTGTTGTTGTATTGCCTCTCTTTCTGGATCATGCTCTGTTCTAAAAACCATTGACTGTACTATTAGCTGAGATATAGTAAATACAAAGATCAATTATTGTATGCAAACCAAATAAGTTAATGTAACATTAAAGTTGATCTGAAGTCTCACAGATCAAGACACTCAAGCAGCCTTAACTCTGTCCCGCATAATATTACGTTTCCCGATGTTGTGTGATCATCACAGACTAATTTGCAAACACAAGAAATACAATACAATACAATACAATACAAAGAAACAGTCATTTTGTGTATTATAGAGTTAATCTCCTTATGGGGAACTTAACTTGTATGCCTGAGACTTCAGTCTATCAAAATGTCCATCTTGATGTTTCCTCACTATTGTTTTTTGCATATAATTACTCTTATAAATATTGTTTCAAAATGGGGGGAAAAGTAAAATAAAAATTTAAAAACGTTTGCAGTGGTGAAGAAAAGATCAACCAAAGCTAGAAGAGCAACCCAGTGTGTTTGTTTCTGTAGACTCCGTATTTTCTGAAGTTCTCCCATTGAAGAATTTTGCCAACCAAACCTAGTTGTTATCGTTGTGCTGTTCCCCAGAATTGTTGGTTAGGTTACTCAATAAAGAATAACATCCAACTTGGTAATCAGATACTATACCCATGGGTCAAATCCACCTCCTATTGAAGTAAATAGGAAGTCTGCCCTCTATTTAAATAAGTACTAACTCAAGATATCACGTCAGTGCACAAATGCTAATTTCTGGCCAGACTGTGATACCCTAATTCACAGCTATTATAGCACCTTAACTCCACAATGGGACTACTCAAAGAACAAATTGCTACTCATTCTAAAGGTATCACAACCTAATACATAATCTCTTTCTTCTGGTTAAACCCTTTTTAACTAAATCCAGGTTGTCTCTGTATTCATTAGCCTATTTTTTTTCACATCCTTTCAAAACATGACAACACATGATTAATCAAACCTGTCTCCAGTCATGAAACCTGTAAGAAATCTTCTGCTTTAGAAATGCTAATGATGCAAGGTGTCTTTCCCTGGTACCAAGCACAACATTTGTAGAACATCACTATTTAGTAGCCAGATGTGATTCCAAGTAACTCCAAGAATTCCATATGGGGGTGCTTTTTCCAAACATTATTGCTTCATTCAGTCTCTATTATATTTCAGCATAATAAATTATGATTATGCTGGATATGGCAGCGAAGGAATAAAAGAAGAGATACAAACTAGCATACTAGTCTCACAATTTAAACTCTCCTACACAATCCTTGGTTTTAAGATTTACAAAGTATTACTTCTATAGAGAAACATGTATTCTTTCTATTCAATTTTTTTTTACCTGGATTAAAAGGCTGAATAGACCATCCTTTGAAAATGTCATGCATTTTTGAGTTGACAGGTTTATTCTTTCCAGCACTGGTTTTAACATCAGCTTTCTTATCTTCCAAACCTGGTACCTTCATGCAGTAATCCAGGAAACCATTTGATCTCATTATTTCTGTGTATCCTCTCTCACAACTGCAGACTCCACTCTAAGCAACAAATATTTATTTAGTATTAAACCACATAGTACATTCTACTGAGCATGTCAAGAAAATTTGTGATATTTTTCTGATCCCCCACCCAAGTATTCTGTGACTTGCTTATATTTATATTCTCAGAAATGTCTCACGCTATGCACACAGACAGTGAAAGGCCCAAGTACACCGTATATTTTCCCAATCATAATAATAAAGCAAAATATTTTATTAATTTCAACAGCAGCCAAACTAGAATGTCAGCGCTAGATAAAAGGAAAACCCACAGAGACAGGGCTTACAATATACAATGGATGAGACCAAAGATACCACATGAAATCCAGTGAAGTCAATGGAAGGTTTGCTGTTGACTTCACTGAGCCCAGGATTTCACCCATTGAGCCTGCTTACAGAACTGTGTAACCAACCGTAGCTACACATTCTGAGACAAAAAGAGAGCTTGTTAATATGTGGTTATGGCTGAGAAACTATCACTAACTTAAAGGAAAACAACAACAACATGGGAACCCTTTCAAAGAGCAATGTTTGAAGTTAGACACCTAGGGCTTGATTCAAAGCCCACCGAACCTGCTACTCCTGTTGACATTGGTAGGTGTTGCAGATGCCCAGCATCTTTGTAAATCATGCCACTTTAGGTGTCTAAGACACCCAGGTTTGAAAATGCTGCTGTTTGTTTATTAGAGACAAGGTGGGTGAGGTAATAGCTTTTATTGGACCAACTTCTGTTGGTGAGAGAGAAATGATATTACCTCACCCACATTGTCTCTCTAATATTCTGGGACCAACACAGCTCTTTGCTTATGTCAGTCTAGGTCATGGCCATTAGGCATACCCCAGAGTAAGGGATGGCATGGAGTCGAACCTCTCCAGGGCAAACATCCAACCTCAGGGTGCCTTGCAGAGCCCCCAGAGGGCAGGGGGATGTGCCTACTACACCACCTCTCTAGGGTTAGTTGTTTGCTTCTCTGTGCACCAGCCTGACTCTGTAAGCTTGGGGATGTGTCACTGCCTCCTCCTGGCTCTCTCTGTCCCCACCCAGGGAGTAGAAAGGGAGCAGTCTCTGAGCTCCCATCTTTAAAGAAGTTCCAGACCTCTCATATCTATAGTCAACAGCTCAGATAGAGCTCTTAATTAAAAAGCAAACCAAAAATGTAACACTATCAACCCAGCTCAGATTTGTGCAAGTCACCTTTTCCTCTTAGGATCTAAATTCCAAACATAAATTCCCAGAATCATCTCTAGGTGGTGTCATGTACACACCATTGTTAGAGGGGTTAGAAAGCTTCTAAGATGTTCAAGATAAGATAATTCCTAAAATGTCTTCTGCAGCAGCTGCTTACCTGGGTGCAGTAGGTGAATGGTTTTTTGCACTTTGGATTGCAGTGTCTGGTTTCAGCAGGCTGGGTGTGAACAGAACAACCTCCTGTAAAAGAAATTCTCATCACCACGTACTTTCAAGAATACATTTTATAATGTTTTGACAAAGATTAATGCTCATCTTGCTGGGGTTGAATAGCATTTTTTTTGCTTGTTTTTAAATTTATTTATATGCTTTTCTATGGAGCTTCATCATCATAGTAGCTCTGTATGACTCATTAGTTAAGTTAGCTTCACAAGGCAGGGAATTTTTATCCATTTTACTGATGGGGAAAAGGGGTAGAGAGAGATTAAATGACTTTCCCGAGGCCACAGAGGAAGTCTGGAAGATTTCCGGCATCTCACACTGGTGTCTAATCCTCATGCCCACTACTCCTTGTACTGCTGGAAGCTTTGATGTGAATATGGAAAATGTGAACATAAGAACGGCCATACTGGGTCAGACCAAAGGTCCATCTAGCCCAGTATCCTGACTTCCGACAGTGGCCAATGCCAGGTGCCCCAGAGGGAATGAACAGAACAGGTAATCATCAAGTGATCCATTCCCTGTCGCTCATTCCCAGCTGATGGCAAACAGAGGCTAGGGATACCCATCCCTGCCCATCCTGGCTAATAGCTATTGCTGGACCTATCCTCCATGAGTTTATCTAGTTCTTTTTTGAACCCTGTTATAGAACAAGTTCCTTTAACTACTTTGCTATCCTTGCAGCTAATGTTTGTTATATAACATTTTTTAAACAATCATTATACATAGGAGTGGGGTGGGAAGATTTCTATTTTCATATCTACCTATTTCCTCATGTATATAACCAGAAAGAGACCCTAGGGACTTGCAAACCACGTGGACCCACTGGTGGGCAAGGCACTGGGCCTGGAAGTGCTGACCATATAGTATGCTTTTCTATTGATAGAGGTGGAGGGGCGAGTGGATGAAGCTTCCCTTCCTGGTGCACAGAAGGGAAGAAGAATTGCAGAATCTGCAAGCACCCATGTGGTTTCTCCTTCTTTCTCTAAAATTATGTAACACTCACACTGATAACGGATATACAGACTGGCCCACTCAGGCCTTTTTAGTGAGTTGATACTTGTATTTGAATCACCAACAAAACCCGGGCATAAATTGGCCAATCATCTCATTTACATCCTATTTGTTACAATGCTCTGATATGAAGTTGGTGAATTCATATCTGTGTTTCCTAGCTAAATTCAAACACAAATATGTCATTATTAAAAGGACCTAATCAGACAATCCAAACTGGACTTTGGGAAATCTATGTCCAAAATCAGCTAACAATGGTTTTTATTTCTTTCAAGTTTCACATAATTTTAAAAACTCTTTACATTTCCCTCCCATGCTAACCCTAATCATTCTCAGCTAAGCTTCCACACTGTGTCCCATGCTTTGTAGACATACCTGTGACATTTACCCCATCTGAACGCTGGCACCAGACTGTACGTTCATTATCTCTCCAAAGGCTGGTTTTCCATGCATAGTTATAACATTTCCCTCCTACAATTTAAACAAGACAAAGCAATTAATCTTCCTATATCTATAAAAACATAAACCTGTAGTGGAATAAAGCCAAGGGCAGTAGCTTCAATACCTGAACAAGGCCGTGTCTCCAAGACTTGCTCAGGACAGCTGTCTTGGTTTTCAAAAGACTGAATGATAAATGTTCTTGATCGAGACTGGCGACCAGTGGTCTCAAAGCTCCTGCCATCAATACACGTTAGCTCACATGAGCTCCACTCTGACCATCCTGTCAAATGGCAATCACCTACACGTCAAAAGAATAAAACACTGTTATCCGAAGGAGACAGCCTCAAAGGATAGTTTAAACATACAGCTAGTCTTTTGGAAGTAATGCCAATTATAACCCACTAGCATGGCTTCTTCTGTTATTTTTGTATCATATTTTATCTCTGCAAAATAACGGAAAACCTCTTTCAAAAGATCTAAAACCATCAATTTGAACACACAGCTAATCTGTAGAATCACAAATTCTTATTACTGTCACCTTCATTTTCTCTCCCCCATGCCCTCCAATTCCTTGGCAGAAAGTCTGCTGTGTCTTGTCTTGGATTACATTAGAAGTTCTTTGTGGGCTGTATCTTCCTCTGTACTTGTATTAGAACAATGGGGCCCTGAGACTGACTGAAGGATGTTACCACAATGTAAATAATTAATAGTGGTTTGATTTATGATACTAGTTGTGACTGTTAAAACTAGAGAGGGATCCCTGCCCCTCAGAGCTTACCACACAATCTCAAGTATCAGAGGGGTAGCCGTGTTAGTCTGAATCTGTAAAAAGCAACAGAGGGTCCTGTGGCACTTTTAAGACTAACAGACGTATTGGAGCATAAGCTTTCGTGGGTGAATGCCCACTTCATCAGACGCAAGTAATGGAAATTTCCAGAGGCAGGTATAAATCAGTATGGAGATAACGAGGTTAGTTCAATCAGGGAGGGTGAGGTGCTCTGCTAGCAGTTGAGGTGTGAACACCAAGGGAGGAGAAACTGCTTCTGTAGTTGGATAGCCATTCACAGTCTTTGTTTAATCCTGATCTGATGGTGTCAAATTTGCAAATGAACTGGAGCTCAGCAGTTTCTCTTTGGAGTCTGGTCCTGAAGTTTTTTTGCTGTAAGATGGCTACCTTAACATCTGCTATTGTGCGGCCAGGAAGGTTGAAGTGTTCTCCTACAGGTTTTTGTATATTGCCATTCCTGATATCTGACTTGTGTCCATTTATCCTCTTGCGTAGTGACTGTCCAGTTTGGCCAATGTACATAGCAGAGGCGCATTGCTGGCACATGATGGCATATATAACATTGGTGGACGTGCAGGTGAATGAGCCGGTGAAGTTGTAGCTGATCTGGTTAGGTCCTGTGATGGTGTTGCTGGTGTAGATATGTGGGCAGAGTTGGCATCGAGGTTTGTTGCATGGGTTGGTTCCTGAGTTAGAGTTGTTATGGTGTGGTGCGTGGTTGCTGGTGAGAATATGCTTAAGGTTGTCTGGTTGTCTGTGGGCGAGGACTGGCCTGCCTCCCAAAGGTCTGTGAAAGTGAGGGATCATTGTCCAGATGTGTACCCAGAAGCCTCCTGCTACAAGACAGGCCCAAAAAAGAAACCAACAGAACTCCAATGGCCATCACCTACAGTCCTCAGCTTAAACCTCTCCAACGCATCATCAGTGATCTACAACCCATCCTGGACAATGATCCCTCACTTTCACAGACCTTGGGAGGCAGGCCAGTCCTCACCCACAGACAACCCGCCAACTTTAAGCATATTCTCACCAGCAACCACGCACCGCACCATAACAACTCTAACTCAGGAACCCTTGGTGTTCACACCTCAACTGCTAGCAGAGCACCTCACCCTCCCTGACTGAACTAACCTCGTTATCTCCATACTGATTTATACTTGCCTCTGGAAATTTCCATTACTTGCGTCTGATGAAGTGGGCATTCACCTACGAAAGCTTATGCTCCAATACTTCTGTTAGTCTTAAAGGTGCCACAGGACCCTCTGTTGCTTCACACAATCTCAGAAGAACTTACCTGGGCAAGGCACAGAACATAGTAATTGTAGTGCATTGTCTTTTGATGGCAGCTCTCCACACAATGCATTTTCTACTTGCTTGGATGGAACAGACATAGAGGCATCATGAACCATACACGTGAGGTTACGGATGTGGAATCCTTCACCGCATTGTCCCCCCTTTGAGAGATAACAATCACATGTTGCTAACTTAAACAATAATCAAATAATTAATAATAATAAGTGAATTTATATAGAACTTTCACCTGGAAGGATTTAAAAGTGCTTTACAGACTCTGGTCTCAATCCACAAAGGTATTAGGTGCCTAAACCCACACTTAAGCACCTAAATCTGGGGTTTAGGTACATAAATCCCGGTTTTAGGCTCCACTGTGATCCATAAAACTTCTGCCAAACCATATAGGTGCCCAAACTCACTTAGCACCCAAGTTTTCAAGGTGAAAGGTCCCTCAGCACCTAAGTTTCTGCCTCTGGGCATGCACACTGCTGCCTCACTCTAGACCATCTCCCGGATCAGGTCCCATTCCAAACCTGGAGAGTGGTGGTGGTACCACTGCCCACCTTATGCCTTTCAGCCCAGTGGTAAGAGCGCTCACTTGGGATATTTTGATATTTTCAATTCCTTTCTCAGGCAGAGGGTGGGGAAGGATTCAAACAGGCATCTCCCACCTCCCAGAAGAGTGTTCTAACCACTGAGCTATGGGTTGAAGTTGTTCCACAGTTCCACAGTGGATGAATAAAGACATAGTGATGGGAGCTGGGGGACTGGACCCTAGGTCTCTCACCTCCCCGCTGAGTGCCTTAACCACCGGCTTCAGAGTCATCTCTCTCTCTCACTCCCCTCCCCCCCACACACACTATTTGAGTATTTATCCATACTGGAGCAGTCACTGGGCCTGAGAGAGAGTGAGACTGATTCTGTAGCCTGGTGGTTATGGCACCCACCTGTGAGATGGAAAACCCAGGGTCCAGTGCCCAGCTCCAGTCACTCTTTATCCAGAGTGGAAGAACTTCAACATAAGAGATTGAGGGAGCCCACATCAGACTATCCCATAGCTCAGTGGTTAGAGCACTCTTCTGCTAAGTGGGAGAGACCCGTTAAAATCCTTACCCACCTCTGGCAGAGGCGGGAGTTGAACCTGGGTCGCCCATGTCCCACGTGAGTGCACTAATCACAGGCTATGGGATAGTCTGGCTAAAAGTTATAAGCTGGGCAGCAGCGGCAGCAGCACCACCTCCTCCTCCAGTCGTTTTGTGTGGAGCAAGGCATGCACCTAACTCATTCTCACAAGAAATGCCTTTGGCAGCTTTGCTGCCTGACTGCAGGAGAAGGGTTCCTGTTCGTGGATCTCTAGCAGAGGTAGGTGACTTCTTGCAGCCTGGTCTTAGGCACCTCTCTCTGAGAGTAAGGCACAGTTTAGGTCACACCCCCTCATCGACAACTCCCATTGGCTAGCTTAGATGGCACCACGCCTGGCGTGCTGGCTTTTGTGGATCACATTTCTTAGGTGACTCTCTCTCCTGATTCATTGCATAGGTTGTCTAGGTGCCTAACACAGGTATTGCAGATTGCAGTGTTGTTCCTGTGATTTTCTAGGTGCCCAAAAATCAGGCGCTGTGAAGTGACGCTGAGCATTGCAATGCCTAAGACCCTCTGTGGATCCAGGCCTATGTAACTAGATTGTGCCCACCTCCTCTGCAGGTGTGCAATGTTGGGGGGAGGGTAAACCTCCTTCTTGCACTTTTATGAAACAGCTGTGATTGGGCAGGCGGGAAGTACCAGGTTCCTTCCCACATGCACTGATCAGCAGACTTGGCAGGACTATAAGAGGAGATGTGCTGCATGCTAGAAGGGGCGTACCAGTGCACTTGCCTCCCCTGTGCACCAGGAGGATGCAGGAGGATTTCTGAGTTGAAGAACTAAGGAAGAAAACTGTCAGGAGCTTCTCAGGGTCAGGCATGGGGATGGTGGTAGGTACAGCTCCACACTGCCCTATCGGGGACTGGGCCTCAGTGACATGATCGAGCATGACATATACAGAAATTACTTTAGCCAGCACTAAAATGTAATCATCTCTAGGGTAGAATTGGCCATAACTGTTAAATAGCTGCATAATTCTCTAAACAGTTTGGACAAGGAAGTAAAGAAGAGTACAATACCCCAGTGACTCTGCAGGAGGAATTCAAATTCACAGAGCACAATGACTGGAACGGGCTTTTGATCATCTGGATAATCAGTAAGTGTGAATTCATAGAGCTTTAGAAAATATTTTCATGATATTCAGACCTTCCCAATCAGCACTGGAAACTGAAATCCTCAGTTTCTCCACAGAATGGATACGTCATGGGTGGAAGGAATGTAGGCTTCCATACATTCCCCTGACAATATCCCCTCAACTCTGATCCTAATGATTAAAAGAGAGTCAGTCTTTATAACAATAAAATCCTTGAACTCTTCAATGAGACTGCAGAGAATGGTGTCAACAAAATGACAATCACATCTTGAAGGATGCTATAGGGAGGAGGGAAGATATGACTGTTGTAGGTGATGGGGTTTGTTGTCCACTCTTTAAAGATGTGGACTTGTAATGATGTTATATTTATTATATATGTGCAACTTGAGCTTTACGGAAATGAGCATTTTATAAAACTCCTTAAGTAAAAACTCTGCTTTTATTGGGCTACTCTGGGAAGTACTACTCTGGATCACGTGGCAGTAGATTCTTTGAAAATAATGGACCTCATTCACAGACCTAAAGGCCTACCTACCAAGTATATTTATTCAGCACTGGGCTTGGTAGCAGGAATCTCAAGACTGGCTTTCCCATATTCATGCAGTACCTTTCTCATTTTCTCTGCACCTCCTCATTGACATGTAATGAAATATAAGTGAGGGTATAACGAGTTGGATTTAAAGCAGTTGGTAATCAAGTGTCTAAGAGAAGTATTAGTGCAGATTTACTGTATGCAGCTAGACATTAAGTTTTCAACATTGTGTTTCAATCTAGTCTGTATGTAACTTACTATTCTAAATTGCTATTTCACTGCAGAAGCCTCTGTTGCAGACTTGGATTAATGGTGCATGAATAGCTCATCCAGGTGCCAAACTGGGTTGGAGTTCTTAGAAATTACTGGTTGAGACAGAATATGATGTGGAAGGAACTCTAGCCAGACAGGGTCTAATCAAACTACAGTATATTTCAAACTTAGAAGAAAAGCACAAGGAAATGACTAATCGGTATTGTAGAGGACTAAAATGACATGAAAAGACACTTATTCTAGCTGACAATAATACCTACCTCTAATACAGTGCTGTCCACTATAAAGTCAACCTTTTGTCAACACAGTTACTACACTGTGATACATCAGTGATATCTTTGGATATCCCTGTACTTGGAATAGGAAATAGCTACTGTATCTCAGATATTATGCTTTGGTAAATGTTTACCCTTTAATGGTGACCTCTGTTTATTATTTAAGACTGGCTTTACAAACAACCAAACCTAACAACTTCCTTGCGTGGCAGGGATCATCATACTTTTTGAAAATGGAAAGTCATGATGCCATTTACAGAGGACAGGGGAAGCCTGCTTTTTTACTATATGTGGTGCATAAATAACGCAGGATAAAAATACTGGTCCCTATTTGCTTCGTAAAATTATGTAGGACTCAGTCCTAAAGTTCCAACCATCCAGTAGAGTTCAGTGGGAATTTGCTAGAGTAAGGATATCAATAATCAGCCCAAATTGAATAACAGGTGATAAACAGAGGAAGATCCCTGAGGAGGTTATTGGACATACATAGCTCCCAAGAGTAAGGTCTGCTTGGTAAATATTGTCTCTCCTGAGGGAAAAGAGTTGTTAATTAAGGGCAACACTTTCCCTCATCAGTGAGCACTTATTCGGGTATGCATTCTCCTTTGTGAGAAAGGGCTGCATGATCAGACTTTGAGGGCCAGATCTTTGATGGTATTAGGCACCAAATGATGCAAATAGGTGCTTAGTGGGATTTTCAAAAGTGTCTAGGCACCCAACTCCCAATTAATGAAAGTTAGGCACTTTTGCAAATCCCATTGGGAGCCTCTCCGCACCTTTAGGAGCCTAAATACCTTTGGAAATTTGGCGTTAAATGCATATAATTTAAATGATATTGAGGCCCTGGATAAATGTTTTGTTAATGTCTAACTACGTGTCTCATGTTCCTTTAGTAGCCAAATAATAAAAATTAGTAATACTTCATGTTGTTGATGTTTTTTATCCAGGTTATGATAGGCTGTCATAGAGGGAAACATTCAGATTCAGGTTTAATTTTCTGCCATTTATGTACCTTATTGCTTTAGGACTGGTAACATTCACTGCTTCTAAAAGGTTTTCCATCTCTTTGAAGGCTGCAGGTTTGCTCCTTGCACAACTGGAAGTGGCCAGTGATGCATGCAGATTCATGGACAGTGGTAGTCAGGGCTTGACTTGCACTGAAACACTGCACTGCCTTTGGGAGCTGGAAGGGCATTCCGGTACTATCACTACCAGACGTGCATTCCATCATATCTTTTTTAGGACACAAGGGCTGACAGTAATACCTCTCTCTGGATTAAATAGTGTGAAAATCTGCAATGCAGGGCATCTGGTGGGCCAGGCTCTACTTCTAAGCATGCAAACAGCTCTACTCATTCACACCAAACAACTAATTTAGGATTAAAATGGTTAATATTCTAAGACTGCAAAATATTTTCCAGGTATCCTATAATACAGAAAAGATAAATATTGTAGACTACTCATAATTAAGATTATTGTTTATTTAACCATATCAGGCTATTCACAACAGATTTTTCTGGTGTCATTTTAGTCAAAGTCAATTCAACAGAACATCTGTGAAAAACAAGATTTTTGATACGTTGGAAGGTGAATTTAGGATTCATTCCCTGAAAAAAATTGGAAGTAAATTGCCTTACATTTATATAACATGCGTCCTCCTTAAGAGCTTTGCTAAAATACATTGAAAAGGAACCACTCCTCCTTCCCCCCGCCCCCGTTGAAGTGCAGCCACCTCTGACAGCCATTTAATAGAGCACAGAAAGACAACACAATAGTTTAGGAAGGAAAGAAGAATACTGTATCCTACTGAAAGTGCAGGGTGAAATCTGGGGTAGACAGGATGTAATTATTTTATCTCAGCTGAAATTTGGCCAGGCCCCAGATTTAACATGCTTCTATTCTGCAAAAGCTGCCGTCAACTTAATAATCTTAGCAATATGTCAGGGTGTCGATTCAGTACCTAACTCAGAGAGAAGTGTCCACTCCCTTATCACCAGCACTATTTCATACAATTAAAGGCCTCCCATCTAGTACTCATCAGAACTAACCTTGTTTACTTGGAGAAGATAAGATCCCAGGGTGTTAGGGCTACATAAATATTACATTTACATACATGGGTCACATTCTCAGTTGTACCTGGTTTGTATTTAGCAGAACTGAAAACAGCAGGAGGAAGGGGTGGCCCTAAGTCATCTTGCTGCTTCCCTGATTGTGGGCCGGCCAAGGGTCAAAACGGTTCCAGCTACAATTTACAGTGGGCTAAGGCTGCTCTAGATTATACCAGCTGCAGCAGTCATCACAGGCACACTTGCTGCATCCTCTCTGCCCTCTCCAGGAGAAATGTGGGAGCAGAAGATGGCACAAAGCCTGCTACATCATGATAAGGGTAGATCAGAAGAAAGGCCAGGGGATCTGCACTTACACACACATCTAATGGCCCCAACTCTTTGTCCCATAGCGTGGAACAGCAGCCATGGTGAGATCTGCACTGAGGTCATGTGCCCTGGGTGAAGGGAGTGGATTTCCTCTCGGCATTTCACCCATACTTCTTCCTCATAGAGGACAGTTAGTACGGGTTAATGGAGGTGAAGCAAATTTCACCCTGTAGGAGTAACTTCAGTGTAGAAAATTCACATCAATTTAATTACAAATTAATTCACATCAATTACTAAGGAGAGGGGGGGAAAGTGTAAAATAAATCAATGCAAGCACAAAGCAACGTGAAGATAGTGAGAAAATGCAGATTCCCAAAGCAAGGGGGGTATGTGTGCTATGCAATTTAAGAGTCTTTTACATTTGCAGGCCATTTTGATAACTCCACTAAGAAGAATATAGTAATCAACATGCCACAGAATAACTTTAAATTGAAGTGTTTAAGACATTATAGATGTCTAGGGACATCAGTTATTCTCAGGGTCATTGTTATTACTACTTCCAAAATAAAACACTTCCAAAATCTGCTACATACATTTTCTTGCTAGCATTGCTGTAAGTAATTAAATAATGGTTTGCTAGAGCTGCACTCCAGGAAGAGTTGGTGGAACTCACATCAGTACTGATATATGTGTACACTACTACGACTTGCACTGTTACAATTAGTTTCTAAAGGTGTGACTTCAGTACAGCCTGTAAGTACCTACATGGGGAACACATATTTGAGAATGGGCTCTTCAATCTAGCAGAGAAAGATATAACGTGGTCCAATGGCTGGAAGATGAAGCTAGATACATTCAGACTGGAAATAAGGTGCAAGTCGGTAACAGTGAGGGTAATTAGCCATTGGAACAATTTACCAAGGATCGTGATGGATTCTCCATCATTGGCAATTTTTAAAACAAGATTGGATGTTTATCTAAAATATATGTTCAAAGGAGTTATTTTGGGGAAGTTCTATGGCCTGTGTTATACAGCAGGTCAGACTAGATGATCACAATGGTCCCTTCAGTCCTTGGAATCTATGACTCTAATGGCTGGATAAATCACAATAGTTCTACTCATGATGAACTCACTTTGTTTTAAAGTGGATGTTAGCATGGTCTTAATGGCAGCAAAAATACTTAGATCTCTGAAAAGCTATTTAAATTAATTGTGTCACCTAATTGTGCCATTTGTCATTGATGAAATGAGTTTCTACGAGCATCACCCGAGAAACGCCTCATAAGCATAACAACAAGACATACCTCTACTTTGCATGGTGACCACGCCCCGAGAATCCAAGTGTAGCATGGCTTTACAGGACAGTTTCTGTACTGGGTGAGCTGTGTAGGGCATAGCCTTCCTTCTCCTTGTGCCTGCATAATTATGGACCGAGTACGTATCATCTGGCCTAAACAAATAGAAAAGATACCAGTACGTAGGATGTGTACTAGAAACGGAGAATTTACCGTAAATGGAAAGGTTTCCAATATTATAGCAGTGTTCTAGTGAGTGGCGAATAATGAAGCAGAGTACAATGCCGGGTAGTAGAGATACTTTGAGTAACATAAAAAGGGGAGAGCTTAGAAAGCTCTGGTGCTCAAGCCACATGTAGCTCCTTTCATGTGATTCCTGCAGGGTACTTGTGTTTGACTGCTATTCCGTTCATTCTGCTGGGCTACCAGATCGTTATCCCAGAAGAGAGCCATTTTACAACAGAATGGGAGTGTTAGAAAAAATAGGGAATGAACTCATAACACGATAATATTGTATCGCTGGGTGAGAACACTGCACCGAAAGGCAATATTACCACATGCCAATGCAATAGTGGGCTGAACGTGAGGCAGTGGGGCCTAGCAGAAAGAGAACTGAACTGGGACTCAGAAGACCTGGATTCTATCCCTGGCTCTGCCATTGACCTCGCACAAGTCTCTGTGCCTCACTTTCCCCACCTGTAAAACAGGAATAATGATGCTGACCTCCTCTGTAAAGCACTCTGAAACATGCTACATGAGAGCTAGGTATTATTATATAATTATTATTGTTACATGAGATCAACCTGTGATTTCTTTGTGGCTGTCAGTCAGATGACAGAGCAGCTTGTTAGTTAGTATTTCTTCTCTTTCTCTGTCCCAGTGTTCTTTCCCTCCTTCTTTTTCAGTCGCTTTCCTTCTCTCTCCCCCATATTCTTCTCCTCAAACCTCTTTATTCTCTCAGTTGATTTATCTTCTCTCCAGTGTCATTCTCTCTCTCTCTCTCTCTCTCTCCTGTAAGTCTCTTCCTCTCTTTTCTCTTCACCTCTTTCTCCTTCTCTAAGCCACAGTTATTTCCTCTTTTCCACATCCTCCCTTCCGTAGAATCATTCTCTCTTCCGTGCCTGTGAAGGCCAACGAAGCTGAAACATCAGCACAGCTTAAGGTTGAGATCCTGCATGAGGATCTGCTAGTCTCCTGAAGTCAATGGGACTTTGTACAGCTGCAGGGATTCACCCTAGCAGATCCTCATGCAGGACTGAGATCTCTGGTTGTACAGCAGAACCTCAGAGTTATGAACACCAGAGTTACGAACTGGCCAGTCAACCACACACACTTCATTTGAAACCAGAAGCACACATTCAGGCAGAGACCCAAAAAAAAAGAAAAAAGAAAAAAAAAAGGCAAATAGAGTACTGTACTGTGTTAAATGTACACTATTAAAAAATAAAGGGAAAGCAGCATTTTTCAGTTGTAAACTTTTGAAAACAGCTATAACGTTTTGTTCAGAGTTACAAACATTTCAGAGTTACGAACAACCTCCATTCCCAAGGTGTTCTTAACTCTGAGGTTCTACTGTATTTTCATACAAAGGTTAATTTTTGATAATGTAAGTTCTGATATAGCAATGGATTATTCCCTTCTGTGTTTGTTTTTAATGCTATTCGATACATTATATATATATATATATGTATATATTTATGGACAGAAGCCCATCATCGACTTCTTGTGACTTTTCCACTACACTTCTATAAGCAGTTGTAAGTATTTTGATTTTTCTTTAATTAAAGCCATCTGAGAGTTCCATCCCTTTCTATGAGGGCTTAATGACACTGCTGACAAACTAATATACAGTGCTGCTATGATGTTGCCTCTATATTGAGTTAATTAATAAAAATAAGGTAGAATATATAATGAATGTTTATATAGGTTTATCATTATTATTAGCTCATTTTGCACCAATAAGTTTTTTTTTATAACTATCGTGGCAAAATATTTGGAGAAAACACTCATCAAGTTGACCCTGAATATGTTTACTAAATATTCAGTGCCGTGGTTAAGTCAATCATATTACTTTAAAACATAATTTTCATATGTTTTCCAAATATATTCCTTGTGCATGTGAAACATTTAATGAAATACATGACTAAATCCTGATGTATTATTAAATATTACAAGTTACACAACTCTGATGGCAGCATCATTTTTAACATTAAACATTCCAATATGTTTTCATTGCATTTTTAACAAAGGAAATTTGATTTTTATGACCAAATTACATGCAACTTGCTGGAAAACTGCAAGCACTCTAATAGCCATTATTGTCCATAACCACTTTTACAATGTCCATTAAGATCCTATTTATTTTCAGTGAAAACTCCCTAACCCACGGAATGGAAAAGAAAAATTAGGTTACCATTTCAGAAATAAGAGAACTGAATACCATTCATTAAAATAACAGCAATCCCATTTCTTACTCCTTTCCTTTCCTTACAAAAGTCAGACTCACAGAAAATGGTTCTCTCACAAAATGTTCAATTAGAACCCTGGTTACAATTAAAGAGGGGAGGGGGAAATCCACATGCCGTGCAACTAAGTGACTTTTAAAATCATATTATGGACATAATTTCTGCCTTAGCTTTGAAGGAACTGAATCTGAGAAATAGTAAAAAAGGGTCTCCTTAAGTGATGGATTATGAAAACCTAAAATGGACGTAAGCAAGGCATGTCCAATGCTAACACTGCAAGTGAAGGAAACACTTATGGTAAGGTTCACCCATTAGGATCGCAGTACTGTAGATGTGCTCTTAAACAGAGATTGGCCAACACAAGTGCATTAAGCAAATGCCCCTGGAATCTGTGGAAGCTGAGAAATGGAGCTGGCTCCTCCTTGTAGTTATGTATACAGAGCGGCCAATTTTTAACTGTTTGTCTTACAGCCATGCTTAAAAATACAAAAAGAAATCAACCGTTGCTAAGAACTGAAGTAATAAATGTCTAGTGAGTGTGATTCCTAAAAGATGATTTTTTATTTTGCTGGCGAAAAGCAAACATCTTTAAGAGCTGCCAATGGACAACCTTGCAAAATGATTGTCTATATGTTCACAATGCTGTTCTCCTGGTGTGAGCCCTTGTATGCCATTTTTAAACCCATTTTAAGACTATTTTTGGCTGAGTTGTTATCACCTGGACCTAGGGGTTTGTAACAGAATTCCTCAAAAAAGCTTTCACCAACACCAGTATATTCAGCTATCACAGAATCAGATTTTGTGCAGTGACACAACCCCATAAATCCTTGTGGTCAAAAAGCAACTCCGAATTTCAGTGGGTTGAAGCAAGGGACTGCAGGTGGTTTGGGGTCCTGGCAGGATTATTCCCACCAGTACATTTCCTTTGTCCTCTCTAGTTTTGAAAGTATCAGGAAAGAGGGTTGCCACTAATTCTCTTGGAATTGAACATAAATTCAAGTGTCTAAAGACAAAACGATCTTTTAGCTTACAAAATTTTAATGATTAAAAACCTTTAAACTCCTGAAAAGTACTTGTAATGCTATGGACATTAATGAAGTAATTTGCTTTTATCTGTGCTGAGATTGGCATTTTTTTTGGCAAAATTAAAATTGACTGGCAATTGAAAACTTTCATTTTTAAGAACAAAAATGTCAGATAGCCTAGTCGTTGCATGAAAATGAAATATTTTCCTGATAGCTGCTTATACAAGATAGTTAGAGCTCACCAATAAACTACAAAATCACAGGATACACCTGAACTTGACCCATCTTTGCTATCTCCTTTCTCATGATGCTGTAAATAAATCATTGCAAAATAAAAGGAGTAGCTCAGTGCTGAAAGGGCATTTTCCCCTGGGACTATGCACTGAAGTGGATTCCTTAAAGCTCTGATTCTCTCTCTCTGTCTACATACACAAGTCAGGTGGTCAGTAGCAACTCAAGTGGAAGAAACACTGAAAAAGTTATTTACTTTGTAGATATCTCATTGATAGAGACTGTTATCTTTATAGGTTTGAAATGAACTTTCTCCCTGTACAATCTCTGGACTGGAAGTGGCAATGTAAAATCTCTATTGGTTCTTGTATCTTTCAGTGAACAAACTGAATTTCTCTTTCATCTGCTACGTCCTATTAAACGATCTGAAAATGCAGAGATAAAGGCTGCTGAAAACGGAAAGTGTGAAGTGCCTCTTCACTTCCCTCAAACCTGTCAAAAGTTCTGCAAGAAAAGATTGCTGGGCTTATTGTTGCTTGTTACTGCAAATTTTCATTTGGAACCATGACTATATTTTCATCACAGGAGAGCACTTTTACAATCAAAGAGCCTCCTCCCTTTCCTTGCCTTCCAACCCCACAGAGCAAAATGTGACATCGGTGGAAACCAAGATGCCTAAAATATCTGCCAAAGTTAATTCCAGACTACCTCGCCAGAAATGTTCATATCTGTTTACTGAGGCCTTGAGCTGTTGCAGACTTTTGTATTCCCTATCAAGCAAGTAGAGCAGAGCAAAGGAGTGAGAGGATGGCTTCACGTCAGTTACTATGTGGCTGAAATAGGATTATGGAGACCAGGCTAGGCAAGACAGAAGGGAAGAAGAATAAACCCATACAGCCTTGGTCCACTTAAAAAGCAGTTGCACTACCAATGACCCAGCATGCCCTGCAGTTTAAATAGCATTGTTTAAACAAACAGCTAGGTCCCCATACCCCCATCTCAGAAAAGGTTGTTTTTAGTATCTTCTTTTTCAGGCCAGCTCTATCACGCCAGGCCTTGGTTAGTTTTCTGACCCGGTAAAAAAACAGTCCTTTTTCAGCCTTATGAAAGGTTTGAGGCAAAACCACAAAGGGTTTATCTCATATTAATTTTCTTACCAAAGAGAATTGTATTTGCTGGAGTTTCCCCTCAATAAGAGTCTTTCCAATACCTTCGGTAGGCTTTGGGTCAGGACCTTAGAGCACTATCCATTAGCTATAGTATTATAAATCCGTGTACAGCAGTTCTGCAGTAAGTATGAGGACTTTCAGCATATAAAACAAAGTTAGCCCATAGCACTAAATATCAGCCGTAACAGATACTGCTGAAAGCTGTAACAGGCAAATATAATTTATTTCCATGCCTCACTAGGCTCAGCCAAGACAGAAAAGAGAGATACACTCTATTGATCATCAGTTATAAGAATTAGTATGTTCCCCTTTTGCTGCTATACACCACAGCCACACTCGAAACGACATACATGCCACATACATAAAAAATATGATTTGGTGCTGTTCATCAAACCGGAACAGAATCCAGTAGGGCACTCCTACAGTCCATTAAAATATATCACAACAGAATAATCTACTGTAAGAGATGGGCAGAATAAAAGTGTTAGCGATGTTGCTGAGTTAAGTGACATTAAACCATAAATGCATCAACAGTAAACTTTGATCTCATCAACAGTACTTCTATTTTTCCCTTTTACAGTAACTTGTTTCCTGAGCAGGCACTTCACTAACTGAGAAAAGTCAGAGAAACAGATTCTTGTTTTGACTCTCAAATACTAAATAGGAGTGAGAGAGCAGTTGTAGCAGCAGTATATGCAGTTTATCTGCCATTGATTATTTTTGAGGCGTGTGCAACTTATTTGGCAAATGAGACTCGGGACAATGAGACTCAGAAACAATAGTTTCCTTTGTTTATTGTTATCCTTTGCTGTTTTAAGTCAATGCAAAACTTCCATTATTTTCAAAGGAACAAGATCAGATCCTTACACTGTAAGATCCTCGGAATAGGGATCTGTCATTTTATTTGTCCAAAAAATGCAATGAACAATTATGAAGTTATAGAATGATCATTATTATAATACAGGATAAAGTAACTAAAATTGAGAAGCCTCAAATTATGCTGTTGGAGGCATATACAGGCAGAATTAGATAAGCGCAGGATCTGCATCACAGTTGACCTTCAGCAATATACCAAGTTACTTAAGATAGGATGGTCTTAGTTTTTAATCAAGAGCTCAGATTGAATTTCACTTCGATAAACCTTTGCCCTCCCAGACTCTAACTTCCCCCTGCATCACTAAAACGCAAGGTGGGGAGGGAGGAAGAAGGAAACCACTTGTGTCAAAGAGCACATTTCTGTAACCACGGTCCTTTGAAGATGTTCTTCAGTTCTCAGAGGGCAAAACAGGCTGATGTCTACCTGCCCCAATTTTCTGTAACTGGAGGGGGGCCAAGGACAGGAAAGGGAATGGCTGCAGTGGAGGCTGTACTCCACAGGGGCCTCCTCTAGTGGAATCTTGTGCAGGACTGGGACTTAAAAACACTATATAATAATTCTACCCTGGATCTTTGCAAGCCTCCTCCTGGTACCCACGGGAGAGCTGCTGTGGATTAAGGAGACTATACAGCCCAAGTTTTCAGACCCTGCCTGGACAACATATTTATCAGTGTAATTTGGCCTACTCTGCAGAATGAGTTTGAGACTCCTGCTGTAAGCTGAACACTTAAACCAATGCATGCAGCATTCCTACTTTTAGGATCAGATTTAGCAGTTGCACAGAGCCCTGTTATAAAATTGAAGGATAAGCTCTTTATATGATCCTAAATCCCTGATGAAAACGTAATGACAACTATCATGGGTTCTCACTGGGGACTGCATCCAGGATCTCCAGTTCTAAAACCATGAACCTCTACAGCTTGAGCTAAAGAAGTAAAAAAATGGTTACTTATTGTGCAGTAACTGTTGTTCTTCGAGAGGTGTTGTGCACATGTACATTCCACTATAGGTGTGTGCGTGCCCAGAGTCATAATGAGTAGAGAAAAGTATACGCAGATGACCACGTTGCCACCTTGCATATATCAGCGATTGGGACTTAGTTCCCTACATCAGCGTTCCTGAGTAGAGCCCTGGTGGAATAAGCAGTTACCTTGATGGAGGAGACTTTAGCAAGGTCATAACAGAGTTGATACAGTCAGAGACCCAGTATGAGATATGCTGAGATGACACTGATTGACCCTTAATTCTTGCTGCTTAGCTTACAAAGAGCCATGTTGTAGTCCCGAAGTATCTACTACAGTCCAAGAAAAGCCACAGCTGAACGAACATCCAAGGTATGAAGAGCTTCCTCTGCCTTAGATGAATGGGGTTTCAGGAAAGACAAGTGAAGATTAATTGTTTGATTTAGGTGGAAAGCTAACACTACCTTGGGCATAAACATAGGATGTGGCCTAAAGGCCACACTGTCTTTATAAAAAAACAGTAAAAGGAGGGTCAGCTAAAGCAGCTTCAAGCGCTGAAATCCTCCTACCAGAAGTGCTTTCCACCAAAAACACTGTCTGCCTTGTCAATAAAGATAATGAAGTTGTGGCCATAGGCACAAATAAAGTTCCTATCAGTTTGAAGAGAACTAGATTCAAATCCCATACAGGTACCAGATCAGACACAGGAGGGTAAACATTGACCAGGCCCTTTAAAAACCTCAAGAAAGAGGAGGATGAAAAAATATGGAAAAATGGTCTACTGGCAGATGTAATGCAGAAATAGAAGTGAACCAATACTGCCTGGACTCTGCCGGTGCAATGAGGATTAGTGATGCTTTGTTTTGTTTCAGCTTCCCGAGGACCCTTGGAATGAGAGGATCTGGAAAGAATGTACGTAAAAGATGACTGAACCAGGAAAGTAGAAAAGAACCTGTGATGGAACCCAGGCTGCAACCCGCTCTTGAGCAAATCTCATATATTTCCTGTTGAGATTTGTTGCAAACATATCTATTGTTGGGTACCCCTAGTGGTGGAAAACCTGGAGGAGAACATCCAGCCTAATTGACTATTCGTGTGGGTCTATGAAAACCCTGCCGAGGGAATCTGCTAGAGTGTTCCTCACTTCTGGAAGATGGAAGGCCTTCAGGGACACTTTGTGACAAATACACAGATGCTACAGGAGGCTATCCTTCTGGCACAATTTAGATTACCTTGCCCCTCCCTGCTTGTTCAGGTAAAACATAGCAGTTGTATTGTTTGGGAGAACGTGAATCACCTGATTCTTGATGGTGGGCATAAATATTTTGCAGGGCCGACATATGGCCCTAAACTCCAGCATGGTTATATGGGGGAAAATTTCCTGAGGCGGCCAAACATCTTGAGCCTGAAGCTGACTGAGATGGACCCCCAGCCTTTTGTAGCTGCATCTCTAGCCAGAGTCATTGATGGTTCTGGGGACAGAAACAGAACTCCCTTGCATACATTTATCAATCCAGAGACTGAAGCATCCATGTAAGTACGCAAATCCACATGTTCAGAGGATACCTACAATGTTGATATACCGAATGAAGCCAAGCCTGCAGACAGCAGAGGTGAAGTCGGGCGTGTGTTGTTACATACATGCACAAGGCCATGTGTCTGAGAAGCTGAGTGCAGGATCATATGATAATTGTTGGATAGCTTTCTGAAAGGAAGGTTACAGATTGGAACTGTTCCTGTGGAAGATAAGCCATGGCTGTTCCAGTGTACAGATCTGCTCCTATAAAAATTATGCCCTGAGTTTATTGTATCTGTGATTTGTCCAATTTTATTTTCATGCCAAGAAGGGAGAACATCAACCTGATTACTAGGACACTGTTCTGGACATGATTGCTTAATATTGCTTGAACCAGCCAATTGTCCATGTAGGGATATATTTGTATCCCAAACAACTGCTGTCATGCACTTGGTGAAAACTCTTGGGGCTCAAGACAAGCTGAAAGAAAGCACTGTGTACTGGTAGTGGTTGGTATCTATCAGAAATTGATGGTACTTCCTGTGGGAGGGAGGTATTGCCATGTGGAAGTGACCTGAACTTGATTTTCTTGATGAATTTGTTCAGCTTTCTTATATCTAGGATGGGGTGGAAGCCACCAGATTTCTTTGGAACCAGGAAGTACCGGTAATAAAATCCTTTCCTTCTGTGTTGGTAAGGAACTTCCTCTATTTCTCTGAAGTCTAGAAGAGACCAGAGCTCTTGAAGTAACAAGAGCTTCTTGTGAGAAGGGTCCAGAAAAGGGAAGGGGAAGGTGCGTTGGGAAAAGGGAGGGAAATGAATTGGATTACATATCCCTCCTTTACTGTGCTAAGTATCCATTTGTCCAGCCTGATGTTCTGCAAAGCACAGTAAAAAAGAGACAAGCATAATCAAAAGGGAGGAGATATCATCAGTGTGCCATCCTCAATCATAGAGTCAAAATGACTTTGAGGTAGCAATTGTCTTGTGGGAAGGGCCCGCCTCAGTGGAAGATGGCTGGTGACATTGAGAAGTTCTTGATTTTTTCTTAGGTTCTCTGATGGAACAATGGTCTCAAGTAGAAGTGTGATTTAAATAGTTTTATTTTAGTAGCAGGAATTTAGCTCTCAAGAAGCGAAGCGTTGCATGAGAGTCCTTCACATGTCATCTGTCCTGGCAGAGAACACTTACAGCCCTCAAAGGGCAAATCATCAATTGTATTCTGCAACTCTTTTTGAATTCCAGATGCCTGGAGATAGGATGAACACCTCATGGAGACAGCAGCGGTGACAGAATGTGAGTCAGTGGCATGTATTGCTGCCTGAAGAGACATATAAGGGTAAGATGACCCTCAGAAACTAAAACTATAAACTGTTCCCTATATTCTTCAGCAACTTATCAGCAAACTTTGAGATGGCTGAATAATTAAGAAAATAAAATTTAGGTAAGAGATTGGTGATCCTCATTTGAAGTATGGCAGTGGAATAAGCTTTACAACCTAGGGGTGGCCTTAGATTGAGACTGCTCATTAGTCACTGTGACCGCCAGGGAACAAGGAAGTGGGTGGGTAAAGAAATAACCAATGTCTTGTTGAGGGATTTGGTAACATCTATCCACCTGCTTCACCATAAGGGGTATAGAGGCTGGAGTCTACCGTAAAATCGTACTGGATCAAGAAGTGGTTTATTGATAGGAAGGGCAACGCTTCCTGGAACAGTAGTCTGTAAAATGTCCAGGAAAGCGTGCAGGTTCTCTTGCACAATTTCTGCTTGGTCTCCTAGAGAAGTAGCCACCCTTCTCATAAGGTCTTGAAAAAAGACTTAAAGTCCTCTGGGGGAGGAGATGTTGACTACGAGCTAACTGCTTCCTCAAGGGGAAGATGAAGATATTTGAGAAGGAACATTAAGTGACTCCTCCAATAATTCTCCCTCCTTCACAGGATCCAGTACAGGAGATTGAGGAATGTTAGCAGGATTCTGAGCAGATGAGTCCTGCACTATACAAGGAGGAGATTTCCTTCTAGAAAGTGTGTGAGATGGAGGCCTAGAGTCTCTCACAGAGCAGCCCATAGAGGAAATGGCATAGACAGAGCCATCCACGGTGAAGGACACCATGTTGGAGCTTTCCTGTAAGGAACCCAACGCTCTTTAAGTCATCCATTCAGCAGACCTGTAAGGGGATCTGAAACACCTGGATGGAGAAATAGTTTCCTCCCTTTCAGAGTCTGAAGAGAAAACAGAAATGTCCTCAGAATAGGGAGAAGCAATTGCCATCAGGGTTCTAGGAGGTCCAGGCATTGGAGAGAGACGATATTCAAAAACACATATCTGTTGTGGTGGTCGGAAGTTGATGGTACTGGTGGTACCAGTAAAACCTCAGACTGTGACAATTGTGCCAGGTGCATCATCGGTGCCAGCAGTACAGGGACAATCTCTGAATGCACTGTCAGTGTCAGACACGTCAATGTTGCATGCATGAGAGAATGCGTTGAAAGTGTCGAGTGTATTGTCGGTGCTGACAGTGCTGGTATGATCACTGAGTATGCTGACGATTCAGGGTGTGTCAATATAGTCTCAGAGTGTCAGTGGTGCTGGGTACATAGATGGAGGAAGCAGTAGAGTCGGCTGTATCAAGGGGAGAATTAGGTAAGAAAAAACAAAGTAGTTCTCCTGTGGATAAGAAGGTCTGTGGAGTTGGAGGCACCTGAGGTGAGTGTACTGAGCTGATGGTGCTGGCAATGCTGATGCAGACTGAATTGGCTGAAGAGAGGCAGAAGGACCCAGCACTGGTAGAGGCACCAGTCTCAACGGCCCCAAGAGAGCCAGAGTCCATGGTGCCTCCTCAGATGGAGTGGGTGAGTGCTTAGGTTTGTGGGGCTTCGAACCAGTACCAGAGGACTTAGCACATTTACTCGAAGACCAAGTCTTAGGCTTGGTCCACACTGGGGCGGGGGATCGATCTAGGAAACGCAACTTCAGCTACGAGAATAGCATTGCTGAAGTCGACGTTTCCTAGATCGAACTAAGTTTACTTACTGCGGGTCCACGCGGCGCAGGCAAGCTCCCCCGTCGACAGCGCTTCCTCCTCTCGGCGAGCAGGAGTTCCGCAGTCGACGGGGGAACGCTTCTGGGATCGATTTATCACGTCCAGATGAGACGCAATAAATCGATCCCAGAAGATCGATCTCTACCCGCCGAATCAGGTGGGTAGTGTGGACCTAGCCTTAGATTCTCTGCCAGAGTCAGGATGTCTAGAACACTTTGAGTCTGATGGATAAGATGAAGCATGACGTTTTTTCACGCAGCTTGTGTTTCGAGTGAGAAGCAGCTGGAGGGGCACTTCAGGCTGAATCAGAGTTCTCTGTATCTCAGTCAGGGCCTGGTTCAGATGCAGGTCACATTGCCTCCATTGTGAGGTGAATCATCAGGCAATTGTCCCTCTGCTTTTTAGTCCTGGTGGGGAAGAAGGTACAAATGGAACATTTGTCCCTCACTTAAACAGTTTAAACAACTGATGTGCTGTCTGTGACAGTGAAAAGAGTCCTGCACTTAGCACATTGTTTAAACACCAGGGATTTTTTCATAATAAATTTCTCAGGAAAACTACTAAACTACAGCTGCCTAAGTAAACTATTAAACATCAACTAAGTATATACAGAAATGCTCTCTAACCTGGCTCACCAAAGCAAAGCTACAGGGAGCTTAAATCATCATCCCGGGTAGTGAGAAGGAACCGAGAAGGAGGCGGTGGACATGTCCCACTTATGCCCTCACCTGAGCGCATGAGGAGAGCAGGGACGTACACACTGGCTAATGGTACTGCTGGCAAAAATCTCCGACAAGTGCACAGGGTGAACACGCACCTGCAGAGGAATGTACATATGCACAGCCACTTGAAGGAGAACTTCTCTATCTGGTAGCTGTAGTAAACTTGTATCTTGCATTAAAATGGGACTCATAGCATATACTAAACTCAGTTATACAAACTTGACAGTATGGCTCAACTAACCTTAGTGAGATTGGAATGTACAATATCTTACGCATATAAAATATACTGGGTATATATATATATATATAGGGTCAGATCAATGGTCTAGTTTCCAGTCTTTTGACAGTAGACAGTGCCAGATGCCTCAGAGGGAATAAATAGAACAGGGCAATTTATCAAGTGATCATCCCCTGTCATCCAGTTCCAGCTTCTGGCAGACAGACGTTTAGGGACACCCAGAGCATGGGGTTGCATTCCTGACCATCTTGGCTATTAGCCATAGCTGGACCAATCCACCATGAATGTATCTAATACTTTTTTGAACCTAGTTATACTTTTGGCCTTCACAACATCCCCTGGCAACAAGTTCCACAGGATGACTATGCGTTGTGAGAAGTACTTCCTTATGTTTGTTTTAAACCTGCTGCCTATTAATTTCATTGGGTTCTTGCGTTAGGTGAAGAGGTAAACAACACTTCTCTATTAGCTTTCTCCTCAACATTCATGATTTTGTAGCCCTCCTTAGTCACTTGTTTTCCAAGCTGAAAAGTCCTAGCCTTTTAATCTCTTCTCATATGGTAGCTGTTCCATACCTCTAATAATTTTTGTTGCCTCTCTTTAGTTGATCTAATAACACGAGAATTAAAAGTCTCAACATTTTTTTTTTTAAAATACAGCTTGGAATTAATATTCTTAGCATGTTGGCTGTTAAATAATATATCTGAATTGTTCATTTATGTTACAGGAGTACTATTTTACTGAACTGATGAAAACTCAATAGACAAGGAACACGATTAATGCAAATATTAATCTCTTTGATCATTTCTGTTACATGCTTTGATCTCTGCAATCCATCTAAAAAGACCCCTCCACAGAGCTATCTATCTGTTTTGTCTTTGCCCTCAAATAAATTTGATCCAGATAAACTCTATGGACAATTAGAAATTAATGCTCACCAGAAGCTTGGGAAATTATGTTTCAGATCTATTTTAAATACATCCTACAGTACTTCTCTTCAACTGACCTCTCCAAGGATTTGAAAAACTACGCAAGACTAGATAAGGCCCTAATCTTGTAACTTGTTCTATGTGGGTGGAGACCTATTCCTGAAGTAACTGGGGCTCTACACAAATACAAGGACCTGTGCTCACACACCAAGCTACAGAACTGGGGTCTAAGGAAGTACTATTTACGTTTTTTCTTTTTTAATTCTTAAGGTGATAAATAATTATTTTAATCATCATAAGGTTAGTTGTGCTGAAATTTTGAATCCTGAAATATAAAATAAAGCACAAGAGAGGAACTAAATTAAAAAGATATCCTGAAAACTCTCACCAGCTTTCCTTTTGCACAACATAAATCCTACCAATAACTTTATATAAAATAGTTTATTTTCAACTATGACTGAATTTTCAGATTTTGGAATTAATTAGTTAAATGAGCCTTTGTATACAAGTCTGTTTTCTAAATTGCATTTTTCGTGGTTGGGTCATTCAAAAACAGGCTGATGGATTTTTACAAAATGTAACAAAACAAAGAAAAGTCCTTATGTCTATTAAAAAAACTAAAAAAAGTCAGCAGATCATTTTCTAATGATTTACAAGATGTTTAAGTGATTATCACACTTTTAAAATCTGCACAGAAATTTATGTTGCTCTTTATTATTATTTATATTACTGTTTTTCATGTTCTATGGATTGTATAAACATCTGCAGGATTTGGGATGTATTTGTGTTCTTTACCATACGTAAACATTCCAAGGGATGCAGATAAAATGTGACAATAGTCTTAGAAACAAATTTACCTCCAATGCCGCAAGTGTTTGAACATTCTGACCAGGCTGACCATTTGGAAAGCTGGCAGTTCACAGCACATTCCACAAGGCAATGAATGCTCAATTTTTCAGGTTTTTCCAAGTTTAACTGTATATAAAAAAACAAACAAACCTAAAATGTCACTTTGCTATTGCTGGTCATAAAAGTAGAAAACTGAAAATTCATAGTGACTAAAGTGATACTCCCAAGGTCACCATTTACAGGGAGATTTTTCAGCTGTAATAATAGCTTACATTTTTATGACATTTTACATCTCAAAGGCTCCCCAGACCCTTGCAAACTTTGGGCCCCATTCTGCAAATCATTATTCACATGACTTCAAAAGGACATAATCCTTTACTCATTGACTTCATTGGGACTGCTTGTGTACAGGGTCTGTAGAACTGAGTTCTATACACATACATGCATTACTCCATCATTGAAATCCTCCTTTAGGGTAGAAAGAAGAAGCTAGATGACTAATCCGTGCACATTATTATTCTGTAAAAAGCAACAGAGAGTCCTGTGGCACCTTTAAGACTAACAGATCTATTGGAGCATAAGCTTTCGTGGCTGAATGCCCACTTCGTCGGATGCATGACATTATTATTCTGGTACTCTTCTTATATTTTGGTTCCTGAAAACTTCTGACCCTAGCTAAATCCAATATTGATCATAGCAACTTATCTATGCCATCTAAATGGTAACTGCAAAGCTCCAGCTGGCAGCTTGGGGTACAGTGTCAGAGTACCGTAATTTCCAAAACAACTGAGCTGTATGTTAGTTTTTAAGCCATTTCTGTATTGTATTTATAAACTTCACCTGCTCACAGTAGTTCATATTCAGCGATTTTCCATCACTGCGCATACAGCTCAAAAGGCGTCTCTGAATCCCTTGTCCACAGGTTGCATTTTCACTTAGCTGACATGTACTCCAATCTAAAGATACAATGTAACTGCATTTAGTACAGCAAACCATCATTGCACTTCATTTTTATTTTGAATTACAAAAGTGAGTTAGTTTTCTTCATTTAACTGTGGGACTTTAGAACGTGAGCTCAGATCACGCTAAGAACAAAGCAGATAAAAGGAAGTTATTCTTAAAGAAAATAAGCAAGTCTGAATTGGGAAATTCACTATCATATCTCCAATGTCCCTTAAAAAAAACAACACATCAGAGTATGTCAAAAACTGTTTAATGCTGATACAGTGTATCGTTTGAAAACAGCTGGCACACGCAGAAGCCCACATTATTTGTCTGAAGTAAAATTTCAATTTAATAAAATAGCTATAAAAGTTTCTGAAGTGCTACTCTATTTTAATCTCTGTTGTCTCAAAGCAAAGCTCATCATCAAATGCAGCTTTGTCTAATAAAATATTTTCATTCTAGAAAAAACCTATTGCTTTTCTTTAGCTGTCTTCAACTGTGTGTTAAGCGCCTACAGTCAGTCTTGATTGTCACTGCGTCCTTCCAAAATTTTGTTAAAAAGGAAGCCAAACAAAAGTGAGCTTTTTAAAAAATAAGGATGAAAGAAAAAATAATGTGCTGTGCCTTACACCATTGAAAATCATGAACAATGCAAAGTGCGGTTCTGCTCTGAAAAGTGACCCTCCGAAAAAGGGTATTATGATGTTTCATGTTTGTCGCTCAATGGCTTCCAGTTCAAATGCGTTTGGATTATATGTAGAAATGCCACTTTTTCTAACTGCTAACCCTACAAATTTAGTCAAGGAAAGTATAGATGGGTTCTGTCCTCATGTATCGGCAGTAGCTGAATTGGCTAAAAAGAGGAAAACATTTGTCTGCAATTTTTTCCCCAAAACAGCTATACTCAGTTGTAATTAAGATTCTGAACAACAAATTTTACTCTCAAGTACATCTGTATAACCTATATTGTCTTTAAAGTATACTCTTGGTGTCATCTGGATATGACTGACTTCAATAATACTGACAATACACAAAAAAGAATAGACTATTTCATTCTCACTTATTTATGATGTTTTTGCAGTGATAATACAAGTAATAAAATCTTATCTTATCCAAACATGCACAGATTTATACATGTGCTTAGCTCTAATGAATTCAATGGAACTACTAACACATTTAAAGTTAAGCACCTGAAGGATTGGTATGTTATCATTGCAGTAAAGAGACATAACTAAATACAAAGAGCAGGTCTGCTTAGTAATAAGGTGTTTTTGTACATAATTATTTTTAAAAGTAGAACTGCACTTTAATATTATGCTTTAAATTGTCATGTCACATTCTTAACTTTGTAGCAAAGAGTGTATTGAGAAATATGATTCACAAGAAAAATGCAGGGTATTACAGTTCTGCTTACCTGTTAGATTGTACTGATATTGAAAGCAATTTTGATTGAGAACACAAGGTTGCATTTGTGAATCTTTAGGACAAGTCCTGGTATTTAAAGGAGATCTTAACACACGTCGAGTCCGTGTTTGCATAATATTGGGGTCACATACCTAGATAAAACATTGAATAGTACAAAAGATCTTAGTAAATAATATAGATATGTATCAGCTGTAGCTGTTACATATATATTGCTATTCTGGCATCAGACCTTATTTTATGTTACTTTTACCTTTGTGTTGTTTAAGCCATTTTAAATGTGTTCAATGTTTTTGTTTAAATGTGTGACCTGTTTTAAAGGCAGGATCAATAGTTAACAAATCCTTAACCCAGTCCTCCTAAGTCTTGGCATCTACTGTGCTCCTCTGTGAGATTATTGAAATATATATATAAAACTTTTCCAAATATCAATTCCATCTCTATGTATGAGTCCAATCAGGATAATGGGTTAAGGCAGATGGCCAAGAAATAATTTTAGAAGTTTTCTGCTTCACCCCCATGAGATCCCCAAGCAGAATTCTGTCACAATAAACATAAAGAAAAATGAGTTACTACAAGAATTTTTGTTTCCCTAGTTGTTATAGCTGAGCTAAAATGTGCCTCGCATCTGAAAGAGATGGAAGAGATGTCTATCTGGGACACAAGACTTCACTGAGTGACACTTACATCAGATGATTAATGCTTAAGCACTCCTTTCTCATGATTCTCAAAAAATCATTAACCATCTGCCAGTCATGTTATTTGTAACTTAAAGACCCCCACTTAAATAGATAGCATCATCTGATAGGAATCTTTAATACCAGGACTGTATGAAACATTATCAAGGAATATAGGATGACTGTTACCAAGTTGCATGTTAGAAACATTGTGAAGATTTAAAGCATATATTTTCTACTAGAAAGCAACAGAAGAAATTACAGCAGAGCATTCATTTATTGTATATTATTTTCTGCACATATTGTGTTTGACATTGTAGACAATATAGGGCCACATTTTCAAAAGCATGTGCTATATTATGTAGGAATCTGTGTGCCCATGCAAACTTAAATACAAATGAGCAAATCCTCATCTGTGCATACAAACCAGTCCTGGCATCTGCAAATTTCAGTTTCCCTGTACACGTCAGGTGCACCCAGAATTGTGTGTGCAATTTAGCATTCATGTTTTTGAAAAAAATGCTCTCCTAATTCTTTCAGCCTTGAAAGCTACGTGGAGGTTACCATGGAGCTGTAGGCAGCCATGCATGTTGATTATGTTGCAGATAGATCAAGTCAAGAGAGAACGTGGTCTGTTATGTGGGGCGCCTCTCATTTCCTCTATCTCCTTTTCCAATGAACAACATTCCTGTTTTACCAAAGCATTCTAGAGAGGCCTAAGAGAGCATGCTCCCACACATAAAAATATCCTGTTGCACTCCTCTGCTCTCTCCTCACCTCACTTGGGGCATCAGCCCCTACTCCTACATGTCTCCAAGAGAAGGATGGGGATGTACAGCCTGTGTCAAAGTATATGTGTGTCATGCTTTTGTAGGGTGAGTGGTCAATACTCATTTTGTCAATGTCCCAGGAGAAACAAAGTTGCAAGGCATCATGTCCTGATTTCCAGAGAAGGTGGAGGGCCTCTTTATGTCCCTCCCATTTGATCACTGGAGTGAAATGCTCCCTCACTCCCCATCGCATGATCTAACATCATTTGAAAGAGCTTTGGATAGATGGGCTCCCTTTTCTCTCTGACTTGATCTCCATATTGGAGCTGACAGCCAGAGAGATGCTTTCTTTTGCCTGTGCATCTGTTAACTTTTCTTTAGTGGCCAACTGAATGTCAGTCAGGTGGGGAAAAGTCTGAACCCTCTTAGGACAACAGTGTAAATAAATTGAGCATACTTAGTGCCTCCCCCAATATCAGCCAAATTGTCACAGACTCCCCCACCCCTGTACAGCTGCTTGGGCTCTTGTGTGCTGCTACCAAGAGGAAACAATCTTAGTGGTCTAGTTTCAATGACTGTGAGGTTTGCGGAGGCTAATTAGGGATACACAGAGTTAGCATTGTAAGCATCCTCTCCTACAATACATAGTCATGAGCATAGTTACTCTAAAGCCAATGGGATTATTTAAACGAGTAAGAATTATGTACAGGAAGAATGACTGCAGGATTGGGCCATAAAATAGACCCTATGAACAGAAGCTTTGCCATTGTCAATTAGAGCAGGACTGGACACACACTAAAAGGGGAACCAATAAAGCATGCTACTAAATGTTGGGGTACCACTGAAAGCACTAAACATCAAGGCCCAAAAACAAAAGCACCTCAAAAGTTGTAAGAGAAAACAAACGCTGACAAGATTTGGCAATAAACAAATGTAAGACTTTGGACTCTGTGTAATAAAAATCCCCTGACAAACCTATGTTTGGAAAAGATAAAGAAATGCTGAAGGATTATAGCTTGCTTTGCACCAATAATCATAGAGCGCTCTGCAACCCTCCACTCTGTCCCCAATAGACAAAGGGGTAACATATACTGACTTATAACACATATATAAAATGAAGGATTGCTAAATGGTAAAGTTAAGAGCTTGGTTAGTTATATTTTAATGATTTATAATTATGGACAGGGAATGAGTATTGTGACAGACCCAGACCAATGGGGTATAGGAGTCTGGTAGAGGACAAATATACTGGTCACTGGATGAGTAGTTTTCTGTTCCCTGAGTGACCAGAGCAGGGGCTGCACTAGAGTAATCAGGAACCGGCTAGAACCAGTTAAGGCAGGCTAATTAGGACACCTGGAGCCAATTAAGAAGAAGCTGCTAGAATCAATTAAGGCAGGCTAATCAGGGCACCTGGGTTTTAAAAGGAGCTCACTTCAGTTTGTGGTGAGGAGCAAGAGGTGCAAGGAGCTGAGAGTGAGAGGGTGTGCTGCTGGAGGACTGAGGAGCACAAGCGTTATCAGACACCAGGAGGAAGGTCCTGTGGTGAGAATAAGGTAGGTGTTTGGAGGAGGCCATGGGGAAGTAGCCCAGGGAGTTGTAGCTGTCATGCAGCTGTTACAGGAGGCAGTATAGACAGCTGTACTCCACAGGGCCCTGGGCTGGAACCCGGAGTAGAGGGCGGGCCCGGGTTCCCCCCAAACCTCCCAATTGACCTGGACTGTGGGTTCTTCCAGAGGGGAAGGTCTCTGGGCTGTTCCCCAACCCACATGGTGAATCTCTGAGGCAAGAAAATCAGGTAGTCACAGTATAGATTAGGTAAGGCCAAGGTTTTTCTGGCATAAGTGTGGTTTTGCCACTTCTTCTCTGACATAGAATCATTGGCTGGTGTACTTAAAATTAGGTTACTTCTGACAGAACAACAGTAGTAGCTTGTGCCAGAAGTTTTGAGGTGAAAACACACAGACCTGTAACAAGAAGAAACCTTTTACTGGGAAAACTCATGACATAAAACCTACATAAATAACAACAAAACTGCAGAAATTATGTAAACTAAAGTTTTGCATACGTAATGTACGGGTTCCATAAAACCCGAAGGGGTCATGACCCCCAGCTTCTCCTCCCTTCCCCCAAATTTCCCCACCAGTTGCTGTCCCGGCCTGTCAGGGTAAGCCGCTGGTGGGACGGGACACTTTGTTTACTTAGGTTTACTTCCATGCCTGCAGACACTCGAGGTAAACAAACCGTCTCGGCCCGCCAGCGGCTTATCCTGATGGCTCGGGAGCCAAAGCTTGCCGACCTCTGAATTATAGGGTTGGCTTATGAATGGGTCATAAAAATTTGCCATTTTTACTTATCCATCTTGGGAGCGTCAGCTTATAAACGAACCGGCTTATGATCGAGTATATACAGTAATTCATGACATGTTAGTCCTAAAGACTGCTCAAAAGAAGAACAATAAAGATATCAAGGAAACTCTGGACAGCAAGATGTAAGAAACCTTCTATTTTTCACAAATGCTTGGGAATTTCAAATACCATTCTTCAATAAATCATATTGAGATCTATTTTCAAATTTAAAAACTTTTTATAGAGATATCAGTTTAAAAACCACAGCCTTATTGCTTTGCAACTGCCAGTGAATACTGAACTGAATGTGGGAGAAAATATGAGTAATGCCCTTATTATGAATATTAAAAAGCAATGTCACGGCATTGCAGCACAAATTCTCACCTCAGTTAGGCTGTTGTAAATCTAAAACATGTTCCCTCACATCAGTGGAGCTCCTCCCAATTTATACCAGTCTAAGTGAGAGCAGAATCTGTCCCGATCTTGGAAAGCAGCCAGTTATAGCTCAGCTGAATGCACTTGCCCAGTGTTAAGGGAATACTGTTATGTTCTTATAGTTAGTTATTTATCACCTTGTCAAATAGTTTTACATGGTAATCTTATTGAAATGTACATTGTTATTCAGGAAACAGTCATCTACTCATCTAAAATAAGCAATTGTTCTTAATTATCTGAAAACTAATCCCGTGATAAGTGTCTACCAATAGTTTATTACCTTTCTTGCAATTAATTTGGTTTTGTGTCCTCACAGGAAAGAATAACTTAAATGATTTGCCAATAAAAATCAAAGAAGGTATCTCAGTAGACACTCCTAGTTAGTGTTCTTCTGCATAACTTTACTTTACAAAAATCAATAAATGTGCTCAAAGAAGCAGATATGTGCCGGCTCTGAAATACCTGCTTCTGTTTCCTTCAACAGGATAATATGCAGGCAGAAAATATGTACTCTTCGCAGGGATATAGCATCATCCAGTTGTGCATGATTATAGGAGATTAACATAACTCAGCACAGCACGTTGTATATGCTGTCAAATTGGAACACAAATTTATCGGAAAGCAGGGCTATTTTCCCTCTCAGGTATCTTCCTAGCCACAGCAGGTAGCAGAACAGCCATGATTCAAACAGGTCAGAGTACATCTTGCATTTACTGATATCCAAATAAATAAGTAGTTTGCTGTGGCTTTGATAGCCTTCATTTTGATCAGTTGTGCTGATGAGCCATGATGTTTGGAAACAACAATATCAACAACAAACTAAATGCTTCAACTGTCTCTGAAAAATAAGAGCTTAAAGGGAAAACGTTCAACTGATCAGGCTGAGTCTATGGGAAACATGCAAAAATGCAACCTATGCCAACTATAACTAATATTCTGTAGCATTATTTGTTAAATTTCCCTTTACCTAAGTTGAAAAGTCAGGGTAGTACTAGAATTGATTTTCTGGCCTTACTCTTTCATGTTATCTATTTAAAAAATTGAAGCAAATATTTTTGGACTGTGAAAGCGGCAGGAGGGAATGACTTGCAATTAAAAAAATTAAGGCTGGTATTTTCAAAGCTCCCTTTTGCGCCTGAGTACTCAAATCCCATGGAACTTCAGTGAGATTTGGATACCTAACTCTTTTAGGAACCTTTGAAAATCCAGCCTAGAAGAATAAAATATTTACAGTCTGGTTAATCAACTAGGATGGGTATAACAGTGTGTGAGTAGTTTACAGGTATAAATAGTAAACACTAAGAAGAGAGAGGGATTGGTTAGGGTGATACACAGCAGGTGTGAAGTAAACAAACATTTAGCTTGCGTACCAGGAAAAACTCCCAATGGTGATATTATTAGTATCCTAATCACTAGCTGTTTATATCATTAGATCCTGCATTGGGATCTGCTAGTGCAGACTTCTGTACCTGTTAGAGTCACACTGATGTCAGTCGGACTTTGCACATGGGTGCAGAGTGCACATTAGTGTGTTTGGAAGGGAGACTTAAGCAGCTCTGCAAACCTATGAGTGTCTGTATGTAACCATTACGAAATGCGTCCCCACCCCAAAGAGCTTACTATCTAAACTAGACAACATGCACAACTAGGAAAGATACAGTTTGGAGAAATAAGAGTGTGGAGAAATTATCTGAGGAAAACAAACTAGGAATAATTCCTGGAAGGAATGGATTTTGAAGAGGGATTTGTGGCAGGCTAGAGATACACATGAAGAGAGATTGATACAAGAGCAGGGGCCACAAAGCTCAGAGTGAAGAAGATGAAGGGAAAGAGCGACTATTGGGAGTATAGGGAGGGAGAGGAGAAGAGGGAAGGAGCTATGAGCAAGGACAAGTTTTTGTATGGTCTTAAAGATGAAGAAGAGGCGCTTGAGTTTGATCTCATAAAAGAAAGGAAAGAATTCAGTGTTGACTGGAGGTGACATGGTTGGAAGGGCTGAGCAGGAACATGAATTCAGCAGCTTTTCTGGTTGACTGGAAATAAGAGAGGAGGGTCAGGCAGGGGATGGATCCTGTGATTAAGGGGAGTGAAGCCCAAGGCATGGGCAGAGATTTGGATAGTGCAGAGAGAGGGGAAAGGATAGTATTATAAAGGAAGAAATTATAAGATATCATGAGAGCTTTGCTCTGAAATGCTGCTCTGAGAGAAATGTTAGAGTCCTCATATTTTGAGATATCTGCTGCTAGGCTGAAGAAAGCAGTAGGAAATATACCCAGGGAAAAACTCTGTTTTAGAAGGGGATGGGTTAGATAAGACTTAACAGTTCTCATTCATTGCTAATGTATATGAATTTATATTTTTCATACAAAAGAATTACTGAGATTCAACAGCATCTTACAGAGTTTCTTCACTTCTGACAAATCTTAGTCCATTAAATAGATGTCATAACTGAATGTCTTTTCAAAGAGTTTGTTTTCTCTCCTAGTGTTCTAGTAATAACTATTATTTTCTTTGATCAAGGATTAATCTTCTTTTTACTAGTTAGGTAAGTGATTATCCCTTGGTAAGGTAGTCCCAGTTGGTTCGTGCCCTGCATGAGCTTATGTTTTTTGTAGAGGAAAATAATTGTAACTTGAATCTACACTATAATTTGCATGATATTTGTACTGATAAACACTGGTTTCTTTCCACACAGTGGGCTACTGGTGGGTGTAAAGCTGAAAGGTGGGGAGGGGAAAAAAGTGATGCAACCAAAAGACTGCAGATTCAGGGTCTGAAAACAAAATACACTGTTATTAAAGGATTTATGGGAATTAAGTGCCTAACTACTGTATGTGCCTTTAAAAATCTCCTTTTTAATGTCTACTATTCGTTTGCACCATGTAGTTACATATCCCATGAATAATATTTTTACCCAATTCACTGCGGGGGGGGGAGGGAATTATTTGTAGGTGAAACATTTAGCCTACAAAAATGAAGGCAGAGCTGGGGCTTAATTGAAAACCCTTTACAAATAAGTTCCAAGACAAGGTCCCTGACAATCCAGGCACCCAATCCTGCTTTCACTGAAACGAACGGTAATTCTGGTCTTAACTTCAATGGTAATAGGCTCAGGCCCTAAAATTAGGGTATGTGTACACTACCTGCCGGATCGGCGGGCAGCGATAGATCCAGCGGGGATCGATTTATTGTGTCTAGTCTAGACATGATAAATCAACCCCTGAGCACTCTCCCGTCGACTCCTGTACTCCAGCGCCGTGAGAGGCGCAGGCAGAGTCGATGGGGGACCAGCAGAAGTCAACTCATCACGGCGAAGACACCACGGTAAGTCAATCTAAGTACGTCGACTTCAGCTACGTTATTCACGTAGCTGAAGTTGCGTAACTTAGATCGATCCCATGCCTAGTGTAGACCAGGGCTTAGAGTCTGAAGTCAGTAACACTTTCACTTGCACAAGTGTGTCAGACTCAGCTGCAAGGAGTTTCCTTAGCCACATAACGTGACTGACGTGAGCACCTTCCAATTCCTATCTCTATATGACATGTATGGTGTTGAAATGGACTCAGAGATTAGTTTATACAAACTACCAAAATACAAAAGCATGCGAGAAGCAAACCATTTCAAAACCAGATGGGATCAGCCTGTGCCCCAAAAGCGCAGTCACTTCAAAAGCTGTGAAAGACATCATCTTAATTACAACGGAGCAAATCTTGGTAAATATAACTACTGTATTTCTTGTAATCCGCTGTGACCACTTGGCCCCACTATAAGCTAACACAAAAGGAAGTACAGGTATAATCAAGCACAGAGAATCCACCTTTGTTTTGACAAAGAGAAGACATTTATATAACATAATAAAAGTTTGTTGTGGAAGAGGATGGTAAAAGACGAGGAATAAAATTGTAAGGCTATAAAATGCTAAGTTGCCAGGTATGAGTATATCTAACAGTCCCTTGCATATCACAATTTAAGCCTTGTTTATGATTCAGAAATGAGTTATCTATCGATGTACCTAGGTTCTCATAACCATGCAGTACAAAAGTTGTAACACATTAGCCAATGCATTTAATTTATTGAAATGCTTGTGGATTGCACTATACATGGCTAGCTACATTATGTTTAACAAACTACTCAAAGAGACGTGCAACTCTTAAACTTGAGTACGTGCAGCCGTAGCAAGTGGTTTTGACCAGTTTTAACTGTTATGAGCCATTCATCATAATCTTCATGAAGATGTAAATGTTCTATACAATAACATGACTAGTCCATTATAATATAAATGTATTAGCCTATACTGTTCATGTGGGGCTTTCTGCACTCTGTAATTTTTTAAAAGGCATCGATCAGTTCATTCATCCTGTACTTATTAAAATAGTTATTCTTTCCTCACTGATTTTCAGGTAAACTTTAAAATAAAGCAAGCAACCTGGGCTATACTGCACAGTTATATAAAAGCAGACCTAGGAAATGTATTTAGCAATAATAACTAGCACTTATATGGTGCTTTACACTTTTAAAGCACTGTACAACATCTCTTTCAGGTACATTTTCCTCATTTAACAGGTGGGAAAACAAAGAGCGAGAGCAGTACTTCTGACCTCATTTATATCAATGCAATTTCATTGATTTCAAGAGGGTGGCATGTGTGTAACTGCAGGAAGTATTTGGCCCAAACAGGCTAAGTGATTTGCCCAAAGCATACATAGTTAGTGGCAGAGCTGAGGTTAGAAATCCAGTATTTCTCGCTACCACTCCATTACTTAAACTACAAAACTTTGCACTCATTTATCCACAGGTACAGCGCCAACAGAAATAGTGTACAGTTTCCCCATAATGTCCCCTGACTAGAATACTTCCCACCCTGGACTTGGATAGCCCATCTCTAGTTTTGGAAATATAATTCCATGTCTATTTAATTCTTTACTCCAGTCTCTGTGTCTTGAAGCCTCTGAACAGACTACTGATAAAGGTATCAGTTGTGATGAAAACTATAGTAATGTATACAGTTGTCTATCAAGAACAGAAATGAGACCACTATTTCATTTCCAACTGCCTCTGTAGGGAAAGCATTTCCAATCACCACCAATTCAGACCTGTCATTTAAAATTAAAGTCCCTGCCAAGTCTACAAGCCAACCACATCTCTTGCTCCCACTTTTAAAATCAGTCACTATTTAAACACTATACAGATTTAAGAAAATAATAACTTGATTGTCACATCTATAGCGCCACACATTGGTATTGATCCATGAGGAGAACAACCACTAAAGTAGGAACAGCTGCTCTCACTGAGTATATATGTAACCTTGTATAATTAACTAATTTCAGACTCTTTAATGTAAATGCCAACAGCTGAGGCAAACAAGGAGGTCACTCAGATCTGATATGGGGGCTAAGACTGTTATCAGCATGATAGCAGAGAGCTAACAAAATAAAATTGAGATAATTATTCCAGGGACTTGCAGCACAACTTGCATATTAACTCAGCTTAAGAATGCTTTGATGAATTCAATTGAAGTCAATTAATTACATTTCCAAGTCAGATGAATACACAGTCAAAACACTGTAGGTACTGCATGTTATTTGATCACTGAATATTTAACAGAGATGGCAGAGTTTCAGTTTCTGGACTGTTTAGCTAGTTCTTTGAGCAATCAAATGATGTCTGAACACATTATTATAACTGGAACTAATATGAAATCTCTATAGCCAAATGCAAGTCAATCTAATTTCTTAATGATTTTTCAAAACAGGCAAGCTTCAAACTGTTTTTATTTTGAACTGAATTAAAGCCTTCATGTTGAAACTACATGGATGTTCCTTAGTTACAAAGAAGAAAACTTTATGGGCCAGAAGACAGTCTTCAACCAGTGGAAGCCATGTTGGATTTACTCCTTACTGATAAGAGAATGTCAGAATAATAGGGAAGCTCAGAATAAGTAACCTTGAGCTCACTGAGTTCAGCAAAGAAAGGAATGGAATCATAGACAGCAACATTCAAGTATTAGATTTCAGAAAGGCACATTTTGGGAAAGGTAGCGTACAATGGGAAGAAGTATTAAAATCCACCAATGAGCAGTAATGGTGGGAAATCCCTATAGGTGATCCATAAAGGTACTATAACCAAAGTACAACAAACTGCAGTTCAACTGGGAAAAAAAGAATGCAAGATGGAGCTGCAGAAAAATCTGAAATGAATCAAAACCACACTGGAAACAGAAAAGGGAGTGAGCAAACAAACAAAAATTCTTAGAATCAGAGGAGGTGTCCAGAAAAGAGAAGAGCAGGGGGAAAAAAATCAAAGTTTATGAAAACCAAAGAAATATAACTAAGGCCTTTTACAAATATATCACGTGAAAGAAGTATTGAGGAGTTCATTGTTTGAGCACTGACCACTTTCAAGTCCGACTGATTTCAAGAGGAGTCAAGGGCACACAGCGTCTTGAAGGACTAAAAAGTACACCACAGAGAACAATCCTTCATTGACAAGGGATAGACTGAATGATCTAAGAGGTCCATGTCCAACTGCTATGATTCTGTGAATCTCCTACTGAAATGAGTTTATTATCAATCATTATCCAAACCACTTGAATTCAAGAAAATGCAGTACACCAAGGTGTCTGGGAAGGAATTCTACCATGACAAGAATCATAATCAAGTATTTTTCAATCTAAGACTCACAGGGGTGGGTCATTTCAGAGGTAGCTATGACATGGTGTCCATTTAGTCCTGTCAACTGCTAAGAAGTTTCATGAACACTGACTATTCTCAAGAGAGCCACAAATATCATGGGGATGTAGAAGCAAATCTTGTGAGTCTACAATTTTCCACAATGCATTATGGCAACCTGTCTCACAAAAATCTATCACTAAATGTGTGTGAAATATTTCAAACCATTTTATATATATATATATATATACACACCCACACTAAAAGGCTGAGTTTTTTTCTTTTGCATTTTGATACAATCTCATTCAAAATTTTGATAAATATTTGAATAAATCATGTATCCAATTTCTTGAAAATAGTTCCATTTTTTAAGTGAAAACGGCCTTGCATTGAAAGCCAAAAACTTGTTTCACACATTTTCAGTTTGAAAACAGCCATTTTGTTGCAATTTTGAATAAAGCAAAAGTGTGAGGGTTGAAAATTGCATTCAACAAAACAGCAACCTCTGTTGTATATAATTCTACCAAACAAAAGATTTTAATTTCACTTAAGTTTAGCTATGACTGTACCTTGTCCTCTCAGAAATCAGTACAAACCTTAACTCAGTCATCATTTTCAATATCTTCTTTAAAAGGGCTCAGTACTGCACCACAGCAGTCAGTGGAAGTTTTCCCATTGATTTTAATGGGAGGAAGATCAGGCCGCATATGTATAATTTTGACAATCATGCTTTGCCTTGAGAGTATACTAATAGATCCATGATTAATAAATTTGCTATCCCCTATTTTAAATGTGTCATAATCTAACCCAAAATCATTTAAAATAATTTTACAGTTCTACCACTGAAGTTTTTTTAAAAAGAGCAATAAAATATAGGGATGGATGGCTCAAAAACAGAACTTTAACCATCTGGATGATGCATTAATATCTATTTGGTATCAACCAAACATTGTTATTGTCCGATGTGTTTTTGGTGACCTAAATGGAATGAGAAAATGGTTCAGTTCATTTCTTTGTGGACAGCTGTCCACACTACAAAAACAGTAACTGGCAGCAGTGTTGGCAGTGTCAGTAGGGAGCCCATGGATTTGACATACTTTGAAATGAAAATATGTTATCACTCCTAGAAGAAGATTGTTTGAAATATGGTGGCTGAAATGTCATGAGGAAGCATGCACTACCATTGTTCATGCTGTGCTTATCCTGTGGGTAAATAAAGGTCACAATAACAAATGCCTTCACTTTGTGCATACAAAATACTTGTGTGTACACTTTACACATTCGAAAGCTATTCACGTGCAAATGTCTGCACCTGCAAAACTTGGGCACATGTATGTATAGGTGCATATGCAAGAAGCATGGTAGAGGCCTTGCTGAAAATGTACCCCTTAGTATCTCAATCTGTTTTTCATTGGTCACTTTGTGTATACATACTACAACCACCTCCAATTTCTTCATGTCTGCTGTCAGCAACACCATTGTCAATATGAGCAACTATTCTAGAAATTTGTAAAAGCCACGCTGATTTGCTTTTCACTCTTTGATAGAGCCTTGTTTACTCTGTAGTGTCCAAACTTATTTTATTCCAAAAGTGGTGCCGCTATAGAAAATTGTCAGATCCTAAGTTTGTCTGTCAACTAGTGCTGTTAATAATAATTTGCATCCATATAGCAACTTTCTTCAAAGGATATCAGTGCATTTTACAATCACCATTTAATTAAACCTCCAAGCAACTTGTGAAGAAGGTGTTATTAATTATTATACCCATTTTAGAAATGATTAAATTGAAATACAAGGAGGTTAAGTGATTTTCCCAAGATCACAAAGTGCGTCAGTGAACAGAAATGAGAACTGAGGCATCCTGATTCCCAGTTTTCTACTCGAATCATCATATTCCCTATCTTCCTATAGTATTTGCTTTACTGAAGTATCTGAGATACAGACCAAGATATTCCAGTTCTACTCAGGATCCCCATCTCTTCAAAGTCTCCAAAGTGGTCTCATAGTTCTGTCATGACTGGTGAGGCACAGAGCACTTCTTGCATGGCACGGAGGGCTTTGAACTCCCACTGAGCCAATGTCCTTTGACTATGGGGCAAGTGACAAGTCCTGAGTTCTCATTTCAGTTCTCTGACTCAGTTTGACACTTTGGGAGTTGAGGGCATTCAGCACCTCATTGGTTGAGTCTGTATCACCTAAAATACCTGTTATTTTGCTTAATGAAATATAACAGTAGGATTTTTAAATGTGCTCAGCGTCGCCTAGCTCTGTTCTCACTGAAGTTATCACTGACTCATATGAGAGCTATGTTAGGCCAATAGTGAACAATTCTGAAAAATTTACCCACGAAGACCCGTGCCCTCTTTGCTGTTAAGAAACAGAGCTGTTTAATTATCTGTGTTACTCAAAATAGCATAGGAGTTGAATGTCTTGGTGACTCTCTAAAATGCTTGAAGAAAGGATCATCTTCATTTCACAATTTACATCAAGTATTCAGAGTCCTCTGTGCACAGATTTCAGTCTGAGTTAATATGCCAACTAGAGATACTGAAGTTACACCTCAAAGACCTGGATAACTCCTGACACAGGATACCCATTGAACTGAAGTCAGGGTGGATATTTAATTACTGTAGTACAGCTGCCCTGGAAGAGGTTTTGCTGGGTCAGTACTGGAAATTTTGTTTCACTGGTGCGGTCATGTAATTTTTGTAGCAGTGTGGTCAGAAATGATATTTTATCACAGTGGTTAAAAGTTGGAGATTTTTTTAACCTCTGAGTTTCAACATGCTCATCATAAAAGGTGACATGCATTGCTTTTTCCTAAAATAATCCTTGTCCCCGCCTGAAAGAAAACCTGATGTCTATTTCTGTTCTTTTTAGCACAAAGTTTAAGACCTCATGCATTTGGCAGTTCAAAATGTTATGACTGAGACTTGGTCCAGCTTTTATTCCTTAGAAGCCAAAGTACCTTCTCTACCACGGGAATCCTCTTTCATGTCACCACTTGAATGGTTGGCTTAGTGATAGAGCTGAAAACTGAGTCTCTGTTTGATTAGTAGATTGTACTTGGAACATCATTTAATAAGTCTCAGACCCAAACAAGCTACTGCCTACACTTAATATTCCCACCCATTAGTTGTCATTAGCTTGTTAGGCAAGCTGTATATACAGTTCAGGAATATAAATCCAGAACATAATTTCCTAAAGCTAAACTCACTGGTTTTCCTTCACTGAAGTGTATTTAAACTAACAGTATATTTCATTTAGCTTACATAGTGTCTTGGCCAAGATTCACAATGCAGGAGGACTAGCTGGATCACCAGCCAGGACACTACACCACAATCACACTCCACAATATTTCCTCCCCTGTGCAGATTTTCCCCAACCTAGAACCAGACACCTGCCTCCTTACTACAGAGTCTCCTCACACAGATCCTTGTGCTGGTCTAAGTTGTGGGTTGGTAGTATTCATAGGTGCAAACAAATGTGATCCTGTAATTCTTATTCACATGAGTAGCCCCATTAAGCATGTGGGACAACTTATAGTAGTAAGAACTATGTTTGTTAGTTGCTTTTGCAAGATCAGACCCTCAGTTTGTAAACTCTTCAAGACAAAGATCTGTTATTTTATGTCTGTTATGCAAATATATATATGTATTCCTCCCTTTCACAGTAAGTGGGTAGCATAATTTCTAAAAACAAACAGTCTGTTCAGTAAACTGAATTGATGCTGACACTTCTAATGCCCTAAAATTTCTGGTTTAGCACCTTCCAATGGTGAGTCTGTTACACAACATCGGACAAAGGGGAAACATTTACAGAGTTGGTCATTCCATGATAGCATGAAGAACATTTATTTCCATTCCTGGAAAGACTCCCTGGTGAGGAAAAAGACATTTCCCAAGACTAGCTGCTGCTATCACAGTGGGAGTTTGAAAAGCTATCCAAGAAACAGATATGGGTTTGGAACAAAGTGTTATACTGCATCAAAGCTCTGCTGCACTAGGGTTAAGAACAGGAATGAAAATACAATTTTTATTTGACATGTCCCCATGTGGAAGGAGAGAAGCTTGCCTGACTGTGCAAGGAAACTTTCTGTGCCTGCAGTAATGGAAACACATGCCCAATAGTTGCTCACACTTTTGATAATGAACCCTATAACACAGGAACAATGTTTATCTGTCATTTAAGTACAGTGCTCTCATATAGATAAATTACACAAGACAGGTGTGTTACAAAACCTGTCTTGATTTTTCTAAGTTAAAATAATAAAGTAAAGCTGGGCAATTATTGTGTGAATCATAACACTGGTGACTGAGAAACACTCTGCTATGTCATACCCACCAGGACCAGAAATCTGCACAAGATTCAGAGTTTCCTTCCATCCTTCTCTGGGAGGGAGTGTTTGGGGGTGACGTCATGGATGTAGTGACACTTACAAAGAGCACGGGCATTTGGATAGTGGCCTTTGCACAATTCACAGTCCTCTCCTTTCCTCATGGCACTATAGCTCAATCATGCAACAATGGGCTTCTCACTAATTGCTGTCCCAAACACTGTCTCAAGAGTGTTTCAAGGTGTGGAGAAGGAAGCAGTGCTAGATAATGCAATTCTCTGCAGGTTTGAGGGGGGGAAAGCAGTCATCCTCTCAGCCCCAACCTTGCTTTGCCCAGAGCCAGGTGGCTCCAATGCTATGAGAGTTATATAACTCCCCTATAAAACACTTCCCTGTGTCCAGCATAGATGGCCATTCTGGGATCAGGAGTCAGCAGGAGATATGCCATGGAGCTGCTGCTCTCTATCCTCTTTGTACCTGCTTTGGTACCAGTCCAAACGGAGGTGCAATCTGGCCATCTGTCATAAATAATCACTATGTGTTTTTCTAATTAGTTTTTCTAAGGCAAAGTCTTTGGCGAAATAGCTAACATCTAAAAACATCAAGATTTAACCAGTCTGGATGTAGAATCCATTGAGCTTGACTTCCTTGGAAAGTCAGTTATCCTTGCTACTGAAACATGTGTACTATATAAAGGGAGCCTAAAGTGACTCAAGAAGAGGAAACTGAGAAGAAGGCATGAAAACATTCCCTTAAGAGACACTGTAAAATCCATTTACCTGTGGACACTGGCTCCACTGTCCCCAGTCAGACATTACACACTCATTAGGGCAGTAAAGAGTACACTTTTGGGCTTCATTAGGGATTTCAGACTGATCACACAGCGTAATGGGCACAGTCTCGCCTTCACCATCCTCAGCAGTATTTACACATCTACAGGGAGAAAATTAATAATCAATTACATCTGGTAGATAACAGCTTAAGGTATAGAACAACAGGGGTGCTTATTGACAACAGATCTGTATGTTTCCAAATGAGCCATTATATATACACCATGGGTCTGCACAGTAAACCCGATCAAACCATTTGTTACAAATAATATTAATTATGAATTTAGAGAATTGTTTTCAAACCTATGCTAACTCAATGCGGACTTCCTGTATGCATTTGTTATTTGTAAATATTCAATAATAATTGAATAATTTTAAACTATGAGATGCAAGCTTTAAATTTTGACTTCTTGCTTTGTGTGGTTGCCATGTGAATATGAATAAATAATTGGTCACCTATGTCACATGATATTATTTCTGCTCCCTGACTGGAAGACAGTGTTTTAAAGAGGAGACTATGAAATAATAAACACACTTCCAGAACAAATTTTTGGAGGAATAATCACTAGTAACATTCATAAAAAGTTGAAGATAGAGGAATACTTTCCTGAATAATTAGTGGTTGCATGAAATACTTGCAAATGATTAATATTACTCCATAAATCGCAGTGAACTGAATGTGGTGGTTTTATTTGAAAAAAATATTAGTGAATCCAAATTTTTCCTTATTGTTGTTTAGCCTGCTCTACTATATATCTGGAATGTCAAAGGAAGAGTTCCAATTTAGGCACTGTATGACTTTAAAGAGGTCATGATCATAACATTCTATAGGTGCTTGGCTGGCTGGTTCTTGCTTACATGCTCAGGGTCTAGCTAATCACCATATGTGGGGTCAGAAAGGAATTTTCTCCAGAGCAGATTGGCAGTGATCTTGGGGAATTTTTGCCTTCCTCTGCAGCATGTGGGTTCAGGTCACTTGCCAGGATTATCTGAGTACATCTCACCTAATCATTTCCCAGCCATTGCAAGGGCCTCGGGCACTGGTGAACCTTGGTCCCTCCTATTCTGTCTGTGGCTCATAATAGACTAGTCTCCTGCAGGTTGTAATACTTTGGTCTCATTTCAGTTGTTAGGTTAGTGTGCAGGTGCTAGGTGGTGTTGGTGACCTATGATGTACAGGAGGTCAGACTAGATGATCTAATAGTCCCTTCTGACCTTTAACTCTATGACTATGAATAAAACTGCATTTGAGGGCAGCTTTGTCTGTAAACCTTTAAATGTCAATGCACACCTCTTTCCACTTCAGAGATGTTGGACATTCACGTTCATAAATCCAGTTACTTTTTCCTTATGAAAAAAAAGTTTTAGCTTCTGTATATTTAAAATAATTATGCCTTTCTTTTCACGCACCTGATTTTTCTAGTTTGTATTCCGTCTCCACAGTGGAGGGAATTTTGTTCGCTGTTGATTTTGCATGGAGACCATGGTTCTACTACCCAGGAATACTGATTGCACTCAGTGTAACATGGGACTGCCTCATACACCTGCCAGGGAAAAGAATCAAAATTATTCATTTGAACCACTGAGTATCTCCACAGAAATGCCTTAGGAAAACAACAATAAAAAGGACACCACTGAAAAACACCCCTGATTATGTTTGTTATACTAAAAATGGTGTAAAAGATTTAAATTCATTGATTCACTATTGACTTGCTGAAAGATGTGCAAATATGTAATGAATTATATGGATGTAGCATCTCTAGAAAAAAGAATAAATAAAAAGCTATTTTCTAAAGCCTGAACAAGAATTCCATTACAATTTCATTTGCTCAGACTCCTCACACATCATCTATCAGGTGTCCCTTCCCACAATTATACAGCATATTGTATCCTTAGACTCCTTTAAGACACTAACTGAAATATAAGAAGCATTTACTTTTTGCATTTAGTGTGTCCTTATAAGTCATTCGCTGTACAGAAATGAAATTTTACGCATTCTGAGCATTTTTTAAACAAAAAATTGTAAATACATTTCCCCCTAACAGCCACTTAACTTCCATATGTCTTCCAGGCAAACACTATTGTGTATTCATGTGAACTCTGTTTTCTTCATGTAAAGAATACATCTGAAAGCCTGAAAAATGTTTACAACAGCTATTCAAGCTTTAGGAACACTGTACGGAGAAACATTATATAAAAGTGTGTTTTTATGTTTAAATTAATAAATGTATTAACATTGTTTTCAAGGAATACTTTAACGGGCAGCTTCCTGTGCATTTAGTTTGGTTGTATTTCACTGAACTTGGCCAATAAATCCAGCTTGCCTGCATAATTGAAGCTGAACTTTTAAGACACAGTGCTCTCCATTGCTCATTATGAAACACAATACACCATGCTGGAAAAAAAAAAAAAAAAAAACTGCATATAAGATATTGCTCTCCAGCACACCAAAATCTTCTTTGTCTTCCTGCTGGGGAACAGCTCTATTCTGACAATTACAATGACTGTAACTCATACCTTTTCTTACAAAATGAGAAACTTTTACCATACTGTTGTAGTTCACAATTTCATTAAAAAATGGCAGATGATGTCCATTCATGTTCTGGCATTAACAATAAGGAAGCCTTATTTGCAATATTTTTTTTTGGGGGGGGGGGAAGAGGACTAGAGATAAAGTACTGTATAATGGAAAACAAGATTGGTGCAGTGTCTGCATGTTGGTTGCAAATCAAATGAATAAGAGAATATTTATTTTCTATTCCTAAGGTGCTTTTTAACAATGTCAGAAACTAATTTTAACTGTAGGCCTGTCTCCAGCTCTGTGTATACAGTGTTCAGGTTTAGCTGAAAGGGGCATGAGATAAACTGAAAAGTGAAAATATGTGAGGACAAAATGAAAGAAGACAGAGGAATGGAAGCGAGGATTGGTGAGAGGAAAGTAAGGCTTTAACTAGTAAAAGAATCATATTTCATGCCATGAAAGCTGAAATGGGAAACGGGAGGGTCAGAAGCCAATTGCTGTTAGAACAAGGAGGTGATAACTGCAACAAAGAAGTCAGCTTAGAAGGATGTGATAAGAGGAGAGAGATAAGAAGTGTAGCTATTTAAAAATAATGGAAATGAATAAAAATGGAAGGAAAAGCAACAAATCTCAATTATTGAGCCTGTGGATCAAGGATGACAGGATATAACAAAGGCCCTACTTCAGGGACAATAAAAGTTTGTTCATGGGTGGGATGTGTTCTTTCTGCATATTTTTAAGCCTGAGTCATATTTCAAGCTCTGTGTGCACATAACAATGGGCCAGGTTCACTCGTGCTAATACATGGGGCTGAAAATTACACTTCCATGTAATAACTACATGCCAGTACAGAGCCACCATAAATAAGGGCAAGTGGCATTACACTGGCACCCTTATCTTGGTGTTTCTGGAGATGGAGGAGGATAATTTTATGTTTCCAACTTCATCTCTCACCAGAGGGATGGGGGTCTTGCACAAAGTTCACTATCAGCTCGCATTGCACAGCAACTAGTGAATCTGAGCTAATCATGTCTTTACAATGAGGCACTGACATATATAAGGTTCAGGGATACTTAGATCTGTGGCTAGGGAGCTAATATAAATAGTAAGACATTCCTTCTTACACATGTAATGAGTGGTCTAGCAGCAACAATACTGACATATTTTGCTGTACACTAATTCTAATTAATATTAATCTGAGTTACACAAGTGCAATGAGAAGAGAATATAGCCCTTTAATTACCATTAATTGGAGGGACTGCTAGTTTCATTAACACACGGGAATGACAAATGTCCTTGCTGAAAAGTCTAGGGAGGCAAAGTGTGTTCCAGTGGTTACAGCAGGTGGCTTGGTGCCAAATTCCTTTCCTTCTATTCCAGATTCTGCCACTGACTCACTATTTGACCTTGAACTAGTTACTCCACCTTTGTGAGTTAGTTTATCCAGCTGTGAAATGGGCATAGTAATTCTTTTCTGCTAAGTATAGTGATACCTTTAATTAATATTTGCGAAGCATCTCCAGGAGACTGCATGTATAAATGTGAGGAATATTTATTGTTTTCTTGCTGTGAAAAATTGACTATTGCCAGGTGAGGTTCTATGACAAAATGTCCTCTATCATACAGGAGACATTGAAGGTCAACAGTTACATGAAGGTATTACTTCCCAAGATTTGGGCTTGAAATGGGTGCTCTCTAGGTGAACAGAATGATCCTTGTCACAATGGGGAGGCAAATAATATAGACAGGAAAAACAAAAACAAAACAAAACTTAGCCAGCAACATACCAAATTACCTGCAAACTGGTGCTAAACCTCTGTGGAGCCATTTCATTACAGAATGACAAGTCACAAAATATTAACAGAGTGACACTTCAATATGGTGGTCTGATGCCTGACTCATCACATCTTGGGGTTACCAAATGCTGACTGTGAGGATATATTAATGTTTCTTTAAATCTCTAAAAAGAATGGTGGGTCTTGGAAGGTTCTAGAGCCAGAGGGCTCAGTTCTGTTCTGTACCTCCAGATAAAAACAGCCAGGGGTGGGGCAAGTGAGAGGAGGAACAATGGAGTTTTGATTTTACCTGTGTGCCCTCTGAATTTTAGGCTGCAATCTCTGGCAATTTCCCCAGGTCAGTATATGGGCTGTGCAGCAGCTCAGAATCCCTGCAGTGCTTTGTGCACTACAAGGGCTTATGGAGGAAAAGGAACATATGGCCACTTAAGTAGGCCCTACTTTGCTCCTGGGGGAATTCTTCCTTGGAGCCTTGCAGCTCTCGCATGGCCCCTATACCCTGCTGCCAGAGTGGGGGCTGGAATAAATCCCACGGGCTGTACTGTGACGTGGACAAAGAGAAAGAATGGCTTTAGGAAAACTCTTTCCCCTATTGTAATGAAGCTCCTTGTTCAGTGTTAGACTTAACTGACCGTGAATCATTACTTTTGTCATTTGGCATCATTGTAATGCCTGCCAGGATGCAAGCATTGCAACACAATTTCAGGACACTGCTCCACTATTATTGAGTGACTATTCAAACTTCTCCTCTTCTTAGTTGCTAAGTGGAAAGGGGAGGAATCCTGGCTACTCCAGTGATACATTTCTGTCAGACTGGGAGCTGCAGTCAAACCCATTGACTCCATGAGAACCTACTAGGGACAGATTGGGGGCATATGCCTCTAGAAGTATAGGGCAGGTATCAACAATCTACAGTATCTGTCTTTTTGTATATAGAATAGTAATACTTTATGGACCTTGGCTAGCTGTCAGAACTCTGCTTACAGGGAAGAAGTTAGGTGAGTGTTTGTAGTAGGGGTAGCGTTTCAAGCTAAAATAAACCAAAGAAAATTTAAGAGGGGAAAAAAAAAATTATTTAAAAATGAGTTCCTAAAAGACAACCCACACAGCAAACTGGACTATGCTGTTCTGGATGCTCTCTTTATATAAGGGGCAGGGGTGATATTTTATTCTCCAAACGTGGATCACTTATGACAGAAGCTTCATCATCTCATCTCCTCTGAGGGAAAGTCGGCCATTATAAGGCCGGTCAGCGGTGCAGCAGGGCTAAGGCAGGCTCCCTGCCCGCCCTAGCTCTGCACGGCTCCCAGAAGCAGCAGCATGTCCCCGCTCCTATACATAGGGGCAGTCAGGGGGCTCCACATGCTGCCCTCACCCCAAGCACTGGCTCTGTAGCTCCCATTGGCCAGAAACCGTGGCCAATGGGAGCTGCGGGGGTGGTGCCTATGGACAGGGTGGTGCCTACGGACGGGGCAGTGCGCAGAACCACCTGACCATGCATCCACTTAGGAGCCGGGGCGGGGGTGGGGGGACATGCCACTGCTTCCAGGAGCTGCTTGAGGTAAGAGCCACCCAGAGCCTGCACCCCGACCCTTTCCCTAGCCCTGATCCCCCTCCCACCCTCCAAACCTCTCGATCCTAGCCCAGAGCACCCTCCTGCACCCCAACCCCTCATCCTCATGAGTATCTTTGAAAACTCATGGCAATCAGGGGAGGTCCCGGATGACTAGAAAAAGGGTAATGTAGTGCCCATCTTTAAAAAAGGGAAGGAGGATGATCAGCCTCACCTCATTCCCTGGAAAAATCATGGAGCAGGTCTTCAAGGAATCAATTATGAAGCACTTAGAGGAGAGGAAAGTGATCAGGAACAGTCAGCATGGATTCACCAAGGACAAGTCATGCCTGACTAACCTAATTGCCTTCTATGATGAGATAACTGGCTCTGTGGATGAGGGGAAAGCAGTGGATATGTTATTCCTTGACTTTAGCAAAGCTTTTGATATGGTCTCCCACAGTATTCTTGCCAACAAGTTAAAGAAGTATGGGCTGGATGAATGGACTATAAAGTGCATAGAAAGCTGGCTAGATCGTCGGGCTCAACGGGTAGTGATCAATGGCTCCATGTCTAGTTGGCAGCTGGTATCAAGCGGAGTGCCCCAAGGGTCGGTGCTGGGGCCGGTTTTGTTCAATATCTTCATCAATGATCTGGAGGATGGCGTGGACTGCACCCTCAGCAAGTTTGCAGATGACATTAAACTGGGAGGAGTGGTAGATACGCTGGAGGGAAGGGATAGGATACAGAGGGACCTAGACAAATTAGAGGATTGGACCAAAAATATCTGAGGAGGTTCAACAAGGACAAGTGCAGAGTCCTGCACTTTGGATGGAAGAATCCCATGCAGTTCTGCAGAAAAGGACCTAAGGGTTACAGTGGATGAGAAGCTGGATATGAGTCAGCAGTGTGCCTTTGTTGCCAAGAAGGCTAATGGCATTTTGGGCTGTATAAGTAGGGGCATTGCCATCAGATCGAGGTATGTGATCATTCTCCTCTATTCGACATTGGTGAGGCCTTATCTGGAATACTGTGTCCGGTTTTGGGCCCCACACTACAAGAAGGATGTGGACAAATTGGAGAGAGTCCAGCGGTGGGCAACAAAAATGATTAGGGGGCTGGAGCACATGACTTATGAGGTGAGGCTGAGGGAACTGGGATTGTTTAGTCTGCAGAAGAGAAGAATGAGGGGGGATTTGATAGCTGCTTTCAACTACCTGAAAGGGGGTTCCAAAGAGGATGGATCTAGACTGTTCTCAGTGGTACCAGATGACAGAACAAGGAATAATGGTCTCAAGTTGCAGTGGGGGAGGTTTAGGTTGGATAGTAGGAAAATCTTTTTCACTAGGAGGGTGATGAAGCACTGGAATGGGTTACCTAGGGAGGTGGTGGAATCTCCTTCCTTAGAGGTTTTTAAGGTCAGGCTTGACAAAGCTCTGGCTTGGATGATTTAGTTGGGGGTTGGTCCTGCTCTGAGCAGGGGTTTGGACTAGATGACCTCCTGAGGTACCTTCCAACCCTGATATTCTATGATTCTATGATCCCCAGCCCCACCACAGAGTCTGCACCCCCAGCCAGAGCCCTCACACACACACACCCCGTACTCCAAACCCCTCAGCCCCAGCCGAGAGCCCCCTCCTGCACCCCAAATCCTTCATTCCTGGCCCCACACCCCCAGCCCTCACCCTCACCCCCACCCCTCTGCTTCAGTCCAGAGCCTCCTCCCACACTCTGAACCTCTCATTTCTGGCCCCACCCCGGAACCCGCACCCCCAGACCACAGCCCATACCCCCTCACACATCCCAACCTCTTGCCTCAGCTCAGAGCCCCCTCCTGCACCTCAAAGCCCTCATCCCTGGCTCCACCCCAGAGCCCGCACCCCCAGCTAGAGCCCTCACCCCCTCCCACATCCCAACCCATTGCCTCAGCCTGGAACCCCCTCCCAAACCCTGAACTCCTCATTTCTGGCCCCACGCTGGAGCCTGCACCCCCACCCGGAGCCCTCACCTCAACCCCGAGCCAGCCCGGTGAAAATGAGTGAGTGAGTGAGTGAATGAGGGTGGGGAGAGTGAGTGACAGAGGGAGGGGGATGGAGTGAGCAGATGGGTGGGGCCTCGGAGGAGGAGCGGGGCAGGGAGTGGGGCAAGGGTGTTCCGTTTTGTGTGACTAGAAAGTTGGCAACCCTAGTGAACAAACCAAAACAAGTCCTGTTCCCCCGGAGTCCTGCGTCAGCATCCAAACTACTTCTCACAACTCTCCTGAGATTTTGCTCACTTTCCCTCAAGAGCACTTTTTGCTGCCACCTCGGGTAATCAACCTTCTTACTATTCTCCATGATGGCTTCTTTGTCTAACTGAATGTCCCTCAGCTTTAGGATGCAGCTGTGGCCTTGGTTCTCTCTCTGACATCTGTTTCCAGGTGTTCCTTCACCTGCTGCACCTGTCACAGTGAGTTAGGAGAACTTCAGTAGATTTATACAGGCTGCTAGTGTCTGCTAACAGGATGGGTCCGTACCCCATCTCAATACATACTTTATATTCAGTTATATGTTCTAGGTCCTGTTCTGTAAACAGATGCAAGACTGACTGCAGTGGGATTCTGTATGAGTCTGCACTCAGACATTTCTTTACAGGATGGGAGCTGATATTTGTAACTTTGATTCTGGCCTCACAAATGATGAAGTGTAACTTGGTCACAAGCTGTGCTCCTTGTCACAGTGGAACAGGATCATTTTCTAATTTCTCTCTCCTTGCTAGCAATGATATATTTTAATCAATGCTGATTTTTCTTTTTGTATCAGCAGGAGGGTCTCCAAGTCATATCTTCTGCTTATAGTTATATTGTTTAAGAAGATCAAGGGAATGAACCTCATGATTCTGGGTTGCCCAGAGAGTGTGACTCAGCTGTGTTTCTCTGTATGACTTACTGCCATTGGCCTTCACAGAGTTTGTTTAATTGTGTGTTCTCTGAAGCACTATAAAGCAGATAATAAAGTCTGCTCTCTGACAACCACCATCCACTCTCCCTCTGCGAAGTACAACCAAAACCATTAAAATAGTTTACTTAAGTTGTTTTTCTAAATTCTCAGAGTTCACTAGATTTATGAAACCAAAGCACAGTGATAATATATTCACAAAACCCACTGGTGTAGAAATACCAACACTGCACTAGCAACCCAACCCAACTACTCAAGGAAAGGAACAAAAAAAGACAATGAATAGTTGCATGTCCCCTAGTGTCCTCTTTAAATATTGGGAGTTAACTGGAGTAGGGTTGTTTTGTAACTTTCAATTTCCTTCTTTACTTTTAGATCACGGGCCTGATTCAGGGGTCAGTTATGGGACTTTTGCCTCCCTCTGTTGGTGGAGAGGAGCTACAAACCAGTGACAGCTGGACTAAGGATTTCCAGGGCATGTAGAGCTGCCGGAATGGCCCTATGCTGCTCCCCCTTGCAGGAACTTGGTCGACACATTTGCCCACTTCTAAAAATGAATCCAAACTAAACCTTTTGAAGTTTCTAAAATATTTGCTTCACTATTTCCCTCAATTAATTATTATTATTATTATTCATGTGTTTGGGCCAGAAGTGCAAAATACCCCAAGAAATTCTGTTTTCATGGGGTGAAACCATGTCTCATTGAAATCAGTGGGAGTTTTGCCACTGCTTTAAATGGGGTCAGGATTTCACTTATGGTCTTTATGGCAGAATTAGAAGCAGGAAGCACCATACATCTTGTGAAAAATCATATACATTTGAGATACTCATCACCTTTTGCAGACTGAAGAGAATAGAACAACTTGACTACAGATAAAGAAGAATATATGGTGCTTTTATGATCAAACCTAAACTTTCTGAGGTTCATCTATAACTAAACCAAAGACACTTTTGGGTCTTAACCATAAAATAGATAATTGGTACCTGAAGAGGTTCTCCTTCAGTGAATAAAAGGACATAAAGACAAAGCTGCCTTGATTTGTACGGAATGAGACTATTGCACTAGGGACTCTAAGAAATGTGAGCCCAACTCCCGTGGACCTCAGTTTTTAGTCTTAACTGTTAAGTATTTTATTAGAATGCACAGAAACATTATTAATCAGTTCATTTCCTCTTGAATAAATGGTGCTGGAGAAATGTCCTAGTACATGAACATCTGAAAATAATTATGTGATGAGTTGGTAGGATTCTCTTCTTTACTTCCTCAGAAGTTGGTGCAGAGCAATGTTAACTTACTTATCAGATCACCTATAGAAATGGGTGCGCTTGCACAGGTGATCTAAATGATTAAAAGAAATAATGGCTATACTTGAGAGACAAAAGGCCTGCAGTTGCAGGGGATCAGTACTTCTGGAAATCATAGTGACTTCATATTTCAGTGAACATCAAGATTTATTGTCTGTCAAGGTAAATATCGACTCTGGCTTTGCCTTAGTCAATATTTTAGCTTTCCAGTCAGTAGATCTTGATGTTTACCTCAACAGAAGTCAATATCTGCTTATTATATTAGAATAACCAAACTGATCTCTGTAGCAGATGACTGGAAACCCGAGGACATCCTTTTTGCTATTAATTTTTATCAAAATGGAACAAATTCATCCCTGGTATAAACTCATTTCATGTCAATGATCTTGCACCAGGGATACACTAGACCAAATATGTTTAAATAGCCAGAACCCAAGAAATAAAAATGTACTTTTAAACTATGGAGACCACCAAGAATAAAACTAAAAAGCTGTATGTGCCACATAATCTAGTTCTGTAGGGGAGTGAGCTGATTTGCTCTGATTTCCAAAGGCACTTGATGGCAAGGAAGTTTGAACTTAGATATTAAGCACCCCTATTGAGACTTTCCAGCAGGGTTTTCACTTTTTTTTATCCACTTTACTCTCTTTACCCCAGTGCCCAGAGTTCAAGAGCAGGCAGCTGTTAGACTGAATTGTGTTGTAATGATTCTTCTTTTGTTACAGTAAAAGTCCATGTAGAGCCCAAATGACTTTTTAAAATCTGAACTGTGGTCAATGTGGCTTTCACAGACAACTTGACATGATTGGGACTACAGCAAATTGGGAACTACAGCTGCTGTGATGTTTTGTAACCTCAACAGGCACAGTCTGCCTGTCACAAAAGTGGGGGTATTACAAAGTACAGTGTGAGCTCAGCCACAAAGCGATTACCCGCAGTTCTGATTTAGGTGCAGACCTTGAACAATCCCAGTTCATCTAAATTTCATGAGAATTTCCTTTTTGTTAGGTGCTGTATTTACCAGTATGAGAAATGATGTTTGTCTCAGTTAGTAATTAGCACATATTTTGTCTTTTGGCTTCATTCAACTTCAGACAAGCCGTTTAAAAAAAAATGTCTATGGCTTAATTCATTAAGACCACAAATTGGCAAAGCACCCTTAGGTGCTACAGCAATACAAATAAATAAATGATAAACAATATTCAAGTAATTAATGGGCTTAACTGTTTTCCTGAACCTGGATTCATTTAAGCATGTGCTTAAATGCTTATCTGAATTAGGGCCGAATTGGGCTATATATCTGAAGGGAGAATATTACCTTATCAACAAACGTTATATCGTGTAATCCTGAATGACATCACTAAAAGTGTCAAACTTAAAATACTGTGTAAGGATAGTTTGCATACTGACCAAGACTTCTGCAAATATATTAGCCATTCATGGTTTCAAACTGTTTGAACAAATCATTTTTAGGCTATGGCTTATTTGCAAGCTACTAGTTGCAACCATTTGCTGTTTGTTATTCAATATCTGGGTTGTATAGTGAGTTGCCTCAATCATATGATATTGTTTCTGCTCCCTGATTGGAGTCAGGAAAAGAACAAACTAAAAGTAGAGAATAATTCATGGTACAGGATTTTGGAAAAATAATTATGTGTTAAAATTTGTGAAACTATTGAGATTCATGAACTTTTTCATATAAATGCTGGTGATTTGTCCCAATAATCCTACATAACAAGTAATATGATTGCACGTTTCAAAGCAAAACAAATAAAGCACATTCATTCATTAATATATACCTGAAGTAGGAACTCACTAGCCCTTATGGTAAGGATCAAAGAGGATCACTCATAAGCTTAATAAAGGTTACTAAAACCTCAGCTGGTGCCCAACTAAGTTTAGAGAAAACCCACAAAACCACTGAAGTGATCCTACATGTGTCCAAAACATTATGGTGAATGAAAAGGAAATCCATGTTACCCTAACATCTATGTGCCATAATACAAACAAACAAGACCAAGGCCAGTCTGATGTTTTCTGAGTATATATAACTACAATGTGAGGGACCAGGTTAATTCCCAGTTCCTTTTTCTAGTTCCTCTTGCTGTCTGGGACCTCAGCAGTACATTGCTCAGCCCTCCCAAAGGAGGGACATTTCAGGTTGGCCTGAAGCAACCTTTGTTGTTAAGTGAGTAGCACTGCTGATAGGCTTCAAAGGGATTCCCAGAGCAAGGAAGATTTTTGTGATGTCAGGGGGGAGAAACATTTATGAATCTACTCAGAATTCCCTCCATCCCAGACTACCTAATTATAATTCTCACAGTAGCCTGGTATGATTCCCAGTTTACAGATGAAGAAACTGAGGCTGGGAAGTTAAGTGATTTACCCAAGCTAGAGAGAGCGCCAGTATGAGAACTGAGATTCGAATGCTGGAATGCCATATTCCCTGGCTCATGCTCTAACCATCGGTCCACCCTCATTTTACAATCAAAACAATGGCAAGTCTGAGAAGACATTTATGGATGAAGCCATTGTGATTAGTCTCTGAACAAAATTATTGCCAAGCTTGAACTGAACAAAGGTATTGTCAATGTTAGGCCTCAAACTTCCGCTTTGCAGAGGTAAAAAGGGCACGCTTTGCAGAAGTATAAACTAAGACTTGTGGTCAAAACGCGCTGCAACCAGATAACACATTCTAACTCCTATAAAGCGAGATAAGTTGTGCCCCTGGGCACAGCTTGTCCAACCCACAATTAAAACAATTGGCTACAAGAAAATAAGTAAGCATAAATTATACAGTCAAAGCGACACAAGGAGATAAGTAAGCATAAATTATACAGCCAAGGTGACAACGCTAACCACATTAAAGATTTGGCTGACCCTAATTGGTCGGCCTGTTTTAAGACACAGCCGACAGATCAGATAAAAAGTACGAAGGCACGGGACTGTGTGTGTGTTTTGGTCATAAGGGAAACCTGACTCACACCCCCTGAACCGAAGGGGCGTGCACTTTGCGACTGTCCGTACCTAGCCAGTGCGGAAAACGGCCGACTGAAGGGTAACGTATTTTCGGGCGAATGCAGGGTAAGGTAAAGAAGTCTGGTTGCTTGAGCAGAATTGATCTCATGTTGTATCGATACTATAGTGTTAAGATAGTAGTAAGTAGCTGATGAATAATAACTTTACATGTACTTGTGCTTGTCTTCCATTTATATTAATCCTTATTCAGTGCTGGTCTTTATTCTTGCTTTTCTTATTTTGTCTGTGTTGCCTTTATAGTCGAAAGTCATTAAAAACCTTTTTTGAGGAATAATCAGTAGTTTTAATTTTTCTTATACGGGCACTACTCAACCTCATTACATCTGTGTTGGGTGGTGGGAAGTAGCGATCACCCAGGGCCCAATTAGGGTCCTGACGCATGCCTCCCTCTTCCTTTATCTCCGTAGCCATCAACAAAGGAAGTCCTGGTAATGCTACACTACAAAACTGTGGCTTTAAAGTGAGGGATTAGAAGTAAGGAGTAGAAATGAAGAAAGAGACTGTAAAATACTGTTAAAAAGACAATTGAACTCCCAGTACTCCCTCAGCATATTCTTTAAGTGTTCTTTTCCCCCCTCATCCAGTCCTTTTGCCTAACTTTAAAAGCCCTGATCTGTTAGTCAGTCTCTCATTTTCTTCTAATAGATCATTAAATATGCAAAGACAGGTACCTCCGTAATTCAAATTGATAAGTGCAATGAATGGAAAATGTCTTGTTTAAAGAGTTAATTGAAGTGAGATCTACTAAACCACAGTTATTATGGTTGGTACTTACGGAAGTAACATCTCACTGACCAAGGTTTATTAATTTATATTTAGCAGTGCTAAATGTTTTTATTTTCTGTAAAGCTGGTGCACACACTAAAAATGTCAAGCTGTATTATGCTAACGTGTAAGCATTCTTTACTGGAACTTAAAATAAGAAATTGGTGTAATTAAACGTGAAAATATGGGACAAAATATTCTCTAAGTGATTGTTCATTTCAATAAATTCCATCTCTCTAATTAGCAGCAGCAGAAGTTATGAGACCCTAAAGCTCTGTCAGCACTCGTATGAACAGGCTCCCAGCCAGTAATCCACACTGCCTCCCCCAGTAGATGTAACTGTAGAATTATAGCAGCTGGCACCTTTCCTGCAGTGCTGGAACTAGAGTGCAAGACCTTCTCAACACACGCGCTCGCTGCCTTCCAATGATCTGATATGTTAAAAAGTAGAATTCCCTCGGGGCAGTGAAAAACACTTTAACTGCACTTATTGGCTGATCCCAAAGGGCTAATATGAATTGCTTATTCTAGAGTATTGATAGGTCTGAAAACACTAATGATTTTTGTATTTATTATATGACCAATAATACTTCAAACAAGAAGAAAGACAGACAGAAATAGCATTAGCGATTTACTGTAACTATGAGCCTTATCATACAAGATGCTGAGCACAGTGTGGAGTGCTCAACACCTGGCAAGATCAGCTCCTAGATTTCTGAGAGTAGGTTAAACTACTGATGGTTGCAATCCCAATGTAGTGCAATTTAATCTTATATTATTCTGAAGAAATTTAGATGGCAACATATTACACACACACACACACACTTAATTCACTATCAGAAAACTATTTCATCAGAAGTGGTGGTTCTGGACCTCAGAAATGCATTATGCAATGGGGTACCCAATTCTCACCAGCATGTTCAGTGCTCAAATACAATTTTACTGTGCCACCATATACGAGGGCCAAAACTAAGGTGCAGACTCATTAGTGAGAATCTGTTGAATTTTTGAACATCTTCTGCTGATTCTAGAGTCTCTAGATAAGGTAGATTTTGCTTTTTCCCTGACATAAAGCAAGACAAGCAAAGCAAATTTAAGTAGATATGAATAAATTAAAGCTCTGTGTTTTGAAACAACAAATTTTTCTGAAGCAGAGGAATATGTTCAGCAATAACAAAATGACTGTGGTGCCTTTCTGGATCATTCTTAGTTATGCAATAATAATGTTTGATTCGGCCTTAAAGAGAGGAGGTGGAAAAGCTGACTGATGGAGAACCAAGTCCCTTTTTACTAAATGAGAACAATAAAGATCAAGACAGATTGCAACACCAACCTGAGCCTTTGTAGATGTCCATGTTAGCAGGGCATGACAAGCAAAAAGGAGAGAAAATTGTATATTAATTAGTTCAGCTACTGTATTGAAATAAAGCAGAATTCCTGCTTATAAATAAAATTGCTATAACGTAAGGTTGTATCAAAATTACTGGATTTCCCCATCTTTTAGGAGGAAAAAACCTTCCAAGTAGAAATCAAACATATATTTGTGGGTGAATGAAAAGCATAACTGTGCTAAAGAATGAAACAGATTTCATTCAAGTATCTTCAGGGTAGCATAATGGATTCTCAAGATTAAGGTTAGGGGTCAAAAACCCTATGAAGCTTAACTGGAAATGTGGCAAGAAACCCCACAATTGCAGAATACCAATCACAATAGAAATTAAAAACTTGTAGACACATAAATCTTAATTAGGTGATGCTGTGTTTTTTGAAGTATATAGATTAAGATAGAATATATATCAGGCAGAACACAGCCAGCTGTGCTTTATCAGATGGAGCTGGATCTCTATGAATACTAATCAATGACTACAAAATGGATGCCATTGTGGAAAAAATAACTGAACAATAAAAATTCAGCACCATGGATATAGTGTACACCAACACTCAAAAAGAATGCAATCGTGTGGGGAGAGTTTACACCTACACTTGCAAGGAACACATTGGCAGTGCAGTTGCAGAATTACTTAAGTGTCCATGAAAGTTGTTCTGTAGCCTGGAGGAAATCTCACTGTAACAGTATGCCAAAGTGAACAGCACATAATCAACTCCTGTTAATACAATCTGGACAGCACAAAGTCCCCACTGCAATTATTTTAATGAACCTTCAAGAAGAATGCCCTTGTCGAAGTGCCCCAGAAGCCCAAAGCTGGTGCAGCTCCTTGGAAATCTCTCAACAACGCTGCAGCAGTCCTGAACGCGCGCATGCGAGCACAATGTGGCTCCACATAGCAAATTCATTCCTTTAAACCAAAAAAGTGCCTTTTCAGTTTCAGTGCCTGCCCCTGCTGGGATATGAGCCAGAGAGCTTTGGATCCAACAGCCAAGTCCCCTGTCCCATGAAATAAAATAAAAACAGGCAGTGAGCAGCAATAGCACCAGAAGAGCATCTTCTTGGTGCATCTTTATACACTAGGGGATAAGTGTACCGCTGGACAGAAATTTATATCCCAGGAGCACACTTTCAGGTACTCTTCCTTTTTAGAAATATTTTGAATTACGTTTCCACAGCAATCTAGAAGTCTTGGCACTAGGGGATGCAGTACTTGGCTGTCATATACTATTCCCAACATAATCGCAGCAGAATCAAGGAAAACTGACAACTGCGTTTACAGCATTAACAAAGCCTTGGTCTTCAAATGCTCTGAAAGCTTATGCCCAAATAAATGTGTTAGTCTCTAAGGTGCCACAAGGACTCCTTGTTATTTATAGCATAGTAATTAGCTGCATTTTGACTCCCCCTTTTGGCTGAGGTCAGTATTTCACCTTCCTCATTCTGTTAGTGGAGAGCATTAAATGGTTTAGAAATTTAGGTTTTCTGTCTCCATCTCTGATTTAGTAAAGACACAACATGACCACATAAATAACATTCTAGTGTATGGAACACAATCATATAAAACTTCTCCAAAAGAAGTCTACAAACTCATCATAAGTAGTTTATCAGCATTTTGTCTTCATGTCTTAGACCAGCTAAGGTATATGCTGGCTTCTTTTCTATCCCAATTTTAGTCTTGGACACAAGAGAGGAAAAGTTGGGGTTAGTTGGACTGATAACATTCCAGCCAAGAAGCGCAAGAGATTGGTTAGTCATAGGCTTGTTTTGTTTCTCAAATACATACCCAGGGGACTGTCAGAGAGGATACCTGACTGGCCATAAGCAGAAGCAGCACAAATGACTGATAGAGTTTTATGTATCCTCAGCAACAAAAAAGCTGATTCCTCCTCTCCAGCAGCGGGAGCAGAAAAGGAGCCAACTCACAGTGTTATTCCCTCTTCAGTCAGAGGGCAGGAAGGGGTGGCTCACAGGGGCGCGTTCTCTCTTGTTATCCACTTAGCAGTGGGTGCAGAGAAGAGAGGCAATATACTGTCTGAGCCCTGCTCACCAGCAGTGAGATGCAGATGGCAGACAACTTGCAACAACTTCACTAGCACTGGCACTAAAGCGAGTTCCGTACAGAGCCTGATATCCCTGGTCCCATCTGGCCTTAAAGTCTATGAGTCTAATCAATCCCCTCTAGCCACAGGGCTAGAAAGGGGATGTAGCTCACAACCTTATTCTTGCTTCGAATCAGGAAATCTGTCTGAGAAGAGCAGGTATCTCTAGACACCAGAGTATTTGATAGCCTGTAGGGTAGTGTAGCAGAGGTACCTGACTTACTTCCAAATCTGGCAGATGTTAACACTGCCTCTAGAGATGCTATTAACAGAAGTAATTTCTTCTGTGTAATTATAGGTAATACAGACCTCTCTGTGTTATTAGGGTGACACCACATTCATGATAAACTAACTGAATGGAGGTTTTTTCATTGATTTGAAAGTATTGTTGCAAACTCAGACTGTTCTAAAATTTTTACAATCTGACAAATAATGGGGCTTCTTGGATAGTTCTGTTATCATATAAGTGGCTGCAGCTGAATAGGAGTTAAGCACGAAAGAGCCTAATTTTATTCACCAAAGTCATGTGCTATATAAGGCTTATGTGCTGCAGAGAAAAACGCTGTTCCTATTTGAAACTGTTCCCCAGCAAATAAATGCAATTAGTAAAATGAAGGCTCCCTGGAGCCAAGAAATAAATCTTGGCATCTGGCAGGGAATACATGGCAAAGCACACGTATATTGTCTCCTGAGATAATGGGTAATGGTAAACTGTCTCCTTACCCAACACCCTGCAGAGAGAAACCTACACCTCCCCACCTGTTTGGATCTTTGCTCAGAACTTCCTACTCTTTCTGTTGGATTATGGAGAATTTTTTTACATGGGTTGAAGTGGAGTAGGTCAAAATCTGATCCATAAGTGCCCTAACCCTGCTCTGTACCTCAAGGCAGGTAGACATCTTCTTGAATACCCTTCTTTAGGAGCCTGATCCAAATTCACTGGAGTCAATGGAAAGACTCCCACTGTCTTCAACAGGCTCTGGGACTGAGTCCAAGGAGACGATGCAGTGAAACTGTACCTCTCTTTGCCCAAGAGAACCACTTCTGTGTTCAAGACATTTAGCTAAGGAAGACTGAAACAAAGCCAAAAGTTTATTTTATCAGGACAAGTAGAGAGGTGATTAGCAGGGAGTCACTAGAGCCTTAACAGATATGGCAGCTGAGGATCATCAGTTTAAAAGTGGTAATTAAAGATAAAAGGCAGAGCTAAAAGAACTGAGAGAAAGGAGATTAAAGAGACTTGAGGATCAGAAACTGTCGGTTCAGTCACTCTCCTTGAAAGTCAGTCCCATATTGAAAGATAGCTGCAATTTTATTGCTGTCCCAGACAAAATCCTGGAAAGGCTGATATGTATGCAACCAGTGAAGAGTTAAAGGATAGTAGCATAATTAATGCCAATCAACAGTGTTTTATGAGAAATTGATCTTGTCAAAAAACCTTGAACAACCTGTATTTTTATATAGCCAAATGCTAGGTCATACATCCAGGACCAAAGATGAGGGACTTTATTTTGGAAACCAGTGATTGTGAGAGGGGCTTCAGGGTCATGATGCATAACAACCTGAAAATGAGCGCAATGTGCAATGTGGTCGCTAAGAGAGCTAACACAACCCTTGGATTTATAAGCACGGGAATATTAACTAGAAGTAGTAATTACCACCATATAAGGCACCCATGACACCATTACTAGAATACTGTGCACAGCTCAAGTGTCTGCACTTTTAAAAAATGACATCCATTCTTTTAAAGGGTCCAGAAAAGGACTACAAGATTGATTCAAGGTCTGGAAAACATGCCTCACAGTGACAGACTAAAGACGCTCAACCTTTCTACTTTATCCAAGAGAAGGTTAACAGATGACTTGATGATGATCTGTACATACCTACCTGGGGAGAAAATATCTGACAGTAGAGGGGAGGGCTCTTTAATCTAGCAGATAAAGACATGAGACCCTCTGACTGGAAGCTGAAGCTAGACAAATTCAGACTAGAAATAAGGGAAACATTTTTAACAGAGAGGGCAAGTAACCAGTGGTACAAGTTCCTACGGGTGTGGTGGATTCTCCATCACCTGAAGTCTTTAAATCAAGATGGGATGTCTTACTAAAAGATATGCCGTATCCAAGCCAAAAGTTATGGGCTTGATGCAGGGATTACTGAGCAAAATTTTATGGCCAGTGCTAATCAGGAGGTAAAAAGAGATGATTATAATGATCCTTTCTGGCCTTAGAATTTTTGAATCCATGAATCAATGTTTCTAATGCAGAATTATAAAATTATCTACTAAACATTAATTGGGGAACAAATTTATTGAGCCTAGATAAACTAAAGTTATTGAAAATGCAAATTGTCTTGATAGGCAGTGTCATTGAGGGGATTAATTTACATGCATGGATTGTATGGGGCCATCAATGAAGTATCTGGGAACCTAAACATGTGGATTAGAAACATCAGGATTCCACAAAAAGGACAACACTCTTCTACTACATTATCTGAAAAGGTACTAAATTAACTATAGTCACTAAGCGATGACTGAGAAAGGATTTGGAACCAAACAGTGATAACCATATCTTATAGATTCTCCATGCTGTTATTTAGCCTGCCAGTGCAGAATTGAAGAGGGTAGCAGAAAAAAAAATCATTAAAAAATGAACAAACCCTCTCCTTGCTGCAGCTCCCTTCAACTGGGTGATTGCATCTTCCCTCTGCCTCTTCCCAACAATCTCTGCCCATTTCTGGGGTGGATATAATGGACAGCATAATCAGCAAATTCCATTTAGGCTCCCCTGCCTTTGGGTAAATAATGGACTGTAGTGCTTTAATCTGCTTCACATCTGTCAGCACTAGCAAATCCTGCTTCTCTTTCCTTCTGTGGGTATTGACTCCACCCCCCTGGCTCAAGACCATGGCCCCATCCATCCTGCCTCTCTCCTCAACGTGCCTCTGATATGTCTACACTGCAAATAAAAGCCTGCGCCTGGCTTGGACCAGCTGACTTTGGTCCCAGGGGCTCGAGCTGCGGGGCTGTTTCATTGCAGTGTAGACTCCCAGGCTCGGGCTGCAGGCTGAACTCTGGGACCTTCTCACCTCACAGGGTCCTAGAAACTGGGCTCCAGCCCGAGCCTTGAAGTCTACACTGCAATGAAACAGCCCCTTAGCCCGAGTCCTCTGAGCCTGAGTCAGGTGGCACAGGCCAGCAATTGGTGTCTAATTGCAGTATAGACATACCCTGAGCTACAAGACAGCTTCCACCTAGCCCTGCTTTGTGCAGAGAAAAAGAAAAGAGGCATTTGTACTACCACTGTAAGCACATAAGTCTGTGCGTGTATGTCCAGAGGGAGGAAGGACACCGAGGGAGAGAATAGGAGAGATGAGAGAGCACAGGAGAGAGGAGGTCCCACAGGTCCAGGTTAGGGAAAATTAATGCATCCCCAAAGGTGGGGAGAAGCTTGAGGGAATGGGTATGCATGGGGGCAATGACAAAGTTTTGAGGGTGTCTGGAGTGGTTAAAAAAGAGAGGGATGGTTGGGGAAGAGAAGCGGAGAAAAACTAAAAACAATGGGCAGGGAAATGAGTGTGATTGAGTGAGAGAAAAGATGGAAAAATATTCACTATACTGAAATCAGCTTGAAGGAAAAACAGAACAAGGGTGAGAAAAAGTTAAACCCCAAAATACAAAATAGGCAAAGAAAAGGAAATGGATAAGAGAAGGAAAAGCACTCACAAAGAAGACACAGTGAGCTGTAAAACAACAATGCAAACAGCAAGCGTAATGCCTAAATGTTAAACAATGCAAAGCAAAACATGGGCTAGCATTGGGTAGGTTCCTAGGACATCAATACTGAAGTTAGCCTAGAGCAGCAAAATGCCCGGGGCTGGATCTGGCACCAGCCACTGCTCTGTTCTAATCCCAGCTCTATCAGTGACTCTCTGTGGTTCTGGGTAAGTCATATAACCTCTCTGCCTCCTCATTTCCTTGACTGTAAAATAGGGATAACAATTACCTACCTTGTCTGGGTGTGGGGAACATTAATTCTATTTTTAGAGACCACTGCAAATGAAAACATCTGAGTAATTATTATTATTTTCATATTCATCATCAATCAGATGGCTATTCAGATTATGGTTTCTTTTGCTCTTTTAAATTGTTAAGACAGCTAAAAAATTCCTAATTACACTACACCTGTTTCACAAAGTTATTTTTGGACATTCAGGCTTTGATAAACTGTGCAGGAGTTGGAGTCAAGCTTCATCAGTTTTACCTCAAAGCATCTTATGCTGCAGCTGAACAGCACTGTGCTAATTCCAGAAGCATGCACATTTCTACAGTTGCTTTTAGACTGACAAAGTGTAATTCACTGCAAATATACCTTCTGTTTCAATATACACTGACATAGGAAATGATCCACTGTGTTTCATTTCCCTTTCATTTAGACTTGATAAGTAACCAAACACTAAACATTGGCAAGAAATGTAATTGGTCACTTCATTCTTAAAAAAAAAGTGGTGGCACGGAATTCTTTCCAATATTTTCATACATGTATCAGACACATTTTGTAAATATCATTTTTCTAATGGTACACATTGATGTGGAGAGGATGTAGATAGGGACAGGTTTACACAACAAAATGTAAACTGCATCTGGAGAAATATACCTGTTAGATCACAGACAGATTGATCACATTTAAGTAACAGCTATTGTCGATTTTTTTTTACTCATTTCCAGTTAGGGTAATAGAATAATCAGGCTGTTGCCTTCCATTATACCAACAAACATTGTCAGAGAGGAAAAATGCCAAAGGCCTGCTCTCCTGCATAAACTGGAGGAGAAAAAAAACCCCAACCACCACCATAGGAGAAAAATTGATATTTGTAGCTGTTTATGTTCAAATATGGAAGTATTACTCCTAATACAAATACAAAACATTACAACTAGGAGGAAAATATTAGTTTGCTGTAATGTGATTTCCTTAAATACAATAAAGTAAATTAATCAAGGATAAGGCCTGGTTCTTATTTCACTGACAGACATTTGACACTGATGAAACTTCATTGGCTGCAATGAAATTTCTCCTGATTTACACCCATGCAAGAAAGATCAGAATCTGATCCTGCACTATATACTCAGGCAAAGTCAGAATGGGAGTCCATAGTAATCCAGATGCCTGGTATCCGTGTGATACAAAGATTTCTACACTAAGACCTTGTCACTTTGGGAATTTGCTCTGATTCCAGCAGTTCTTCTTGCCTCCTTAAGAAACCCATGCACATCATAAAGACTTTTCTAAATATAAATATGAGGTCTGATTCTGACCGCTCTTTTCCAGCATGAATCTGGAATGGGTCCATGGAAGTCACCCCAGTGTAAAACTGGGTCCACAACCTCAGAGTCAGACCCAGTATGTTTATAATAGGTAAACAAGCATAATTATTCCAAACCATTAGATTTATGCATCCCTCTTCTTACAGAGTTCCTCTGTGCAGCTGGGTGGATGTTTTGGATACAGCACGCATTATTAAACAAAAAGAACATCAAAAGTGTGTTGCCATGTCCTGCCATCTGGAAAGGCCTCAATGAATGTATCAGAGTATAGATTTCCTACACAAAAGGAGAGGGGATTTTCCTTCTCTGTACCACACAGAGACTATACCTGCAGAGCAAAAACAAAGCAATCAAACAAAACCCCTTATCGCACAGTGCACAGGAACTGCATGATTTTATGCAATACGCATAAAGGAAAACAGAGGTATCACTAAGGTTGGCACCTGACTACTGTAAAAATTGGAACACATACTCGGAAATGTTTGCTATCATCGCCTCAATGGTGTATTGATGCTGACATCCTTAAAGTAATTCTCTCTGGTGCCTCCACTGCTTCTGCTGGCCTGTAGTCAGTTGTTAGTACCACTACAACAGTCATGGGGAAAGAGATCATGGGAAAAGAGACTCACTGGATTTTCACATACTGAATTATTTCAGCACCTGGGACAGAGAACTACTGGAAATATTGGCTTACTCTACACTACATTTTGAGTAAAGATTTAGGCACTTAGGAATCTAAGTCTTATTGAAAGTCAGAGGGATTTAAGCCCCTAATTATTATCATTTATATTGTGATAACCGCTAGGAGCCCCAGTCGTGAACCAGGACCCCACTGGGCTAGGCACTGAACAAAAAGATGTTTTCTGCTGCAAGGTGCTTACAGTCTAACTATAAGACAAAAGACAGACAAGCATACTGGGGAACATACAAGACGATATTGGTCAGCATGAGAGAAGGTCATCTCGGCTTTTGAAAATATTGCCATTTTTTCTTGAAATTTCCTTCCTTTAGTATCAGTGAGGCAGCTACATCAGTGGGAGCACTCGTGTAGACAAGGCATCATTGGCTGCCAGCATTTTGACCACTGTGTTTTCAGGACTTGCTCTGAGTAGCTGCAGAGGGCACAGACATGCTGGTTAAAGGCCACCAGTCCTTCGTCCACACTAGCAGGTCCATTGGGGAGCTCACTGCTATAGCATCATGGGAAATTTTAAGAGAACTAGGCTAGAGTAGACAACTAAGGGGGAGACAAAAGATTCAGTACATGGACCAAATATCAACAGAGCTCAGGAAGCCCAATTTGCATGACAACCTGGCGTATGATCATGAGTTTTAGAAGAAAGCTATAAAAGTTGCTGATCCCGAATAGGGAAGTGATAAGAAAGAAGAGGCTAGAGTAGACATTGACAGAAGGCCACTATATTCTATGGCAATGGACTATTTAATGGAAACCTAAACAGATATTTGGGAATAAATCTGTATTCCATACCCTAGAAGACAATCAGACATATACAGTATTGAATTAAACAAATGTACAGTTGGACCTTACTTGCATGGCAACAATATAGTGATTGAAAAAGGACAGACATTTGCCTGATATTGAAGGAAATAATGGGTCTGATACTGCACACTTCTACTCCCAACTATGTGCTTTCTCCTCCATGTAGTCCCATTCAATTCAATGGAACTACACACAGCAATTACTTCAGAATTAGGACCCAAGATGGCACCTAATGAAGTTGGGAAATCATTCAAGGAATAGTTCAGACTTGTTCAAATACTCGCCCTTTTAGACTGCAAAGGGCATTTTTGGCTAGGAAGGATTTTTTTTCTTATACTCTGACTGTATTTCCCATTTTAATTCCACCCCATTGGTCCTATTATGCCCCTGGAACCCACACTGTATAATTGCTTTCTCTCTTTGGTATTAACACGCTTCAGGTATTCATGAAATGCATTGAATCCCCTTAGCTGTTGCTCAGCCATACAAACCCAATCATGTCTGCTCACTAATACTACCTCCCCCTCCACACACGCATTATCCCAGCAGAAGACTCAGAGGAGCGTTAGTGGTAAACTGACCAGTTAGAAATTCATTGCTATTTGAGCAGAGCCAGCTACATAGATTGGATGCATACCCTTCCCAAGCCCATGGAGCCCCTGAAGTAGAGTCAGAGGCTTCTGCCATCACCCAGCATACCATTCCTCTTCCCAAGAGTTATGGGTTCTTTAGACCTCATCTGCCTTCTGTATGGAAGGGAAAGGAAGCATGGGGCTCTGTGTCTGTGCTTTCATTACTCCATTCAGTTTTACATCAGCAGCATATTTAACTTGTTTACAGCTAGCCCTGCTGCCTAGAACAGTTCTGTTGATTAGAAACAGCAAAGAACCATGGAATCGAGTGTTTTGGGATTAAACTCAATACTCTCCCTTAATTGGACATACATGAGTTTCTAGAATGCTCTACATTCTTTTGAACTCATTCTTCATCCATTCTTATAATCCTTCTTGACTCTTTATAACTGAAGCAGAAGTTTGCAATGTGAATGTTTAATTCCCCAAAATTGAAATTGTACATCACAATATTATATAACCATCTGGTATTCTTCTCACAAATAAACCTAAAGAGATTAAACTGGCAGGCTTTTCTAGACTCTAGATGCAGGTCATCACCCAGGCATTACTACTATCCTGTGTACACACTCTTATCTTCCCCTCACACTTCCCATTTTTAAATATTGCTGATGACATGATAGAGTCTAATAAATAGCTGATGCCCTCCCAATGCCTTCCTGCATATCGATGTATCAGCACATTTTCTTTTTTATTCCCTTTCTACCAGTCCTGCCTTAACATTCTGGCATCATAACATGAAAATGATTAGGAAAATTTTAGTTGTCAATGTTTGCGGATTAATTTTCTGGTAATCCTACCTGTCTTTCAGTGCTGGTGGAATGAAGGAACTCTGGGCTGGGAAGGCCCCAAAGATTGTAAGGAGGTCAGGAGAGACATGGGAACCATTTTGTACTGTCATTGCACTGATAGCCACTCCCACCTAATGACAATAGTGCTGGAGCAAACTTCTATGTACAGTTACAGTTACTGTTGTAAGCAGTTATGGTTTGATGTATGTTAATAAGTTGTTAGGTTAAAATTCTCAAAAGCACATAAGTGACTTAGAAGCCTACATCCCATTTTAAAAAGAGACTTTGGCACTTAGAAGCCTACATGTCAATGACATTCAAAGGAATTTAAACTCCTAAGAGCTTGTGTAGACTAATAGTGCATGGCATGTAACTCTACAGCACATTAGCATGCCATCCATGAATTGTGCATGTTGACACTGCTACCACACACTAAAAATTCACTAGTGTGCAGTGACCTAGTTCCAGTTCGAAGTGGAGTAGATCAGAGCACATTAGGGAACTTTAGTGCACAGTAGCAGGGTCCACACCCCAGCTTGCCGCACACCAACTGTTCATCTTGATAAGCCCTAAGTCATTTAAGTGCCTTAAACATTTTTACTCTTGTCTTACTGCATTTTTCTGTATCAAGGAGGTCAATTTGCTGTTGGGTATTTTATATGTGTTGAACCTTTGTTCCAGGTTCGTAACTCTGTAGGTGCAAGGAAGTTCAAATGAGAGTTCTTGCAGAGGAAATGTATCAATGAATTGGCATTTAGTTCAGTGGCAGGTGGTTTCTGAATTCTGATATAGTAATGGGAGGTGGGGGAATTATGGATGTCCCAGGACAGTGAAATCCAGTGGTACAGATGGCTGGGGTCAACGTGGGGCAACTACATCCCTTTTCACAAGGGTATAATGCTTGTCAACTATGGATCCAAGGCCCGGGAAAGTTGAATGACCGAGTCAGTTCAAGAAACATGGGGATCTAGGGGCCTCCTGTATTATTTATTTGGTCCAAGTGGGTGGTCTACAATCATTAGGTTGGTGGTTTCTACCCCTTGCTACAACAACTATTTTTCTTGTTAGGGTTGTATTCTCTTTAACCTCATTCTTACAGTCAGACTGTGAGTGCTTTCCATTCTGTGTGTTGTGTGCAAATGGCCACATGGTGGACCTTGGAGGGTATGCTCTTTGTCAATGGATGATACATTTTGCTATTATTCCCAACATTAGAAACCAATAAAATCAAGGAAGAAATCAACATGCAGAGTTTAGAATCATAGCCATTAGAAATGAACAATTCCCATGAGATTATTTTATTCAACCTTCTACACCAATGTTCAATACAGTATAGTTTCAGGTGCTTTGTAAAGTGTAGTTTTTAAAGACTCACAACTGGGCTTTCACCACTTTCCTTAGGATACTATTCCAGTGTGTAATGGATCTTACTCCTAGATGTTTTTTCTCTTATATTCAAACTAAAATGTCTCTGAAAACTGAGCTGCAGCACTCTTGGTTTAATTCTGACTGTAAGTGCTATCACCAGTACCAAACCAAGCAAAACAATCACAGATTGAAAGAACCATTCCACTCTACATCATGACTTTCATTCCCTCATAGCTTTCTTTAAAATTTCCTTTGAGGATGAAATTTCTCAGGTTTAATTTCAGCCCAAAAGTGAATTATTTTGGAAAGTTTCTATAAAGTAAATTAAACTGTTTTTGAGTTTGGGGGGAAGCAGGAGGAACCCCTTCAAATTAAGATACTTTACTCAAATAATTCAAAATGACTTTGGAAGCTTCAAGCTTCCCATGGAGTTAGTCTTCATGGTTAAGGATCTTTGATATGTTTGAAGTCCCTGGCAAAATCATGGAGCAGGTTCTCAAGGGATCCATTTTGAAGCACTTGGAGGAAAGGAAGGTGATCAGGAACAGTCAACATGGATTCACCAAGGGCAAGTCATGCCTGACCAACCTGCTTGCCTTCTATGATGAGATAATTGACTCTGTGTATATGGGGAAAGCGGTGGATGTGATATATCTTGACTTTAGCAAAGCTTTTGATACGGTCTTCCACAGTATTCTTGCCAGCAAGTTAAAGAAGTATGGATTGGATGAATGGACTATAAGGTGGATAGAAAGCTGGCTAGATTGTCAGGTTCAACGGGTAGTGTGATCAATGGCTTGATGTCTAGTTGGCAGCCGGTATCAATGAAAATGATTAGGGGGCTGGGGCACATGACTTACGAGGAGAGGCTGAGGGAACTGGGGTTATTTAGTCTGCGGAAGAGAAGAGAAGAGTGAGGGGGGATTTGATAGCAGCCTTCAACTACCTGAAGGGGGGTTCCAAAGAGGATGGAGCTACGCTGGTCTCAGCGGTGGCAGATGACAGAAGAGGAAGCAACGGTCTCAAGTTGCAGTGGGGGAGATGTAATTTGGATATTAGGAAACACTATTTCACTAGGAGGGTGGTGAAGCACTGGAATGGGTTACTTAGGGAGCTGGTGGAATCTTCATCCTTAGAGGTTTTTAAGGCCCGGCTTGACAAAGCCTTGGCTGGGATGATTTAGTTGGTGTTGGTCCTGCTTTGAGCAGGGGATTGGACTAGATGACCTCCTGAGGTCTCTTCCAACCCTAATATTCTATGAAGTACTTTGGTTCAAAAATCAAAATCTTATGAGCAACTGGAAATGTTAAAAGTGACTGGAAATGACATGGTGGTCATGAACAGTACCTCATTACAGAGAGAGAAGGAAAGGAAGATCTTTTAAATGTGGCTGAAGGGACAAAAGCCCTTTCCCCTGAACGGTCACTGTATGAGTGTGAGGTTTGAGAGTACCAATAATGAGCAATCTGAGACTGTGTTTGTTTTGTAACTGTAAACAAACCATCTTAAGTGGAGTAGACTTCTTATATAGTACTGAAGGAGACAGCTTTTTCATTGGCACCCACTGTAAGCCCTGCCAAATTGACCAAACATAAATAATGCTGTCAAAAATTGCTTAGCGAGCATCTTTACCTCGCATCTATCGAGCATGCCAGCTTGAGTTTCAGCCTGCAGAGATTTTAAAAAATGTGAAAGCAGTTTATGTCTTTGACAGGTTCTTACTGTAAAAGTTAAGAATATATATCATAATCGGAGAGAGATGCATGAACAGCTGATTATTGCAGACTCCACACAATTATGTTTGGGCAGGAAGGGGAGGAGGGACCCATCAATGACTCACATTGTCTAACATTTTGCAGAGAACAATGGTAAGTCACTGATTTCATAGCCACAATATTGAAAGTTTCTTTTTAAAACATGGAAGAAAATGTTAGGAATATTTTAGGTGAAAGGTTTGGATGCTTTTATAAGAATTCTTTCTAAATTGGGGTTTTCCTATAGAATGTATATTAAGAGAGATCTTTAGAAACTGACTGAATTTACTGGCACAAGTTTTTAGTTATATGCTTCTGAAAAGTATACCTGTCTGTACAAATCTTTTCCCCACACTCACCCATTTTTGGAAAGCACAATGGGCCCAATTCTACTCCCTATTAAAGTCAATGGGCATGTGGACACGGACTGCAATAGGAGCAGTATCAGGTACAATGTCTGCATGTGGGTGTCAACACCAGCTCAATGAAAATGTGTTTTGCCACAAACATGACTCAACCCTTCATCTGGTCATTAGTAAATTATCCCTTTGTGAATGACCATTCATTTATTCATCTCATAATCAAGACACTGAATGACACATTCTCTTTTTTACTGAAATGTTCATTACATTTCAAAAGAGTGTCAGAACAACAATATAAAAGAAGTTCCCTGATTGGGTTAAAGTGGTAAGACCCCAAGGGAAACCCCATCAGGAACCACCCCGCTAATGATGATCACCCACTGAGAAATCCATAAGATCCTAGAATATCTTTGAGGACAGGAGTATGACTGCAGTATTAGTCATTTGTGGTTTTGTAGAATTTCTATATGCATGGATAATTGTAATTTTACTTATCGCTTTAAATAAAACTTGTAGTACAGATAAGACTTATTTGGGCATAATCTTTCGTGGGTAAAAAACCCTACTTCTTCAGATGCATAAAGTGAAAATTAGCAGGCATAAATACTGTATCTGTAATGCTCGCATCTGTAATTTTCACTCCATGCATCTGAAGAAGTAGGGTTTTTTACCCACAAAAGCTTATGCCCAAATAAATCTGTTAGTCTTTAAGGTGCCACCGAACTCCTTGTTGTTTTTGTGGATACAGACTAATATGGCTGCCCCTCTGACAGATAAGACTTTGTACTTCTGCTTGTGTCTGTGGTCACTATCCTTGGTTTTCATGTGTTCCTGGAGTCTCCAAATTTGAGAAAAGCACCAGAAGTGATTTTCACTCTGTTGAGCTTGAAACTATAGCGAAAGGAGCTGCAACCATGGTAGTTGAATACAAAATCACTAAATTCAATTTAAATAAAAAAGGCTACAGTGAGGCAGAGGGGAAAAAACACGCTAAACTATGCAACCATATTCTGATAGCGCTGTTTGTTTGCCAAATGTATAGAGCCAGCTCCTGCTCTCACTTATATTGTTTTCCTACCACTTAAATTCCATTAGTTTTGATGGAAACACTATTTTCACTGGTGTGTGTGACAAAGTTCCTCCTCTATCTTGGTGGGTCCTGCGCTTATTGGCGGATTTTCTTGCCACAGAGATTCACCATGTGAGTTGGGGAACAGCCCGGAGACCTTCCCCTCTGGGACAACCCACAGTCCAGGTCAACTGGGAGGTTTGGGGGGAACCCGGGCCCACCCTCTACTCCGGGTTCCAGCCCAGGGCCCTGTGGACTGCAGCTGTCTAAAGTGCCTCCTATAACAGCTGCATGACAGCTACAACTCCCTGGGCTACTTCCCCATGGCCTCCTCCAAACACCTTCCTTATTCTCACCACAGGACCTTCCTCCTGGTGTCTGATAACGCTTGTGCTCCTCAGTCCTCCAGCGGCACACCCTCTCAGCTCCTCACACTCCCACCACAAACTGAAATGAGCTCCTTTTTAAAACCCAGGTGCCCTGATTAGCCTGCCTTAATTGATTCTAGAAGCTTCTTCTTAATTGGCTCCAGGTGTCCTAATTAGCCTGCCTGCCTTAACTGGTTCTAGCAGGTTCCTGATTACTCTAGTGCAGCCCCTGCTCTGGTCACTCAGGGAACAGAAAACTACTCATCCAGTGACCAGTATATTTGCCCTCTACCAGACTCCTGTACCCCACTGGTCTGGGTCTGTCACATGTATGATAGTACAGAATCAGATCTTTAAGTTTTAGTACCATTAGAACAATGATCAGAACAAATATCCATAGGGTGCCATATATACCACAGTTATGCTCCTCTGATTATTTTCTGATATCTAGTGTTTTCATTTGTTTTCTGGTACACATTTTTACTGTATTTTTACTGCACTTACTGACCTACTACTTTAATGATTTCCAGTCTATGGGCTCTGATTTATTTACAGTAGCCTTTTTTTTGTTATTAAAGTTCCTGAAGCTTATTCATTAAAGACTTAAAATCAGCTCTTTGAAATTTTAAAGTCTGTTGAACACAGGAGGTTTAAAACACTGTTTAATTCACTGAAAATGTCAGGGGTCCCGTTTCTTCTTTTCAAACAGAAAGGGGCAGTTACATCTCCAATACTGCCACAACAGCAATACTGTATATTTAATGGAAGCTACTTTGATGGGATACTAAGTATCTGAACATTAAAAATCCAATGACACTCATAATTCATTTGGCATATTAAAACATAGTTTTACAGGATTCTCATTACAATTCAAGCAATATTAGTTAATTGATATAGAAAATAAACTGTTGCCAAATTATCTCTTTGGTTTATTTCTTTGAACAGTTCCAGTCCATGGAAAGAAGCATATAGTAGCTACAGTATGACTTGATACAGCATTGTTCTTTAAACTATTATTCCAACAGTGGTGACTGCTCGCCTACAACAACTGGTTCATATGACAGTACTATAACTTCTAGCTTTGAAGGATTCCATTTTTATTAATAAATGTCGGTAAATGTCTATTTCACCATACACACACAAACCAATGAAAACATATTTTTACAAATAATAATCTGAAGGTACATCGACACTGGAATAAAAGGTCTGTGGCACAGCACAGATCAGCTGGCTCAGGCTTGTGGGCTCAAGCTGCGGGGCTAAAAATTGCTGTGTAGACATTCAGGGATCCCCCACCATCGCATGTCTACACAGCAATTTTTGATCCCCAGAGAGGAGCCGCGTGAACCCAAGTCAGCTGACCTTAGCCAACTGTGGGTTTTTCATCCCTGTGTAGACATATCCTCAATTTACAGCCAGGCAAAGTAAGAAAAATGTTACTTAAGAACTTCTGAGAGTTTGATTTAAGGATATTTACTTTGTATATTTTAACATATGATGTTGAAAATTTGTGTTTTAACAGTTATAAAGCTTTGATTTTTGAATCTCCATGTCTATTGTCATTAAATAATTATTGTCTGACACCCTCCCAGAATTTCCAGGAACTGTGAAAATTTAAATTGATAATGTTTAAAAAATGCTTAAAAATAAACATCAATATTATTCATCATTATAAAAAGAAATAAAAAATCAAATTCAGCCAAGCCTAATTATAGGAGAGATTTTCAAAGGCACCTTTTGTGATTACGAAAATGTTCCTTCCTGCATGATAATGAAGAGCCTCTGTACCAGATCATAGAACAATACCGCTGTCCACCTCTCCGTTATTTGCATATTAACTAATCCATGCAAATCAGCCAGCCCATACCTGATTGTGACTTACAGCATACACAGCTATATGGGAGAGTGAGAGTATTGGTCATATCTTACAGTTGTAGGTTTGTTTGGTCTAGAACGAGCTCTGGGTCATCAAATGAAACATAGGAACATTATTAAATGGGACAAATGTTAAAACAATACAAAAATCCAGAATGGTAATATTTGCTTAGTACTTATGAAATTTAGTAATAAAAAACAAAAAACATTTAAAGACACCAGGATAAAAAGAGGAATAGTGTGTGTGTGTATGTGTATATACACACACACACACACACACACACAGCGCATTCCAGTATGATCAAATTATTAATTTATTTGTATTATCATAGTGCCAAAAGCCATAGTCAAGGACCAGGACCACTTTGTATCAGACATTCTATAAACATAGGACAAAAAGATAATCCCTGTGTCAAAGAGCATATATTCCACGCTGTATCACATTGTACTGCATCAATGAAAGAATATAAAAGCACAAGTTGTAGCCATTTCCTTAGCATCACTTTCAATGGGTCCCCCTCCTTTCTTATCCCATTCCCCATGAAGTTTCCACAGCACTCTGTCATGGCTTCTCTTTCACTTTCTTTGTCCTTTGTGTATGGCTCAATTGCAGCCTCTCACATGGCTTCAACTAAAAGCTTGAGGCTGATGACTAGCAAATCTCTCTCTCATTCCTGACCTATCCCCTTCCATCCAAAACCCTATTTCAGCCACTTTCTCTCTGACACCTCCTCTGCTTCCTTCACTCTGCCAATGATGCCTACCTTGAACATGCATTTCTCCACTTTTCCCACAGGTGTACCAACATTTTCTTTCAGACACATTGAACACCTCCCTGGAAATGAGATGTAAGACCACCGCCTTGTCCAGCTTTCAATGCTTTCTCAAGATTCATTTCTGCTGTAATGCCCACAGTCAACCAAAATCAGTCAACCCATATCTGGGTTGTGTGACATTTGGCAATAGCTGGTATTATTTACTTGTTTAAAAAAGCAACTGCTAAATGATTTGTAACCATCATGTCATGCACATTGTAAGCCTACATAACCATATGATATTACTGTTGCCATTGTCTTCCCACCCCAACTAGTTCCTATTGTTTGTTACCTTCCTTTGTTGTATTTTATTTCAGTATAAGTAGATAATCTTTTTTGGGTAGGAAATGTGCCTCCATGTGTGTCTGTGGAGCATCTAGCATAATGCAGGTTTTTAGGCATTACTGCAATACCAATAAGAATAATCTTAACAGCTACTCTTTTAATCTATTTATCCTACTCTACCTTCCAGTACTCAAAATGAAGGTGTGTTTGCAGTGCAATCAAGAAAAATCAAAGAATCAATTTTTCAAATCACAATACGACATAAAATAGCTGCATCTGCAATTGTTTAAACATAATTTAGCCTATTATCATATTCTGTGTTATGCTGTGGTTGAATGACAAGTAAAAATGTAACTGGATAACGTATTGAATAATTGGTAAAAGTTCCTGTGCAGAAAAATTGTCATGAAGAATATAAGTGAGTTTGAGCATTGGCCTGCTAAACCCAGGGTTGTGAGTTCAATCCTTGAGGGGGCTACCTAGGGATCTGGGGCAAAATCAGTACTTGGTCCTGCTAGTGAAGGCAGGGGGCTGGACTCGATGACCTTTCAGGGTCCCTTCCAGCTCTATGAGATAGGTATATCTCCATATATTCTAAAACAGTCATGAAGAATATAAGTAGCCACAAATTAAAAAGAAAAATAGAACACAGCTGTTCAAGAGATTTGGACATTCACAGCCTTTATACTGGGCCAGAACAATTGTCTCTTTTAGTAACAATAAAAATCTATAATCACCATCCAGTACTTATATTACACTGTACATTTTTAAAGTACTATACAAACACTGGTCCCAAATCTCCAGTCCTTACTCAGTCCAAATACTCATTAGCTTCACTGAAAGTCTTGCCTCAGTAGGGACTCCAATGTATTGTGTAAGCATCTTGAAAGCCTTTGATGGAAGGTTCTGTTGGAGTGCAAAGTATTACTAGAGCATTAGTTATTTCATTGAGTTTATCTATCTGTCTATCTATATAGCTTATGGATTCCTCCTTTGTAAATTCTATTCATATGCCTATGAACTAGGTTTTCTCAGCTCAGTGCTATACAATAACCTATGGCACCCTATATTTTATGTATTCATTTACAGTTAAGGGAATAGAAGAGCTATAACTGCTCTAAGTATCTTTAAAGGAAGGAATAAAAACCATATTTCTTATGCAGCACAACTAAGACCTAAAAACAGCCCTATGTCACCATCTCTCCAATTTCAAACTTGGCAGCCAATTTGAAATGCTTTAACTACAGCACTTAGCAGTAAGGCCCTTCCTTAGGTGGCTTATGTGAAATAAACTGGGGGTGAGAGTCTGTGGGTCAGTCCAACTCTTAGAAAGCCCCACCACATCCGCTAGCTGGCCTTTTTGTTGGGAATCTCAGCAAGGAGGCCCAGGACTGAATATGAGTATGATGGAGACTGAACTATCACCTCAGGCCCAAAGGTGGTGGCACCAGAACGTTGGTGAGGCAATGCAGAAAAGCTTGCTCTGATGCTGCCCATACTGTACTTGTTCTGTGGACAGAGACCTTCACAGTTTCCCAAATCTTTTATTCTAGTTTCCTTTCATGGACAGGGAGAAGGTCAAAGGTCACTCCCCCTAAAGCAGTGGTTCCTGGGGGTTCACGAAATGTTACAGGGGGTTCTCGGGAAAAAATTCCCTAAGGGCGGACAGAGCTGTCCATAGGGACCCCATAGGGCCAGCAGCCCAGAGCCCCTGGACTTCCAAGAGCTAAGCAGATCAAAGCAAGCATATCTATCACATTGAGATTTAAACTTCAAGACTCCTTATAAAGAAATGTAAAGGGAAGTGGATATTTTTTTCTGTTTTAAAAATTAAATAGGCAGCTAGTGTTCTTCATAATAATTTAAAAAACAATAAGTTTAAGCTTTGTTGTAACATGCGTTGTTTGCCTGGACTGCTCAAGACCTGAATGCTTGTGTAGGAGGAACTCTTCAAGTTGTCTTCTTAAATACCTTCATGCTGTTTCACATCTGACACTCCTTGATGAAACATAGGAGCCTTGTCGTATAACAGGCTTATTCAAAGTGATACAAGCTACGAAAGGAAAGTGAGATCTTGGAAGAGTGTTGCCGTTTTCATAATGTAATAAAATACTATAATAATGAATAATAATGAATAATAAATAGTGTGTAATAAGCATGTCATAAAAACAAATTTTATATTTCCAAGATCACTACTTTTATAATTTATACTCAGATAAAGGAGAAAATCCCTGGATATATTCATTTTTAGGAGGGGGTTCGCGAGACTTGACATTTTAGTGAAAGGGGTTCACAAGTTGTTAAAGTTTGGGAACCACTGCCCTAAAGCATCTTAGCAGATGTCTGGCAACTATCCTTCAATGCTATTTTTCAATTCAGTTATCTAAGTGGTTTTTCCCCCTCCAAGTTTAGCTGAGGCCCTATTCCAAAATGAACACTATTCACACATCAGGCTTCAAAGTTCAGCTACTTTTGAGCTGTCTGAAAAATGTGTGGCAATAATATTTTACAGTGTTTTCAGACTTGCCAAACTCATGAATGAATAACTAGATTTTTGTAAATATTTTTAAATTACCTTTGAACTGACATCTAACAGTCCCAAGGGAGAAAGTTATTAGTGAATAAAGAGAGGGCTCTATAACTTAAACTGTTTTGCAATCTGATCAGTAGCATCTGCTGTTTTTATTAAACACAAACTTTGCTCAACAATGACATCAAGGGCATTATCTTGTAAAATTCATTTTTCAATATTTTGTATAATGAAACTGTTTTCTTTTCACCTTGTCCATGACCTTATGACAAGAACTACACGTTCTTATGTATTTTTTCAACTGAATTAACCTTCAATTGCTTTATCTAATTACAAAGTGTGAAAAATCACTCTCCAAATATCAGCTGTTAATAGCTTTGCATTTGTAGACCACGATAAATGCAATTGGATTCTGAAGCTTGTGTTAAATTTAAGGTTCAAGAGTAACAAGGTTGTACACAATGACTGTCTTCTTGTGGGAATGCATGTGTAACATTTGGTATATAACCTGTTGGCTTTTATTAAACTGGGAATTTGGTACCTTGGTTTTAAAAAATACACACCAAAAAGTAAGATGGAGAAAAATACATGATGGTGTGGTGAAGTGTAAAAATTTTACTGGCAAAAATTTTGGATGGTGCCATTAAAATATTGCAGGTCATCTCAAATAGCTGCTAGTAAAACCTTTAAACCCCAGTATACTATCTTGTGTTGTAAATAAAACTATTTTAAAAAACACACACGCATATTTTAGATGGTCTTCAAAACTTGGTTTGAAATTATATTTTCTTCTTACGTCACCTGTAAGCCATACACCTTAGGCATCATGCACCCACCCTGACAGGCTTCAGAGGAAATACCGTGCTATAGTTTTAATCTCTTCCTCTCTCTCCCTCAATCTCTCCTGTTGGAGATGTTCATGTTTGTACAAACAATTAAATATTCATTGGGCAACAGAGAGCATAAGATTGACTCTACAGCCTCTATAGGGCACTCACAGGACATTGGGAGACTCAGGTTCAAGATCGTGCTCTAACAAATATTTAATTATTTATACCAGCTCCAGCAGGAGAGATTGAGGGAGACACCCCTATCCCAGAGCACCCAATAGCTTTGAGTCAGGGCACTCAGCTGGGATGTGGGAGACTGAGGTTCCTCATGGGCCTCCCATATCCCAGGTGAGTGCCCTAAGCACCAGGCTACTGGCTATGCTGGGATGGGGTTTTCTCTCTTCTTTTGACCAGAAATTCTATCCTGGACCTGAGGAAACCTTCCTGATGAAAGTTGTATTAAAAGGGCCCTTTCACAGGAAGGTTTAGTTTCAATGAATCAGCACCTTCTGATGAAAAACTTATGAGCTCAAAATTCCCCACCCTGCTCTCAAGATTAGTACCAAAAAAAAAAAAAAAAAAAATCCATAGACGTTCTAGCAGTTCTTAGCTTTATAAGGCCTTAAGGTTGCTTGATTTTCCTCTCACATTGGAATAACTTCACTGAAGTTGTGGCGGTTCACCAATGTGAGAGGAGACTCAAGGTTTTGAAAATACCATAAATACCTTTCAGAAGTAAACCTGAGTTACTTTAATAGAGCGCTGAAGTACAATAGAGTGCACCCACCCTGTCCTGTGGGTGCTGAGATCTTTTTCTTGGAAACCCACAATTAAAGAGTGAATCACAGACAATGTTCTTGATGAAATCTTGAACTAAATGTAAATTAAATGAGCAACTACTGTAGGTGCAATCTTTGACAAAGGAAAAAGTGAACTATTTTTTGCCTTTAGCAACTGTGGTATGGTTTGTGCTACTTCAGTTATCCAGGTGAAGAGATAAGTAGATTTAAAACAATCTAAATATGATTAAGATAACTTGTTTTTCACCGTTTATCATAAAATGGGAACAAAACAAGAAAAAGTTGCAGGAATTGCCTTTTGATCAAAAATGTCTTCTTCTTTACAGCGAGCGCTGTCTACAAAGCTGAGTGCGGATTACAGAGAACTGATGCTGCAGTAGTTTTGATACCAAGAAGGAAAGGAGCTGGTAGCTTGGTGGAGATGAAATATTAACGTATTAGGCCATTCTGGCTCCCATATAAGTTAGTTAAGAGGAGTTTTAATCAAGTGAATTTAGTTGGAGCAGGATGAGGCCCATTAGTTAATCAAACGGTTTTCCTTCATTTTTATTGTACATATTTAAAATTATTAAAAAGAAAAAAGCAATAGGCAGGTAGCGTATTATCAATGAGTTATTCACTTTCAATACTTTCATTATCCTCATACATTTGAAATGTAACAGTCAAAACTAATATATATTAACCTGGTAATTCTGTTAAATGGAGCCCTTTCAGGAGTGAAATCTAGGTACCTACATACTGTGTCCAGATACCAAAGTCATGCATGAACTAAAAATATCTAAACAATCATTTCTTCCATGGAACTTAATGGAGGGAGACCACAATAACAGCAGTGATAATTTGCACAATGCAGTGCAACGCCGTACAAGAATTTGTGACTTTCATCCTAGTTCACTCTAAACAGAATGTTATTATCTTAGAATTTTATTGTGGGCTGGTTTTATTCCTCTGTAATTTCTTCTGGTGAGGAATATTCCTTTCCTTTTAAATTTCTGAGATGCAAAAGGAATCTGTCAAGCATGTAAATAAACACTAAGCAACCAGTTGTGTTATCAGTGTATGTGTGACACCTGTAAATGATAAGTCTGCTCAGTGAATTCTAAAAACTGATTTCCTGATATGAGGTCTCAATTACAAAACACAGCATATATAATAATGCAAGCCAGCTATAACCACACAATTTTAGGGCCATGCATTCAAATAATTCATATTTAATATTTCTCTCTTGGCACAGAAAACCTTTATAAAAGATACAAACAATCTGTATTTCATAATTTAAAATCTACAATAAAATATTTGCAAAATATTATTGGGCAAGTTTAAGAGCAGCATGTGGAGATTTGGCTGTCTCTCTCATTAAAACTAATGGGTGCTAACACCACTAGCGAATTTGGTAAATGCAAAAAGTGTGGGAAGAGGTGTAGACAACCAGGTATAGTCAAACTTGGTTCATGTATCCCATATTTGGAATCTGGTTCTGTTACTAGAGAAATTGAAGTGACTATATCACATCCATTTTGTGCACTCAGCCACCATTAACTGGAAGAGAGAACAACACATAGTTAGAAATAATTTGAGCTTTGTATAAGCATACAAAATAACTGCAGCTGCAGTTTTGCTGATAAGAATGGAAACTAAAATTGGAAGAATCATGAGAATGGGCAGAAGTGTGGATGGCTGAGCTTGGATCTGGGTGTTCATGATTATGAGTTTTTGCTGATATTATGACTAGGAGTTGCTTGCTGACATTAGGAAAATTGTTAGAGTGCAAGGGTTTACTATGAGTTATTAGCTTAGTTTTCAGCAACCTATAAAAATTAGTCAGAATGTGTAATTTGGAGAAGTTTGAAGAGGTTTTTCTATGAGCTAGGAAGCCAAGATCCAACTCTCAGGTGGCTAGGAGGAAGGCTGGCCACCAGAAACCTGCCACTGACCACTCAACAGCACCTCAGATTTTGGGTAACTATATCAGGGTTGCTCTAGACTATTGTTATTTTAGATGTGTGCTTTAGACTCAATAAAAAAGATTTTTAGAGGAAAAAACACTCTTGTTTGTACCAATCATTTATCTGACGGAGAAGCTGTGTCCCCCATCACTTTATTTCCTGAAACCTCCTGGAGATAGGAGAATATAAGTTATTGTAGTTTCAGGTTGAGACAACCCTGTGTAACAGTTCTGTGGTTAGGAACTTCTCACCTGGATATAGTGTATACCAAGGATTTATATATTTTTGAAAGTGAAAATGTAACAGATTTCACAGAGACACCGAGGGAATGCAAATTATGTAAAAATGAATATATGAATTTTGATGAAAATATTTGATGGGGAGAGCAGCCCAGAGCCCAGGCTCTAGCCCAAGCCTGAACATCTATACTGCAATTAAACAGCCTATAGCCTGAGCCCCACGAGTCTGAGTCAGCTGACATGGGCCTGTCGCGGGTTGTCATAACTATAAAGGGAAGGGTAACAGCTCTCTGTGTACAGAGACTCCAAATCCTTTTACCTGTAAAGGGTTAAGAAGCTCAGGTAACCTGGCTGACACCTGACCCTAAGGACCAATAAGGGGACAAGATACTTTCAAATCCGGCTTGGCCGGATATTATAGGCGATTTGTACCACACTACAGCCAAATCGCCGCCCCGCTGACAGACCTAACCAGAAAGAAACAGCCAAATGCAGTTCAGTGGACTGATGAGTGTCAAGAGGCCTTTAACCAGCTTAAGGCAACACTCATGTCTGACCCTGTGCTAAGGGCCCCAGACTTTGACAAACCGTTCCTAGTAACCACAGATGCGTCCGAGCGAGGCGTGGGAGCAGTTTTAATGCAGGAAGGACCGGATCAAGAATTCCATCCTGTCGTGTTTCTCAGCAAGAAACTGTCTGAGAGGGAAAGCCACTGGTCAATCAGCGAAAAGGAATGCTACGCCATTGTGTACGCGCTGGAAAAGCTACGCCCATATGTTTGGGGACGGCGTTTCCAACTACAAACAGACCATGCTGCGCTACAGTGGCTTCATACCGCCAAGGGAAATAACAAAAAACTTCTTCGGTGGAGTTTAGCTCTCCAAGATTTTGATTTTGAAATACAACACATTTCGGGAGCTTCTAACAAAGTGGCTGATGCACTCTCCCGGGAAAATTTCCCAGAGTTAACTGGTTAACAATTGTTCTTGGAATGAAACATATTGTTAGTTTTTATATAATCAGTAGTATGTCTAAAGGTACATGTGTCTTATTAACTCTGTTTTCTCCTAGAACTCCAGGAAGAAATCACAGCCAGTGTGGAACCGAACGTCCAACACTATCTGTGATTTGGGGGGCGTGTCATAACTATAAAGGGAAGGGAAACAGCTCTCCTGTGTACAGAGACTCCAAATCCTTTTACCTGTAAAGGGTTAAGAAGCTCGGGTAACCTGGCTGACACCTGACCCTAAGGACCAATAAGGGGACAAGATACTTTCAAATCTTGGGGGGGGAAAGGCTTTTGTTTGTGTCCTTTGTTTAAGGGGTGGTTCGCTCTGGGGACTGAGAGGGACCAGACATCAATCCAGGTTCTCCCCATCTTTCTAAACAAGTCTCTCCTATTTCAAACTTGTAAGTAAAAAGCCAGGCAAGGCGTCTTAGATTTACTTTGTTTTCTCAACTTGTAAATGTACCTTTTACCAGAGGGTTTATCTTTGTTTGCTGTACTTTGAACCTAAGACAGAGGGGGGTCCTCTGAGCTCTTTAAGTTTGATTACCCTGTAAAGTTATTTTCCATACTGATTTTACAGAGATGATTTTTACCTTTTTCTTTAATTAAAAGCCTTCTTTTTTAAGAACCAGATTGATTTCTCCTTGTTTTAAGATCCAAGGGGGTTTGGATCTGTATTCACCCGGAGTTGGTGAAAGGAGGGTGAGAGGAAGGAGGGGGGATGGTTAATTTCTCCTTGTTTTAAGATCCAAGGGGGTTTGGATCTGTGTTCACCAGGGAATTGGTGAAAGGTTTCTCAAGGCTTCCCAGGGAGGGAGTTCTTGAGATGGTGGCAGCGGACCAGAGCTAAGCTGGTAGATAAGCTTAGGAGTCCTCATGCAGGCCCCCACATTTGTACCCTAAAGTTCAAAGTGGGGATACAGCCTTGACACGGGTATTTAATTGTAGTGCAGACATACCTGAACTGGATATGCTAAATATATCCTATTGTAAGTATTTAGCTTGACTGAGTTTCTTCATCATCTTTATACACTTGACAGCTCAGGACTGATGAGCAATGTATGTACTTTATACTATGGGGCACAATCTTTCAGACTTCACTCTCCAGAAACGAATGTTGCTTCAATGGATGTTACAGGAACATAAGGACTATTTACTTTATTTTACTCACCTGCAAGACTATCCATAAAGTCTATGTTTTCTGCCCACCAGATAATTACTCTACTAATACCTGGTTTATACAGACAGAATATTTACATTCTTTCTCCACTACACAAACTCAAATTATAATTGATTTCTCTGATGGATTTTCTAATGCATATCTATTGCTTCTCTAACTACTATAGTCCCGACTTAATGATATTTGTTTTATCTATGAACAAATTCCCACAAATATAAATCCTGTCTGACACGAGCTCTTAGCCACAGGAAAATGAGACATAGAAGACCCCCTTCCCCCCTAGAGATTCATGTTTTAGGAACATTATACTCAAAACAAGAGCCTGATCCTCACAAACACTGCTGGGTGTACTACTTACTTCTGATTTCAATATAACTACTTAAGGCAGCAAACATTATGGCTTGTAAGTGTTTGCAGGATCTGGCCCTTAATACAAATAAGACAGCTACATAGCCTTATGTAGGATATTACATGTTTACAACACTTTCCAAACATTAACTCATTAATTTTATAATGCTAAAGCAAAGAACTTCAAGTGCTATATTTAACAGTTATTCCGGGGTTATTAAATATATAAATTATATTAATGAGAATTAAAATTCATTGCAATTATAGCAATAAATGTGGATCCAGATCTGGATAAGGACTTTCTCAGTATTCTTGAGGTTTGGGTTTGGCCCTTTTTAAAAGAGCCAGATAAGAATTTAGTGTACAAATTTGAATCCAAATCTGGATTTCCTCAATTGCATTTGGTTTGATGTCCATCTTTAATTTACTGATAATGAACTGCAAATTTCCAAACTTTGGAACATTTCAGTTTTTTTTAACTACCCTATTATGTTCTTTTATAGTAACTTCTTTTAAAGTGGGAAGTAACTAAGCTGCCTGAAAGTTAACTGCATTTTTTTCTGAAAATTTTATGTGCATTGGTGCAAGTTTGTCAAAGGGTGGTTATCTGAAAAAGCGGTTGTTGTGTGTACTCTCCTGCCTCTCTGCAGTTATAGTTATATAACTTCCAGATCATACACCAGCAGTATCACATTGTCTTTCTGACAGTCACAGAATTTATTAAGGATATTGCTTATTCCAATATTTTATCATGGATTGATATTATGGGTCTGGTCCTCCCCTACTGAAGCCAATAGGAGTTTTCCCTCTGACTTGAATAGCAGTAGGATTTGTCCCCAGCTAATACTTTTGACACAGGGCAGCTTGCTGCAACGAGAAAGATAAGACAATTGGATAGTGGCAGCAAAGATCATGCTCCTTAGATAGTGAAGGAATCATTTGAATAGATATTCCCAGACAGCCACAGATTGCTTCTTATGAGACTACTGAATGTAGATTAAGGAACAGATTCGACCTATTCTGAGACATTTTTAAACCTTTTATGGATTAAGGCCCACATTTTCAGAACTTCTCAACACCCAACAGATTCCACTCAACACAATGGGAGCTGCTAGCACTTACAGAAATCTAGCCACTTGATCTAGGTGCCTACGTCTTTTGAAAGGCCTGTATCCTACTAGATGGTGAGAGCCCCTTTTGAGGTGCTGAGCACCCTAAACTGCTATTCAAATCAAAGAGACTGAAGGGTACTCAGCACCTGGGGGGTTGGGTCCCCATGCTCATAAGGTGATGTTATTCCTTAGAAATCTTTCAACAGCATTGTTCATCATATTCTGTAGGTTAAGTTAGCATTCAGTGTAGGAACTTGGAGAGCCTATGTGATATATACAATAACAGGAATAAATATGTGTTCATTAACTACTTCCCCAGACAAATGCACAGATCAAAAACAGGGCAAATTTTTAAAAATTGCATACTGACCAGGTTTTTGTGCTTCTGAAAGTCCTACTGAGAAGAGACTCTACTGCTAAATCCATATACAGTTGAATGTTACTCTTTTTCATTTATTAATAAGACTCAATTTTAGCCTCTTCCAAAACCTCATGAAAATATCAGTTTGCACAATAATTACCAGTAATTGGCAAGTTCTTGAAACACAATTTTGTTTCATCAAAAAATGAAAATTCTCATCTTTTTCAATTAAGCCATAACTAATGAAAGTTTAGAATACTCTACATCTAAATTTAATAAAGTCATTCGGAACTACTTAGAAAATGCATTTTTGTTGGCAGCATTAATGAGATCCATGTAGATGCTACAATAAATGGTTTATTCTTTGTCAATAGTTAGAATTGCATCCCTTAAATCCTATTTACTTGACTCTTTCTTGAGGTGATATTCAAATCTCTGCAGAATATGGGTATTTTTTTCAGAAAGTATCTGAAAGACATCTACAATTGTTAAGTAAAACAATGCCTGGGATAATTTTCTTATAGTATGACAAAAAATACAAGTATTTTCATGCTTAATGGAAACACTTGTGTGCATTTTGGTAGAAAAACTCAAATGATGGGTTGTAGGATCTTTAATGCTGATTTTTAAACCTATGCTCAAAATCACAAAGTTAAATAAACTCCAGAAAGAAAACGTTGTTCCAGAAACCAGTTAAGGTTGCTCAATGACTTAACTATAACATCATTTACAAAATTCAAAAACAAGTAGATAAGGAAATCAGAAATCTTACACTGCCCATATACTAAACAAGTGGATGCTGGTATCACTCCTCTGATTTCAATGGAATTAAACTGGTGTAAAATTGGAGTACCACAATGATGAAAGAAAGTGAAAAGAAATGCAAACTTCATCACAAAACAACAGCTATAGCCAGCCAAGAGAGAGCATCTTGTTCACACAAGTCAATGTTGTTTTTACTGAAGTCAATGCCAAAAAAACAAAACCAACAAAAAACAAACACCACTTCCAATTCTAGTGACATAAATGGAATCAGAATTGGAACCATAAATCCATTTGAATTGAAGGAGAGCAGGATTGGGACCCAAATATATCCACAGCAGAAAAACCACAAAGTTTGCTAATCAAAACCTATCTTCTTCAAATGAAGCTGGCATGTGAGTTTTCACCTATATGGAAATTCTGAGGAGATAATAAAGAGCAATTTTTGAGCTAGAAGGAGACACATGTTATACAAACATCAATTTTCATATCAGAGTAATACTCAATGACATGCAACTCACAAACAGTTTGATAAATTTTCTTCGAACTGCTGAAATTTTCTATTTTGCTATCAGAGTACAAATGGCAATTTTCATGCCATGTCAGTGCTCCAATCTTAAATTATATGGAGACAGTTTTATAGTGGAAGGTAGTGGAAACTTTAAGTATGGAGAGGCTACTTCCAGTATATACAAGTTAATATAAAGCATTCACCAAATCACCAAACAAATTACCACAGAGTCAGCTCACTTGTTCCCACTCTACATGTAAAGTTTATATTTATCACACTATAGTATGTGGCCTAAATTCTGTCCCATTGGGGCTTCCACAGAAGTCAGTCTCTGTGAAGTTCACACAAACATTCAAGGTCAGAATCTAGAAAATATGCAAAAATGCATTATTTGTATTGCATCATTATTTATAAACTGCACCTAAAAATCAGTTTATTGTACTACTTTAGTATTATCATGATTGCTTTTAGAACTAATCCATAACTCTAACAAACATATTATATATTTGCCATAAAATATTTAATTAGTACTTTAATTAGTAATTTAATAAGTACTAATACACAAATGAATTTCCATTGATTCTGAATTCGTACATTAGCTTTACACATCTAGTAGATATTTTTAGTTTAGGGAGATTCTATCCTGATAGCAAATTTGTTTTGCAACCCACTATCATAACTGTCTTGCAGAGTGCACTAAGGTATTGGACTCAGTATGCTTATTATACTAAGTATGGGAAAGGAGTCAATAGTTTTGAGAGAGAGGGAGAAATTTATGAGTGCAATTGTATGATGGGTTGCTTGTGATGGCAGGGGGCAGGATTCAGCAGTGCTGGGGCACACTTCTGATTTGTGTCTTTATGTATTTATGCTTCAGGGCTTTAGCTGGCCTCCGGCAGGGGCCAGGAAGGAATTTTACCTCATACCCTCCACCCCCCTATATATCTTCTTCCACTGAAGCATCAGGGAGGGCCATGGAAGCAGATAGAACATTGGATGGGGTGGGCCGGGGCTCTGAGGTCACACTGAGCGCTCTCTCTCTCTCAGGTGCTTGACTGGCTGGTTCTTGCTCACATGCTCAGGGTGTGGGTTCAGGAAGAAACTTTCCTCCAAGACAGATTGACAGTGACCTTGACATGGCAGGGGGAGATTTGCCTTCATCTGCAATATGTGAGTTCGCATCTCTTGCCGGGATTATCTGGGTATATTTCACTTAATAATTTCCCTTCTAGTGCAGGGGCCTCAGGCATTCATGCACCTCGGTCTCTCCTATTCTTGGTCTGGTTTCAGAGTGGTAGCCATGTTAGTCTGTATCAGCAAAAAAGAACAGGAGTACTTGTGGCACCTTGGAGACTAACAAATTTATTTGGGCATAAGCTTTCATCAAATTAGGGCTGAATAAAGACTGGGAGTGGATGGATCATTACACAAAATAAAAACTATTTCCCCATGCTAATTTCCCCCCCTACTGTTACTCACACCTTCTTGTCAACTGTTTGAAATGGGCCATCCTGATAACCACTACAAAAGTGATCTTCCCTCCTGCTGATAATAGCCCACTTTTATTGATTTGTCTCGTTAGAGTTGGTAAGGCAACTCCCATCTTTTCATGTTCTCTGTATATATCTTCCTACTGTATTTTCCACTCCATGCATCTGATGAAGTGGATTTTAGCCCACGAAAGCTTATGCCCAAATAAATTTGTTAGTCTCTAAGGTGCCACAAGTACTCCTCGTTCTTTATTCTTGGTCTGTGGAACACAATAGTCTAGTCTCCTGTGGGCTGTAATACTTTGGTCTAATATTGGTTGTTGGTTTTAATATGTAGGTGTATGGTGGCCTGATATACAGGAGGGCAGAACAGATGATCTGGTGGTCCCTTCTAGGCTTAAACTCTATGACTTTCTGGGCCACCATAAAATAAAGCTTGGCATGGCCCTATCATGTGAATAATGCTCACAATTCATTAGACTCAACTAGTCCTACTTGTGGGAGAAAGTTCACAGATTTCTGGAGTTAAGGACTTGAAATGCAGAAAATAAATCTTGTTCTTGTCATGTTCCATACAGCAATTTCCAACCTCTGTGACACTGTCTTATGTAACATATCTTGGAGAATAGAAAGGATTCAAGAAAGTGCTGCCTAAATACAATAATGCTCATATGGTTAAGACACAAACACTGGAAACAGCTGACTCAAGTAACATGAATCATAGAATGATTAAAAGCCCTCATAACTTACGTTTAATTGAGTAATAAATCACAACAGACTGCGAGAGTGCTGATTTATGTACACAGTACATAAAATGAGACAAGGCAGAATACACATTTCATTATACAAGACGATCTCTATTCATTCACATTTAATTAATGCATAAAAATCCACTTCTCTTTAAGTTTCTCGACCTGTGGTTACACCCTACAACATATTTATCTATAAGACAAACCAATATCTAGCTATCTAACAGTAAATTAGTGTGGATTAACCAAATCTGTCCTTTTCAAACATGTGAATCCTTAAACTGTAACCTTTTATATTAACAATAAAAGGCCATATAGGGACTGAACTCTGTTTGGCAAAATAGTAACTGCCTTTACTAAGAAGTAAAAGCCAGAACAGGCTAATCTCACAATACATTTAAGTAATAAGATACAACAGGTGGTTTATGTTGGATGATGATGATTATCCAGCAGAACAGCTCAGGTTAGGTTACAAGCCTAAAGAACCACTGAGTGAAATGTTATGCTTGACTTCAGCCAAACTGTATGGGAATAAATGAGTGCAACTGATGCAGAGATGACATGACTGCTTTTCTAGCACAAATGCTGAAATATCAACTATGGGAGGGCTCTGAAGAAGTTCTGCATTCTACTGCAGTTTAGGGGTGGATTTTACTTCCCCGTCTTCCCCAACTCATACCCTCACACAGAAGCCAAGTACCCGGAATCTTTGGAACTGGAGTGAATTTCATCTATAGAGAAGAATCTATGCATTTAATCAACATCTTTCATACAGGAAAGACGTGTCAATCCCTCAAAAAGCTGTAATTGGGCTTGCAGCTCCAAAATCATAATGCAATTCTCTGTCTAGCAGCCTGTTAAGGCTGATGATCCTGATACTGTCATCTAAAAAGATGTCTAAGTTGAATATTCAGATGCTAGCTTAACTGTGCATGCTTAGTTGATGGCAAGTGAGGAACAATCTATACAGTCATATGATGAGTTATCAAGAGATAGAAAGCGTTCAATTTCACTTTATTTTATGCTGCAGTCTTGGGAAAGGAGATCAAAAGAACAACACAGAAGGAGAATAATATTGTGTAATAAATGGATAAGACAAAGCAAACTAAACAAGCATGAGTGGATTAATTTTTTGGGTAATGGACACAATAAATCTGCGTAAGATAAAAGTATTAATTAGTACTAATGTAAAGAGAATATAACAGCAACATTATCTACTTGAAATGGCAAAACTAATCATTTTAATGTTAACAATGGAACTAATTCAGATGCTGTACATGAGTGCATACCTGACTTTTTAGTAAAAGTGTTGGGTATATGAATTAGCATAATTTATTTCTTCATGTTCATTCTCGTTATTTTGGACTAGTACAACTTAATTTCATATATATTCACTGATTGTTAACAAGCTGAGTATCAGAAAGTACTGAGTCACATTGTTAGGAGGACAGATAGGACACAGACAGAACTTCTTTGCTCTGGATGCTAAAGAAACTCCGTCCATTCACTGGAAGTATAGATAATTTATATCAAACTCTCCTTTTGCTTAAGATAAACAAAACCAGCCAACCAAAGCTAATTCCTTGGTCCTAACTGAAGACGCACAAAATCTGTCAAGTGTGTAAGATAAACTTTCTTTTGTTTCTCCTTTTTCAGGGGCTTCTTCTGGCTTTCTTAACTGGCTTTCCCAACTCCAACAGTAATTTAAGTGCCTATAACAACAGAATTGCCCATATTTTTATCTGCTGCCCTTTCCAGCTCTGGAATGCCTTTGTACAATTAACTATTGGTCTGCTTCAATGATTTCACCATTTACGACCCCACTATTTTCCACTTCCATCTCTTATTAATCTGCTCCCTTCAACACCTTGATTACAGGTGAAATATAACTTCCTTAAATCAAAGTCTTAACTCTGTTGATTCATTTTTAGCCTGTAGCCCAGTGGGCCAGCTTACCTCTATTATATTCACTGCTTTGCATTATATTCTGCTTTATTATATTCAGCAGTAATGCAAGGAACGTACAGGCTTGTATCCTGTAAGACATTGGCTTCAGCAGTTAGCATGAGGCTTGAGGCCTATTAACTTTGGCATAGATAAACTTAGGTAACTCATAAGTTTTGGGGAACTGGAAGTAGAGTGTAGGGGGGGATTTTGTGCATAATGACATCAGCCAACCACAAAACATGAACTGACACCAGCTTCTGGAAGGTTTTGGACGGAACATCCGACCGCAAGAGTGTCATGGCAATGAATTGCCGTATATGATACTGGGGCGAAATCATAAATACACTAACCTACAGAAGGAGGACACCTTAACATTGGTAAGGGGAGGAAGTACAAGTAAGGAAGAGGGGAAAAACCCCTGTTGAATATGCATTAGACATGGTAACATCAGCATCCCAGGACATCCTTGGCATCCCAGGACAGTAGGAGAGAGAGATGTAGCCCTTGGGAGGGGCCAGAACGATGGCCACTGAGGAAGATGAGGAAGGTGAGGATGATGAGGAAGATAATGGCTAACATTTCAGGTTGTTCCGCAGAGGATGGAGAGAGTATGGATGCTCAGATATACTTTCTGTGTTATCTCTATCTACCTTACTGAGTTAGAGTGTGTGTGATTTTGCTAAATGTATTAATAAATTATTTATTTGTAAATATAAGTGAGTTCCTATAGTGTGAGTGTTGCACCTGTGCACATTGGGGTTCCCAACTATATAATAATTTTAATAATACTGGGCCTGATCTTGAGACAAGAACCTGTTAACCCTCAAAGTGATGACTGGGAATTTCTATTCATCATCTATAGATCAGGCTACAAGCCCCTTAATTTGAAGGATTCTCCAGTTAAGGCAATTTAGGAGAAACTGTGAACAGAAAATATCTGAGAGTACGTTTACATTGATTAATATAGAAAATATTAGAACAGTTTAGCTCTAAAAATGGTTTCATCCATGTACATGGATATGTGTATGTGTCTATGTATATGGAGTATTTCAGCCAGTTTTGCTAATGTCAGTAAAGATGGGAAGAAGAACCACACGGCAGAACTTAAATTGGAGATTTCAAAGCAGTAGAGGGAATTTAGCCACATGTCTTCCATTAAAATGAGTTGAAAAGATGTGATTAAGTCCCTTGCACTGTTCTAGCAAATCTCAGCCCAAGTACTAACATACATATCTACAATATAATGATTGCAAAAACTAGGTTTATTTAGCATGGAAAGGAGAAAAGCTGGAGAGACCTTAACTGAGGTTTTCAAATGAATAAAAGGCTGAATGAACACTTATGAGTTTCTCCTTTTATAAGAGGGGGATGGTTAGCAAATTTGGAATAAGTAAAAGGAAATACCAATACTACAGTATGCGTGGGCCAGTTTTAAAAGTCAGTCTTTTTCTACAATTACCACTTAGTGGCATGTGATATCCCACAGTCTTCCTCTGCTCATGGGACAGAAGATAAATGTGGTAGCTCAGATACCTTTGTGTGTACATTGTGACTTTTTAATTGTATTGCATTTTTAATAGTCACCACGGTACAATTAAATAGAAGCAATCAATGCCACAGGAGACTTTTTAGAAAAAACGGTTGGATAGTTTCCTGACTTCTAGCAATAGCAGCAGTTGTGCAAGGTTTGTGCAATAACTCAAATTCTTCAGGGTAATACCTGATCGCCTGCAGGGGTCTACCTATTCACACTTGTCTCTTTCTTGCTTACACACACATTCACGTGCACACATACAACATTACACAATTGACTATGTTCATCATGGGGCAGATCCTCGGCAGGTGAAAACTGTCATCACTCCATTGAAGTCAATGGAGCTACAACAATTGACATCAGCTCACCAGTTGAGGATTTGTCACATGTTTGTTTGTTACGTCTTTCTCTGAAGCATCTGAATATCAGACTACATTGTATAATAATTGAACCTGACAAGGTAAATGATACTTGTTCATATTCATATTCTATATGTTCATATTCTATATGTATTATATATAGAAGTCATTCCTTAAGAGATATCATATGTCGTATTTAAGTCCAGCAGTCTTGCAAGAAACATTTGAGAGACTGAACAAAGAACCAAAACGGGGCATTATAGACTACTACAAAAATCACCTTTTAATTATACTGAGACTTCTTACACAGTCAAATCTCAAGTCACAGTGGGAGGATTTATTCAGGCATCCTGTAATGTGGAAAAGTTTGCTGAGAACATTATTTTGTGCAGACTGTTTTATCCTTCCTGACATTATAAATGGCATTAGATTTGAAAAGGTATAGTTTAAGGTCAGTTGTAATTTCTGTTAAACGCCTAGCTAGTCAGAAATTTATTAATTTGCCATTTTAATTTAAATTTCATAGGAGTCAAAGTTACCTTGCTGTAGAGATGGCTTATTTTACTTTAAAATATCGATCAGATTGATTACATTGTATTGTAACTATAGACTAGATAATAAAATAGATGTTTGGGGAGGGTTTATTAATATTTGATGCTTTCTTGATCAATAATGTAATTTTAAAAAAATTAGAAAAAAATCTGCCCTAGCTACAATGGTCTTTCTGATATAGGTGTGAAGAGGTCATCCGGTGGCCTATACATAAAATCAGTATCCTGCTGTATTATAAAGAAATGGGACTACTCCAGTGAGTAAGGATATATTCTAATGTAGAAAAGTTTCATTACAGGATAACATAACCATGTTTTTTCTGTATTGTACAAAGATCGGAAATCTTATATAGGCAGTGTAATTAAAAGTCATGCTTTGTAATATAGAGGAATATTCACTTTAAACATAAATATGTCATGGGAATTTATTTCTCACTGTAGATTGGTGCCTTTAACCAAAAGGACTCCCTCTTCCTCACAGCTTGCATTCTTCCCCCATAAAAAAAAGACACTGCATTTTGAATACTGCAATACTTTTAACTGAACAACATTCAGCTCTACAATGATACTGTACTGGCTCATTTGAATTGGTGCAGGGTTCACAGAACCAATAGACTAGAATGTCAATAGGAACTTTAAATACCCTTGTATCTACACTGTATTTTGTCCAAAGGAACAAATAGAATGGGTCAAACTCTTACTTATTAACCAATGGTGAAAGTGTCCAAGGGCAGAGATGACGCAAATGGCCTTGAATGCAGCAGCACTCCAGTAGTTCTCCTGAATGAAAGGATTGTGTGATATTGTTACCACAGAGAGAGCACTCATATCACAGTTCCTGGCTTCCTCAACTGGATCAGTCATGGCAGTGATAAATGTGACCTCAGCATGCCCTGAGATCCCTCATACTAACTTCTTGCTGAAAGCTAAGCATGTAGTCCTCCTGCTGGTTCCTGAAGTTAGCATATGAGGAGTGGCTGGCCAGTGGGTATAATAACTGCTCCATTGTTTCTGAACAGCATGCATTTCATCCATGATGGTTTATCTGCCAATGTGAATGGAAACACATCACATAAGCCCAATCATGGGTATAAAGATGTGTTCTTTCTGACTTAACTTGCTCTCCTTGTTTCGTATCCTCATGAGCAAAAGTCTGGTGAGAATAAGTCTTGAGGTCAGTGAAACTTTCTCCACCAATATATGAAAGCATGAATCAGACCCATTCCAAAGATAAGCTAGTGGTTCAAAAAACACCGAAGACCTGATAAATGTCAAAACAAAGATTTTTACCTAAATAAAATAATGTAACAATGTTTAAAAAATTGACAATGGAAAGGAAAGATGGTATTGTCAAAAAAGCAAAGTCCTGAGAATCAGGAGACCTTGGGAACATCACATGCCTCAGTTTCCTAAGCTATAAAGTGGGGATAATATTTATCAGCCTCTTAGTACGGTTGTGAAGCTTATTTCATTTATATGTGGGAAAAAAATTGGAGTCTTTGGATGGAAGGTGTTACAGAACAGCAAAGAATTATAATTAATTTCTGTTAGGTGCTGGTTGACTTAGAATATGATCCAAAGGAATTGACACACCCCTATTTTGTAGCCATTACAACACAAGCATGGTTACATTGTCAGTAAGAGAATCTCTAGAATTTTTTGTTCTTTTATATATATAACTATATGAGAAAATAAAGACAAAGACAAAAAAATCCTACAATCTTAAATTAAATTTACCAAAGCAAAGGACTTCATACATTTTCTCTCTCTTTGGCTCACCCTATTTCTAGATAATACTATCACATCTGTTATAATATGTACAGAAAAGGTTACCCATGGTCCTCAGAGTCTTGTACCACCAACTTAGAATACAACAGGGTGAGTTAAGGACAAATTGGCATCTTTAACTTGGCATGTTCTTGCTTTTGTCCAAATCATAGTTGGACTAGCATGATTTTAACTATGTGACATATTTACCTTTCAGAATGAGTGTGACTGTTTGTTCTCCAGAATACAGAGACATGGGGTATTGAATATTACACTGGAAAGACTTCGCAAAGAAGCATTAGAAAACTTTTTAAAGGAACGAACAGGAAAAAAAAAAAAAAGACTAAATCTGCTGCCAAGGAATAACTAAGGCATCAATCCTATTGTGCTCCTTTGCTCCTAATACAAAGACAAGCAAGAGTAAGTTCAGCCTCAGTCTTAGCCATTGTCACACTGATTTATGACACACAGTCTTGCAACATGACATACTGTCCACTAGAGATTTGGCACAAACCAAATTTCTTTCCTTAAAAATACTGCCCAAACTAATTTAACTTCTGTTCCTGAGGTAAAATGATAATACTTTTTCTATTGGGCAACTTGACCTTCTACGTCTGGCTTTCCATTTAGTGGCATTTCAGAATAAAACAATCTCAGTACATTTCCTACTCTGTTACTGCATTTTCTAGTGCATGGTCATAAAAGATATAGGTTTTTTTCTTTCAAAAAAGACAACACAGAATTTCAATCAGAAGATGCCATTACTGGCACATTTTCAATCCAACATATAGAGAATTAAATATACAACTTCCTTTTACAACAACAAAAACTCTTGGAATGCACATTTAATTAAAGACTTTATAGTGATTTTAATAGATGGAGGAATGCAATCTGGTCAGTAGGGCAAGAGGTTGCCAGTTAGTACCTTTAGGTTCTATTCCTGGCTCGTCTACTGGTTCCCTGTGTAACACTGGGCCAGTCTGTGCCTCTGTCTAGTCCTTTGTAAGGTGAAGATAGTAATTACTGTGATGTAGATGAGTGTTATGAGACATAACTAAGGTTTGTAAAGTCCCTTCAGATGCTCAGCTAAAAGGCACTACAGAGCTTGAAAGTTAACAGGTATCATTATAGGGAAGTGTGAAAAAAAACTGCATATAGTATAAAGTGAAACAAGTGTACTTCCCAAGAAATTGCTGAGCTAGGCAATTTTGCATGGAAAATTAGTTCTCACGAATGAAAATGGGCCTATGCAATACCCCTATTCAATAGAAAACGGTTACACTCCCTGCTTTGAGAAAATGTGAAAGCAAACCTACACCAAGAACATTGTACCACCCCATCAGATTTACCAGTTTCCAAGCAGACTGCAGAATTATGAAAATCAAGTCATAAGTAAAAAGGCAAAATCCTTGATGGGAACTCTGGGTTCCCTCAGAAGTATCTTTATATCCTTGAATCCTTCCATTTGAAAATAGCTTATTGAAGCTGAATGCACAATTTGTGGCTGCTGGGAATTAAAGCGCCTTACACAAACCACTGTACAGACATATCCAATAGAGGATAAGTCTGCAGTCTTCATGGAAACTGGCAAATCTTAAGGGGTGGTACAAGGTTCTCGATGTAGGTTTGCTTTCACATTTTCAAAAGGAAGGGGGAGTCTAACAGGCAGCCTACAAATGTCAGGCTTTGCTTTCTTTCTCCACTCAGGGAGTGGATGGTTATCCTGATGGAAAATAGATTGTATTCACTTCAAAAACTCATTTTAGTTTTAGCAAAAAAGTCTGCATGGAATACAGGCTTTTTCAGGTTTTTTTTCCACTGAGAATTTTTTCCACAGAGCTGTAGAAAAAAACCACACAAATAATTTTTTCTATATTATTAAAAATGACTAAAATTGGAAAAAATACGATCTGTACTATAGTTCTATCTTTTTACTTTGGAAATAAGAGAAAAACATCTCTTTTTCTGTAGGAGAAATTGAGGTTAAGGGCAGGATTTAGGTATCTGAAACTGAATTTGACATGAAGAAAATCAAAGAAAGTACAATGGCAGAGCCAGTGGCAAAAAACACAAGGTTTCTTTCCCTGGTTAAGCAAAGCCAGAACTTGCAGGTTTTATTTCTCCCATCTCAACAAGATTCTCAGGGTAGCAATCTATCAATATCAATGATGGTTCTTTGACTTACTGGTCAGCAGTATACCGCATTCCATATATACTACATATAGTAGATAAAAGAAGCATATAAATAACTGCATAACGTTATTGTTATTGATACAATAGTTTTACAGAGCACAGAAATGGCTCCATAGAACTCCAGTCCAATAAAAATGTAAGATCCACCTAATTGTGCCTTTGGAAAGGAGTTGGGGAAGGGTGCAACCAGCAGAATTCTGGTTTACATTTCTGTTAGAGCAGAACTGATTGCAGAAGCCGGGCAGGTTGTACTGCAGTGAGTGCTTTACTACAGATATTCTTGACATAGTTAAAGACCCTAATCATGCACTTACCTGAAGAAAAGAGTAAGCCTGAAATTGACCCCAATTGCATGGGACACAGTCAAAATTAAGAGCATAAACATGAAATCTATCTACTAGTCACAATCAACCAGTGGACAGACAGATACATGCAAGAGGTTTTAACCCAGGTCTTGCAAATAAGGATTTGTATACAGGATGATGGCAGAAAAAGAGGAAAATGTTGCAGTGCTCTCTGTCTGCTTCTCAAATCCTTCATTGTGCATGAAAGTCATTGTTTCCTGAGAATGCCTGATTATACATAAGTATGCACCTTGTTCCATATGTTGACCTGAGATAAGACATGACATCTTGCTCCATTATAGTTACGATTCTTACAATGACAGTTATATATCAAAGGGACTTCTGCAGTAAGAGCAAGATTGCAGACAATAGGATGTGGTAATATCTATTATTTAAGGTTGCTCATTCCTTTATCTCTTAGATGTTGCTTTCAGAAACTGACAACTTTGGCGTATTTTCATCTTTGGGGCTGAAATTTGGCATATTTGTTGTTAGCCCAAAAATATTTTTTTCTCAATGTTTTCTAAAAGTTTTTTGAAAACTTTAGAAAAACAGTTCTATCATTTTCTAGAATGACAAGAGGATGTAAAAATTCAAGCTGCCTTAACTTTGGCATATTCAAACTTCTGAGCGCTCTGCTTCAAAACTGTAACATTTTCTTCATGCAGGTTTTTTTTTTGTATAGGATATATTTCAGAAGAAGCAGATCTGTTGTAAAGTGTAAGGGTAGTTGTACTTCTCATATTCCAATGTATCCATTGTCTTTTCTGGAGTGAACACTTAAAAATGTCAGCGAGGATAACATGTTCATTTTAAATCAAGGCAAAATATAAATTTCAACTGCCAGAATATTTTCCTACTATATTTGGATCTAGTAAGACTACCAATTCCTGCAAAGAATATGTAGTAAAATATACACAAGGAATGTTAAAGAATGCAGGAAATAAAATATTTGCTGTTATTTGTTCTCAGCAGGGAAAATCAACTTGCCAACAATATATTTCTGAGCAATCAACAAAGAGATGATCCTTAGAATTCATGAGTCTTTAAAATAAAATGCATTTTTATAGTAATCCCCAAAACGTATAAAAATATTCAAGCTATATACCCCCTCTAGCTTGTATTTAACCTTCCATCATGTAGAACTACATATTGAACAGCTTAGCAGCTGCATGCTGTGTTGCATATTTAAATAAGGGCCAAAAAGGTACAAATGTAAATGTTATGCAACTTCTAACACGCACAGCATAGCAGAGAATATCTGGCAACTAACCCCATAATCCAATCATCTGTTTATAAAAAAAATGATATTGAACTTCTACATGCTGTGTCCATTTAGTGTTGAAGGTATTGCAAAAACAATTTCTAACACTTTGGGTCCTAAAACCAAAGTGATACAGTATATTACATAAGTTTGTGTTAAAACACTGGCTGTAAATTTCTTTAAAATGCCACAATTAATCAACTGATTTCACAGGGAAATATGTAGAGCAATTTAAATGATAAGATGCATAGATCAAATGATTAGATTAGAATACCTCACACACACTGCCCACAAGGATTTTGTTTTTTAATCTAAGATGTATTAGAAAGTAACACAAAATCATAGCAGAAATCCATGAGGAACTGATTCATTCCACTAAATCTGTAATTCTCAGCTGGTTCCATGAATGAGAGGCAGAGACTTTTCACTGAATTAGTTTATTATAAGTATTAGAGAATTAGTTTACTATGAGACAGGTCTCCACACTTAGAAAAAACAAACAACTATGGTGCAGACAGATGGTTAGAAGTTATGGCACAGACTAACGGCCGATATCATGAGCTGCTGAATGCTTCCTGTAAGGTGCAGTGTCTCCTCAGGTCCTATAAGATTTAGTGGTACCCAATAACTTGAAGGGGCACAAAACATGTCATGGGATCAGATGCTAAAATCCCTCGCTCTCCCCTAAAACTTTGGAACCCAAGTTTCTTCTGCAATCTCCAATGAGAAACCTGAGCCTAGAGACCTGGTCAAAATATTCTGGAATAAAATCAGGGGAATATCAAGCAGGGAGTAGGAAGGTGATATCACCTCTGTATAAAGTATTAGTGACACCATTACTGGACTATTACATCAGTTCGGGTGTGTACGCTTTTAAAATGATGTTGAAAAATTGGAAGACACTCAAGAAAGAGATACAAGAACCTTGTATTTAATATGATATGAAAAACATTCCTTATAATAAGAGAGTTAAGAAGATTAATCTATTTAGGTTATTGAAGAAAAAGTTAAGAGGCAAGTTGATCAAAGTCTATCAGTAACTACATGGAGAGAAGTTATCAGATACTAGATGGCTCTTTAAACTAGCAGACAAAGGCATAACAGTATCTCAGGGCTAGAAGTAGAAGCTAGAAAAACAGGTCTCTAAAAATAATTGTAAATGAGAAATCGTCATCCAATAGGAGTGTTCCTACTGGGGTCGAACAGGAAATTGTTCTGGCCCAATACTATTCAATATCTTTATCAGTGATCTGAAAAACAATATAAAATCATTGCTGGCAAAGTTTGCATATGACAAAAAATTGGTAGAGTGGTAAATAATAAAATCAGGTCAGATCTACAGAGGAACCTGGATTGGTTGGTAAACAGGCCTCACTTGAACAACATACATTTTAACACAGCTAAATGTAAGCTAGGAACAGAAAATGTAGATCAGATTTATAGGGACTGTATAGAGCTCACTGGAAACATTTTGACAGGGTTTTTTTGGTCAAAATTTTCTGATTCATCAAAATGGAAGCATTCTATGGGGAAATGTCAATTTCAATGAAATTATGATGAAAACCAAGCAGGTTTCCTGCCAACTTGCCTACCCAGCTGCTTAGCAACCCATGTAGTGGGCTTCTAGGAAGCCAGCGTTTCCAGGCTCAAGACTGCTCGGTAGCCTGGGCTCCCATTCCATTCCTCAGATAATTTTGGTATTTTGGAATATCTGAATTAAACCAAATTTTGAAAAGCAAAAAACCTCTGCAAAATGAATTACAATTCTCTGCCCGGCTCTAGGACTTGATTTTGAAAAGCAATGACTCAGAAGAGGACTTGGCGGATAATCAACTGAACATGAGCACCCAGTGTGATGGTGTGGCTAAGACAGTTGTGATCTTTGGATGTATAAACAGGAGAATATTGAACAGAAGTACACGGCATCAGAGAGATCATTGCTGCAATATTGCTTATAGTTCGTGTGCCCACACTTCAAAAATGACAAATTGGAAAGAGTTTGGAAAAGGGTTACAAGAATGATTTAATGATTAAAAATGTTTAATCTATATACCTAATAAAAAAGAAGGGTTAAGAGTTGTCTTGATCACAGTGAAAGTTTCTACATAGGGAGAAAATTTCTGTGTAGTGGCCTCTTTAATTTAGCAGACAAAGGTATAACAAGAGCCAATGACTGGAAACTGAAGTTTGACAAATCTAGATTAGATCATTGGAGTAACTTTCTTAGGGATGAGATGGCTTCTTCAGATTTTACAGTCATTAAATCAAGATTAGAGGTTAAATCCTGGCTCCATTGAAGTCAATGACTTCAATGGGACCAGGATTTCATCCTTGATGTGTTTCTAAAAGTTACGCTCCAGCTCATCGCAAGTTATTTGACTTGATTCAGGAATTACTGGGTGAAGTTCTACAGCTAGCATTATAAATAAGATCAAACTAAATGATCACAATGGTCCCTTCTGGCCTTAAAATTTGTGAATGTATGAAATCCAAATGGCCTTCCCTACCATCAGTTGGGAAATACAAATCCTATTTTGGGACTAATCATGATCATCACAGATAGAAACCTAACCTCATGCCACCTTACAGGTGTGCCTATTATTCATGTGAAAACTAGAGAATTTGATGCAGTTCTACTTACATTAGAACCTTCCATTCATAGGCCTATTCCAATGCACAGAGAAGTCAGTGGGAGTCTTTCTAGTGAATCCAAAGGGCTATAGATCAAGTCTCATATGCCTAGATAAGGAGGCAAAAAAGCTCAACTCCATTTAGTTCACGAACAGTCATGTTTCTTGGCAAGGATTATACACCAGTGAATCCCCAAAAGTCAATAATTCTCAACTTTTGACTGTTTCTTTCCTTTAATGCCTTCTAAAAGGGGTTTGAAATTAGATAATCTAATAGGCAAGGACAGGGAAAACTTTATAAAAATATATTTATTTTTAATAGACATCATCTACTGTATCTTTGGGTGGCAAGAGTTCATATCTTTTCATTATGAAAGGAGCTTATTGTCGCAGTATGAGTTACTGTAGGATAACATTTTGCTTCTTTGCTGATCTGCCTGCTCTTTAAGGGAAAGCACTGAGGTATGGATATAATGAACCTTACCTGCATTCTCATATTATATTTCCTGAGAACCTATCACTACTGTTAGACTGCCACCTTTCTTTTTCAATGTATAGAAAGCAATAAAAAGACTTAAAAGGTTGTCTATATCTAGAAGGAGAAAAGGATAAATTGTGAATAACATTAAGCCACTTCGAATCCAGGCTTTCAAAACTGTCATACAGAATGCAGTTACTGCGGCCACAGTTGCAATTTAAATGAGTGGTTCCTCTAGCTGTGGGACCTGCAGGGTATTAGATAAAGAAAGACCTAAACAAATAACATTATTGCAAAGTTCCATCACATATATGTGTTTTTGTCCCTTTGCCAATTAATTTTGACAGACTGCACCTACTGAGATATGAGAGAAGGAAAAACTTTAAATAATACTTTATCAATTTGATTTAGGGTACAAGTGTGTAAAATCAATCAAAATAGTTATGAAAACACTATTAGTCTTGTTTCCACATATAACATTATTTAGGTAGCTGTTTCTAAAATGTTGACTTTTTTAAGGGTAATAATTCAGTCGTGGTATTTTTTCCTATCGCCATTCTTGGATATTAAACAGATGCAGATTAACAGTACAGGGCATTTCCATTCATTACAGCTTTAATCAATACTGTATTTTAATAACACTCATGCAACAGTAATATTTTCAGTGAGGTGAAGATTTGTGTGTGCCTTCCATTCACTTCAATGGGCGCTACTGAATGCAACTTTGGCCCAAAGTGAGGTTACAAAGATGACTTTCAGAGTGAAAAATGAAGACAATGAAATCCTATGAACCTGATTTACAATTAAAATGAATTTAAACTCTAATATTTAAAAGGTAAATCTTGGCCTTACAACGAATGAGTAAACAGCAATTTGCTGGTGTAACATATGTATTTAGCTTCTAAGCTCTTTGGGACAGGGACTGTCTTTTTGTTCTGTGTTTGTACAGCGGCCAGCACAATGGGGTCCTGGTCCACAACTGGGGCTCTGAGGGTTCTGCTGTGATACAAATAATAAAATAACAACAACAGTGGCAGTTGGGGCAGAATTCTCAGTCACATGCAAATCGGGATACCCCAGACAAATGGCCTAGGAATGCTATTACAGGGCCTGGATATGGACAGGAGTAATGGATGTGGTTTGTCGCTCTTCTCCACCCACACAGGTGTGTGGTCCATTGTACATGCACTCTGTATAGATCCGCCATGCCTCTGCCAGACACACATCTAACCCCTAGTGCAGAAATGTGTCAGGATGTGTTTCTCCCTGCTCTTTAGAGGGGTACAACGTGCAAATCGGGATCTGAATTCGTGTTGGATATGATGGGCTCAAGAGTGTGAAATTCCAGGGAATTATGTCAGGTACTGTATTTGACAGTACACAATTATAGTAAACTAAAGGACAGCAAAGGCACCTCTTACAAGAGATTTGTATTAACCTTGCCTTCTTAATTAGATGGCTGCCTCCAGGGGTGAGATAGAGTAAAGGTGAACATTTACAAATACCTGACATGAAAATTAAGGGAGAATTTATAGTGATACTGAATGATTTTGTTGTGGTACTCTTTGGAAACAAATAAAAAATAAGAGATGTATTACTTATATATTATGATGTCAGCTATAATAGACAATCTCCTTTCACTGTATTAAATTACCATATTATCTGAAGAAATGTTTTCCTCCTAATTTTCCATCCGCAATAGTTTAGTGTTATACTTACATGCATTAGTGCACATTCCTGAAAATTATCTTGTAATTGTCTCATAGTAACTTTATAGTACTTTTAAAAAATAAATAGTAATAGTTTGCACAATTCTAACCAGTAAGATTTAATTAGCAAAAATGTTATCTTTTGAAATACTTAAAAACAATTAAAGAAGACCAATTTTTTAAATGATCAAGTCAGACATGATCAAAAACATTAACTTAAGGCATGGAAGATTTTTTTTAAATCATACTTTGGAGTTTTTCTTAGAAGGATATCAAAATGAAATTTGAGGAGCTACCTCAGTAACTACTTTATAGAAACCATAAACTCTATCCATAAGCTATTTGGTTGAGAACAGTACTTATTAATGGCTCCTTACTGTACACTGATCAAAGCAAACATATTTGATAATATTTTATTGGCTACTTGATACACCTCACCTGATTCTTCAGATCCAGTGTTGGGCATGGACGACCTCCATTGTAAGGCTTTTCTTTAAGCCACTTGGATCGAATTTTCATTCCAGTTCCACAAGAAGAACTACAAGTGGCCCAACTAGACCAGTCACTTAGTTTACAATCAAATGGACAAGGAATTACACAAGATTCTTCAATGTATCCTAAAACAAAAATTCAGGAAAGACATCTTAGTCAAAGCGATATGATATAAAGTGCAACTTTCTTTTCTTCACAAACTTCTCAGAGTAATGTAAGTAACAGTTTGAGAATCATCTAACTAGAAATACTCTATACTAGGACTAACTAGAAATGTTCTATAGGACAGAAGAAAGTGAGAAGATATTATAAGTGTTACAAATATTGAGGGGAGAATTACAAATAACTTCAGTTAACAATAACAGTTGTTACACTGGTATCAAGAGAAGAATCCGTGTATGGTGAAGATACTTTTCTTACACTTAATTATGGCAGTATTGGCTAGAGCTAACAGTGGCTAGGATTTATTTTAAAAAATAACAATCTCATGGAAGACATGATAAACTTGAATAATACTAAAGAGAACATGATAAGAAGAGAGTTACACTGAAAATAAATAACTATTGGAAGTAACCGCTAGGTGGCAGTTGCGTACCCTATAAGAGCCTGCGCAAAAATAAGTTAACTCTAGGGGACTGCGTGAGCACCCTAGATCTAAACTTACATGGTGTTTTCTGTCTTTGGTGACTGGGATGGAACTAGCTGCCTCCATGTGTTCTTGCTTATTTTACTGCAAATTGTATTCTTCCTCTACTTTTATTCGCCCATTTTCACGTCTTTAGATGTTATTTTGGTTTAAACATGAGATTTTGTATGGGGGAGGGGCCACGATAGAATGGAACTGGCCACAACAATAGATCACTGGCTGCAGGATCAACCACCATATCAGAAAGCCCACTCATGATAACCGCAGAGAATGTAGTGATGGAAATGGTGACACAAACAGCTGAGTGACACCTCTGCTCTATCTCTGAGCCCTTTGATTTCCATACTTTCCCTTTAGTGTTTTCATCCTGCCTATCCCCCTGCACATTCTTTGCACTATAAAATACTGGATTTTCTTACTTTACTGATTGTGCTAGAGCTAATTTAATGTGGTCCTATTGGCAGGCATCCTGGGCCAATAACAGAGACCAAGACAGCCAAATGGTCATGGAAACAGCTCATTTGTCCATTCAGAGACAAGTCTCTGTACTCTAGGGGGGAAAGGGACCGCCAATTATTGCAGAGTAATGCAAGAGAGTGAGTTTCTTGCACCCTCCCTGTCTTGCCTATATCTGGAACAGCCAGGCACAATTCAGTCTTAAGGAAATATTCATCTCCCAAAATAACTTTATTATAATGTATCAGAAAAACAATCCACTTGATTGTCAAATCTGAATCCTATGGAGCTAGCATGACACCAGCTGAAACACTATCTACACCAGGGGTTGACAACCTTTCAGAAGTGGTGTGCCGAGTCTTCATTTATTTAAGGTTTCATGTGCCAGTAATACATTTTAATGTTTTTAGAAGGTTTCTTTCTATAAGTCTATAATACATAACTAAACTATTGTTGTATGTAAAGTAAATAAGGTTTTTAAAATGTTTGAGAAGCTTCATTTAAAATTAAGAGCCCCCCAGACCGGTGGCCAGGACCCAGGCAGCCACTGAAAATCAGCTCGCGTGCCGCCTTCGGCACGTGTGCCATAGGTTGCCTACCCCTGATCTACACTGTGAGCCAAAATGTACAAGCCAGAACCAGTATCTGCCATTCTGTAAGTCTGGAGAAGATGGAAATAAACACACAGGTCATCCTTAGGAGGTGCCTTTTAACCACTATCAGTAGCAAGGAACTGCCAGTGACACAGAGCTGCACTAACTCTGTACTGATGTGGGAGAAACAGCCCATATGAGAACACAACAGTATAAACGTAAACTGTCTCTGTTTTAAATGGATTTTATATTGAAGTTGCAAAGCAAACTTTCTGCTTTGAGATGGAAAACAAGTTGTGAACTCTCACACAGTAAAGGCCATGAACACCTTTACCCAGTTAACCAGTCCCTTAGTTTTTGTTTCTGAAGGAACTAGGCTGACAGCTGTTATGAGATCTATTTGAATGTATTTTGAGAACTACAGAAAGGACATGTGTGAGAACAGTGGGTGAATGATTTATTAGGTAATTAATTATTTTTATGGATTGCTGAAGCTTATAGCAGCTGCAGAGACCCTTTGATATAATTTGGCTATTAATTCCAGAGGTGTAGACAGGACAACTTCCCCAAGACTTGCCTCATGTTTTTTCACTCTTTTGATGTTTTTGAGGCCCATATCATCTGTGGTTACAGCAATAGACAGTTGAAGGAAAGTGCTGGTTAAAGCGGAATTTTCAAAGCTAACCACAGGCTAGAACTTCATGACTTTGAGGAGACTGGACCAGGTTGTCAGGGTGAGATGTGTTTTCTGCCAAATTTGTTCAGGGACCTCTTATGAGAGATAACTTGAGGTGGGACAAGCTGAAATCACAGCTATAAAGACCAAAGTGAATGCAGTAGGTTGTATGTTCCTTTGTGTATTCACCTTTGGAGTTTGATAGCTCCTGGAACACAGAACTTAGCCTATAGGGGTCCTCCCCCAGGACTATAGCAACCATGGCTCCAGAACCTCCAGATATAATTTCTCAGCCTGCTTAGGGTCTGGGTCAGGGGCAGGGGCAGAATAGACTGGAAACTCCTAGAAAAGCCAATGAGGAGCTTTGGATGGAGTGATTTATAAAGACCCTTTGCTGGGCCAATGAGGAACCAGGACTGCTCGGTCCTTCAGTGGGAGGGAACAGGCTTCCTCAGAGACAAAGGGAATAGTTTTGGTTTCATTTTTGGATTGTTTGAGTTTGTAGCTGGGAGAGGAGCTGCACAGCCTGGGCTCCCACTACCTACACAAAGGGGGACTTCGAACGATTGTGAGACCTAGCATATGCCTGGGGAGTGCCAGCCCTGTGGAGTCTAGTGATAAATGGTGGCAGAGAACCAACCCAGTTCCAGCTACCTAGAGCCAGTTGAGACCTCCACATAGTCCCTGAGAGCATCACCTGTGACAGTCTGGTTCTTCCTGAGAGGTCTTTCACTATTCTGTAGAAGAGTTGCTTGAAGGCTCCAATTTGTGCTACTGCTTCTGCAACAGCAGCCTTCTCTTTGAACCCAGGGATTTCTATCTTGCCTGTATCTCTTCTGTATTTCTTTGTCCTTTTTCTCTATATCTTACATCTACCTCTGAAAGTGTTGCCTGTGTCTTGAATTGTTCCTTTTTTGCCTTGAGATCTCTCCTTTCACCAATCGCTGCCCATGGTCCAGATGTAATCCAGTCATCTTTGTTCTGCCCTCTTTGTTGGCCCACTACTTCCTCTGCTAAAGAGACTAGAGTCTTCTTCCAGACTTTCATCAACTTGGTCCTGTAAAACACTGGAAAGGCTGCTAAATGGCAGTCTGGAATCTGCTTTTCTTTGTCCTGGAACTGCTCTATTGCTATAATACTCTTTTTGTCTGCCTTTGGGATCTTTTAAAATCTGAGTTGTAATGTTGTAACTAAAAGATAATGATCTGAGCCAACATCCTCTTCACTGCTGACTCTGATATCTCTCAAAGGGGATGCCAATCTCTTAGATGTGCTCACATGATCTATCTGGTTGACAGTCACATCTGATGATCTCCATGGGAGCTTGTGAATCCTCTTGTGCTGGAAGAGACTTAGCAACCTGGATAGGTTCCCTTTGGTTCTCACACTAACCATGTGCTCCTCAGCAGCCCTCCCCTCTTCATTCCTTATGAGGTACCTGACTTTTAAGTTTTCACCTGCACTTACATACTGAGCTTTTATTAATCTCAGATTCTGCCTTCCTCAGAAGGGAGCTTTTCAGAATTAGAATTCTTGTTTCTGCTTTTTGGTCGACATAAAGCAATTATATTATTAATATCACAGTTAATACCATAGGCTAGCACTCTAACCACTGAATCACCCTCTCTTTCCTGGTTAGAAAATGGAAAACAGTTCCAAGAACAGTTTGACAGATTTTTCTTCTTTTTTTAATAAAAATGTTTTTCAGTGGAAATATTCCACTCAGCTCTAGTAGTGTAAAGCCAATGCATACAGCAAATATTGTATTCAAAGGATCTCACCGTAGACTTGATTATGCCTGAGTTTTTAACAAGAAGGATGTCCCCATTCAACATCAGGGTGACAGTCACAGCAGTTGAAGGCTAGAGCTAGACTTTCTCCAAAAGCCCCCATGGATAGACTAAGCCCAGCTCCCCTGAATCGGAGCAGGTGAGCCCAATCCAACTAATTAAAGAGGGCTGGGCTACACCTGGCAGCTGGAGGGAGGAAGCACTAAGATAGGCTGAGCCCTCGGAGGGAAATCCACACTGACATGGAGTTAGCGCCTGTGGTGGGTCCCTGGTGCAATGAGCCAGAGTCTCAGGGAAGTAGCCCTGTGGTTGCTGCTCCAGGAAGAGAGTACAGCTGATTGCCAGAGATCTCTGGGAGGGGTGGCCAGAAGCCTGGGGCCAAGGACAGAGTTCAGACTATTTTCTGCATATTTGTTAACCTCTGTTAAGAGAGTAAACCTCTTTGTTGAGGACTGAGTGTGGCAGCATATGCTTTGGGGCCACGGAGAAGCTTGGCCCTATGATACCATCAAACACTGCTTCTGAATACTCTACATCTGTCACTGCTGAGCTATGCAAGGTGCCCCACGCCAAAGGTTGAACCTGCTGATTCTGCAGTGTTCCAATAATAGTAGTACGACTTCCTTTCATTGAAATGTCCCTCTTTTTTTTTTTAAACTGGAGGCAGACAATAAGGGTGACAGCTGCAGTAATTTTTCTGCAATTGCTCCTACTGTAACTCTTTCCTAAACTTGCACGACTGTTCCACTTAAAACATACTCTATTTTAGTTTGTTACAATCTGATCTATAGTTTTATATTGGCTTGTGTTAAGCAGCCTTTTCATTTATTATTCCAAAGCCATCTGAATTAGTCGTCGTTTTTCATCATTTGCTACTTGCTACTCTTTCACTTTCTGTGTTAGTGGCGGATTTTGCATGGCCCGTATTCTTATATTATATAAACAATATAGGGGCAAAAAATGGACCCCTGGGATATCTCACTACTGTTATTGTACCAACTAAAGAGGCTGCCATTCAAAGCAATTTAGTATGAATTATGAAAAGAAAAAGAAACTTTGCCTGTGATACATTTTAGTAAATCACATTTTACACAGAACTGGAGCTCTGTTAAAATGATGTGAAATATCAATTTTATTGGCTGTGTGACAGCCCAGGTAATTGATTATCAAAAGAAACAAAAAGTGCTTTGTTTCAAAGTAGGATTAATCAGAAAGGTTATCAACTGATCTGTGGAGGCAAAATGGGCTAAGTCTTTAAACAGTATTTACAAGTGTGAGGTCTAGAGAAAGACCTAAATTGATAATAGAAAGAGCTATCATGGCTTTAGAGAGTAGTAAGGAATATGAATATAACAAATAAAACTGAAGAAATCAATGGTATTTCTTTCCAATACAGCTAAATTGGGATCCTTCACTAGACCTCTGAACTGTGAAAACTTTCTAGTGTTGAAAGTCCAACTTATTCTATTTTGCTTTCAGTGATAAACTGATAATCCCTCCCTACAGATACTATATAAATCCTGATGACTGTACCAGTAGAATAATGCCAAGGCAGAACCAGTTCTCAAGACTGAGCAATATTTCATCATCGAAGGAAGCAGAACGACAATTTTCTTTTCCTGCTCTTGTCCTTGCAGACAGTTACTATTTGTTTTGTATACTAATTTTAATATTTAATTCTATAGGTTACATATAATAAGATTTTCTGAACATTATCAAAAGTTGTATTATTGGCCATAGCAAAATGGGAGTGAAGATAAAAGTCTAATTTCATCTCGGGAGTCATATTGGCCTCTTGCTAATCTTACTATTTTTCCTTTGCACTGGGATAGTTTGTTGTTGAGCCTTTAATATTGGCTCTATATGACATTATTACCACCTAATACAAGATACTGATATTTGCCTGGTGGTTGTTCTGCTAATGTTAAATTTTTTGAACACAATGTTAAACAAAAGTGCCAAAAGCATTCCATGAGGTTGGTTTTAAAGTGATTTGAAAATAAATACCCTTTCTTAAGCAGTTTTTGAAACCGATACACTTATTATTGAATTGGCTTTCAACTCATTTCTATCCACACTAGCGTATTTCATTATTTCAATTAACAAACTTCTAACAGTTCTATCCTTGTTAGGCAACCCCAAATGCAATATAGCTGGGGATAGATGAGAACGGGCAGGCTGTGGCCACTAGAGAGAAGAGGACCAGGAGGAATTCCACACAGGTAGAAGTTTCCAATCAATACTAGGTCCTCAGTATGGGAACTGTGGAAGATACTTCTCATGATCCACCTGGTCAAAGGAAATGGAGAGACATATGGGACACACTGATGGCAACTTGACTCAACCTGTAAGAAAAAAATCAAGCCTGTCCACAAAGAGTTCTCCAACCATCCAAGAAAGACATACGATTCTTCTTGGGGATTCAATACTCAGAAGAATTGAAATAGCATTCTTCAAAGGATAAGCAGACAACAGGACAGTGTTCTGCCTTCCTTGAGCCAAAAAAGGAGACGTGACTCACAGATTGACTTCAAAAACCTATCCAACAGGAAACAATCCATTAGTGATGGTTCATATCGGCACTAAGGACACTGCATCATAGGATATCTCACAGATAATAGATAACTTCAGGAACTCAGAGCGTGCTAAAGAAGAATGCCCAAGCAATCTTCTCCGAGATCCTTCCTGTCCCACAAGAAAAGGAAGACAGAAGATTCTGGAAGTGAACTGCTAGCTAGATATGTGGTGTAGGCTGGAGGGTTTTGGCTTTGTGGAACATTGACCCACCTTCTATGGAGAGAGAGAGAGAGAGGGCTGTATACTTTGTATACTATATATTCCACATCTGCAGCAGGGCAACCAATCTTTTCAGGGACTGGTTGGCTGGAGTAGCCAGGAGTCTATTAAACTAATAATAGAACAGGAGGCTAAAGAAAAAGGAAGATAAGAGTACTCATCACAAAATTAGGAAGCTGAATATAAAATTGATCAGGGAACCAAAAGACATGAAGAGAAGAAATTCTTTAATTGCCTATACACCAATGCTAGGAACTTGGGTAACAAACAAGAGCAACTGGAATTGTTCATTTATGAGCATAAATTTGATCTTGTTAGTATTACTGAAACCTGCAGGGAATGAGTCACACAACTGGAATTTTAAAATAAATGGTTATAACCTCTCTAGGAAGGATCAAGTTGGCAAAAGAGGAGGGGGGTGACAGTCTAAGTAAAAATGGCATTACCTATTTCTGAGTCACTGATAACTTAAAAGAAAATGATCTTGAATGCTTATTTATGCTTACCAGATAAAGCACAAAATGGGATATTAGTTGGAATCTGCTATAGACCACCAAATCACACTAGGGAACAGGATGACTGGCTCCTTACTATAGTATGTAGAGGAGGGGGGAAACTGTATAGTCACAGGGGAGTTCAATCTGAGTGACATATGCTGGAAATTAGGCTGCCAGTTTAAAACATCCTTGGAATTTCTAAATATTATAACTCAAATTCCCTAACTCAAAAAGTATTGCATCCAACATGGGGAAATTCTATATTAGACCTTGTCTCATAAAGAGAAACGGATTACCAATCTAAAAATTAATGGCAACTTAGGTACACATGATCATTACTTGATCACATATATAATGTGCAAGCAGAATAAAGACCAGACCAGTGACATAAAATTGGTGCTTTAAAAGGGCCAATTTCACAAAGCTAAACAATTATGAGCCAAATCAACTCAGAGGAATAATTTATTCTGAAAAAACGTGAATGATAAACTAATGGTTTAAGGACACTTTTCTCCATGCCCCAAACACCACAATCCTACAACTGAGAAAAAAGTCTGTATTGGTTAGTAAACTGACCTGGTTTGGAGGAGAAGTGAAGGCAGCTATAAGAAATAAAACAACAACATATAGAAGAAAGGAAAGTTGATAGTAATGAATATCAATCAGAAGCTAGGAATTGTAGAAAATTGATAAGGAAAGCAAAGAGACACAAGGAGATCTCTATGACCAGCAGATTTAAGGACAGTAAGAAGGAGTTTTTAAAGTATATTAGGAATAAAAAGAATCCTAACATGACATTTGTCCATTGCTAAATGGAAATGGTAGAAATAATAATAATGCAAAAAAGTAGATACATATTTCTGTTATATATTTGGGGAAAAAGGCATGTGATATAGACATATCATATGATAACACTCTTTTCATTCTACTAGTATCTCAGGAGGATGTTAAACAGCACCTACACTAAAATTAGACAGTTTTAAATCAGCAGGTCTGGATGACTTGCATCCAAGAGTTTTAAAATAGCTGGCTGAGGAGCTCGCTGGATTGTTAATGTTGCTTTTAAATAAGTCTTGGAACACCTGGAAAGTTCCAGAAGACTGAAAGAAAGCTAATGTTGTGCCAATATTTAAAAAGGATAAATGGGATGAGCCAGGAAATTACAGGCGTGTCAATCTGACATCAATCCTGGGCAAGATAATGGAGTGATATGAGGTGTGATTAATAAAGAATTATAGAAGGGCAATATAATTCATGCCAATCAACATGGATTTATGAAATAGATCCTGTTGGACTAAGTTGATATCTTTTTCTGATGAGATTATAAATTTTGTTGATAAAGGTAATAGCGCAGTTGTAATATACTTAGACTTCTGTAATGTGTTTGACTTGGTACTGCATGACATTTTGATTAAAAAACTAGAAACACATAAAATTAACATGATACATCTTAAATGGATTAAAAGCTGGCTAACTGATAAGTCTCAAAACGTAATTGTAAACAGGGAATCATGATCGAATGGGTATCTCTAGTGGGGTCCCATAAGGATTGGTTCTTGGCCCTACACTATTTAACAGTTTTATTGATGACTGGGGAAAAAACATAAAATAATCACTGATAAAGCTCACAAATGACACATAGATAACTAAGTAGACAGGTCACTAACACAGAGTGAACTGGATCACTTGGTAAACTGGGTGCAAGTAAACAATATGCCTTTTAATATGGCTTAATGAAAATATATCCATCTAGGAACAAAGAATGTAGGACATACTTACAGGATGGGGGACCCTTTCTTGGGAAGCAGTGACTCTGAAAAAGATTTGGGGATCATGGTGGATAATCAGCTGAACATGAGCTCCCTGTGTGAGTAGGAGTGGAGAGGTTATTTTACTTCTGTATTTTGCACTAATGTGACCCCTGCTGGAATACTGTGTCCAGTTCTGGTGTCAATTCAAGAAGAATGTTGATAAATTGGAGGGCCTTTTAGAGAAGATTAATAGTGACAGACACAAGAGGATCAATCTATTTAGTTTAACAAAGAGAAGAGGTGATTTGATTACAGACTATAGGTACAATTCTGTATATCGCTTCAAGGGCCACTGATAACACCACCATTAATTTCCTTTGAACTATGTGGAACAGAATAGCTCAGCGTAAATAAACAAGCAGCTCAGGGGAATCCAAATGGAGGCACTGTTTCTAATTACATAGACTGAATTTAGAAAAAAAACAAAGATCTATTAGTTTTACTCATGTGATTAATATTTACATTAGTTGGCAACTGAATGTGAACATATATGAATTAATACTAATGAAGTAAATCTATATGGTTCCACAAATCTAACAGCAATAATTTTATTAACAAGTCCCGATGAAACATGCAACAACACATCAGTGGGCCATCTGTTTCATTAGACCAGTTCAACTCCACTGAATCCATTCGGGATGTGTAACAATCCTCATCACGGGTTTCTGCTCAGGGCCCTCTTCATCAATCACAGACTTCTACCACTAAAGCTAAGAAATTAGCTCCATGAACTGACAGTAAGAGTAGGCTGTTATCCTTGATGAGAACTAGTGACTAGGGGAAAATGAGATCCAAACTTGTTACTGTTGTACCAGTGTATTTTATAATGCTAAACCAATAGAACAAACAGAATTGAGCTTAGTGTCTTTAAATTGATAACAATGTAAGTTAACTCAAAGGACTCTGTTATGGATGTGATATTACAATTGAATGAATGTTCATAGAGTTGGAAGGAACCTCAGAAGGTCATCTAGTCCAACCCCCTACTCAAAGCAGGACCAATCCCCAGACAGATTTTTACCCCAGTTCCCTAAATGGCCCCCTCATGGATTGAACTCACAACGCTAGGTTTAGCAGGCCACTGCTCAAACCACTGAGCTATCCCTCCTGCTCCTCCCTTTTGCAGCACGTAATGATTTAAGGTGTCAGATGCATCATTATTTTGCTATTTTGGAGATTTAAGAGATAATATAATATCCAAACTTTGTAAATAAATAAATAACACACCAAACCTTTTACAATAAATATTTCACTCGGCTCAAATATTGAATCACATTGACTAATTTACTCTGGCTTTCTTTTCTGAACAAAAAAGGTGTATTCCTTCATTATCTGTAGCACACTGATTATAGATTCTAAATAGACCAGAGAATAAATTTAAAAAAAAGACAGTAAGTTTAACTCATCATAATTATTGAAATTTATCCAAAAGTTGCTTTTATTCTTCAATTTTAGAGCCTTTATAAGCCCTGAAGCAGCAGTTTTCTTGGTGCTGATTTTGCATTATGTTTTTTCTTCCTTAAAAAAAAAAAAAAAATCAAGCTGACATCCACTATTTGGCTGAAATGTTAATATTAGTAGGTTCTACAATGAATTTTCTCCTTTGATACTGACCTCTGCATTTATTAAGTCAAAAGTATATTTTAAAGTAAGAGAAACAAACATACATTTCAACCTGAGGTCTAGGAATTCTGAACTCTTGCTGTGTTGGCCAGATAACACAGCCCAAACAGAACAGTATGGTACTGTATATCACACAATGACCTGAAACCCTGACACTCTCCAAGAACAAAATGATACAGAAATTATAAAACTTGACACTTCTCTCTGAATGTAACTTTTGCAGACATGGTTAATGATGCATATCCATACTTAAGACCAAATTTGTATCGGTGTGTTCACAAACACCTGTATGTGTATGAAATTCAGATTAGTCAGGATCCCCACTGAAAACCTGTTCCTTAAGAATCTTTTATGCCATGATCAATGGTGCAAATAAATAGGTGCTAACATTGCAAGTCTACCATGTATGAAACTTCCATGGGTAGGTGTACACATCAATAAAAAACCCTTGGCATCAGGTCTCTGAGCCCAGGTCAATTGACTCAGACTCGGAAGGCTCAGGCTGTCTAGATGTTCAGGCTTGGGCTGGAGCCCGGGCTCTGGGACCCACCCCCTTCACGGGATTTCAGAGCCCAGACTCCAGTCCAAGCCTGAACATCTACACTGCAATTTTTAGCCCCGCAGCCTCAGCTCCGCAAGCCAAGTCAGCTGACTTGGGCCAGCCGGGAACGTAGCACAGTGTAGACATACCCCATGAGTTCAAGGGGAGGTCCATGTATGGCAGCATTGCGGGACTGGAGCCCTGTTTGGTACACCTTAGAAAGGTGCTTTTATATGCCATCATAGTAACCATTCTTTCAGTGCATTTATTGTCTATGTTCAAGCACTTGTTATATCATCATACTAAAGGCTCAACTGTGAGCACTGTTGTGCAATCGCATAAAGGAACGGGATGGGGGCTTGTATGAAATCCTTTTGCACGAAGGCACTGGCTACTCCATCACCAGAGCCTGCCCTCCCATCCAGGTGGTCAGGGAGTAGATGGAACTGGTCCACACACCGAAGTGGGTGCCAAGGGAAAATCTCTCACTCTGGGAAAGAGGGAACCAGACTATGACCACGAGTTACAGTCTGGTTCCCGATCTGCCCCTTACTCAGGTTGGGTTGTAGGGTCACAATCCAGCCCAGAGGCTTTAAGTAGTCTTCAGAGGAAAACATACTTTCTTTGCTCACCAATCCCTTTCCCCTACCCGTAGAAGATAAAAACGAGGTGAAGTTACAGCAGTCCAGCACTCACAATTTATAACTAATTGTCCATAATGCAAACCAAAAAATTCAACTATTGGGGCCAATATGTCAGTTAGAGGAGGGGTTCAGCAGTGTTCCTCGATCTATTTTGCTCAGTGTTCTGTAACTCAGGAAAATCATCTACTCTGCCTGCACACACCTCAAAACTCAGGTACTAGCCTTTCCTTTATGAAGTATGTTCTTTCTGAGAGGAACAGGAAAGCAACACAAAGCAAACTTCAATATATTTGTACTCGTTCCATTTATAAAATGTGTATCAGAAATGCTCTAGGACCATTTACAACGGTACCAAAAACATTATAAAACCAATCTGAGAGAACAGTTATTATTATTAGTAGTAAATGTATATAATAACAACGGGATCCTATTCGAGTCTCTACACACTCCCACAATAAATCACAAAAACAAAATTGGATCATCCAGAAAACAGCAAACTCCCCTCCCTCCCATTGAATATTGTATGACTCAAAGGTCCAATTCCGCTGTAGCTGCGTAAATAGATGGGCCTTGCAGCATAGTCTGAAGATCAATAGATTTGGGCTGATGGGATGTTCCAGAGTTGAGGGCCTCTCTCTGAAAGCACTCTACCACCAAATGGCAATAAAAAAATGCCCCACACCAGAAAATCATTGAAGGTCAAGAGATTCAGGTTCTGTTGGCGTAAGCAGGGAAAGCACATTCCAGATTTCAGGACTCTCCACTAAGAATATCTGGCTGCCATCTTCAAAATGTACTAAGTTAGGCATTGTCAACAAATACCCCAGCTAATCTCAGCTGCCAAGTTATGACCCCAAGATACAGGCAAGTCTCTCTCATTCAGAGAACTCAACCCAGACAATAATTCTATGATTTCAATTTTATGGAAAGGGAAGAGTGGATGTATATTTTGTTATATCCTCATAGTCAATGGGGAAATTACCAATGCAGGATTTTGTACATGGCCACTATTCTGCATATCAGTAAAAATGATGTGAACTGTTGCAAATTTGGCAACAGAAAGTCAATTTAAGAAATTAGATTAATACCCAGCAGATCTAATCAAGGGAGGACACGATAGCACAAAGTTAGATGTTTGTTTCAACTCCCCATCCAGTTTGTTTAAACTCTTCCAAACACTTGGCTCCTCATTGGAATGACTGGAAAAGCAGAAATTTTTCAGTTGTAGAAAGTAAATGTGTTTGGTTTTTTTTAATTATCTCAGTAAAGGCATTTTGAAAAATAGCTTTTAGGTTGATTGGCTGTGGAGCCATAGAATATTCTCTGGGCAAATATTACAAACAGTTCAATAGAATAAAGAGCTTGGAGGAATAATTATTGACTGACAAAAAGGGGCTGTAAACAGACTAGGATATGGCCCTTTGTTTTTGAACAAATAATACAAGACAAAGTTGTTAGTAGAGCTAGAATAGTTTCCTAAATGAAAGGGGATGTTCCAGCTGTGTGTGCTAATATCAGCAAGATATCATTAGCTTATAAAAGATGTCAGCTTTGCAATAAATTATTGTCAAATATGTTATCTAGATCATTGCCCGCCCCTCTTACATAAGGCACAGATTTTAAACCAAACACTTATTTCTGAAAATTTAGTTCTCTTCCAATCTGAAAGCTTTTTCACTATTTCCTGGTAGGAGAATTCTGGACACATGGGTCAGAATTAATCTCATTTTACAAGTTTTCAATTTGAAAAAGGATAAAACCTGGCAGATTGCAATTCCTGAACTGCTTGCTCAAACACACATAATAGTGGGCTAACTTTGACTAACTTTATTTGCCTATGTTAAAAAGCATCAATCTGGTATTCCACAGAGAACAAACACAGAGCTAAGGGTCTGATCTCCCCAGTGGGGAATATAAACTTCTGTTTATCTACCTTCATGTTCAGATGCAGCAATCAGATTGCAAACCTGGTGTGACTATGAGTTGGCATGGGACTTCAGCCTCAGGGTTTGTCTACATGGAGACTTAGGATATGCCTGCACTGCAATTAAAAACCTGCAACAGGCTTGTGCCAGCTGACTCGGGCTCAGTCTAAGGGGCTGTTTAACTGCCCAGGCTCTAGGCCCTCACAAGGTGGTAGGGTCCCAGAGCTCAGGCTGCAGCCCAAACCTCTACACCACAATTAAACAACCCCTTAGCCCAAGCATCTGAGTCAGCTGACATAGGCCAGCCACGGGTGTCTAATTGCAGTGTAGACATACCCAGAATATACAGCAAGCTGGGGTGTAAGTCCACAGGACGCTAGTTTTACGCACACTAACTGGCCATGTGGACCCAACTACCATGCAGTAAATGTTTTGTAGTGTGTTTTGTCATACTACAGAAATATTTCAAACGGCAGTAGGACAAAGCACACTATGGAACTTTTAGCAGGGTTCACCTGGCCACTTAGCACACAGCAGGCTAGTGTGCTGTTCTTTCATACCCTGCCTTGCCGCACACAGGACTTCATGCAGACAAGCCCTATAATATACATTAGTCTTTTGTTTTACTACCTAACTTCATTAACAAAGATAAACACTCTGGTGTTTACTGTATCTTTTTATTTTGTTATGGTTAAAAAAAATTCATTTTGTTACAGAAGCAGCAGAGGGGAAAAAAAACCCCTCATATCTCAGAATCCAGCCAAAAGAATCTCTCTCGTGTCTGAGCCTCTTCAATACATTTCTCTCGCCATACCAATCCTGTAGGTCATCTCCAGGTTTCTAGAGAATTTTATTTGAACACTTTTGGGATATTTTTACCAACTTAACTGCCTACCTTTAAGAAATATCATCATAACCACTGACAACAGATTCAAAAACCATCTGAGCCAGCACATACCTTTGAGACAAGCATTTCCTGCATTATGGGAAGACAAATACCTCCAAATTCTTGTTCCTGTGACAAGGTAACCTCTACTAGTTGTTAAAATCGGTGGCTCTAAATCAATACACCGCCTAAATTCCTCTGTGTCTCATCATCAGTACTGAATGAATAACCAACGTATATATTTTAATTACCCCCAAACTGTTTTCATATGCCACCAAGGGTGCATCAACATAGGAAAACTTGTAAGCATTTTTCAGAACTGCCACAGCTGGCTACCAAAAATTTCATCTACCGTGTGGACTGGGTGGGGGTGTATTTACCGCCATGTCCTCTTAACTAACTGAGTTACCAGAGGTCACCTTGTCAAAGCAGCAAGAATACAAAGGTGTTTTACTCCCCCTAAATACAGGAAACGTATGTTTTAAAGGTATCTACGCAGGTTTCTGATGGGCAGTAGTCCATCCCATTTTGCTCGGGGGCAGAGGGGGTGATAAAAAACAGGCACTGGGCATACAGTACAACTTACATGGATACTGAAAAACACAAGGCAATTAGATATTTTTCTTGTGTAGACAACACCAGGTGTCTGGGGTTGACATATTGAATGTCTTCATATTTTTTGCTTAGGGATTTTGTGTTTCAGTTTTATGTTTTCTGTGACCTTAAAGAGAACGCAGTATGTTCTGAAGTTCACCGGCCTGCGGATTCAGTTTAAAGGAAGAAGAAACTCAGACAACATAGTGGTAGAAAAAGCAGTTCAGTATAGCAGACACAATTACAACAGTTTAAAACAAACATCCAAAACCAACCATGAGCCCTGAAAGAAACAGGAGAAACCTTCTGAGCTGCAACCCACATGCTCTCCCAGTCTCTGAGGCTATACACGCCCAAAAATGGGGCTAGGAAGAGCTCCCGCACCAGGGGCCTTAAAGGTACAGTACACAAATTCATGACAATGCCTTACTTTAAAATGGTATTTCAGCTGAATTCTAGTATAACATATTAATGGGGACAACACACACTCTAAGGCAGGCTCTTTCTCCTTTAATTCTGAATATATCGTAAAGTAGTGTTAATAGAGACCAATACTTTTTTTAAAGTGTCTCACTTTACTTTGGTGGAATGAGGTATGTAAATGCTATGCCATTTCTTATGAACAGTGCTATTATGGATCATACAACTGAGTGAGTTTCAAAAGGAGACCCTTACCAAAGTATATTTCAGTAGCTTAATGCACAAATCAGCATACTAGATCACACACTATGTTAAGCTTCTACAAGAATATTCCAAAACTTGATACACCTGTGCTAGGATGAGTAGCCCATTTTTGTGCCAAAATGTCTCTTGTAAAGCAGAAGTTATTTCAAATTACCAACAAATGCAGAAAATGTAAAAACTGCTGGAAAGGGGCTCAGCCCTTTTGCCTGTTCTTAGGAGCCTTGAAAGTACACTGGCCCATTAAGAGCTTGCTCCTTTTTGTACATATTCACATATACATATACACGCACACACACACACACACACACACACACACTTCAGAAATAAGGGGAGAACAGGAAAAAAGACAAGAGAACAACAAATAAAAGAAATGGGCAGGGAACGGAAAGGAAAGTGACATCTTGTTTTCTTAGCCTTTTGGTTCAGATCTCCCAACCCTCTATGTTGTATCCCTCCTTTGTAGCAAGATTCCAGGAGGTCCATTTTTATCTCTAGTTTACAGAGAATGTGAGAAGGGGAATCCACTTAGGATGGTGGGGTTTTCCCCAGCAGTCTCACCCCTGTCCTTGTGGAACTTAAGGTCCTGCTCATTGGGCAGCTTCCCGACAGTTTGCTGATGATGCAGGATAGTCCTTAACCTTTCTTGCAGCCACCCCTTTCTGCCTGGACTGTAGCCTCTTATCCCAACTGATGCTGGTCAATCTATTAGCCTCAGCTGGGTAGGTAGCTACTCTGTCCCCTGACCACTTAGTGGTTGTGGCAGAGTGGGGTTTATACAGCTCATCACAACTGCATATGGCTAACAGCAGAAATGAAGATTACTGATAAGGGCGGGATCCTCAAAGTCGGTGAATGTTCAAGCATAGAAAAACAAATTTTCAGGCAAGCAAAGCAGCATCCATTTTCACAGGCGTGAACATCCGCCAATGTAGAGGGTCATTCTTAGGAATGTAGCAAAAAGTATATAATATCAACAAAGAAGGAAAGCCATGATATTAAGATTTACATTTAGACAAAAGAAACAACAGCCTGCAGCACTGCGCCTGAATGTAGCACTAACAGAGGATGTTGCTCGTGCTGCTACTTCACATATTTTTCATAAGATGCTTTATAAGATATAGATGAGTAGAATGTGCATTCATGTGTATTAATATCTCAGAGGGTGCCTTACCTTGTTTTAAATAAGTTTCTTTGATAGCAAGTTTGACCCATTTAGAAATAAAGGGTTTTGATGTGTTAGCACCTTTGATTCTGTTGCCAAAGAAAAGATACAGAACAGCAGAGCATCTGAATGTTTATGTTCTGATCAAATGGAATTTGATTATCCTTGTAACAGCCAGGCAATAGAGTATTAGTGTTAAATTCTTTTATGGACGGGTAGATTTTAAACAAAAAGGAAGGAAAATATTTATATTAAAAAAATGAACTTTGAACACAATTTTGAAGGTTGTGTGTAATACGTTGTATCAAAATGGAGGAAAAATTCTTTAACAGATATGGCTCCAATTTCACAAATTCAATGGCAGACGTAATTGTAATTAAGCATGCCACTTTGTACTCAAAGAAACAATCAGAAATATCTGAGAGATGTTGAAAAGGAGGGTCCAGTTGGGATTTCAGAGCTAAATTTAGAGCCCATTTAGCTATTAGATAGACTGATAGTCGAAGGTGACAACAGCTTTGAAGGATCACATCATGTGAGGATATTAGACTAGAACAGATTATTCTTGTACCGAAATATGGAGTTTCAGTACATGTCATCCAAATTGAACCAGGCAAACCAAATGGCCCCAAAGTTACAAAAGGTGAATCCTTAGTTACATCCTTTCCCCTAGGAATGTCTTTTGGTTGAAAGGTTTCTTTTCCCCTGACAAATACATATAGTTCTGTATATTTTGGTGTAAGCTGCCTAGTGATAGTGTGTATATATAATGCTTTTAATTTTTTATATATATATATATATATCACGCACGCACGCACCCCCACTAATATACATGATCAAATCAAAAATAGTAGCAGGAACACTGCAATCTGTAATTAAACAGAAATACACAGCATATATCCAACTCAAGAGGAGAGAAAGTTCAACTTGAACATGGTGGAAAGTTGGTCTGAAATAGCATGACTGAGTTCGACCTTTAAGGCACACTGCAAAGACTAGCTATTTTCTTCTCCTTTCAGGGAAGGAGAGATATGTTGAGGGCTAGTACATCTGGGTGGACATTTGGGGCAAGGTACTTCTTGGGGCTCATTGTTGGGTTTCGTTGGTTATTTTCTGGTTTACGGGGGGAGCAGAGACAGAGTTTCATTTTTGTTTGTATGATTCCATTTGTAATATGTTTGAAAATCACTTAGAACCTTGAGTACACATTTCTTTCTTGTCCCATCATTATACATTGCAAGAAAAATAAATTATATTTTCCCAATTGTGTACCAGTTTGGACAGCTGGTGTGCTCTGGGGAGTATAAGGAATAATGCTGCTTCCCTGCTCCCCCATGAGAGAGCACAGGGTACTCCAAATTGGGCGGAGAGGTGACAGACACTAGTCATCTGAAGAGGAGCAAGCTGCTGGGCTCAGTGCATATCTGCTCAAGAGCTCCAGAGGACACACTGCCTTTGTGAGGCCAAATGCCTCCCTGTGGTGGCAGCTCTGCATTGTCCCGTACTATGGCAAGATCTTTTTGATTGTCCATTTTGAATCAGATTCCTTCATTTGTTAAGGCCTCTGACACCACATAAGCAGCATAGAGTGATCTGGCCTGAGACAGCTGGTAGAGAATTGTCCTTGCACAGCTGAAAGCCCACTTGCTCAAAGCTAATGGAAACAGCTCCATCACCTCCTGCACCAGCTGCCCTCCCAACTCCCAATGTCAAAGGAGGGAGAAGGTCGATCAGAGGCATTCTGGAGATAGGATGTGGGAGGGGGCATGGTGGAATGGAGTCCTACTAGATCCTCCACTAGTGCCATGTCCGTGATTGACCTTATGTAAGTGCCAGAAGTTGAAGCAGGCCCCCTGCTGCTCCAATTACTGCTGAGGCCAGAGGCCGAGGATCAAGAAGCTACAAACAGTTCCCTGTGGCCATCACTCTCCACTACATTCAAGAGAGACTCACAGCCATTATATTTCCAGATGAATATAACTGAAAGAAAAACGTGGCTCAGAACGGATTCAATCGGTTCAGGGAAGCCACACACAGTAAACTCCTTTTAATTAGTAGTCACACAAGCCCTGGGTTCCTCGAAAGAACAAGTCACTACACAGAAAAACCCACCTCCCTAAGCACCAGCTGCTCCCTTTTTGTAGAAAAGGGTTTTGAAGGAGTGTGAAAATGCAATGTTCCTCTTCCCGTGCAGCACAGAGGCATAATAAATTGTTACATGGCACATCATGTGTCCCATGTGAAAACCATGGGGAGTGGGTACAGCACCATGGTGCTGGAAAACAAAAGCATGGAAAAGCAGTGTTATGAATCTGTGCAGCTAACTGGAACAGTAATAAACAGACAGCTGCACATGGAATTCACACTAGGATTGAATCATTTTGTTAGTTTTTTGACTCTTAGCACATCAAATTCAAGCTGCTTGTCTTCATCCTGCAGGCCCTCCACAATGTGGTCCCAGGTACCTCTCTGCTCTCATTTCCTCAGACACATTCAATGGCTCCCCGTTTTAATCAATCACCACCCCATTTGCCCTTCCCTCCACTCTCAGCTTCACACCTTCATTCATGCTATGCTGTCTTTTTCCCCCCCAAATTCCTCTTTAATATTAAATTACTTCCTTTAATACTTCCTGTTCCTTGTGCCCCTCACCAAGAGTCACTCTACACTCTCCTTTATTTAAATTGTGCTGTCTCCTGCCTTTCCCTGCCCCATCCCATCCTGCAAACCATTCTATGTGAGCAGGCACCTGTGCCCACACAACGTTAGTGATTTCAATAGCGCTCAATGCAAGGGCTGCCCACGCAGAGCTCATTGTAAGATCAGGGTCTTAGACTGTGAACCCCTTCAGAGGAGTGATTATTTCTCGCTCTATATTTGAGAAGAGCAATTTAAATAACAATACTATAAAAACACATAGTTGTACCACATCAAAATAAGGGTGGGAGAAGGAACCTCAACTCTGTAGCTCCCAGCTTAATACATGCTTTTATAATGTTTTTAAACAAGTGGAAAAGAAATCTATCGCTGCACTGTAACTATGTGCCCAACTTTCCCTGCAACATGTTTCCATTTAATTTCACTTACAAATTCCCGTAGAGAAGGATTTTATGAAGGGAAATATCAACAGACCCTTGTACAAAATGGTAACACAGGAAACTGGACTAACAGCTGTAAAAAGTGCACTGATATGTTAAGAAAGGAGAATCACGTTCAGCATTTATGGGATCTATAACAGAGTTGCTCCACTCCAGCAAGTGAAAAGTTACATATGTACTAAAGAGTGCAGAATGAATAGCCTAGTAAGTAAGCACTGAATATCTGGGTTGTTTACATTGATTGTGCACTATTTTATCTCCTTACCAGAACTGCTACAGTAGGATGGTTCCACAAGTTTGCCAGTCTTATCATAACAGGCAATAGCTCGGAGTCGCACACCTTCTCCACATTGTTTGGTCTCTCCCTGGAATCTCGTTCCTAATTGCAGCTCTGTTTTTCCTTCTGCAATAATGCAATCGGACCAATTTCCATGGGGCTGAGTGATAAACGTTTCACAGGGACATGCTTCTGTTTCAACTTGAGGATACACTACTGTATTCTGGCATTTGTCTCGTTTTCTGCTTCTCCCTGTTCCAACCAAAGAAATCTGCTTGTTAGCTTAACATCTGCTACTTTTGATAACAGTGTGTCATATTATTTATACAGGAGTTTAATACATTAAAACCAAGACGATCCGAAATCTTAATATAAAGGAATATTTCAAAAACATTTATTACTTGTTGCCAGTGCTTTAAAGTGCTAAGACAAGGTAGTTATTTCCAGGGGCAACCAGGGACCTTAGAGGAACTTAGACAAATTTTGTTCTGTTGGCTAAAGCATTGAACACTATGAAAAGACTTGCCGTAGTAATTGTATGGCTAGAAAATTCTTTGTAATTGTATGTAATATCATTTCCCCCTAATTATCAGATGAAAACAAATTGATTATTTTGTCTCTATTCTTCCTGCAATCAATGGTTGCCAGGGAAACCTACAAAGGAGTCTAAGTAAGCTGCAACTCTTTCTTTGAGGCTACTTTACAAATTAGTTAAACATGCGCCCTGCACACAGACTACTTTGAAGAAAATAGAAAAAATAATCCCTGGTAAATTACTGAGTCTGGAACACATTTAAGTGGTATCCTTTTGTCCCCCCTCTCTCTATGCTTCTGATATATTTTAAAGGAATATTACTTAAGGGTCTTTCCCCCTCTGTATCTTAAGGAATACAACACATCTATTTATCTTTAAAGTACAGCCCCACATTGGAGGACAGTGTGGCGTTTCCCTAGCTGGTCCTCCCAGAGACCTTGTGCTTGAAGGACATGCCTCACTCCACACTGGCTATACGCAGGTCCCATATGGGGAGCAGACCTTGTTCTTTTTCAAAGGGTGTAGTAGAACCTCTGCTCCCCGGAACTTTGTGATTGCCTGCTGGAATTCTAGAGCGCAAGGGGGCTGATAACACCCTTTGAAAAGGTGAAACAACTGCTTCTCTTGCAAGGGGTTAATTCTGCTGGCCTGTGTGGAATGGGGCAGTCTTTGTGCTGCCTGAACATGTGCTTGGGATTGTGTCTGGCCGCTATGTAGAAGTGTACGGAGCTGGAAAGAAGGATTCTTGGTGTGCGTATATAGTTGTCACAGACACTAGTGAGCACTCCCTATTGACTGTCTGTTAGACTGCTGTGCAGGGAATCCAAACCTCTGCTGCTCTGGATCTCTGGGTGTTTCAAGCTCCTGTAGCCTGAATGGAGTCAAGCCACTATTCCAATCTCGGGGTTCCCAGGTACACTGGTAGGGCACAAAGCTTCTAACTGTCACCCCTCTCTGAGTGTTGGAACTCACTGTCCAGCCCCCCCAGCTCCTCTGTGCAGAGCTGACCCTTCAGATTCTCCAGTACTTAAAGACACCCTCTCCCAGAGATCTACCCCAAAAGTGTGAAACCTCTGGTTACAATTTAACTCTGTTGGGGCACACCATGGTTGTGAAGCAGTCAACACACTTGGCACAGTCTAACATCTTTATGCTCTTTTATACATAATCATGTAAAGCATAGAGAGTATAGATCATACAGAAAACAAACATCTGAAAGCATAATGTGTCTCACTAGCTCACCCTTCTCTTGTGAGTCCTAGGGGAACCATCTGGGTGCAGGCAGGCAGGGTGTCCACTGCCGCATGCAGGTTGTTACTTGGTGAGTGGTCTCTCCCTCTCTTTGCCAGTTTCCTCACATGAGCACAGACTCCTGTCAGGTGACTTCATTGCCAGGGTGACCTCCCCCTTGCTCAATCTGTTCTGGGCAGGACCAGCAGTGCTCGAATTACAGGGCGTCTTGGGAGGGGAAGAGAGCTGGGCTCCTTACTACTTTCAGCGGCTGGGCTCCTTCATCCCAGTAGGAAATGAGAGGCACTGCCTGGCACCCTGGCCAACTGCTCAGCAGAGACTGGCTCAAGACTGCCAGGTCCCATCCCACCACTCCTCCTCCAGCAACAAGCTGGGGAGAGAGACAGAAAAGGGGTAATGTACTGAGGGAAGTGGAGGTCAGGGACCAGGGGAGCTGGAAGGAAAAGGGTGTTGGAGATCTGGGGATAGGGGTGAGATTGGGAGATCTAAAATGGGAAAATAGGGTAGACAACAGGAGCTGTCATTATAAAGACCCTGGGAGATGGGTGGGGCAAAGTGTCGGGGGACAGAGATTGGGGCAGGACTAATGGAGGCAGAAGGGGTGTTAAATGCAGTGGGAGGCAGGAGGGTGTTGGGTGGCAGCAGAAGGCCAGCAGGCAGGGAGGCTGGGTTGGGACAGGAGGGAGGTTAGAGGTGAGGCAGGGGCAAAAGGCAGATGGAGGGTAATGGTGGGTAGGACAGATGCTGTGGTGGGTGCAAAAGGGGGAGTTATGAATGGGGGAGGAGGTGGGGCAGAAGGGGTAGGGGAGGCAGGGCAGAATGAGGGGAAAACTGGGGTAGGTGTCACAGGTAAGGGAGGAGGAACAGTTAGGGGTAAGGGAGGAAGTAGGGCAGATGGCGGGGATGGGAGGATAAGGGTAAGGGGAGAAGACAGTCTTGCTACAGCTGGGGTTGGCAGGACAGAAGATGCCAGCACAGGAGCCAGCCAAGACACACCCTGGCACCTCGCTGCACACTGTTTTCAAACCGTTTGCATTCGGTAAAAACCCTTCCCTTTCCCCCCCCCCCCCCGCCCCCATAATTTGAAGTCTGGGGACTAGTCTTTTGCCTAGAGTGAATAGATTTCCAATGATAAGAGTCAACTCCCTCTATTATTATTCTTTTGCCACCAGGCCTTGGAATTTTCAACCCAACTTGGAGGTAAACAGAGTAGAAGGCAAAAGGCCGCACATTCAGAATGGAGTTTGCAGCCTAACAGACACATAGCATTTATAATCTCATGTAGCATTAATAAACTGTACAGACATATCCACAATTCATCACAATAGTATGCTCCCAAGATGCCAATTCAAGACCTCTGGAGCACTCTTCGATAAAATGGAGTTTGGTAAGTAATTATGTAACTACAAAGTCAATAGACATGTTTTCTCTCCCGATATTGCACACAGTAAGAAAATACAGAATACACAAAGACAATCTACATCAGGGGTCGGCAACTTTTCAGAAGTGGTGTGCCGAGTCTTTATTTATTCACTCTAGTTTAAGGTTTCGCATGCCAGTAATACATTTTAATGTTTTTAGAAGGTCTCTTTCTATAAGTCTATAATATATAACTAAACTATTGTTGTATGTAAAGTAAGTAAGGTTTTTAAAATGTTTAAGAAGCTTCATTTAAAATTAAATTAAAATGCAGAGCCCCCCGGACTGGTGGCCAGGACCTGGGCAGTGTGAGTACCACTGAAAAATCAGCTTGTGTGCCGCCTTCGGCACATGTGCCATAGGTTGCCTACCCCGATCTACATGCTGAAACATCTAATTTTCTAGTCCTGCACCCATTAAGGCAATGGGAATTTTGTCACCAGTTTCAGTGGGAACAAGACCAGGACTATAGCTGTACTCTCGATTCATCTCTATTACTCCTCAGACATATACATATATTTCCAAAGAGAAATGTAGAAGTAGCAAGGCCTTAATTTTATTAGTTTCCAAAACCTAATTCTTTCAAAATGATGTGTTCTGGAATTCTAAGGATAATTTTACTCGCAAATGGGAAACTTTGCAAATTAACAAATAGGAACAAAAACCAAAAAAACAGGGAAATCATTTCCACATTTTTCCAGACAGGAGTTCAAACTATAATGTCTTACACTTAGGTCAGACTCCGATAACAAACCAGTTATCTATTAAATACACTGTTCCATGAGATAGCAAAGTCACCACTTGGGGTGTTTGTGAAAATGAGGTACCTTGAAATATTCAAAGGGAAAAAATCAAATTATTTAATGCCAACAATCCATCCTATAACAAATATACAAGGACAAATTCAGATCTGGGGTAAGAGAATACAACTCAACTGACTTCAGTGAAGTCCTGTACTGTATATGAATATGATAATATGGTTTAAAATAGTTGGAGAGTCTTCTAGTGGCGCTCCCTGTGTTCTGTGCTTTGCCTACCACTTTATAGCTCAAGAAGCTAATACCTGTCAACCAAAGGCTTCCAGGGTGGACAAGCTGATCTACTAGCAAACCAAGGGCAGGTCTTCACTACCCGCCGGATCTATCGGGGATCGATTTATCGCGTCTCATCTAGACGCGGATAAATCGATCCCCGAACGTGCTCCCCATCGACTCCGGAACTCCAGCTCGCGAGAGGCGGAAGCGGAGTCGACGGGGGAGCGGCAGCGGTCGACTCGCCACCGTCCTCACAGCCAGGTAAGTCGACCTAAGATACGCCGACTTCAGCTACGCTATTCGCGTATCTTAGGTTGACCCCCCCCCCCACTAGTGTAGACCAGGGCCAAGAGGTAGAGCATTCTACCAGTTAGTAGAGCAGGTATTCTTTGTGAACGCCCAATCACTTGGAATTGGGTGACACCCTAAACAAGGAATAGCTACAGGTACTTAGATGGTATGGTGATAGGCACTATGTTTTTGTGCCGAGATGGCACATAGAAATCAGAGATGGTGCTCTGGTAATCTAGGAGTGTACAGACAGTAAGGCCTTTTGTATAGGCCATCACTGAGTATAAAGGTGCTTATATTTCAAAGTGTAGCCGTGCTAAAGAACAGGAAAATTGGTGTTTGTATTTTATTTAAATACAGTAAGCTGGGCCTAATTCTCCACTCACTTACTGTGACAATTTGAAGAATCTGTCCAACATATTAATTGTGTGTGAGATTATGAACTCTCTGTATATATCTTTACCATTCTACAAACTCCATTTCGAACATTCAGCTTCTCTGTGGTCTCTTTACCTGCATGCTGAACTGAAATTCCAGCAGGGGTAGTGGCAAAGGCCTAACAACAAGAATGTGGTAAAACTTTGATGATTGGCCATCTAAATAACAAATAGATGGTGAATGCCCAGGGCAAGTCAGTTTTTCAATTATAAGCTCTTGTAGGAGGTCACATTAGCAACAAGGTCACCTGGCAAGGGTCTGTGATCACCTGAGGAAGCTAAGCAGGACATCACCTGACAAAGGTGGATGAAAGTTATAAGAGAGCAGGAGCTGATCTACTGAGGGGGGCATTTTTCTTCACCTCAAAATGAGAGAAAAGCAACCCTACTTGTAGTAGTCTAATGAGGCAGAGGACCTGCCTGCCATCCTGAGCACAGAGGTCCCTCAAGCACTCCCAACAGAAAGACGAGGTAGTGAGTAGCATTGCATTTAGAATGTTTAATATTTTCTAAATGAACTGTGTTTCCTTGTGCCTTTTCTGTTAAGTGAAAGAGCAATCACGTGTTAGACTTTGTGCAGCGTGGTTGTGTGTTACATGTTTCACAACTACCACATGCCTGCTGAGAACCCAGAAGGCTCACACCTTTGCTGGGATTCTGAGAGAGGGAGTCACAACTGGACCTGAGGGCCTAGGCAAGTGGGCTGAGGATAACAGACCAAGTTAGTGTCCAAAAAATGTGCCAGAGAAGCCAAGGGAGGCAAAGCCTGCTGAGACATAGGGTAGCTTAAAACACTAGGGAATCCCTCACAGCAATCTGGTGGACAGCTGGCAGGGGGGTGCTGACCAGATCTGTGACGCTTCACTAAGGCAGCTTAAATGAATTTGCCTTGCTGTAGTACCCATAGCAAAGCCAATTTATTGCAATAAAGATTACTGTCACATATGTCACTGGGAGCAAAGCAAGTGATTTAAGCAACTGTAGGAGAACATCAGTTTTACACCAATTTAGGCCCACTGTCTTAGATGAACCTACTCCTGATTTACACTGGAGTAAAAGTGAGAGGAGATTTAGGTCCATGGTATAATATAGCATAACAAATAGAAGTCAATATAAAGAAAACACATATCTAAACATACCACAAAAGGGCCATTCACTTAATTCCTTATGATAATAGCTTAGCTATATGTTTAGGCATAGTAATCAGAGATGGATGGAGAATTTCTATTTCTCTATAAGTGCAGGCATCACTAGGGAAAGCATTATACTATAAATCTTTTGCCAGAAACAACTGAAAATTCTATAATAATGACATTTATGCAAAAGGCTACCTTTATTCCTTAATGAGCTAAGCTCATGAATAAAACACTTTGATTCCGTTACATTTGTATAAGGAATTATGTTATTGAAAACCTGAATCACTCCAAACAATAACAAAATAATCTTGTAGTTGATTACAAGTTATTCCAGAAGAAAAGCAAAGTGATAGCCACTGTACTTATACTACTATTCAATTCCTAAACATTATTATGCTGGATATGTTTACTAAAGCTGTCATGTTTAATTTTTCACTCTTCTGTAAAAGCCTTTGATGTATCACCTCTACTAATGGAATAGCAAAAAGTAACTAAACTATGGTCCTTTTAAATGCAAAATAGAAAATATGAAATGCTTTAAGTGCAAAGCAGTATACCTACCGTAAGTCTACCCCCCCCCACCAAATACAGTTCAATTTGGTTTAACAAAGTACAGCAGAAGAAAAGACTGTTATTAAAACAAATGTCCCTGAATTATTAATGTTCTGCAATTTTAGAGCTTCTTAGTTTGTTCTGTGTTCAAATAACACATAATATTTTTCCAGTAGTTACTGTAGAATGGCTTGAACCAGGATGTTTTACTAATATTTGAAAATGACCAACTAAAACCAGTATAATGCTCTTTGCAAATTCCATAAGCCCAGCATTACTTATATTATTAAAGCAATATGACTCCCACAACTTTTGATTTCCAACCAGATTTAAGCCCAACAGTTATAGGCAAGTAACCTTGATTTCTTTTTCAAATGCTGGCCCCATGTGTATTCCACACATCCACATGGGTGACTGACGTCTGTACTTGGCTACCTTGATTATCACTTCAAAAGCTTTTTTTCTCTTACTTAATTGGCCTCTCAGAGTTGGTAAGACAACTCCCACCTGTTCATGCTCTCTGTATGTGTGTATATATATCTCCTCGATATGTTTCACTCAATATGCATCCGAAGAAGTGGGTTGTAGCCCACGAAAGCTTATGCTCTAATAAATTTGTTAGTCTCTAAGGTGCCACAAGTACTCCTGTTCTTTTGACGAGCAATATTCAGACCGGTGTGTATGTGTGTGCTTAAAGATGCTTAAAGAACCGCAGTTGCCACCATTACATCCACAATCCACTAGCATGTACTGTTGTGTGAATGCATGAATGGAACTCCAGGCCGCTCTGCATATGCCCAGTATTGGTACCCCCTGTAGAGACGCTGTAGAAGCAACTTGTGGTCTTATGGAATGTGCCCTCATTCCATCCAGGGGAGGGATATGTGCTAATTGGTAGCATGTGATGATGCAACCAGAAATCCATTTGGAGATTCTATGACAAGATAGTGCTTGATCTTGCAACTTTTATGCTATAGCGAAAAATAGTCTTGGTGATTTTCTAATTGGTTTGGTCCTTTGTACGTAGAATGCCAGGCCACATCTGACATCAGTGAATGAAATCTATTTCCTTCAGCAGAAGCATGGAGTTTCATGAAGAGAATAGATACATGGATTGGTTGGTTGACATGGAATTCAGAAATAACTTTAGCAGGGCCACCCAGAGTGTGGGGCAATTTGCCCCAGACCCCACAGGGGCCCCCACGAGAATATAGTATTCTATAGTATTGCAAATTTTTTATGGAAGGGGCCCCCAAAATTGCTTTGCCCCAGGCCCCCTGAATCCTCTGGGCGGCCCTGAACTTTAGGGAGGAATCTGGGATGAAAGCAGCGGGAAATCCCCTCCTTGTAAAAAATGGTATATGGTGGATTGGCCATGAATGTTCCCATCTCACTGACCCTTCTGGCCAAAGTAATAGCAACTAAACATGCAACTCCCATGGGAAGGAGGGGACACAGAACATGTTGCCAGAGGTTCAAATGGTGGTCTGCTGATTACCGGTGAAAAGGTCCTAACTAGGTCTTTCATGAATTTAACTGTTGTTGGGTGAACGAAAATGGAGGGAGGGAGGTATTGCAGCAAGACGGACACACAATGAGCTAATGGAAAGACCAGAGTTCTTCAATGACAGGAGATAATCTAAAATGACTGGGATATCTGCAGAGTCTGAGGAAGAGTGATCATGCCATGCCCAGAAATGTCTCCATTTAGCTAGGTTACAGGTCCTAGTTGAATCCTTCCTATTTTGATTAAGGATGGCTTGGATGGCTAACAAACATGAGCATTCTAGATCTGATGCCCATCCAAACACCAGGCCGTGAAGTGAAAAGGGTCTGGACTGAGGTGTCTGATTTGGCCATCTTCCTGAATTAGAAGATCTGGGAAGACAGATCCTGATAGGACAAGTTGACATTCTCAGAAGTTCTAGGAACCACAACTGTCTGGGCCAGGTGAGTGCTATAAGAATGACTCTGCTCCAGTTGTGGTGGATCTTTCTCAAGACCTTGGGTAGCAGGGGAATGGGCAGCAGCTTATATGAGTTAGTCTGTGCATGACAGCAAGAGAGTGTCACCCTCGGAGTTGTGACCAATAGCTGCTCTGGAGTAGTGCAGGGGAAGTTTACTGTTCATTTGGAATGTGAAGAGATCCCATTGAGGTGCTCTCCACTGAGTGACTATTCCATTCAGGACACAGCTGTGTATTTCCCACTGGAGCTCTGCTGAGAAGTGCCTGCTTAGGTTGTCCGCTGAAGAATTCTGAACACCTGGCTTGAGTAATGATGTGGTTTCCAATGCACCAATTCCAAAACCTTCCTGCTTCCTGGCAGCGGGGAAGGGATCTTCATCCAACCTGCTTGTTTATATAAAATACTGTGGTAATGTTGTCTGCCATTACTTGGATATGGAGTGAATGGGAGGAATGCCCTGCTGGCCAGGTGGACAACTCTCAGTTCCAGCAGGTTAATGTGCAGCCTCACCTCCCTTGGGGTCCAAGTGCCCTGTACTGCATGGTTGTTCAGGTGAAAGCCTCAAACCAGAAAGGTTGCACTTGTTACAATGTGTCCTAATAGAGAAAGGAATACCCAGACCATAGTCTTTGGTCTGTGAGTAACCTGTGTTATCAGATTGCTCATTGTCTGAAATATTTCTTTGGGGAGGAAATCTCTTAATGAAAGTAAGCCCAGCATCATTCCAATAAAGTTTGCCATCTGCATGCGGCTCAAAACGGACTGTTCTTTGTTCACACAGACACCCAGTGCTGCTAGAAGATGGAGTAGCCGAGCTGTCCTGCTAGGAGTCAATCATCCAAATATGGGAAAACTGTGTAACCGTGGTGTCTCGTTTAGGCTGCCCCCACAGAGAAAACCTTCATGAATACGCTGGGTGCTGTTGCTAGTCCAAAGGGAAGGACTCTGAACTGGTAGTGTTCCTGACCTACTAGGAACCAAACAAACTTTCTGTGGGATAGATGAATATCTCCATGAAAATGGGCACCCTTCACATCGAGAGCTGCAAACCAAATTCCCTCCTGTAGAAAGGGATTATGGATACTAGTGTAACCATCCTGAATTTTGACTTTTAAATAAAGATGTCCGGTTGTCAAAGATAATGGGTCTCCACCCTCTGTCTTTTTTGGGGACTAAGAAATATAGTGAATAAAACCCTCTCCCTTGATACTGAGGTGTCACTTATTCTATTGTCCCTCATTGGAGAAGAGAATCTGTCTCCTGGCAAAGAATGTCCTCCTAAGAATGTTCCATGAAGAGGAACCAGGAAGGAGCTTTGTGGGGAGGAAAGGAGAGAAATTAGATGGAGTAACCATGGTGGATAATTTCTAGAACCCACTTTTCCTTCATGATAGAGTCCCAATTGTGGGCCAAAGTGAGAGATGGTCCCCAAAGATGGGGGGACAGGGAGATAGAAGTGGTTGGCTTAAATAATGTTGGGCAGTTCTCAACTGAGGCATCAAAAGTAGCTCTGAATGGGTGGGTGGAAATGGGTAGAGGTTGTGATAGTAGAGGATTCTGAAAATCGAGGTCTCTGAACCCTCTGCCATTGCACGGATATATGACTGGATGTTGGTGGTAGAATGTTTGTGGAGGCAGTTGTCTTGGCCGCTGGTGTTTTCTCTTCAGGGCCAGGGTGTAATTTCTCAGGAAGTGGAGGTTCAATCCAAAGTCTTTCAAAGAGTGTAGACTTATATCAGTTTTCTCGTTAAACAAATTTGATTAATTGAATAGCAAGTTCTCTATGGTGTTCTGCACTTCCTTGTGGAACCCTGAAGAGTGATGCCTCATCACTATACCAGTGTCTAACCCTCTAAATGCTGTGTCCACTGCAACCACTGTAGCTGTAGGGGTGTTTTCGCCTCTAGTCTGCCTTCCTTGATGAAGGATTGAAATTTGGCTCTGTCCTCAAGGAGAAGTTTGTCCTTAATCTGCCAGTCTAGCGCAGTTAAAATTATGTTTTGTTAACAAAGCCTGATATTTTGTGATACAGAATTGCAGGCTCACAGAGGAAAAAAAACTTTCTTCCCAAAAGGTCCAACCTCTTGGAGCCCCTGACAACGGGGATAGTCTTAGGATGTTGTGACCTTGCTCCTTCCGTGACTGCTTGTTCCACTAGCAAGTTGGGCACTGGATGGGTGAAAAGGAACTCAGCTCCTTTGGTTGGGACAAAATAGCATCTCTTAGCTCTTTTAGGTGTGGGGGAGCAGTAGGCTGAGGTATGCCAGATCACTCTGGCTGGCTCCCTGGTGCCCTCTTTTACCAGGAGTGCCACCTTGCTTGGACCTGTAGCTTACAGAATGTCCTTGGACTTGTAGGTTACAGAATGTCAAGGAGCCAGTAATGGGAATTCTGAACCTTCTTCAGTGGGATCTGAAGGTCATTTGCTATCTTCTGCAGCAGCTCTTGGTACTGCCTCTCATTGTCTGGTGGAGATGGTGAGGACAGACTGATTGCTTCTTCTGGAGATGAAGATGAGATTTCCTCCTCATGATGATGGATCCGGTGGATGAGGAGTGGGAGAGGTGTGGTAGGACTCATGGATGGATCCAAAACATCTGCCATATGGTTCCACAGGCCCCAGTAGGGCAACTACGAGGGGTCAACCAGATGAGGGGGACCCCATGGCATCAAGTACTAGAGGTCCCTGGGAAATTCATATTTGGGTGGAGGGCATCCGGCTCTCCTTGAGTGCCTATCAGGACCCATCTCCCTTTGAGGAGATGAAGGACTGGCCTGAGCATCTGACTCGTCCGAGTTGAAGAACTGCTCTCATTCCACTGGTGAGGATGACGGTACCAGAAGGTGAACACTCCTACCTGAGCACTGGAGCCGAGATGGTTCCAGTGTTACTGAAGTAGTTTTGTCGTCCGGTGCGGCAATGTCCCTCAGGAGAACCGGACCCAAGAGGAGAGGGGACTGTAGGTAAGGGAGGAAGATATCGTCTGGCAAGAAATAAGTATCCATACGTCCCGGTGTTTGGGGTATTCCCGAAGTTAGGATCGACAGTTCTGATGCATCCCAAAATGTTGTGGGTGACCAGTCCTTCAAAGGATGGATCAGTACCACCAAAGAGTCAGGTCCACTGCTCTTAGATGGCCTGGTGGATGCCGATCTTTATGTTTAGGATCGACGCCACCAATAAAATTGACTGATTCTTTTTCTTTTGCACTTTAACCTCCTGCCTGGGGGGGTCTTAAGCAGTCCTGAGCCCTTAGGATCTGCATACAAAGGCTGGCCCGACCTTGACAGGTTTGTGGAGGGAACTCTTCTCTTAGGAACAGATTTGGACAGGAATCTGTTCTTGTAACCAGGACAGTGCTCCTTACTCTCATGTGAAGTCCTGGATCATGAGTCCTTGGGCTTACACAGCTCTAGGCTCCGCTCCCGAGTTCGTGTTCAGAGGGGTGCTGCTTGCTAGTTGGCATCAATGTATGGGGGGTTTCCCTGACCCAGATCTGAGTGAGAACTGATAGCCTTCTCCATAAGCTGTTTCCTCACCTGAAGCTCATGACTTTTACATGTTCACAGGGAATACAAGAGGCAAATGCTTCATTTTTCAGAGATATGCATCTCACCCAAACAGTAGCGGTAGCAGAGTGGTCGTCACTCACAGAGAAGGAGCAAGAGAAGCAATTCTTGAACCCCGGGCATAGTCTCAGACTTTAGGGAGGGACTCCCCAGCAAGCGGGAAAAAAAGCTATACTATAAAAACTCTATGCTAATATAAAAACAATTGACAATATCTAGTTACAGGCTATAAAAAAGAAGCTGGAGAAATCTGTGTACGCTGAGGACTCCGACTCAGGCCATGCAGTGGTAAGAAGAAACTGAAGAAGCATCAGCCCTTGGTCTGGAACATGAGGAGATCAACTGCACATGTGTGGGCCAATGGACACTGCCTGTTAAGAATCTCTGGACTTGGGGGGTATGGTGCGCACACATTCCATGTGTAGAATACACGTAGGGATGAGCACTAGAAGAGGAAACCAATCTGCTAAAGGCAAAGAAATGTGTATTTACCTGTCTGATCTGCTTGCCTAGGTAGAGGACAATTAAAGTATATTTACATATAAGGTAAACAAAGCCATAAAACTAAACAAATGGGGGAGATGACCATTTAACAATCATGCCGGAGGACAGAATCTGCACCCCAGGAAGCCTTCCTGGCTTTTGAGGCTGAGACAGTGGACTTTGAGTATCATAAGGGGAGCAAGAAGACCTTTTAGTTATCCATCACTGTGGTGACGTATTTCAGAATGGTAGCCATGTTAGTCTGTATCAGCAAAAAGAACAAGGAGTACTTGTGGCACCTTAGAGACTAACACATTTATTTGGGCATAAGCTTTCATGGGCTAAAACCCACTTCATCAGATGCATGGAATGGAAAATAAAGTAGGAAGATATATATACATATATATACATATATACAGAGAACATGAAAAGATGGGGGTTGCCTTACCAACTCTAACAAGACAAATCAATTACAGTGGGCTATTATTAGCAGGAGGAAAAATCACTTTTGTAGTGGTAATCAGGATGGCCCATTTCAAACAGTTGACAAGAAGGTGTGAGTAACAGTAGGGGGAAAATTAGCACGGGGAAATAGTTTTTAGTTTGTGTAATGACCCATCCATTCCCAGTCTTTATTCAGGCCTAATTTGATGGTGTCCAGTTTGCAAATTAATTCCAGTTCTGCAGTTTCTCGTTGGTGGCATAGGGTATAGTGCTCTTTGAGCCTGTGAAAGTTGGATCCCCTAGTGCGGCGGGCTAGGGATGCTGCTAACTTGATGTAAGAAAGAAAATTGCTTTGGCAAAGACTGTAACTTACTAAAATTAAGTTTTAGTCACTAGAAAATATATGTTTTGTTTTTTGTTATTTGTAATGACATCTGTCTCATTCTTGCTTAGTATCACTTAAATCTCTTTTCGCTGTTACTAAACTGATTCTTGTTTTATTACAAAACCACCACAGTGCTGTGTATTAAAATTAAGTGTAAGTCGTCAGATAACCTAAAAGGCTGATGTGTGCTCCGTCTCTTTGGAGGCAGCAAGATTCACTGGACATTCTCAGAACGTCCAGTGAGAGGATCTGGACGCTGCAGGGAGATATCTCTGGGGAACTCAGGAACAGGGGTTCCACCGCTTGTTATTTGCAGGGCAAGGTTTAGACTGACCTTTAGAGTCTTTAAGAGTTTGTGGGCAAGGTAGATGGGCTGGTGTGTCAGGGAACTGACACACAGCTTAGCAGCAGCAAAGCTTTCACTCTTGCTAAGGCAAAATGCTAACACAGTGGGGCTCTGAGTCCTGAGCATTGTCGGAGCATGTCACAATAAGTATCACTTTTGATCCATCTGCAGCCCATGTTGAACTAGTTTGAGTCAATTTCTGCACTGCCTTCACACCTACATGAGCCCTTTATATAGAATAATGGACAAATATTTGTTCAAAGATGAACAATATTCTATTTGTAATCTGACAAAAGTTCAAAGTCAATTCAACAACATCGGAAAAAGATTGTTCACAAGTCATGTCCATAAATCATAACATATAAAAGAATGATTGTACCTGTGAGTGATCTTCTTCTACTTTTTGTTGATTCACAATCTGAAGAGCATGCTGTAAATTTAGACCAAGGGGTGAATGTGCAATCATCTTTGCAGGGAATTAGACACTCCTGTACCAGGGAAGGCATTGGTTCTGTCCACTTCATGCATTCAGTAACATCTGCAGCATAGTTATTGTCTGAGAGGCACACTACAGCTAAAGAGAAAAAAAACCCTCTTTGTTAATGCTGTATACATTTAGTTTCTGCATTCTAATAAACCAGCTACCTATATATGCAAGATTTGCTTTTCTATACCAATAATATAAAGAAAATCTATATTTAGTTATTATTCATACTGCATTCAAAGGTGAGCTAGGTGCTTCACAGACATGGTAAAAGACATATCCTTGCTTCAAAAAGCTTACGATGTAAATCCGATTCTGAAAGTTCAATATTCTCAAAGAGTCCATTGTTTTACACTTTGTGGGCAATATTCTAACCAATTATATAGCATAGGACCATCCAAAAACTATTTACTGCTACAGCTGGACAACCATAACAGAAATTTGATATAAGCCATGATATCCATCTTACTTCAGAAATTAGAATATAACCCTTTGGTTGTACATGACAGCATTTGAAAAGGCAAAAATATAGGTAAGTGCTTGTCAGTACTCATAAAGAATGACTACTTATCTTACAGTCAATTTCACAGTTTCACAGAGTTTAAGGTCAGAAGGGACCATTAGGTCATTTAGTGTGACCTCCTATACACAACAGGCTATTAAATTTCTCCTTAGCACCCCTATATCAAGCCCAAAGACTTTACTTGCACTTAAGCATTTCAGTCCTCAGGAGACTCAACCATGTGCTACAGGCACAGAACAGGAGAGACCAAGGTGTCACCAATGTCCAGAGCCCCTACAATGGCAGGGAATTGATTAGGTGAGATATGCCCAAATGACCCTATCTAGTGAACCACACCCCATGTTCCAGAGGAAAGTGAAAACCCCCGATCTGGGGGTGGGTGGAATCATCCTTAACCCCAAATCACTGTGACCCTGAGCATGAGAGCAAGACGCACCAGACTGGCACCTTAAGAGGATTTTCTGTACTACCTCTGAGCCCTGATCTACCCTGCCCAGTGTCCAGTCTCCAGCTGTGGTCCATCTCTGATGCTTCAGAGGAAGGCAGGGGGGAAAAAACAGAATACATCTAGCCAATTATGCATTAGGGGGAAAATGTTCCTTCCTGACTGACATTTTGGGGTCCACCCAGACCAGTAAGGGGTTCTGTCACTGCCTACCCTGTAAGCTTTGGGGCCCTTGGGTTGTGCAGCCATGGTTCAGATCCCTGCCACTAGTAGGCAGCACACAAGCATAATCTTGCACGCTGGCTTTCACCAGCCCATTTACTCTTTGCAGGGTAACACCAACAGCCCTTCCAGTCCTGAGTCTCCCCAAATACTTCCTCCCTGAGTTCTTAATTACCAGCCTCTTGGACACCATTCTCGTTAGTCACCACCGCTCCCTGACCCAAGATGTGAAACCAGCCCCCTACTCATCACCTCACTTTGGCGCACACACTCCACACAGTTTGCACACCACAGACCTGCTTGAAATTAAAATAAACAAAAAGCTGATTTAATAGTAAAACCACAGATTCTAATATGAAATAGTAAAGGGGAAGCAAACATACACAAGTTTTGCAGAAAAGAAACAAAGGTGCAACCTCAGCCTTTATCCTTTCATATTAGAAAATAAATTTCTAATTAGAAAAGGAATAATAAGAGTTACCTACTGCCTTAAAAGAGTTTCCCAGCATACCAGCTAGCTACAGGAGGGATCCAGTATTCATGGACAGCCTCCTGCCTCAAGACTGTCCCCCAGTTCTGAATGCTCTTCAGTTCAAACCCTTTCCATTCTAAAAGGATTTGCAGTTTTGTTTTCCTTCAGTCACTGTAGTTATTCAAAGAAGGGAAAACTCCTTCCTCTCTTTGTTTCCAAAGACTGGGGTTTTCTTTTCAGTTTCAAGCTTTTCCTCTTTGCTTTGATAGTTTCTCATTGTTCTTTCCTGGGCTGGACAATGGCAAGGTGCTTGAAACGAGTCTCCTCTGGTTGAGGAGGTAGCCCCTCCTTACCTGGTTGCTTCACTGCCCTGTTGTGAAGTGAAGCTGAAGTCGCATGACAATTACAGTATTCTTTATATACATAGATATACCTTCATAACCATAAACACTGTGTGTGTGTCTCTCTCTCATAATGACTATTAAGTTCAGTGCATTACAAGCTTTCACAATAGCTCCTACACTCAAATAACACAAACAGTTCGTTTAACTGCTTATTGTGGGGGTCTAAACCTTCTGTTCTCCCCTTAGGGAGACTGTCACACTGTCCCCTGCAGGCTGAAGTCCTGAAGCATGAGATTTATTACAATCAGGTTTAATTCAGAGCTCCAAGTGTTATGAGCATGTTGAGGTAATCCTGTTCTCCCCATGGCCATGAAGAAAGGGGATAAAGAGGGAGAATCAGATTCCAAGGCCAGAAAGAACCAGTATGACCATCCAGCCTGACCTGCCGCATACACAGGCTGGTGAATTTCTCCCTGAAGCTGGATTAAAGCGGATCTTTTAACAAGAGATTTAACCTTGTTTTAAAGATGCCAAGCAATGGTGAATCCACCACCTGCCCTGGTAAACTGTTCCAATCTTTAATTACCCTCACAGCTAAGAAGTTGCATCTTATGTCAAGGTTAACTCTAACTTGAACAGTTTGCAGTTCATAAACCTGCCAAAAGACAAAGAGCTGTTGGCCTCAAATTGTCTGCTAATTCAGGAGACAGTCTGCTGTCCAATGGTATCATTTTTCAGCCCATTCTTTGTGGACCTTGTACAGAGAGTCAGAGAATTGAAGATTTCATTATAATGCCACTTCTTCCCCTTCTGTTCCCCAATGCACCACTAATGCTGATTTACTGTTATAGATTCAAATTTAAAACACTACGCTGCTACTGAAGACATTTTACATTTTATTTTACTTCAATCTGAACCCAATTCAGAGCTTTCCTGGACATTTGACTACAGTGTGATGCTTAGAGCAATGGCAAAAGTGTGTCTTTGCATATTGCTGCTTTTGTATGAGTTCCCATTCTCCTATTATGCCTAAACTGCGCTTGTCATAGGTGAGGGTAAGAATGCAGATAGGTCATCTCGGGGCAGGTTGTCTCTCTAGGATCCTTGCCCAGAGGGCCTCATCCATTTGGCCCTGCTTCTGTGGACGTGGGGAATTCCACCTCCGTGGTACTAATCCACAGTCCTCCTGATGAAGTCTCCACCAGTTCAGGTGGAACGGAAAGCCTTAGGGACATGGGAAATGGCTCGCTTTAAGCGTCACACACACATACGCCTCTTTACCCTGAAAAGCAATGAAGAATCAACAGCAAGCTTAATTCAGACTGGGGCTGTATTTTGTATTTAGTTTTGCATGCAATTTTCCATGCCTTAGATCCACCCTCCTTGGGTTGTGATGCTAGTGAGAAGAGGTATTTTGGAGACACATTGTGAATGCATGGACAGATCTGAGAGATCTGCAAGCCATGGGGGCTGAATCCACCCCCTGTTCTGCAAGGAATGGCCAACCCCATTCCTCAGCCCCCATGGAACAATCAGGTGGCAGCTCTGTAAGGGGAACCTCACAGAAATTCCAGTCCCTTGTGTGGGTTTTCCATGTTCGGAAATGAGCTGGGCCTCTTATTCTTAAAGTCTGGCAATACTAGAATGATAATGCTTAATGAAGAGCCTGGAAATGCCACTTAGATGAGTCCTGACTGCCAGAATCTGAAGACACAATTCTATTTAAAGGCCTTTAGCTATGTGAGTACCAGTCAGCTCCAAATAGTTCTCTGCCATCTGGGGATATTGCTAGATTCAGTTGGGCATATAAAAGTTTCAGTCATTAGTGAATGACATGTAGGTCACATCATATAAAGCCAGCACAAGAGAGAGAGACGTCTTCATGTAATGATGTTGTTTGGGAATGGGGGCCAAGGGTAGCTAAAGGCTAAGTCTGAACTCTGCCGAATAAAAGATAAAAAGCCAAACTCCATAAACTCATGGAGGCTCTGCTGCCAGAACTGTGGATATCAGAGACTGATGATCTGAGCCCTTAGCTATCAACTTAGAGTCACGGAGGATATTTCACACAAAAAGAAAGGGAAAGTGAATTGTTCCTTGTGGAAATATTGTGCTTAATAGTTCAAAGCAGGCACACCATTTAGAGTCTCCAATCATAAACAATGGGCCAAATTCATTCATAATATAACTTCACTGACATCAATCTAGTTGGATCAGGGTGAATGTGGCTCAATATGCCTTGCCATTTCATTCTAAGGACAGCAGTGTTAAGAGCTTATTGTACATAGACTGCGACCTTTTTCTGCAAAATGATTTTTTTTTAAAATAAGAAAACTTATAGCCGTTTTAAAAAAATGTTTTTCTCAACTGCTCTGTCTAGAAGATGAATGTTAATATTATTCTGATTATGAAATGCTAGTAATTTCTGGACAGATGACATGAATGGCTGATATATCAACATATGGAAATAGCCAGTGACAGGAAAGACAGTTTTGTGGTTATGATGCAGCAGTCAGACTCAGAAGAACTGGATACAAATCCTGTGTGACCTTGGGAGAGTCACAATCTTTAAATGCCACCATGAGGACGATGACGCTACCCTATTTCACGGTTGTTTTGGGAAGATACATGTATTAATGTCTGTGTGCTGGCCACACACTAAGTTACAGGGGCAGTATAAGAGGCCTGGACAGAGATTCAGTCTATTGTTGACAAATAATCACAACAAATCATAACAGCTTGCACTTTTATAGTGTCTTTCATTATAGGATGTAAAAGCTTCAATAATAATTAATTCTCATAATACCCCCAAGATTACGAAATACACACTACATGTAAGTTAACCAAGGCTGGGACAGGTTGTGACTTGACTAAGGCAATCAATCAGGGGCAGAATCAGGAGCAAAACCCAGAAGACCCTTGCCTAGACACTAGATAACCTCTCTTTAAGGACCAGCTCTGTTGTTACACCACAATTTGGCCCCAGAAGCCTAGTTAAGACAAGTGCTCTAACTTCATGTAAAGCCACATACTATGCCGTAAAGCTGTAAAGCATAACATTATCTAATTTAGATTTTATTATGTCTCAGTTTTAAAGGTTTGCTCTATTATTTTATGGAGATTCCAAATTAATCCATACTTTAGTGACTATGCATAATTATTTTCTTCTATCACCTAATATAGCTTAGTGCACCAGAGAAAAGGAAAGGTAATTAATTGTTTTCTTATATCAACTGGTCATTGAAGATACATAGGAAAGCTATGCCAGAATGAAGTCACAGGATTTTTTTTTAAAAAAAAAAATACAAATATTTATGGGAGTAGGAGGTGACTTGGAAAAAATTAGAGAAGAAAAGAATTTATTAAAATGTAATTAGATTTCTCAAGAAAATTCAGTATTTTAAAGAGCATGTAAAAATATCGAGAGTTGCTGAAGTCTCTTTAGACTCAAGTGACAGTAAATCAGCATATTAATAACTAACTCCAAATTGCTGATCCTTGCCTTTCACTTTCAATCTTTTTGACCCTTACCATCTCTCAACACTAGCAGTCGAAAATGATACCGAGAGATTCCCATTCTCAATTGTGAAAGCAAAGGGGCAGAGGTTGCTTTCCTCTATGATAAGGCATGATAATTGTCCTCTGCTGGGAAGGTTAAACAAGTAATAGACGTTGATGCCTAAGGTTTGTACAGCCTATCTTCATCAAGGGCACCAAAATTACTTACATAAAGTTGCGATAATGTCCCATCTTAAGTATAATTGAGGCAAAGTAAATATTTAAAATTTCTCTTTAGGAGTGTTATGACTGCTAGCATCTCCAGGAGATGAACAATATGCTATATGCTACAGGAACTATGCTCCAGCATTTACAATTGCATAATTTAAAAACATGCAGCAATATTTATTATTATATGACAAAATGTCACAATTAATTATATTAACACTGACATGATTTCCAAATAGAGACAGATTTTAAAATAGGCATTCTATGTCCCAATGCTCTTGTAGTCTAACTCCCTGATCCTACAAACATGTATACATATGCTTAATTTTAAGTACGCGATTAGTCCACTGAGCTAAATGTGACCATTCACATGCTTAACTTTAAGCATGTATCTAAGTGTGCACGAGATCAGGGCCTATATTAGACATAGAACATGGAGCTCAGAGAACTTGGTGATAAAGGTAAAGTGTGGGCAAAGGAAAATAAGGTAGTAGAATAAATAATAATGCAAATCATATTATACAGCATGCATATCTAATAAGTGAAATATTTTAAAGAGAGACAAATGGCACAGGAGAGGAGGAATACATAACACAAGAAAAAGCTGGGTGAAAAAAATGGGCTTTTAACAGAGACTTGGAGAAGGAGACAGGGACACTTGGAGCACAAGAAGAGTGATGTCGTTCCATGCATAGGGAACAGAACAGAAAAAACCCGGAGACAAGAGTGAGACAAGAAGTGAAAGGGAACAAGCAAAGTGGCCCAGCCATAGGAGAGAGCTTAGAAACAGGCCATGGAGGGGTGAGAGGCAAAAGAAAAGGAATAGAGTGTTAAGGCTGATGTTATTTGCAGAGTGGAGAAAACAACAGGAAATAAAGTCAGCATGGCTGCAGGAATCCAATTATAAGGTAACTTATGGAAATATGCAACTCATTTTTGCACATTGCAAACATCTTCCCTAGTTAAGTTATTGATGTCCTCCCAGATAAAAAAAAACAAAACAAAAAACACTTCCAAATGCAGATCAAAGCATGGTGAATAAAGCTAGATCAAGACATTTTAAACTGATACTCAGGGCAATGGGGAGCAAGTAAAAGATTATGTCATCCCATTCTTCTTTTAGTCTAACAATTTAGGATGTGGACTCTGCTCCCTTTCTGTGCTATAGGCACCTTTATGTCTACACATCATGGAAAGAGAATGGTCAGGAGGGGTTCTATGGTGGAAAGACAAAGACTGTCTGGGAACCCATAAGGGGGGAAGGAAGTTGCAGAAGGGTAGGGAAGTGTCCATCCAAGTATAATTTTTGGATGGTATTATTTAGACCACCCAAGAAATTATATGTGGATGAACACTTCCCAACCCTTCTATAAATTCCTTCCCCCTTTACAGACTCCCAGAGAGTTTTTGTTTATCCAGTTTAAATAATGTTTAAATACCACCCTTAAAGGCCAAATCTTCAGCTAATTTAAAACTGTTCCTGAAATTTGTACATACCAATACTGAACATGCAGATACTAATCTGGCATGCATGGACTCAGTAGCCTTACAGCCTTACTTGTGGGACGAGGTGAATGAAGTAATGGGGGCACACAAAAGGCACTCACTATTTTGGGAATGCAAAACGAAAGGCCACTTCTGAAAAATTGGCCCCAGTAAACTCCATTTGTATCTAGAAATCAGATTTTGTCCAAGTGGTTTGATTTAAGCAGAGTCTGCTGGAATTCACACAATCGTAGTAGATAACTCATTTTCATTCAATGCTTCATATTTTCAAAAGCCATTGTCAGTGCATGTCATACCACAAATACATGACTTTTTCTTTAATTTTATTTGAATTATCATCCAAAACATGAATTGATTTATTTGATCTCCCAAAGCCTTGTTTTCAGCACTTCAGTCACAGGCAACAATATGATTTGAGCTACATGCTGACTTATATATATGCAACTTTCGAGCAGAACAGCATGAGCCGCTAAAATAAATTAAACAATAAACCAGTAATTGCTTGTTAGGGCACTTTAATTGACTCATAAGTACCATATGTGAAGCAGGAAGGCTGCAGGAACCCAATTATAGGTTAGCTTACAGAAATAAGCAAGTCATTTTGGCAGGTTGCAAACATACTCCCTAGTTAAGTTATTGGTGTCCTTTAAAGGAAAAGGATTTTCAAATTCAAACACATCTTAGACGCCTTTGATAAACACAATGGATCAAATTTATCCCTGGTGTAACTCCAGTGAGGTTGATTAATAAAAATATTTGTCTTCAATGGTGCTAAATTAGGATATATTTGGCCCATGTGTGCTTTCCATTAGGCCAGAGATACATTTTTCCCATAATCCTCAGTTCTCTCATTAAACTTCTAAATAAAATGTTCACATGAAGTAATTTCTGCTACGTCAACACTCCACGTTTTATGAGTGGGACCAAAGAGCAGTTGTGGTCCATTTGTAGCCTCATGAACTGTGGAAATATAAACAAAATATAATTTTCACCCAACAGTAATTTATGATTCTGTACTACATAACATTTATAAATGGATATGAACAAACATTGCTAATATTAAGACACTGCCAAACAAAGTGTGACAAATTATCACCTTGATTCCCATATCCCCAGCTACGTCACTGGCTAATAGGCCTTGTTTGAACTACTGTGCAGGAGTCAAGTAAATCCCTCATATGAATTACAGATCAACCTGATTTCTTTCAGACTCACTAGCAGATCTCATATATTTGACTATTGTCTCTCACCAAAGCATAAATTATACCAACACTCCCATCTCACATATTTTTAAATTAAATACCACAGAAAAGACAGGCTGCTTTATATTTGAACTTCTACTTAAAACTAAATTTAGATGCTGTTTAGATGCTCCCAATTTACATTTTGAAGTAAAGCTCAAAGCAGCCCAGATGCTTTTAAATTATTATTGAATGAAGCACCAGGGCTAGAAGAGAAATGAAGCATTTCCTTTTGAACTCTGGCTAGTCATTCTCATCACTGCCACTAAACAGGACTGAATTGGAAACAGAGATGAGTTCGACATTCTGGAGCAAGTTCTTTACTGTCATAATTTAATGTATCTCTATCGACTTCAATATAAAACACAGTGACTGGTACAGAAAAGGTTAAACCAGGCACTCCATATTTCTTCTCTCATAACATTAGAACAAGATGACGGTCAATTAAACTAATAGCAAAGGAAGTTAAAATTGATAAAAAAGCACTTTTTTTTTATAAAAGGAACTCACTGCTATAAGATATCAGTGGCCAAGAACATAGTAAGACTCCAAAAGGATTGTACATTTACATGAATAATAAGAGTATCCGCATTACAGTTAAATTAGACAGACTATTAGCCCTTTGCTTCAGGGCATATGCGAATCACTAACTAAATACAGTTAAGAAGAAATTTCCCTTATGCCCAGATTATTCCATGATAGAGCGCCTTGCCCCTTCCATCTGCTAATGGGCCAGTGTCAAGAGACAGGATACCAAACTACAGCAACTAATGGTTTGATTTAGTATGTTCCTGTGTTTTATTTACACATACAACTAAAATGTGTGCCATAATCTAAACTTGCGGCATCTGGAAACTATATTCTTTACATCACAATTATTTCTAGTTAAATGTGAGTTTCAGAAATTCCTTCTATAAACTTTTATATGGTAGAATCAAGGGTTTTATGTACACCTCTACCCCGATATAACACAAATTCGGATATAACGCGGTAAAGCAGTGCTCTGGGGAGGCGGGGCTGCGCACTCTGGTGGATCAAAGCAAGTTCGATATAGCGCGGTTTCACCTATAACTCGGTAAGATTTTTTGGCTCCCAAGGACAGCATTATATCGAGGTAGAGGTGTATTTAACATACAGAGATGCCGAACAAATCTTTAGAGGAACATCACTAAACATCATTAACAATTTTACGGCAGAAAGGGATCTAGGGGTTATAGTGGACCACAAGCTAAATATGAGTCAACAGTGTGATGCTGTTGCAAAAAAAGCAAACGTGATTCTGGGATGTATTAACAGGTGTGTTGTGAGCAAGACACGAGAAGTCATTCTTCCGCTCTACTCTGCTCTGGTTAGGCCTCAGCTGGAGTATTGTGTCCAGTTCTGGGCACCGCATTTCAAGAAAGATGTGGAGAAATTGGAAAGGGTCCAGAGAAGAGCAACAAGAATGATTAAAGGTCTTGAGAACATGACCTATGAAGCAAGGCTGAAAGAATTGGGTTTGTTTAGTTTGGAAAAGAGAAGACTGAGAGGGGACATGATAGCAGTTTTCAGGTATCTAAAAGGGTGTCATAAGGAGGAGGGAGAAAACTTGTTCACCTTAGCCTCTGAGGATAGAACAAGAAGCAATGGGCTTAAACTGCAGCAAGGGAGGTCTAGGTTGGACATTAGGAAAAAGTTCCTAACTGTCAGGGTGGTTAAACACTGGAATAAATTGCCTAGGGAGGTTGTGGAATCTCCATCTCTGGAGATATTTAAGAGTAGGTTAGATAAATGTCTATCAGGGATGGTCTAGACAGTATTTGGTCCTGCCATGCGGGCAGGGGACTGGACTCGATGACCTCTCGAGGTCCCTTCCAGTCCTAGAATCTATGAATCTATGAATCTATGAATCACTGTTTTATATGGCTACTGCAAAAGCATATATTTTTCATACTTCATATGTTGGGCTCAATCCGGGGCTCAAAAGCAGACTGCACACTGAAGCTCCATTATGTCAGAGTTACACAAGCCGAGGCTTGCAGGATTAGGTCCACTGGCCCCAATTCAGGAAAGCAGCAATTGGAAATAAAAAAGCAATATATAACCAATAGAAGAGAAGGGGAAATGGCAATCAATATAAATTAGAAGTTATGAAGTGTAGAAAATTGATTAGGAAACCCAAAGACAATAGAGAAAAATCCATGGCTGGCAGGGCTAAGAACAACAAGGAGATTGTAAAATGTTTTAGGAACAAAAGAAATCATAGCAATAATATAGACCCTTACTAGATGGAGATTGTAAAATTGTTAATGATGCAGGGGAAAAAGCAGAAGTGTTCAATAAATATTTCTGTTCTGTGTTTGGAAAGAAGGATGATGTACTTACATCACATGAGGATGAAGAAGTACTTTTCAATCCACTAGAAGCTAAGGAGAATGTTAAACAATCTACTAGGGATAAACTTTGTAAAGTGTCCAAACCTGAATAACTCATACCCAAGAGTCCTAACAGAATTGACCAAGGAGATATCTGGCCCACTGGTATTAATTTTTAATAAATCTTGGAATAGTGAGGAAATTCCAGAAGGCTGTAAGAGTGTTAATATATTCAAAAAGGGCAAGTGGGATGACACGGATATGAACCAGTTAGCCTGACATCAATCCCAGACAAAATAATGGAAAACCTGATACGAGATTCAATTGATAAAGAATTAAAGGATAGGAATAGAAATAATGCCAGCCAACATGGTTTTATTGAAAAATAGGTCTTGTCAAATAAACTTTATTTCATTCTTTGATGAAATTACAAGTTTGGTTGATACAGGTAACTGCATAGATTTTATATTCCTAAACTCTTGTAAGGCTTTTGACTTAATACCAAATAACATTCTGATTACAAAATTAGCACTATATCAAGAAAGCAGATAATAAATAGATTAAGAAATGGCTAACTGACAGATCTCAAAACATAGTTGTCAATAGGGAATCATCATTCAGTGGGGCTGTTTATAATGGAGTTCCACATAGACTGGTACTAGGCCTTATGCTATTCAACATTTTCATCAATCACTGCTCATAAAATGTGTAGGTAACACGAAGATTGGTAGAGCAGTAAATTTCAGTGAGGTCAGGGAAGTCATACAGAGAGATCTGGACCGCTTGGTAACTTGGGCCTGTTCAAACAAAAAGTGTTTTAATTCAGCCAAATGCTGCGCTGTTTATCTAGGAACAAGGAATGCAGGCCATACCTGCAGAATGGGGGATTGTATCCTGGAAAGCAGTGACTGTGAAAAGGAATTAGAGGTCATAGTTGACAAGCAACTCAGAGAGATGCTGTGGCAATAAGGGCTAACGCGATAAACAGGAGAGCAGTCAGTAGCAGTATGAGGGTGATTTAACCTCTACATACGGCATCTGTGAGACCAATACTGGAATACTTCATACAGTTCTGGTGTCTGCAGTTTTAAAAGGATGTTGAAAAATAGGAGAGAGTGCAGAAAAGACCCACTGATATAATTCAAGGGCTGGAGAAAATGGCTTACAGTGAGACACTTAAAGAGCTCAGCCTGTTAAATTTATCAAAAGGCAGATTGAGAGGTGACTTGATTACAGTGGACAAATACTTTCATGGGGAGAAAATACTGGGTACTAAAGGGCTCTTTAATATAGGGGAGAAAGGCTTAACAAGAACCAATGGCTGGCAGCTGAAGCCAGATAAATTCAAATTAGAAATAAGACTTAAAAAACAACAACAACAACAGTGAAGGTGATTAACCATTGGAACAAGCTACCAAGGGAAGTGGTAGATTCTCCATCTCTTGATGTCTTCAGTTCAAGACAGGATGCCTTTCTGGAAGATGTACTTTAGCCAAAATAGTGATGCTTTAGTCAAACAAGTTATTGGGCTCAACACAGGGATAACTGGGAGAATTTTAATGACCTGTGAGATAGAAATCAGATTAGATGATCTAATTTCCCTTCTGGCCTTAATCTCTATGAATCTGTGAAAAATTAGAGCCAGCGCATAATGAAAATTGAACTATTTTTAACATGACTGCTTAGTTTATTATTGTTCAGAAAAATCTATATTCCATGTTAGATAATTATTCTCATTATCTCTCAATGTAGCAGTAACTAGGTAACAAATGAGCTGTGAAAACAGATTTTGGAGATAATTTGGCTTTTTTAAAAATTGAAAATAACTTTAAAGATCCACAATATTGACCATTTCTAAGAATAGATTCATAAATCATCATGATGATCTCATTTATTTTCCATACTGAACTGCTTCCTTTTCTAGGTGTATTTTCTCCAGATTACCCAGGTAGTAACATTTATTCTACTCCATTAGTTTAATGTGGGGGTACATAGTATTCTCAGGGTGCCATGCAATCTGCAGTCATGGAAGGCTTATTTGTAAACCACCAGTATAAGAAGGCAAGGTGTCTAGGGTGCCAATCTGGCAAAGATTTACAGATGTGCTTAATTTTACTACTGTGATTAGTCCCCCTGAACTCAATAGAACCATTCATGATAGTAAAGTTAAGCACATGTGTAAGTGTCTGCAGAATCATGACAGAGTAGGACATTACAATACAATGATTAAAAGATAGAAGAAAAGGAACAAATAGTGTTGGGATGGAGATTAGTGGAAGGCTACTTAGAAATACTGAAGCAGGTTTTAAACTGATTCTGACATCACCAGTGTTTCCTACCCATTTTTAGATGTCAGTGGCATCATTTGACTGTGAAGGAATAAAGGGTGATTTCTTGATGCACAGGTAGAATGGCTGTCCCAGGTGCAGAGGACAACATAAGAAATGCACGCTTATCACATGTTTAGACTCTTCATACTTTTAAGATTCTGGGTGCTACAGCAACAAAAGGATTTAGATACCTAACTGCCACGTTAGGCATCTAAGTCCAACATTCGGGTCCTAAAAAACCCTGCTCAGCTGCTCTCTAACCCTGTAGGCACCTAAAGGTCCCATAGCACCTAAATTTCAGCTAGTAACGCCCCATGGTGCCTAAATTTCTGCCGTGGGGCATGCACACAGCTGCCTACATCCCAACACCCAGATGTCCAGTTCACACCTTAGCCCTAATGGGATCCTCCAGTAGTTCTGCTCACCACATTGGGCCTCACACAAAATGCCACAGAAGGTGGTGGCAGTTGTAGTCCTCTCCCCCTTATAACGTTTAAAATGTTTAATGTGGTTAAAGCACTCACGCAGGTGCTAGGAGACCTGGGTTCAAATCCTTCCTCTGCCTGATGTGGACCAAGAACTTGAACCCAGCTCTCTCCCCTTTCAGGTGAGTGCCCTGAGCTATTCTGGGATGGGTTGCTCTCAGTCTCACCCATTAGGGAGAGAAATACATTATTGCATTATTTATACACAATGTAATAGTCATTCAAGTGGAGATATAAATTTGGGTAAATGCCTGAGCCACTGGGGTTTGGAGCCATTTTCACTCTCTCTCTGGCTCAATGACCATATTTTATACAAAGTGGAACAGCTCCAACAGGAGAGATTGAGACACCAACCACAGAATACTCTTCTGGGTTACACAATCTGTGGATGCTGTCTCATTCCCTTACCCCACTTTTATTCTAGCTTTATGGTAGGTTTTGAATTTTGTGTTTATTTTCACTATATATTAAAAGGAAAAATCAATGAAAATATGTAAGATGCTTAATGCTAGAAATCATAGTGCAGTCTTCTCAGAAAATGAATCAAAACACAAAAGTGGGTTTCTTTTTTCCTCTTTCTGTGATCTACTTTTGACTAAGAACACTAGAGTTCAAATAACTAGCAGAACCGACCAGCACGTTAAGTATCTATTTAGGACAGATTATTTATTGCAATGCTTGAACATAAACAAAGACAGGCTGTCACACACACACACACACACACACACACACACACACAGATTGCATAGGGAGATTAAGAGGATTCAATATATCATGTAACATGAGTGGCAGAAAATAAAAAAACACTCACTGAGTCAAATTAGAAAATCAATTTGCACAATACTTTTGAAGGGATTGATCCTGGTCTGACTGAGGACAGAGGGAGTTTTGCCACTGACTTAGGTGAGTAAAGAACCTGGCCTAAAAATATTACAGGCCTAATCCAACTTCCATTAAAGTCAGTGGGAAGAGTCCCATTAATTTCCATGTTAATTGAACTGGAGGTCGATGAATGGCACCTGTTTCATAAATAGACCTAATTAAACAACTTGAGGAGGGATGTTTGGCAGCAGGTGAGAAGTGCACATCACATCAAAAGATGGGTTGGAGGTTGCAACCCCACCATTGCATTTACACTAACCTGGAGCCTCTGTGCGCTGGTCTGGTCTCCTGTCAGGACAGACTGCTTATACCCTAAAAGGCCTTTACAACATTTTGCTATAGCCAGGGTACAGGGAAGTTTTGGCCAGAGCCCCCTACACTGGCCACAGGAGGGAGAGAGACAGCATATGAACTGTTACACTAGCTCTACAAGCTCCTGAGGATTCTCTCGTACTAAGGAGGTCCTTGTGCTTTTTACTATGCTGGTTCTAATACAGTTAAGGACCAGAACACTTATATCAATCACTTCTACAGCTACTTGAAATATTCACAACAAATCCCCAAACCACATGAAAATTTTATTATACAGCCTGAACATAGAGTCCTATAAAAGATTTGCTAAGGTCAAAACTCTTGAGTGAACCGCAGGCTAATTTCTGGCTTTGCCTCAAAATGATCTATTATAATAAAGTTACAAGGCCTGATACAAGGGCTGGGCCAAATCTGAGTGGTGCTGCAACCCCATACACCATGTCACAACACCACTCACTCAAATTTGGCCCAGACATCCCTGTCACGAAGGAGGGGCAGCTGGGCTAAATTTGAGTGGCATGAGGGAAGGAGCACTGAAGTGCTGTATAAGGCGGCAGATGGTGTTGAGCAGCCTCTGAGGAGGAGGAAAATAGGGGGAAGGAATTGTGAGAGTGATCAAAGGAAAAGATAATCTCATAGGGAGGGAGGTATAAAAGTGAAAGGAGAGAGGAGGAGAATAGTCCACAATAATCAGACAGCATGAGCCTAAGGAGCTGTGGGGTTACAATGTTAAGGGCAGGATGAAACACAGGAAATGAGGAAAAAATATTTATCCTGAAGCCAAGTTTAAAAATTAAGTGAATATGATGATGTCAAGAGGTTCTGTAGGATTGATCCTTGGAGATCCTTCAGATGCAGTAAAGGGCAATACACAGTGAAAGGCCTTGACTTGCTTCCTGTGTCCTCGGTTGTTGCTGGTTGTTTTGTGCAAGAAGCTCTGAGAACAAGTACTTAGGGTCTGGGCAGATCCCCCTGGATCTGGAGAAAGCAGTGAAAGGCCCTGATTTCCCCCTGCACGCTTGGCTGTAGTTGAATGTTCTCTTCAGGTAGAAATCTGAAATAATTCCCACTGAAGCCAACAGAATTACATCAGCATATAAATCAGAGAACCAGGCCCCAAATGTTTACCCTACGACACCAGTGCTTCCTAACTGTCTTCACTTCCATACGAGAGAGTGGCAGACTCCAAAATGAGCACATCTGGATTGACTGAGAATTTAAGTGGGTATAATAGGTGCCTTTGAACTTGATGGACAGTAAATAGCATACTTGAGCCTTTGTAAAGGTCACTGAATATCAGCAAATTTCCTTTCACTGCTATTAATCATAGCCTGTGCTCCCAAAAATATGCTGGGTGCCTCACAAAAACAAGTAAAGATACAGTCCCTACCCTGAAGAGTTTACAATTTAAATCTGACGGGACACAATAAACAAGGGAGCAGGACAGTCAAAAAAGGGCACAGGGAAACAGAAAGGAAGGACAACAGTGACAAAACTATGATCACATAGTTACTCTCACATCTTGATGCTTCTGTTGGAGATGGACTGCTTGGAGGAGTGAACACCCTTTTTATGGTGCAGAACCAAACCATATGGAGCATCCCTGCCTGGCAGCATTCACTTGGGACATGTGCCAAGTGAACAGGGGAGAGGGAGACAGTTAGTCCCTTGCTGCATGGATCTTCTCATTATCGAAAGAGCACGCATCCAGCTTGCACAGCAGTGTAATGCTTTGGGGTTCAACCCAGACCAGTAAGGGGTTGTGTCACTGCCTTCCCTGTAGCCCTGTATGTCTCTGTGCTGTGTAGCCGTGGTTCAGAGCCCTGACACCAGCAACATGCTCACAGCACAATAATCTCACACTGACTTCCACCAGCCTGGGTTACTCATTGCAGGATGACCCTAACATACTCCCAGTCCCAAATTTCCCCCAAACTGTCTGTCCTGTAGTGTCTAGCCCTCTCACTGAACACTTACAGAAATTAAGTTAGCTGCTCCCATAAAGAGAAAGTAGCCAGCAAAGCACTGAATTGGTTTATTGTAAAAGTAAAACAAGTTTATTAAACAAAAAGTCATAGGTTTAAATTCTACCAAGTATAAGGAATATAGAAAGGGTTACAAGCAAACAAAAGTAAAAATACTCTTTTAAGAATAAAACCTGTTTTAACAAACTAGAGCCTCTATTTGAAAGAAATGTTTCTCACCAAGTCTCTATTCCTGCACGGCTAACCAGACTCTCTGGCTAGGACCCTTTACAGAGCTTAAAGTGTTCGATTATTTTGTCTCCTCAAGTGAAGAATGCCAAAATGGCTTTTTTTCCCTCCTTATATCTTCTCAAAGTTCATTGACCTTCCTTCGAGAGGCAAGAAGGCTTCCTGGAGATGCAATCTCCATCCCCCATTATGACTTAAGGGGTCACCTTTCCCCACTTGCTCTCCTGATGCTTTTGTTTACCTTGCATGTAAATGTGTGTTTCTTTGTCTTTGGTCACACTTTGCTTCATTTACACTCGAGACACATTCAAGCAGGCGGAACCGCATTCCTCTCTGGAACAGACACGACATAGGCATTGCTTGCCAAACACGTGTTAAGAACATATTTCCACTTCATATCTGTAAAGTCATTTGTGGGTTTACCATACATATTAATTATCAGTGAGCTATTAGTTTTCCAGTGATGTATTACATGCCATCTTTTGGGTATCTATCACGAGAACAGTTTGCCAACTGGCATTGGGAACTCTTAGGGTCTTATAGGTACTTCTAATCATTAGACTGAAGTCTCAGTGAAGTGGGTACATGGTTGCTTGTGGAGGTGGATTCATTCCATTTTCTCCTACTCTTCACATTTACTTGTCATCTGGCCCAGATACCTGGTACTGAGGGATGGGATAGGGAATTGGTCTGAAATTGATTAAACTCATCCTGTGCACCTGGGGCGAATTCTGCTCCAAGTGCCATTGTTTCTACCAGTTGACTAGAAAAGGAGTTACTCTGGATCTGCAATGCTGTAACTGAGAGCAGAATTTGTCCCATTAGGGGGGTGGGTGTGTGTGTGTGTGTGTGTGTGTGTGTGTGTGTGTGTGTGTGTGTG
>NW_020664413.1:17784224-17794513 GCF_002925995.2 Terrapene triunguis | reverse complement strand
TGTGTGTGTGTGTGTGTGTGTGTGTGTGTGTGTGTGTGTGTGTGTGTAAACCAGTGAAGTTTCTCCCAAATTCTGACAACTTTTTATAGCACTGGGGCTTGTCATTTTTACCTTTGCATAATACAGAATGTTTAAATGCTTTGCCATCTGAAACTTCCTGTCTAAAACTTACAAACAACGAAATCTGTTCTGACTGACTGCCTATAATAAAAATGCACATTCAAATAATCTATAACATCTAAATTAAATACCTTTCTCAGTTATTCCAGAATACTGTCCACTTAATGTGAGCCGAAACAGAGCTATTGTTACTTGAGACTGGAAGGTCACTTTGTACTTTGAAACAGATTTAAAAAAGCGAGAGAGAGAGATTGTGAAAAGGTTCTCAGGCAGAACTTGAGAAATCAAAAGTGTTGTGCCTTTCAGCAGACTTGCCCAATGAGAAACTTAACTACACAGCTTTGAATTCCATTAAGAACAAAGTCTGACTGTGATGTGCAGGAGATCCAAAAATAAAATAAAAAAATGTTTTACACATCTTCTTGAACATTCTTAGGTATTGTGGTGGGGGGTTGGGGAATGTTTTACAGAAACTGTTCCTCAGGGCACAATAGCTCTGTTAAGTACAAAAAATCACCAAAAAGAATGGACTAATAATAAAGATGTTGAAGGATGAATTTTTAAATATTTTGTTTTAAACTCTGATCCCCACAAAGAATAGGAACCAGTATTTTTCCTGGATCATGTAAAGTATTCACTGATAATCCGACAGAGGAGTTGAAATAGGTTTCTCTTCTAGACAGAGATGAGCACACAATTATTTTTATTGTTCTTACTATTATGTTTATTGCTAAGGTCGTCACTAACAGCACATTCATTTTTACTGTTATTAGAAGGCTGTATTATCTAAATAGACTATTTACTTTTCCTTTTAGTTGAGTTAAGATGGGGATGAGAGAGTGGAGAAAAGACTATGAAAAAATGTAGAGGGTAGTATACTTCCTGTAATGTGTTACTGGTCTTCCCACTTCCTATGCTTTGTCTTACCAATAAGAAACAACATCTCAATTAGTAACTTTAATTCAAGCGATCTTTATACCGTATTATTATAGTGAATGGAGATTTATGGGGGTGATTGGCAAAACTTCTATTGATTGCAATGGGAAGAAGAACAGGCCCTGAAAGACCTTCCTTTAGTGTACATTTATAAGGAGCCTGATCCTGCAGCCCTTGAATATACCAAACCCCAATTGATTTCAATGGGAATTATGAATGCATAAGAGCAACAGTATTAGGCCATAAAAGTTTTCCATTAATGATTGCTTTCCTAATGATTTTAACCAGATCATCATAATTATTTTCATCTATAGGAACTTCACAGTGATAAATGGATGCACAACTTGCTGGTTTATGTAAAAATTTAAATGTAGCAAAAAACAAATTAGTCAACAAAAAAAGTTCCATCAGAAGTTGCCTTACTGTACACATTGCTGGAAGATCATTAATACTTTTAGGTCTTCTCTGTGTGTTCCACTCTATCTATCCCTAGGGTACGACTGACTGTGATACCACTATAAGTTTTCTTATATTACATTCCTTCCAATGCAAATCTTTAATCTCGACAATAATTGTCAGTCTGATTGTCATCTTATTCCCCCCTTTCACCTGTGAACTTCTGTTCATCTTTGCTAAAAACTCATAACAGTTTTTGCCATGAAATTACTGTGTGCATGCTTCCTCCTTGACGCTAAATGTTTTCACCAGTTGTCTCTTACAGCACTACTGGGGCATTTCAGATTTGTAATGAGGAGAGCATGAAGTAGGGGGAATGTGTGTGGGTGTCTTTGGGGAGTAAAGTGGAATAAAATAAATCTTACAAAAATGTTCTCATTGTTTGGTTCATGTTGTGACCTTTTTTTTTTAAATAAAAAAAAAAAGTTTCTGTATTCTGAAATGTATCTAATGTCTGAAAAATATGACTATAGAGAAAGGCACCAGAACAGGTTAGAGAAGCACTAACAGGCAATGGCAGCTCAGGTACAGGCACAGGCTCCCATTAATGTTGTCAGTGACATAGCAGTCAACCCCAATGTCCATTTCTGTACCCTCCCACATGCCTTCACTGGCACTGGCCCAATTCTTCAAGGTGCTGAGCGCTTGAAAGGTGCTGAGCATCCTCAACTTCTGCTCACTTTAGAGGGGATTTGTGATGGGGCCTACAATCCCCACACAAAACAGAAAGGGGCTAAGAACCCTCCCTGCCTGCAGACAGCAAAACCAACCCCAACCCAACTCAGTTGTGAGAAATGTCAGTGATGGAGAAACACACCCGCCCCCCAGCTGCTTCAGAGAAAGTAAAAGAGGGAGAAATAGGAAGAGAGGGGTCAGATGAGCTTGGGACATCAAGAGAACAGCAACAACTCTTTGTCAGACTGCCCGAGGAGCTAGCACCAGGCTGCCTCTAAGAGACTGGGAACCGTCGGGGGCACATCTACACTGCATCTTGGAGCAAGCCTCCCCAGCCAGGTCCACGGACGTGCATTAGCGAAGCTCATGTTAGTGCTCTAAGAACAGCTGTGTAGACTTTGCGGCTCAGGCTGGAGCTTGAGCTCTCAAGCCCAACACCCACCCCACCCCCAACCTGGCTACAGAGCCCGAAGCTCCAGCCAAAACCACAACATCTACACAGCTATTTTTAGAGAGCTAGCACAAGCCCCACTACCACAAGTATCATTCCCAGATGCAATGTAGACATGCTCCTGGCGTTCAGGGGAGGGAGCAGTAAACAGAAACCCAGGACTTTTTGACTAGTTTTTATTTCTGGACTCTGACTTCTATTGATTTGATTTAAGCAACCACTGCAAGGATAAAGGACTGACCCAGGCTTCTCAAACTAGGACATTGCACAAGGCGGTATCCAACCCTGTGACAGGCTTAGAGATCTGAGTATGTTTGAGAAGTGTTCAGCACCACCTTGCAGAATCAGGACCTGAGATCAGGACTAAAGAAGAGACGCAGTCATACCAGCCAAATAGAGGTCATCTTAACTGACGTACACCCAATGCAACCAGAGGGAAGTCAGTCCAGAGTAGGATGTGGTCCTACTAGCACTGCCAGCAATTCTTGTTAATGTCAGGAAAAAAAAAAGATGCATGAAGCTGGAGGGAAGAGAACAAAGATTAACACCAATTATGCTGATACTGCCATTATGCTTAAAATCAAGCAAACATAAAAAGGGAGCTTCCAAAACTTCCTACAGTGATAATTATCTGTTCCATTTTAAGATAAGTTATTTAGGAAATAAAATTTAATGAGAAAACAATTCAATACTTTGAAAACCTATTAAAATTCTCCTCTCATATCACTTTTCTAAGAGAGTACTGAGTTTGAAAAAAATTAAGTGTATATTTCAGACACACAGTAAATAGCAGTTGATTTAGTTTTACTATTTCACCAGAAGACAGAGAGAAAGACAGAAATGTAGGAAGCTCTAACTCTTGCTGCTACTCTAATGGAAGTATAAACATATGTAGCATCCCATTTATTCACAACTCAAGAATTGTTGTATTTGTAAACTTTCTGAACACGAAGTCTATCAAATTAAGATCTGTAAAGGTATTCAGAATTGATGGACCCACTAAATTTTATTCCTCTGTTTGCTTTTCTAGATCCTCTTCCCTTCATTGCCTGAAACCTTTGTTTCAGTTTCTCTTTAAACCTTTTTCTCATTCTATTCTCAGACTCACAATCTAGGGTTTACATTTTATGAGTTAATTAATTTCCTTCAAAATGAAAACATACCATAAATATTATGAAGAAGAAACCTTGCTCACGTGTATGGTTGTCAATGTTGAGCGATGCAGCTCTTGATCAAAGTGTGACCCTTAAAGCCCCTTATGCTGACTGGCAAAGTGCGCACACACAATAAAACATTGTCAGAATATCTAGCCAAACAGTGACTTGTAAAGAATCTCATAAAAACTGACAACACACTGGTCATAAATATAATTGTGTGGCATATGTACGGATTGTGTATGTAGAGTTACATGAGGCTGGAAATATTTTCTTAAAATATGTTTTGGAGACATTTGATCCACAAGTTTGCCCTAGACCAAAGAATGTTATTTTGCCTATTTGCCCGTGTCTCCAACGCAAACTGAGCAAGGTGAGGCCGAAGACAACGGAAGTACATGTATATCTAATGTAAACAAAGTGATCAAGCCAACCAGAGAAGCAAATTGGCCAGAGGAGGAGGGAGACATAATGGCACCTGCACAAGCAGCAGTGGAGAAAAACTTTATCTGGGGATACATTTCAAATGTTCACGGGACTATAAAAAGAAGGGGAGCGAACCCATCAGTTATCCATCACTTAGGGAACCTAGGGAACAGCATCCTCTGAGCCTGTGAATGGTGGATCCTCTTGGCAGGAGCTGCTGATAGCTTGCTGTAAGTGAGAAATTATTTTAGGTAAAGATATAGCTTGCTAGAATTAAGTTTTAGGCACTATGTCATTGTTTTGTTTGCAATCCTTTTATATCTCTTAGTTTTGCCTGTATAACTTAAGTCTATGTCCTTCATTAAGAAACTTATTCTTGTTTTTTTACAAAACCATCTTAGTGCTTTTATATCTAAGTAAGTGAGAGTCCTCAGTTAAACAAACTGACTGCTGTGTGCTGTGCTCTATGGAGGCACAGCAATTAAGTTAGCTGAGCATCCAGGGATTTGGCACTGCAGAGAAACGTCTCCGGGGAACTCAGGGTTCCCTGATTATTACATGCAAGGCAAGGTTAAAATTGGCAGAGTCTTGAGGAGTTTGATGGCAAGGCAGACAGACTGCAGAGTCAGGGAGCTGGCACACAATTCAGCAGCAGTAAAGCTTGCACGTGCTGAGACAGAGAGGTAACAGAATGGCTTACGGTTCTGGGTTCCCAGAGGAGAGTGTCAGACCTAGTCTGAGAGGTATGGATTTTAGCTTGTGTTTAAAATAAAGCTTCATGTTGGGGTTATCATTTTAGGGGGTGGGTAGAGTGAGGATTCAGCAACAGCACACTTGTTTAAACATGTTGTGTGAAATCCTGGCTCCATTTGGCATTGACTTCAATGGAGCCAGGATTTCATCCATTATTTTTACTGCATTAACGTTACCCAGAGTAATGCAGTGTTTATGTCAGCATAGTTATAACCACCAGGGGTACGTCTACACTACGAGATTAATTCGAATTTAGATAATTCGAATTTGGGAAACAGATTGTATAAATTCAATTGTGCGCGGCCACACTAAGCACATTAATTCGGTTTTTAACCACATTAATTCGGTGGTGTGCGGCCACACTACCCCATTAATTTTAACCACATTAATTCGGTGGTGTGCGGCCACACTACCCCTAATTCGAATTAACAAAATCGATTTTGGTGCTACTCCGCTCGTCGGGGTGGAGTACAGAAATCGATTTTAAGCGCCCTTTAATTCGAAGTAACTGGCTCCGTTGTGTGGACGGGTTAAGGATTAATTCGGATTAACGCAGCTAAATCCGAATTAAAGTCGTAGTGTAGACCAGGCCCAGGAGTTCACTCCTCTCCAATGAGACAAGCCAGGAACTGGTGAGGAGAGGGTCACATTCTTAGCCGATAGCCCAGGGGTTGGTAACCTTTCAGAAGTGGTGTGCCGAGTCTTCATTTATTCACTCTAATTTAAGGTTTCGCGTGCCGGTAATACATTTTAACGTTTTCAGAAGGTCTCTTTCTATAAGTCTATAATATATAATTAAACTATATTGTTGTATGTAAAGTAAATAAGGTTTTTAAAATGTTTAAGAAGCTTCATTTAAAATTAAATTAAAATACAGAGCCCCCTGGGCTGGTGGCCAGGACCCGGGCAGTGTGAGTGCCACTGAAAATCATCTTGCGTGCCACCTTCGGCACGCGTGCCATAGGTTGCCTATCACCGCGATAGCCCATAACTAGGCAACTACATATCAAAGGTCAAAGAAAACCAACTTTTTTACCTAAGCTCTGGCTGGCCAATGACAAACTGGAATGAAGAAAAAAGGAGAAATAAAAAAACCCTGTAAACCAATAAAGTTTGAACTTTTGATTCAAGGAGTGGATTAATTCTGTATCTGGCACCTATAGACCACAATGAGGGACACAGAAGAAATGCAGGTGGAGATGAACTGCACAAGAGTTCATAATTTGTATCATCTGAATAGAAATTACATCTAAGGTTTAAGATGGCAATGAAATGTCTGAGAGAGAGGAGAAAATGGCGAAGCACAGAAGTCCATCATAATGGAAGGAGCAAAAGGAAAAATCCTCCTTCAGAAATTGTAATGGGGAGATTAGATTGTTGGGGTTCAAACAGGGTAAGAGTATCCTGGATGCATTGGCCAAGAATCTGTTCTCAGACACACCAGTGTGCATCCAGAGTAACTACTGCTCTCTGGCCCATTGATTTCTTGCTCATATTGTGTGATCAGTACTGTTTAAATCTGCATTAAAATCAACAGGATGAAAGAGAGAGGGATGTAGGATCAGAGACAAGGTGGGATTACGAACCACCCAGAGAATGGCAGTGTTGGTACTGTGCAAGCAGTGAAGGTTTTGCTGGGATCGGTGCTCAGAGAGCTAAGAGAAGAGCATTTCTTCAAAAGTTTGCTGAGGAACGGAGTTTGAAACTGATGGCAGTGAGGGAGTGAAGGTCAAGTGAGGTTTTTATTCTATACTTTTTTTTTCAGGCAGAAGCAATTTTGAGTATAAGGCTGGGAAAAATCTGTATGTGTCATCTAAATACCACACCGCTTGCTCCTTTTTACAGGATTCTATAAAGGATAATGTGTCCTACAGGTAAAATGTTTTACAAAGGCTTTCTCCAGGCAAAATATATGAACCATGCTAATTAGATAATTAGTGGGGAAAAGTTAAAGCCACAAAGACAATAAAGGCAGAAAATATGGACCCAGATCATAGCCCTCTACAGACAAATCCATTGGAGACCCAAATATAATCAGAAAAATCCATGACCCTGGGGCTAGAGTTCTTAGAGCATCCTGGGGGTCAGTGCTAAGGAGATTTGGCCAGTGGCAGAGTGAGTACAGAGTCTATCTAATTCACAGGCATCCCAAGATCTGTACACAGATCCCGTGAATGTTAAAGTATCCTTGGAAACCCACGGCTGTCCCCTTGCTGCCGGCATTTCTCAAGCCTCCCTATCCTTACATGGCAGCATGGCTCCCTGAAGAGACTTGAGATATGTCTACATGACAATCAAAGGTGTGACTGCTGCTTTGATCTAGCTACTTCAAACAACAATAGCAGTGAAGCCACAGTACAAGCCTGCCTGGCGCCCTTTGTATTACTCAAGTGGCTAGCCCTTGCTGACAGTGCTTCACTGGCACTGTTATTCAAGCTAGCTAGAACAAAACTAGCTCAGGTATGTCTACATGTACTAAAGTCACAACTCTGACTGCAGTGTATATACACTTGGGCTCTCCGCTCAGGCCTGCTCAAAACCCTGTCCTCTCAGAGGGACTTGATCACAGGGAATAGTAAATTTATCAATTAATATGTTACTTGCACACAATGTCTGCCTCATAAGGCTCTCAAAGCATTGTACCAAGGTGTGTGCGCCCTGTTTTACAGATGGGTAAATGGAAAGAGAGAGAAGTAAAATGACTTGGACCAAGTTAAACAGTGAGTCAATGACAGCATGTGTGACAGAACTCTGGTGTCCTGACTCCTAGCCTGCTGCTTGCATCACTGGACAATGTTCTTTGCTCAACAATGGCAGTGTAAGCTTAGGAAAATTCCCACAGAAGGATGATGCCATGGACAGTACTTTCCCCCCCAGCTGTTACATCCTTGCCCAACCTCACCAATGTCTATAGAAGAATGACCACATGGAGCGGACACAGAAGAGCAGATGATTGGATGATTACCAGGGACGGGGTGGAGAAGAGTGATGCTGTGTCTGGCAAATCTTGGTCCAAAAGACCAAGTACTTTGCCATTTGTCTTCTTTATCCCCTGTGGGATATATGGGAGGAGATGTTTCAGCCCATGGGGAGGAAAATGTAAATTTGTCATTAGGAAGCAGAAGCATGTGTTTGTTAGATTTTTGTACTTGAAGTTGAAAAGCTTTTGAAGGATCAAGAACAAAGAGTGTGTTACCATGCTGAACATTTGCTCCCTCTGCATCTAAGAGAATTGTTCATTGACATGCTAAAAAGCAAACATTCTTCTCCAGGGCTGGATTTCGTACACAAATACTATAACTAAACCATTCATGCAAAAAAGTCCATAAGGTTGGATTTCCTCCAAATGCTTTCGGGGCAGTTTGTGGTTCATTCAGTAACATGGATGTATAAATAATCATATCACCTTTGTTAGAAATAATCTTCAACATTTGAAATAAAAAGCAAAGAAAGCATCCAGTAACTCCCATCAGTACCCAAACAGATATTCATCACTTAAGTACAAAGTCTTTCTTAAAAGCACACCAAAAATTAATATGGTGGGTAATGGCAACATTAGAGTAGTGGCAAATTGTAACTGGAATTATAGAATTTATAGAAAACATTAACAGGTCAGATAGATGTTGCTTAGTGGCAACACTTTACAAAGCAATTAAAAAGCTCACGAATTGAAGATTTATTTTCATAACCTATTAGAAAGGTATCTAGACATATCAAACCAAATTATTTCATAAACTAAAATGGATTTTTAGAAAATGTATTTTGGGTACATTCACTTCAATTCCTATAAACAGCAGAGCAGGTCTGTTTTTCAGCCTCTTTTGCGCTGATGAAATAAAATGTAATCAGTCTCAGAAATTAAGATATTTCCTTTCATGAATATTTTGTTCTATGAGAAAATTATAAATTGGTGGGGAAAGAGGAGCATTGCTGATTGAAAGCCCCCCAAAGAATGGCCCCCATAGGAAATACATGCCAGTTTGATCTGAAGAGGTCTGACACTGGGGTACATAAATATTAGTCTACTCCAGCAACAAAAAGAATATCCGCTAAAGCTTTGTGTCATTCCTTTGACAATCACAATGTTTCTTATAACTACAGGATTAAAAGTATAAAAGAGGCTTATCCCAATCAGTGGAAAACATTCTGAAGAAAGTCTCACTCAGGAGGACACAGTTTTAAAAGGCCAGTAAAACTTATTATACCTTAGTTCAAACAACACGCAAGCCAACATACTGTAGATTTAGATACCATCTCAGTACATTTGATTTACTTGTATTTTCAACAGGAAGATAAGTAATTCCAATATAAAACTTTATTCCAAAGCTGTGACCTTGACTTTTACCAAAAGTTCAATGGCAGGAGTATTGTTTTGGAGAGGAGCTGAAGAAAGAGGAGAGTTCTCAAAGATTAGATAATGAACTGTCAAATATAGCTTGTGAAATACTGCTGCTGTGTCAAATAGACACTCTGATCTAATGTGTGACAGACAATTCAAAAACTATGATGAGGTCCATATATGGCATACAGAGACTATAAAGCTTGAATTACTCATTTATTTATCTCATAGAGCATTAGGCTTGTGTAGCAAAGTTATCCCTAGCGCATTCTATGCAGGAATCATCTGTAGCAGGTAAAATGATAAAAGGCCAGGACTGTAAATTAAATACCATATGTTGAAGGTACATGATTAATAGTGTATTTAAAACTGAAACTTAAAGGTCGGGAAAAGAAAGTGCCAAAAGCTGGGCTTCCAATATGGATAATGTTACTAAATACTCATGGGTGAACAATTATTTTAGAACTGCTAAATCATTCTTAAGTTGTTGACAATATCCTGGGTGGCTACATATGATGTCTATTTTAATCATTTAAAAATAACACACTGTGCTAAATATTCACATCAATGTAAACATCTATCAATTTTTTTTTCTTTCAAACATAGTGGCAAGGAAAATTGCACATTACTTAGTACTTCACTTGCATGGAAATATGGTGAAACTTCAACTTAAAGCTTTTGTTGCTTGGCCAGATGAGAGCATTACCCATAAACAGATGGCCCTGAAACTATAACAAACTGCTATCTTCACAATTTCTGGACATTTCTGAGAGATTCAGAGCACAGTTGGGATTACACAGAAGAAAAGAAAAAATCAGGGCCTGATTCTGCTCTTACTTGCACCGTGTGTTTACACAGTGGGTATAAAATGCTATCATTCTGACCTGCAGGACCGGCTCCAGGCACCAGGCAACCAAGCACATGCTTGGGGCGGCACCTGGTAAGGGGCGGCCAATCTTGGGGTGGCGGGGGGCAGCGC
>NW_020664413.1:17771434-17783824 GCF_002925995.2 Terrapene triunguis | reverse complement strand
GCGGGCTCCGGCGGCGCGGCGCTCGGCATGGGGGGGCTCGGCGGGGCGGCGCTTTTTTTTGCTGCTTGGGGCAGCAAAAAAGTTAGAGCCGGCCCTGCTGACCTGGTATCATTTTATATCCACTTTGCACAGGTGTAAGTGATGACTCAAGATGCAAAGCAGTGGAGAACCAAGAATTCAGTTTTCATCCTTAAAAGACAGACCTGCTGCTATGAATACGGCCCTACCAAATCCACGGCCATGAAAAACGCATCACAGACCGTGAAATCTAGTCTCCCACCGTAAAATCTGGTCTGAAGCTATACTATGCAGATTTCACGGGGGAGACCAGCGTTTCTCACATTGGGGGTCCTGACCCAAAAGGGAGTTGTAGGGAATTCACAAGGTTATTTTAGGGGGGTCATAGTATTGCCACCCTTACTTGTGCGCTGCCTTCAGAGCTGGGCAGCTGGAGAACGGGCGCCCAACTCTGAAGGCAGCACCCCACCAGCAGCAGCGCAGAAGTAAGAGTGGCAATGCCATACCATGCCACCCTTACTTCTGCGCTGCTGCCTTCAGAACTGGGTGGCTGGAGAGTGGCTGCTGCTGACTGAGGGCCCAGCTCTGCAGGCAGTGGCGCACAAGTAAGGGTGGCAAAACCATATCACGCCTTCCTTACTTCTGCGCTGCTGCTGACGGCGGCTCTGCCTTCAGAGCTGGGCTCCCGGCCAGCAGCCGCCACTCTCCGGCTGCTCAGCTCTGAAGGCGGTGCCGCCACCAGCAGCAGCGCAGAAGTAAGGGTAGCAGTACTACAACCCTCTCTACAATAACCTTGTGATCCCTCACAACTCCTTTTTTGGGTCAGGACCCCTACAATTACAACACCATGAAATTTCAGATTTAAATAGCTGAAATGATAAAATTTACAATTTTTAAAATCCTATGTCCATGAAATTGACCAAAATGGACTGAATTTGGTAGGGCCCTACCTATGAGATTAGGTGCTGCTTTATGGAACTGGAATCTTACAAAGGGGTTTTAAAACAAAATAAAATAAATATGCACTTGGCACAGAATCACAGACAGCATCATTCAATGCCCTAATATACACTAAGATAAACATACAAGAACACACACAAGTGGAAGGCTTTTCTTCAGGTATTAATCTTAACGAGTAGAGCAAGAGGAAGATAAAGGCCTGCCACATACCAGCTGAATATTTGCTATCGTCTAATAAATCAGCATTCATGACTGAATCAACCAACAGCCATTGTAGTGCACAAACCAAACCAAACTATAGACATACATATGATGGATTGGGCAGAGGCTGATACTGTAAATTGTCCAAGGTAACAAAAATCCAGCTCAACTTGTTATATAAAATTGTTTATAAAATGAGGAAAGTTGGAGACAGGAACACTGGATGCATTTAAGTTAAAAGAACCATAATACGGGGTCTTCAAGACTCCTAGAAAAATCACGGTGGCATAACAAGCTGAAAGATTTTAGAGAAATGTCTATAGCTGAAATCACTGAAATCTGTCTGATTTCAATCCGATGAGGTGGCTGCTCCTTTTTTTGACTTTTGGGGGTGGGGGTGGGGGGAGAAGAGATTCCTAAAAAAAACAAAACAAGAGGACCAGAGGGCAGGGTAGACTGGAAGGAACAAGCTTCACCATCTTGTTTGCAGCTGCTCTCACTATTTTTTGGGACTCCAGGATCTATCATGGTGCCACAGGGTCTTCACCATCCTGATCCTGAAAGATTTCTAGGGCAGACCAAGACAAGAGAAAGGGAACTAGATGTCATCATCACTCCACTAGCTTTGGCTAAATCCTGAACAGCTAAAACATAAACCTGAGGTTCCTGCCATCATCCTCTTTCTCATAAGTACGTTTCCCTCCCTACTTTATTTCTCCTTTTCTGTCTTTTTGTTTTTCCATTCTGCCTAAAAAGAGTCTGGTTTAGTTGGCCAAAACAACAACACTTTTTGCAACACTGCTTTGAGCCTGTAACCAGGTAGGCAAGCTAAAGGCAATGCTTTAAACAACCTAATGCTGTTAAAAGTTTCCCAAGTCTTGGAGTAGCTGAAAAAAATGCATGTCTGTAGTTTCCCAGCAGTCTGGCTTCAGGCAATCAGCATCAGAGACAGAACTTTCTATTTTTTGCTACCCTGATGTCTTCCTATATGAGAGTTTGCCTTGTTTTGGCCGCAAGGAAACAGGATCAGACTTTTTCCACAACAGCAGCTGCTCAAAACCACATAAACTAACTTCTTCTCTTGCCCACCCCAACCAAAAGGCAAGTTAATACTATATTTCACCGCTTCTTAAACAGATTGTCAAACAAGGGTTCCCCCCAAAAATACTTCATATAGCTAAAGGGAAATGGAATAATGGTAATTGTTAAAATGAAAGTCTTATTAAACTCTCTTCATTTCAAATGCTTTAACTTCAAATGTGTGCTTAATAAAAAGTTTTAAAGATTTTTAATTATGCATATTACAATATGAGTCTCCAGCAATAATTTGACAGAAACTCCAGACCACACTTAACTGTGTAATGTTGTAACAACAAGAAGAGGTTACTCACTTAGTCCAAGTTTTTGAGCTGGGGGGAGGGGGAAGAAGACGAGGGAAGGGGGGTTTGAGCACCAGCTTCACCATAACAAGCAACAAGACACCCAGAGATCCATCTAGACAGTCACTGGGTGGCGATAGCAGACCCTTTGGATCTGTCTATGATAGAAACAAATACTCTAGGTGACTTCTGAAATTGTTTGATTCTATCTAGGTAGAAGGTCAACACCCGTCTGACATCTAAGGTATGAAAAGAGTTCTCCTGTTGAGACTTATATGGTTTTGGGGAAAACACCAAGAGATGAATGGGCTTGTTAAGATGAAAGTCTGATAATACCTTAGGTAAGAATTTAGGGTGTGGTCATAAAGAAACTTTGTCTTTGAAGAATACCATAAAAGAGAGGGAGATGTATACCATTAAGGCCCCAATTTATCTGACTCTATGGGCCGATGATAGCCACTAAAAAGGCCATCTTCATGGAGTCGCGGATGAGCAGACCTTCTGTCAAAAGAGGTCCAAGTACTTTTGGTCCTTGTCATACAGTGTAGTCTTAGATTAGTGTTGCTTACCGTGTTTGTTCACTGCATTCATCCTAGAGAACTAGGTGGGGGTGGAGGGAATAGAATAACAATTTGGAGTCTTTGGAGGAGACATAATATTTTTTATCCGCTTATTTGCAAGTTGGTGGAAGTGTGGCAGGTGTTTGCCAAACAGTCCTTGCTGAGTCCAGAAGCACTTCATTAATATATAATGCAACTTTGTATGGTGTTGCTGAGTGTAAAATGTTAAGCAATTTGTGTTGCAAATTCTTGACCTTTTCAAGTGGTATTTGAAGAGCACCTGCCAGCCATTTTATGAGATCCTGAAATTGCCAGAAATCATGGGACATGATGGTGGTGGCATGATTGCCTCATCTGGAGATGACAATAAGATAGGAGTCTGAGGGGTGGCCTCTTTATCTGCCCTAACTTTCTGTTCCTGAAACATCTCCTTATGCTGGGGTCTTGGTTAAGGAGCGCATTGAATGTCTCTATCCTCCCAGTTGTAGTCAGTGTTCTGTCAAATTGTTGTCTGTACACAGCTCAAGGATCCCAGTATGGTCACTGTGGGGGTCCATACAGGACAGGAGGAGGCACTCAGGGTTGGTCCTGACATTCATGGCCCCAACCATGAGAATCTTCTCTGTGAGCATCGAAGAGTGGGTTCCTATATGTTTGGGTAGGGAAACCCTGCCTGGAGATGGATGAAACTGAAGGGAGGTCTCCCTTCTCCTCCCAGGGGTGGGGGTAACTAGCAGAAAATGGTGATGAACCAGGCAGCACCAGGAATGATGGTAGCCCAGAGATTGGGGTTGCAGTACCAAGAACTGTTCAGCACCCACAAGCAATGGAGATTTCAGTCCATCTGTATCTAAATTCCTGTGGTACCATATGGAGGACTGGTACCCATGTAGCAGTGTGCTTGGTTCTCGAAGCAGATGGTATCACAGATTTAGAGAGTACCAAAGTAGGCCCTGATGGGGTCTGATGCTTTGGTTTGCATGGTAACAAGAGCTACTGGAGAAGTACCAATAATGAAATTGTGCTTGATAGTGGCAATCTGGAGGAGTTCTTATCCATACCCTCTTTGTTGCACGTAAACGGTACCGAGGCTTGGTCGGAACTCTGTTTGTCTTTAGAGCTCCAGGATATTCCAGCCCTGCCAGTACCGGAGGAGTCTTTTGCCTCTACGGTACTGAGCTCAGAGGTTGAGGCTTCTGAGACTGTCATTCTAGTGGCAGACTGAGGTCTTTTGGAAGCAGGCTCCTTATGACGGAGGGTCAGAGCTCCTCTTCTTGGGAGCCATCGTTGAGGTCTCTAAAGTCTTCCATTTCCTAGAGGAAACCTGAGCTGAGGTCGAAGTGGCACTAGATCAGATGTCTGAGGGGCGGGGAGGGTGTCCTGACTAGACTTTAAAGTGGGAAACGCTCCATCAGTGGCAGTCTCAACTTGATCTCCTAGTTCCTTCTTGCTCTGGATTTGAGGGCCAGGCAGAAGTTATATTTCTGGGAAACATGAGATGCTGCCAGGCAGCAGAAACACTTAGAATAGCCATCACTTACCAGGATAGCCTCCAGAACGAGATGCAGTTTGAAACCTAGAAAGCCAAACATGCCCTGCTGGGAGAGGAACAAGGTAAATCCTCTCACTGCTTTACTATCTACTTGTCGCAGGGCAGAGATATAAAACCTTTGGGTGCCCTGCTAAAGAGCCGGCTTCCCCCTGTTTCCCTGTAGGGTAGCTGGGGTGTATGGGCCAAGACCCTTAGCAGGGAGCCCAGCTGCAGGCCCTAATGAGGGCAGACTCAGGGTGATCTGCTGAGCCTAGTGGAACCAGCTGGGTTGATGACTGGGAAGGTGTATAAACCCAGGGAAAAGCTTGCGGGGGGGGGGGGGGGAGAGTGACAAGAAGATAGGAGGGTTGAGGCTCTGTCTCTGGTGGCTGACACAAGCCTCAAAGGCCAGAAGACCCAGTGAGGGGTCAGAGCGGGGACAGGTGTGGGGGAATTGGGACTGTACAGCCACTGTAAATAAAAACACGGGTGAAGCACCTGCGAGAGACATCTGAGACCCTTTCTTTGGACAGCCCAAGCACAGGGCGCAGGGACAAGGAGAAGGAAACTTGTGCCACTCTGTGACACGACTAACTACAAATTAAATAATACTAAATTAATAACAAACTAAAAACTATAAACAAGAACTATAGCTGAGGCACACTCCAGGCAGACATGCTAAGGCTCCGTCTCAGGCCGAGGTGGTTGAGAAGGAACCGAGGGCTGTTCACCTGCGCAGCCTGGTATAGCCTCACTGCACAACAAGAGGATGTAGAGAATGTATGCATGGGCCAAACGGACATTGCTAATGAAAATTCTCTGATCCAGGGCTCAAAAGGCACATACACACCTGAAATGGAGGACCCTTAGGGACATTACTCAAAGAAGAATTAAAGGTTTTGTTGACATCTTATCCCTTACTTAGCCCAACACCTCCGTATCAACACAACCAATGGTTTACAGGGTCTAAGTTCTATACAAACATTATAAACAATGGTGAAAAACTATAATTGTTATAGAAATTTTTCCATGTAACTTATATGACGTTTTTACTTCTGCAAAGTATAAATCATTTAGATATAGAACCTGAACTTTTTGTTGCCTGAAGAGGTTGCCTAATGTACCTTAGCCTAGTATTGCCTCAGACATTTTTCCACATGGCACTGACATTCCTGTCTCAATACATGACTGACTACTGATTTATACATTCAGTTTTTTCATATACTCTGCCAGACTTCTCTCCAGAAACCCAGCAAGATGGAAGAAAAAAGGGTGTTGCTACTTGGTCTCATCTCTTTCTTACTTGTTATGTAGAACAAACCCACCTGTTCACATGGCATGAGGTTGCCCTTGATGTTCACAGGGTAAACTACCTGAACATTTATTTTCTTTAATTAGTGCAGCATAACTGTGCAGTCTATAACACTTCACCATAATAATGCTACAAGACACACTCTGGCAGAAAGTTAGCATCAGAAATAAGGTTTTCAAAGTTGCCTTTAAACACTTTTATCCACCCAAGCATCATTTTGTTGCAGATCAGATTTTTTTTTCAAAATCTATTGGAGATGCCTAAATTATGCATCTGGAGCTGGCCCTGCCTAAATGGACTACTTTTTCTATTTTAAAGGGTTATTTCTATTTTATCTTATGTTTTATCGAAGTTAGTTTACTGTAGTTCCAGAATAAAGTGCACTTGCAGAGTCAGGGAAAAATGGAATAACTATGGCGGCATAATGGCACAAAGGAAATGCAGCAATGCCAAACTGCCACAAAAGCAAAGCTTAACAAAATAAGTTGGAGATGTTTACACAACTATCACAGAGCAATCACACCTTTTTCTTGAATGAAACTTCCCACTTTTCACCTCCAGATCAATTAATAGCAACAAATTTTAGGGAAATTTAGCAAAGAAATCATTGTATCGTAACAAGCTACTCCTATCAATAATGCATGAACAATCGTTGTCATGAGTAAATGGAATGCCAAAGGCAAAAACCCAAATGAGGATTTTATTTTGCACTACTTAACCATTGGAATTTTGCCATTTACGTCAATAGAAGTAGTCCATTTAGGCAGAGCCGGCTCCAGGCACCAGCTAAAGAACCAGGTGTTTGGGGCGGCCAATACCAAGGAGCGGCACGTCTGGGTCTTTGGCGGCAATTCTGCGGCGGGTCCCTCAGTCCCTCTCGGAACGAAGGACCTGCCGCCGAATTGCCGCTGAAGAGTGGAGCGACGCGGTTGCACTGCCCCGGGTTTTTTTTTTTTTTGCCACTTGGGGCGGCGGAAACCCTGGAGCCGGCCCTGCATTTAGGGTTTCATCCCACAACCTGTCTAACTCCCATCTGCACTTGCATAAGGCCCCAAATGCAGCAAAGCTGCCCACAGTTCCACTGCATGGGAAACTAGGAAACAGAAGGGGTATAGAATTAGGAATACCTCAGATTGCAGCCAGAAGATTCCTCTATCGCTCAGTTAGGCTGGTGAATTCAATCCCCTTCCCAAATACCCAGACTTGTTTACTTGGGCTTAGAACAGGAATGTGCATTTTCCCCTGAGAACCAGATCCCAAAAGATGCTCCGCACTTTGAACTCCAAATGACTCCAGAGTTAATATTTTTAAATCAATACATCATATTGTATCAAAATCACATACATTCAGCAGTTTCCTTTTCATTAGTAAATACTGTGTTAGACAAAGAACAGCTGCAGTTAACCGAACAGCATATAGTATATTTAACATCAGGAAAACTCAGAAATGGAAAAAAGTTTCTTGTTCTATAATTCTCACTAGGCCTGATTCACCAGTGTTTTACATCAGTTTATGCCAATGTAACTCCATTGACTTCAGTGCAGTTAAACTGGTGTTACAGAGTGACGAATCAGGTCTTCTATTCCCAGTTCAAACCAAGAGCGGACTCTTATGCACAAAAAGAATTTCCATATGTGAGAAATTTTAAAAGTCCTCCTGATATGTATCTAATCTAACACAAGGGTTTGCATCAACATTACTGACTTTTATCATTGTATTTGAGTGTAATTTTATTCTATGAGACCTTAAATATTATCTTTATAAACATTTCATACAATGCTGGCTTTTTATCTGCAAATTGCTTATAAAAATCTGTTCATTTATACCACCTGCAACAGTTTAAATTTACACTTACGTATTTGTTGATTCTGGTTTGTCTACTGGGAAAATCCTGACATTTTGGATTTTTAATAAGAAGCACTTCAGCAAAACAAAACAAAAATATGTGTGTATGTAACTGGCAAAGAGGTTTTTCCACATAGTGTTGATGTGTGAAGTATAATTCAAAATGAGAGTTTCATGCCACCTCAGAGTTATAGTGAGATTTCACAGGGAGTATTTTGTTCTGATTAACTTGCCTTTTTTTTTTTTTTTTTTTTAAGCAACAGTTGGCAGCGTACATTTTGGTTCCAATAAAACATATGCTGGTTCCTGGAATTTATAATTTCTAATCCCAAGCCCCATGGAAACAAAATTTACAACCAGCCCCTGTTTATGAGATAGCAAAACGTTAAGCAGCAAGGACACGCTTTTGAAGTAAAGTACTGTAGTAAAAAAACCCCTGACATAAATAAATCAATGCATCACTTTCTTGAGCTATTCTATACTTAGTGGGCTAAATTCTGCTCAGTCACAACACAACCTCACTACCTAGAGTGCCCAAATTTTGACACATTGAGGGCTCTACATAACATGTATCATTGTTAGCACGTCCATCGCCCTAGGACAAGTTTATTGCTTGAGTTCACCAGCAATGAAGACTTGCAGTTGATTAGCCTTTATTATCCTCTTCACAGGGAGAGGAGGATGCCGGACCAATTTTAGAACTCCTTCATCTGCATTCGGTCCTCCCTGGCACCACACTCTGGGCACTCTTGCATTTAAGGTTGCAACGTGGTTAAATTAATTTTGGATATTCATGCTTGAGTTCAACAGCCATTATTTGGTGATAATGACATTTCTCTAACAAAGTCAGTGACGAATTAAAGAATTTGGGATCCTGTGGAAATTGGGGGCCTCACCTTCAGTCAAATTTGGCCGGCTTACCCACCCACTCTGATGGAGGTGCAGCTGATCCAAACTCGGGTGGCGCTGCAACCCCACTCTGGCTTTGCTCCAGCTGCCAGCCCTGTGCAGAATGAAGCAGGTCCACTCTGCAAAGCACCCCCATCCCATACACACCCATACAGACCCCTGAATGCCCCTTCCACCCCACATACACCCCAACAACCCTCCACCAGCCCCCACTTATCCTGACAGCCCCCACAGGCATCCCAGCAGCCCTGACATACATCCCCAGGCTCCAACATGCCCCACTCACCACCAACTTCCCAGCCCCCAACCCCATGCTTCCCCCATATTCCCCCCACACACAGTTCCCACAACTTACCTCACTTCTCCCCAATATCCCACAATAACCATGAATCCCTCATCCTGCAGTCCCCCAACACTCCCCACTGACCCTCCCAGTTTGGTCCCACGGCCTGGGACCTTCCTAGCCATTCACTGGTGCCGCCCCTGGCCATTCACATGGCGTGGGTCAAATTTGAATGAGTGGTACTGCCAAATTGCAACGCCGCTCACTCAAATTTGACCCAGCCACTCCTCCATCAAGATAGTGGGGAGGGGAGCAACTGAACCAAATTTGAGTGGGTTATATTATTGAGTGGCTGGCAGCATCACTCAGGTTTGCCCTGTTGCACCACCATCCACCCAAATCCAGTGGTCAGAGGACCCCCTGATATGGGGGCCCTGTGCAAGTGCAGCAAGTGTAAATTGGTTATTCTGGGCCTGACCAAAGTTACAGGAAGAGACTGTGTGTAAGGCAATGCAATGGTTTTTATTCCTGATTGAAAAGAAACTGGGGTAAAAAAGAAAGTACTGCTTGTCGCACTGCTGATTTGCCAGGTGCTGAATCACTTAGCAATAAAGAAATGGAAGGAAGCAGGCCTCAAAATGCATAATGGAGGATCCAAAACATGGATATTCTAAATACTAAACTATCTACTGGTTTTCACGCACTGGGGTCAGAAGATTACTGAACTGGGAGGAAGGAGAATAGGGTCATTTGGCTTCAATAATGACACTATTCTAAACTCTACTTGATAGGCTGTACTGAAATGTCCATCACCTTTCCTACCACCACAGGTCCGAAAGCATGAATTCCACAAGATACGCTCAAATTTTACTAAACTAAAGCCTGAGAAATCAAGTACATTTAATTTCTGGAATGATATCAGGTTATTATCAGTTTTATATTAAGCCTTTAATGCTTGCAGCTCCTCAAGACCAACCATAAACCGATAATGTGTTTCATTACTATTATTATAGTTGCTGTCTGAAATATTGACTCTCAGGGTCAAATTGAATTTCACACATCATTCTGAATTTTCTCTATAGCTACTTTAATGTTTATATTCATCTGTGAAGTTCACGTAACTAGAAAAGGTAGACATCTTTCAAAGTCTTCTGATAATACATTTTAAGCAAGGTGTGCTTACAGAAATACTTTGTTAGGTTTCTCATCAAATAACTTAAACTTGGTAAATTTATTCTTTTTTTCTGAATTTGCAAAGTATTTAGAGTTGAATAAGTTAATGAACAAGGCAAAAGAAAGCATGATACATAAACTAAAAACAAAAGTGAATTAAAAAGCAAGCACTTTCATATAAAGGCTACAATTAATCATTATGATGAGCAAATATGAAACAATATATCTATTTGCACCACAGAGCTGACATAGCTTTTCTGTTCACCCACCACAGAAGTTAATTATTATGAACAGATGTGCTTAGATTATATCATAATTTATATTCCATGAAAGTAAGTACTGAATAAAGCCATATATTTTAATGAACAACTACATTTCCTATTTGTTTGGGGTTTTGTTGATGAGTAAGCTCACCAGCAACCTAGACTGTTCAAACCCATTCATTTCCAATTCTGCTGCTTTTATCTTTCTTGCAGACAGTGATTTTTATGCTGGTCTATTAAGTAATTGTTTCAAAGGCGTAGTGACAAAGCACCCGCTGATCAGGAGAACCCCCCACATATATGGCATGCCTGATTTCCAACAGCCAGGGAAACAAATGCCTCAAGGCTGCTCTTGCATATTTGAGTTCTCTCTATGGTTGATAGCTAGCAATAGCAGCCTGTCAGAGGACAGAGAATTAAAAAATCCCTTGGGTGTCCAGTTTGTCTCCCTGAAAATGCAGGATTGTTCCCAACAGATTTTTTTCGAAGCATTTCCTACATCCTTTTTTAATTTAAAAAAATGGAGAAAAGGAAGGAGTGGCTTAGACCCTGCCCAGAGTAAGATGTATCTGTTCAACTACATGGATTTACCAATAATCCCTTTGATTTGCCCCAAACATTTCTAAATGAGTACCTAACATTATAGCGGAATAGTACCTTCATTTATAGTGGAAAAGAGAAAATAAATCAAATCTGAAGATTTATCCAAACTATGGGCAGCAGGGGCAGCAGCTAAAAAGATCTTATTACACAACAATGGTTTGAAAATCTGCCCTCTCAGATTTTCCTTGAGGATACATCAGTCTGATTCACCCTAGATTCAACAAGTGCCGAAATAGATGGCCTTTAAAAAGCCAATTATATTTTAATGGGCTGGAAGGATACCTTCATATTGCATATCTTTAATTAAGAAGTTTGCTTTGCCGACAAAGGCTAGGATAGCAAGAAAAGAAAACCAAATGAGTATACAAGAGACACAGCTAGAACAAGGATTCAGTACCTTAACAGCTAGAGTACTATCAAAGAACATAAATACTGAATAGCAGGACTGAGACCCTTGGGAACTAGGTATGGGCAAGAACATACAAATGGTGGGATTTCCCAAAGTTGGGGGTGTGACGGGATCCTCCCACGGGAGGGTGCAGCCTGGGACTGGGATGCAGCCTGGGACTGTGCCCCCTGAACTGTCTCCAGCCTGGGCTGACTCTCACAATGCCTTGCTAGTGACCAGCAGCAAGCCCCTCCAGGCGCTGTGATCACTCAGCACAACCGCATGTGGAGCCCCCACACCCAGCTGGATTGCATGAATGCTCCCAGAGCTACTCATGAATCACACAGAGAAAGCACCAGAGCCAAATCCCCCCAGCTCCCAGCACTGTACCCCAGGAATATACAATCTTGCACTGCTCAAGATGGGCAGTGCAACTTTATTAATTGGTTCACCACTTCATCAATGAAAAGTGGACATATACCAGCCTTTGTCAAACCTGAGCAGATTTGCCCCACACTTCATACAAAGTCACTAATAAAGATAAACAATTAAAAAATATTGACTATAAAAGGTAGATTTTAAGTGATATTAAGTGACAGGCAAAAAGTCAGAGTGGTTACCAAAAGAAAAGAAAATATAAGAACGCAGTCTAAACTCTCAACCCTATTAGACTGGGCAACATCTAAATTAAGCAGTTTTTCTCACCCCACTGGATATTGCAGTCCTTAATATACAAGTTTGGCCCAGGTTTAAGGAACAATCTCCTCTGTTGGAGTCTTGTCTTCTTCTCAGGGCTTGTCTACAGTGCAAAGTTGTCGACTAAACTTGTGTCTTTCACGGGTACTTAAAAAAGCCCCGCCATGAAAGACAAAAGTTTTGCTGACGCAAGTGGCAGTGTGAATGCGACTTTGTCAGCAGGTATCAGAGGGGTAGCCGTGTTAGTCTGAATCTGTAAAAAGCAACAG
>NW_020664413.1:17740959-17771424 GCF_002925995.2 Terrapene triunguis | reverse complement strand
ATACTTCTGTTAGTCTCAAAGGTGCCACAGGACCCTCTGTTGCTTTTGTCAGCAGGAGCGCTCTACTGCCGACAAAGCTAACGCTGCTCGTGGGGCTGGAAGTATTTTGCCAGCAAAAGTGCTGACAAGGTACCAAAAAAGAGCGTTTACACATGCTGACTTTTAGCAACAACACAGCCTTGTCGTTAAAAGCTCCATGGTGTAGACAAGCCCTCAGTGTCTTAGTTAGCAAAGGTGGGGACAGGAGAAGGGCCCAGTATGTGTCAACTCTGTCTGATTTATATCCTCAGTCCATGTGCTTTGGGATCACAAGTCCAGGCATGTCTGGGGGGCATTGATGAGTCTCTCCAAGCAAGGTTGAGCAATTCCCCTGGGGTGGCCTCATGCAGGTGAGTCAATGAATTGTAGCTCCCTTGCTGGACAATGTCTGTTGATGGGTTGTTTGACACCCTGCCCGGGCTGTTGCCTCTGGGGAGCTAATATCTGGCTGATTCCCCAGTTTACAGCATATTTTAGTGACCACCATAGAACACAATTCTCTTAACTTCATATGCATTAATGATATACATACATGCATAGAGAAATGACTTTCAGCAGATCATAACCTTTCCTCTGATACCTTACAAGGCATGCTTTATATGTAAGATCACAATTATATGAAAATGAGGAATATGGGGGATACAGTACGCTCCCGCAAGGTATAGACTGTCACAAGGGGTAAGAAGCTATATTTTCTAAAAAACTAAGTATCCAAGACTCAAAACAGACAGAGAACATCCTATCTATTTTGGGAAGACTCTGTCTTATTACCAGAAATATTTTTCTCCAAAAACTCCTCAACATACCCTGAAACTAACAGTTGGAAAAGCAATCATTTGACAAGTAGTGCCTGATATATGAGAAAAAGGCAGTAGCAGCCAGAACTATCAAGGATCTTTGTTGTAACATGGACAAATAAGGTCCTTCTTATCACCACCTTTTGCAATTGAAGAATATGGGATGGATTTTCCTCTCATCAGTTTCACCCTGGTGTAACTCTATTTTCTTGGTTGGAATTTACCCTGATTTACAAGATTTATCTTTTGGGGGAACTGAATCAACTCAAACACTTAGTGAACTTGGGAGGGATGCCACTCCCACAAAAAGAGAGCTCAAAATATTACTGTGAAATAATTAGATCGTATTAGAAAATAGCCCACATGGATCAAACACCTGTACGTATTTCTGAGCATAGAAGACAATTTCCATGCCGCTGCTAAGTAAAGAATTTTGAGAATACAACTGTCAAGTCCTATGGGTCTTGAACCTCAGTCCAATCCTCCATCCAGCAGCTCACAGACAGTAGGTGGGACCCAGGTCCCTGAAGCCCAAGTGGGGCACAAGCCCTACCACGACGTTCTGATCAAGAGGACTCCAAGGTTCGTGATTGGACTGCAGACCCTATTTAAGCCAGAGAAGGAAGCAGGAAGTTGTCTGTACAACTGGGCTTCAGCCTGACACAGGCCACACATTTGGTGTTACCTATTCTAGCCTTCTGATCCTGACTTTCTGGTGGCCTGACTCTTGGTAACTGGAACCAGAGGGCAGGAACCTGGAGGCATTGCCCAAACCTGACCTTTGGGTTCAGGCCCTCTGATTCCATTGCCTGATCCTGACCTCCTGGTATCCTAATTTGGCCTGACTCTGGATCCCTGCCCTCTCTTGATTCTGATCTCCTGGTATTCCACCCCATCCTGAATCCTGCTAATAGGCTCCTGACCCCTAGACACTCTGCCCATTCCTGACACTAATGCCTAGGCCAGGTCGCTCATGCCCCAGCTCTGACAACAACCTACCTCCCAGATACCACAATGGTACCATTTCTTCATCTCTCACACAAACACAACATGCTAAAAAAGGTATTTTCAATTAATCGTGTTGCCAGGCCAGACATGACAAACTTCTGTCATTGTAGGAGTGGCACTTCCAAAAGTGGGATAACTAAAAAGAGCACCCTTGGATGCATACAGCAATTGCTGGTATTGCTACATGCTTTGGTGGCACCACTGGGTATCTTGCAAAATAAGGTCCCCATAACCATTCCACCCGTCTGTCGTCACTGTACAGTAGATCTAAAATGCCCATTCTAGAATAAACTCTCAGCATTTCTGAATGGCAGGTTGACTGTGGGTTGTTCATTTATTCTGAAATTGAAAACACTATTGTAAAACCTCAGCTTTAAACACGCTGCTGATGGAAACACGAAATAGGCTACTTCAAGAACATAAACATACAATTTCACATGTTACGAATATGGTATCAAGAAACATTTAGCAACTTTGTGAGGGGTCATATTAAATAAATATTGTGGCTGAGGAATTCCAGTTAGCAACACTAAAGTGATGCTGCCTATTATCTAGAGTGCTAGCAGTAATGTAGAGTAGCAGTATGTGCTTATCTGAAGAAAGCAAATTCAATAATTCCCTGCCAAAAAACTGAATTGGTACGTAGTGAACAGATTAAGAGCTTCAAAAATATGTCTATGCATTAAATTCAGTCTAATAATACCAGGCTACGTTACGACTAAAACACTATTTTAAAAAATAGAAAAGCCATATAAATAAGTACATTACTTGCAAAGAAAGCACCCATGTAATTTCCACTTTGGTAGTCTCTAAAAGGGAATTGGCAACTCTGCACAAAGAATACAGTTAAACCCAGAAGATAAAGGCAGCAATGGCCAAGTACCATCAATGTACAGATCTTTTCTCCTCTCTGTCATCACACCCATCTCAAGAAACTGATCCTAACAGATGTTCCCTGATTAATGCTACAAAAGCAGGGGAAATACAAAAACAAATCTTTGCCAGAGCTCCCCAGAGGAAAATCCCTCCCCAGACCCTAGTTGTCAGTGTGCTGTGAACAAAATTATAGCGTTAAGAATCAAATCCCACATTTCCATAAAAGCTTCTGTGTTTATTTACCCCACAGTTTAAAAAAAGTGTAGGGGTGAAATCCCTAACACCCACTGACTTCAACAGAGTCAGGATTTCACATTAGGAATATTCAGGTGTTTTTTTTTGCTGTTGCCTAGTTACCCTAATTTTGGTACTTCCACACTGCAACAATAAACCACCTATTGCTTTTTGTTCTGAAGGTGCATAAATGCAAGTTCTTCAACCTTTTCAGATAGCGAAACCCCTCCATGTCTATGATTAGCATTTCTGGAATTCCCCAGAATTTGTATTTTCTGTTTAAGTGAGATCATTATGAAAAGAGAAAGGAAAATCATTCTGGCAACTTGTTGGAGCAAAAATCTCTGCAGTTTCAAATCTGGCAAATGACAATTGTAGCAATCCTTTAGGTAAACTTCCTCATCTGTGGCCAGGCTTAAGGTCTCTTGTTCTTAGTGGCCATTTTGAGGTAAAGTTTTGATTAAAGCCATTTTTCTAGGAAATGCATGGTAATGTAAATCGAAACCTAAACAAACATAAACGTGTGACAAATCTTATGATCAGTTAGAATTATTCTGGCATCAATTAGCTCTGCTTTTGATATTAGACACATAACAAGGTTCCATAACAATTCTAAAAAAGCAAAATAAATAAATGACTACAGTACTGTACAATACACTGAAGAGGTTGGAACTGTTTAGAACACAGAGGAGATGAATAAGAGGAGACAAGACAATGACATTTGAAAGACAGACATTTGTTGAGAGAGCAAATTGGGCTCTCAATTTCTCATAGCAAAGGAACATTCAATTAAATGGTAAAGCAGCAAAAATTTAAAACTGACACAAAATACTTGTTTACACAATGCATAATTAACCTATGAAACTCATTGCTACCAAATATAATTGAGGCCAAGCACTTGGTAAAAAAAAAAGAAAAAAGGATCAGACATTTATACAGATAATATCTCATGTACCGGTCAGATGGTCTAATTAAGGACTATATACCCTTACACTTCAGGAGCCTGATTATCACTACAATTTTTTTTTCTCTGCTGATAATAGTCCACCTTAATTGACTAGTCTCGTTAGAGATGGTATGGCAACACCCATTTTTTCATGTTCTCTGTGCATATATATCTTCCTACTGTATTTTCCACTGCATGCATCCGATGAAGTAGGTTTTAGCCCATGAAAGCTTATGCCCAAATAAATTTGTTAGTCTCTAAGGTGCCACAAGTACTCCACGTTCTTTTCACATAACTGTAAAATACTGCATTAAATTGGGCCCGATTCTCTAAGTGCCCTGTGTGATAAAGTGGGATATGTCTGTATCAAATTATGAACTGCATTTTGTATTATGTATTGAACATGTCTAAACTTGCCTGAGGGCAGCATGTCCTACTGCATTCTGACAGCTGCCTTGCCCAGCAAAGGTGCGTAACACCTCCTTCCAAGATTATCTGAGAAGCCATCAAGACTGCCATCTGGAGTCATCGGCGTCGATGGCATTTCAACTGCTGGTTCACCCCCATGGAACAATGGGTTTTCTACACAGCAGCCCACAGGAGCCAGCACAACTGGTGGGGCTGGAGCTTCTCAGTTTGAGTACATGGCACAGAAAGAGGGGTCCTATTGAACAGTGGGGTTCTGCTGTGTGCCGAGCATCACCACACCTATGAAGGACTTGCAGAAGGCAAGGGGGACTCAGCCCAGCCTGAAAGACTGGTGACCCTCAGACTTCACAGAAGGGGTAAGCTCAGACTAGGGTAGGGTGTGTCTCGGGACTTTTGTTGTTTTCAAAGATCTGCAACTCTCCAGTGTTTTTAAGAGTAAAGTTTCTGTGGGTACGAAATTCCTTTTCTAAGCCTGTGTTCCTTTGCCCCAAAGGGGTTAAACTACAAGTCCAGAGTGCCCCCAGCCAAGTTAAGCTCTGGGGGAGCATGGTTAAATGACTGTGGGGGCTCAGGAGTTACAGACACTAAGTTTGGAGTCCAGGACAGCTGGATGGAGGCCTTCCAGGGCCCAAGGAAGGGCTTAGATGAGAAATCTGAACATGGAGTGTATCCTAGAGACCCAGAGCTAAAAAATCAATGGGCAGACCCCATTGATTTGGCAGGACATGGGCCCCAGCAATTGGGTCCACTTCCAACTGATGTCCATACAGTGGGGCACTGGGTCCAGTTATAACACTCTGCACACAGAGCTCTAACATCAGCTGCCGGAGGAGCTCCCTGTGGACAGTTCAGCAAGCTTGAGAGAATCTACCTGTGTTCTTTCGAACCCTTCATCACTTCTGAATTCCTCCAGAATATTTTTAGTTTGCTGCAGTTTTTGAATAGCAGAATGTATGTTCAAGTTCTTTTCCTGAAGCTGCTTACTAGTGAGGTTAATCTCGAAAAGGATATTATACCACAAAATGAGTGAAGTCACAAATTTGAACTTGGAAAGGCCATTTGCAAGAGCTTCTGCATCTGAACGTGCCATATTGCCAGATGATCCAGTAAAGGTAGTATCATCAGAAATTTCAAATGTTTCCAAGTTTATAGCGAAGAGTTTTCAAAGCATCAATGTGACTCTCCCATCTTGTCTGACTAAGTGGTTTCACAGTTAGAGAATTCATATGGCGAGTCAGAATCTCCCAACGGCGTGTTGAGCCTGAAAAAAAAAACATAAACATGTTGCACCAGGTCAAAGAAACTGCTTGCCTCCAAACAGCATCTAGCAGCATCATGGACAACCAAATTCAGAGAATGCACACTGCAAGGAACGAAAAAGGCCCAGGATTGATTTCCATCATTCTCCTTTGCACACCATTGTCTTTATCCTTCATATTACTCCCATTATCATAGCCTTGGCCACGTAAGTTTTCAACAGATAATGACATTGGTTCAAGCTCTTGTTGAATAGTTTCAGGCATAAATGCTCCAGTCGTCTCCTTCAGTGGTACGAAACCTAAAAAATGATCATCACTTGTTCAACATGACTTACATCTGGTGTACAGTCCAGTATTATTGAAAAGTATTTTGCCGAATGAGCAGCTTCTACAATTTTCTTTTTAATGGCATTTGCTAGGATTTGAATTAGTTCATTCTGCATATTTTTTCCTAAGTAATGAACCTGTGTTTCATGATCCTTCATGACTGGATCAAACAAAGCTAGGTATTCAACAAATTTTTAAAAGCTTCCATTACCTGGAGTGTATAATTTTTCATTTCTACCGTGGCCGTGGAATGCTAAATTTTGCCCACCGAGAACTCTCATTAAAGCAATCAGAAGCTGTAATATTTGTTTTTAATATTTTTTAATATTCTTCTTTTTCCTTGATCACACGTAAATTTTCTTCATCGATAATTTTTCCTTTTTTCAATTGTAATTCAAGTTATTTCCAATTCTGAATACATTCCAAATGTTCTGTACTTCTTTCATCTGAAGAGAGAATTGAAGATATGTTTTTCCAGTCCTTCCAACCATTTTCAGTAAGTGATGTACCAATTGCTTGATTTCTAAACAACTTGCAGCAAAAGCAAAACACAGAGTCCTTCGACACTGAATATTGTAACCAGTTTCGATGAATTTCTTCCCCATTAATGAGTTTCCTCTTGTAATGCTGAGCAGAGAATTTTCTTTTATTTCCATCCTTAGGGAAGGGAAATTCATGAACTTGTTTGGGTCCATATTCCACGAGAATTTGTCGCACACTGTCATCACATCTGGGCCATGAAGCTGGGTCACCATACTGTAACTTGTTTGTAACTTCCTCATCCTTTCTTCCTTCTATTTCATTTACCGTATATACTTGATCATAAGCTCGTTCGTTTATGAGAAGACCCCCACAAGATGGATAAGTAAAAATGGAAAATTTTTTATAACCAGTTCATAAGCCGACCCTATAATTCAGGGGTCAGCAAACGTTGGCTCCCGGGCCATCAGGATAAGCCGCTGGTGGGCCGAGATGGTTTCTTTACCTCAAGCGTCCGCAGGCCTGGAGGTAAACCTAAGTAAACAAAATGTCCTGGTGGGACAGCAACTGGTGGGGAAATTTTGGGGGGGGGGGAGAAGCTGGGAGTCAGGGTAGTAATCCCTGTGACCACCCCCCACATGATCCCACCCCTAGCTCGGGACCCCCACACTGTCCCCATCCCATCCCTACCCACCTTATCTGGGGAGGGCCAGGGGAGGATGTCTCTGGCCTGGCTGGAGCTGCTCCGGCAGGCTGGGCAGCGCGGCCACAGCCTGCTCCGGCGGGCCAGACCAGGAGGCGCGGCCACAGAATGTTCCAGCGGGCTGGGCCAGGTAGCACGGCCGCAGCGTGCTCTGGCGGGCCGGGTGGCGTGGCCACAGCCTGCTCTGGGGGGTGGGGCCGAGTGGCACGGCCACAGCCTGCCAGCCCCAGAGCTGCAGCTGCTTCGGAGGCTGGGAGGAGAGCAGCGTGGCCAGAAGTGGAGAGACTCTGGCCCTGCCTCTTCCCTTCTGGCTCTGCTGGCTGTGCTGCCTCTCCTTGCTCCCTCTGTTGAGGGGAGGGACTATGTCCCACCTCTCCCTCTCTATACCCATTCATAAGCCGACCCCCTTCTCTGGTGCTTCCCTTTTTTACTAAAAAAAAAAAAAAAAAAAAAAATTGGCTTATAAACAAGTATATACGGTATTTCAATTTCTGCATGTGTCTCTGAAGGTGAATAAATTTTAACCACTTCCATATCAATCTGATTCTGTGAGCTGCCTTCATCTAGAAGTAAGTTTCCATCATCTTGAGTTTCCAAACTGTTTTTTTGTGAATGTGAGCTATCCTCATCTCGAAGTAATATACCTTCATCTTGATGTTCCAAACTGCTTCCATGTGGATGTGAGCTAACCTCCTCTCCAAGTAAAAGTCCTTCATCTGGATGCTGTGAACTGCTTCCATCTTTATTTGGATTAAAGAGAAGATATTTCAGGAAGGATCCCTGCTGTTTTCCTTGGTCCTTTTCCTTCTCAGCCTTTCATTTATGATACTCAGATCCTGAGGGTTTTCTTTTTCCTCTTTCTGCCATGGGGCATTTGAATATTATGTACTGTGCTCCTGACTGCAAGCATCATAGTGTTAAGGATGGCTGACACACCACATGGTTGGAGATTTAAACCACATTGCAGCCATCCCACACATCTTTTCACTGCTTAAAGGTTCAATGATTAGTAACCTACACTCACTTACCTATTAAAATAGTTAGTTACAGCATTTACATGGAAACAAAATGACCTTTTTCAACGTTATAACCCGACACCGACGTTATAACCCGACACCGGTTGTTTGGAAAGTAATCCCCTTCCTCATGGTTACCCGATTGGAGTGTGATGTCATCACTTTCATAGTCTATTAAGCGTTAACGCTGTTACTTTTCTTTTATGGACCTTATTTATTACATGTGAACCAGTTATAACAAAGAAAAGTTCATAATTATACAGCCCGATAATAACGCTAAGGTTTAATAATGCTTAAAGATACTCACATTTTGGATTTATAATGCTGAAAGACATTATTCTTTATTCTTTGGCACCAAGAAACACAATTTTCCACAGTATTCGCTCGATCCTTAACCATCTACCTGCGACGTGTGTTAAAATGACCGTTTGACATGTATCATGTATCTCCGCTCTACATGAATTTCCGGCTATGCGACCTCGATGTCTATTCAAGTTAGGTGTCACTAGAATTGCAGCTCTTGCCGCTGGTAGATGTGTATCATTGTGGCTGAGTTATTGCTTATCAAAATTGCGGAGGGGGTCATCTTGACCCTACGTCGCAAATTGAAAAAAAAATTCACTAACATTTATTTTTGCAGTAAATAAAAGATTTGACATATTAATAAATTCTCAGAAATGTATGGAAAGGAATTATAATTCATATTCCCTCCATACGTGCACGGGAATTGAAATAATGACATCTTCGTTATTTTATTCGTTTTTTTCATTTTTCATTTTTTTTTCATTTTCTTTTTATTTGTTTTTTTTCCCTTGAATTTGGTGCCCCATTTAACTTGGCACCCTAGATGACCGCCTAGTTTGCCTATATGGACGGGCCGCCCCTGCGTAGCTGTGATCTTTAAATCTTTGGAAGACAATGTGTCTCTGAACCAGGGATGGCTCTAGCTTTTGTGCTGCCCCAAGCACGGCAGGCAGGCTGCCTTCGGCGGCCTGCCTGTGGGAGGTCCCCAGTCCCGCGGATTCAGTGGCATGCCTGCTGGAGGTCTGCCAGTCCCGCGGCTTCGGCGTACCCACCACCGAATTGCCGCCGAATCCGTGGGACCGGCTGACCTCCCGCAGACATGCTGCCAAAGGCAGCCTGACTGCTGCCCTGGCAGGGACCAGCAGGGTGCCCCCCACGGCTTGCCGCCCCAGGCCCATGCTTGGAGCGCTGGTGCCTGGAGCCGCCGCTGCTCTGAACAACTGTAAAGGAAGTCAGAACTGACAGCACCTGCCTTCAGTTTGGGGGGAGACATTGCTCTTTATTATGTTTCTCATTCTCCCCAGTATGTCCCAGCACAGTTTGGTCCTCCTTGGGCTTCTTTCATTGTTCTGTTACATTCTGTTTAGTGATGATCCATCATTTTGAAAAGGACCAAAAATATGGCAACCACTATAGATAGTTGCTTAGCCCACGTACACTACAGGTCAGATGAAAGAAATCCAGGGAGGACTGAAGAGAGCTGAACTTAACCAGGGGGATGAAAGACAAAATGAAAATCTATCTCCCTTTAAATTTAAAGAGGAGTTTCCTTCAGCTAAAATGATCTTTACTCTTTCTGCATCCTTGTTAAATACAATCTGTGCACTGTCAGACCATATTGGGCTTTTATGATTGAAATGCTCTAGTGGTTTTTATAAATTGTGCACGTCGGATAGCAAGGCTCTGTTGACTGAGGTGATTGAGCCATTTTCTATTGATCTAGCGCCTTCCCCTCCTCCCCTCTTCCTAATGAAGGCAGAAAGACATAGCCTGGAAATCTTTGATGTTCCATTCCTCTGCTCTTCATTATTTTGATCTTTTATCAATCCCTGTATTGGTAAATGTCTTGTAATATATGTTTTCTGTGTTTAAGCCTTCTGGCTTCCAAAGGCTTTTATACTTGATCAAAATTTTTTGCATAGAAAATAAAAGCTGTACATAGTACTAAGTCTGGTATTTTTGTTTTGTTTTCCAGATACAAGTAGTACATTGTAAAACGTCATGTTAGGAAACCTGTTTGTTTGCTTGTCTGAGTGGAATAAATTGCCGGTTACTGCAGGAAATCAAATATGTATAATTTTATCTGACATGGCCTTTATCATCTTTATTTTACAGAAAACCCCTTCAGATTGCTAAATTGCCTTTGAATAAAATGTATCACTGTACAGATTACTGTCAGGATAAATTCTTATAAAGAGTCTTCTCAGTGATTGTGGTGGTGGCAGAAAGGGACAATGACTGGAATGAGCTGGGTTCTCTCTTGCTATTGGTTAGTACCTATAAAAAAGGGATACACCGGTTCTTTGACAGTCTCTGAAATACTGACACCACTGTAATTATTTGAGGTGGAAGCTGGACTAAACACAGAAAGAGAAGGGAATTGTGACAGCATTACTAAATATCTTGCTTCTGATACCTGCTAAAGTTTCCTTCCTAAGAAAGAGCTCTTTTGTGAGCAATGTGTGATAAGAAATCATAATAAATCTTTCTTCACTTTGACCCATCAACTAAAATCAAAGTGAAGAAAAAAATTGTTCTGCAAGAACACATCACTAGGAGATCAATAGCATGCACAGTAATGATGACGATTAATTTCCATGCACAACTCCATTACCTAACCTCAAACTGTAAATTTTATACACACACATGTGCGTGCGCACCCCCTCTCCCCCCATGTTATCTAGTGCATGGAGAGAGTGAGACAGAAGTAAGATAGGATTGGAGGAAAACTGTATGGGGCAAAACACAAGTGAGTTATGCTGGTGTGATTTGCAACTAGAGCTGATAAAACCCCGTTGTACCACACCGTGCCACCATGTATGCTGTATGTAACACATGCATTACCAAAATATTATGTCAAGTTTTTGGACGAGTGTTAAGAAATTGTATTGGGGTTGGTTTTTTGTATCCCTTCCCTGTAAAGCTAAGTGTTTTAGCTGCCAAAAGTCTTAGAGGCAGCCAAAAAACCCTCAGAACCATTTCATCTATTGCACTTTATATTGACTCACTTGCTTTCTACCCCCTAATCTATTTTCCGAGGACTGATTCTAACATTCCCAAACCCCAAGCAGTTTTAATAGACATAATTACAATAACATCTCTCTGCCTCAAAAATCTCTTTTCCTCTTCCCTGCAAATGTGGAATTCCCACAAGTGAGCAAAAGTGACAACCTTTCTAGCAAGACCTCCTCCTTCTCCTCTTCACTTCCAATACCCTCTCCTCTTTCTTCCTTGTTTTTTCTTCTTGTGAGATTTTATATCAAGCTTGCCAAAAACTCAGGAGATTTTAGCAGAATCTAATTGAAATTTAAAATCCATGACATAGTCTTAAACTGATCGTGTGTGTGTGTGTTGGTATTTTGAAAGGTCTTGTACAGATACAGGATTATTTTATATTCTAAAGATTTTAAACTTATTTTCCATCAACAGATAATATAGAAATTTACAGAATTCAGACCTCGGGTAAAATTTTCAGCTGCATCTAAGTGACTTAGGGGCCTAAGTGTTATCAAAAGCCAATAAGTCTTAGACTCCTAAATGCCTATGTAACTTTTGAAATGAGACTTAGGTACGTTGAAAATTCTATCCCAACTATGTATAAAGAAATTTCACACTCTATGGGTAAACAACGAGTGGAAAATTTTTATGGGAAACACTTACGGTTTCAATTTGGTCCAAGGTGCTCATCATGATTTAAAGGGAAAAGTAGTACTAAGTAGCTAGATAAAAAAGTGGGAGTATCATTGGATGGGAGTGCAGGTTAATGATAGTCAATTAACACTTAATTGATCTGCAGGAAATGAGAACCGTAAAGGAAGTAATGAAGAAGATGGCTTCCTTTTCTTTCTGTCACTCAATAGCTATCTAGATAACTCCACTATAGTAGCTGAGTGCCTCACAGACTATCACATTTATCCTCACTGAGTGAGAAGAAGTACTTAGAGAAATGAGAGAAGAGTGTATTATAGAAGCACCACTACTGGCACCTGGCTGGTAAGGATATGTCAGTATTTCTAGTCTTTCTCAACTGTAGAAATTAATTTCAATTTCAAATTTGTTGTAACAGAGCAATGCTACTTCAGTTTGGTTAAAATTACAGCCTTCCAATAATAGATGGAATTTGTTTTGAGCTTTTTTTTTTTTTTAGTACTTTTATAGTACTTCTGTAATTCAAGCAGATGGTTGTTTTTTTCTGATGTGTATCAATGTCCTACAATATTATACAACATTAGACTACTACTCTGACTTACTATAAATGCTTCCTCAAGACCAACTCTGCTCTGACACCTACAGATCAATGCTCATTTTGTTGTGCATCAGTCAGGGGTAGCTGATTTTTGTTACTTACTAAATTGGAACCATCAGGAAAGCTGTATAAACCACATGAGCTTATTACTGGTATCCTTGTCTTCCCTTACCATGTGTTTGTCTGTTACAGTCATTTGTTTCATTTGTATTGTCTTACAGAGAGTTTTTCTGCAGTACTAGGTTTATAATTATTAGTCATTTTGGATCAACAGAGATATATACATAAATAAAATGTAATTTAACAAAATAATGAATTAGTTTGGTTGAAGTTTTGTTTAATTTTTCAGAAGTGGCCAATTTACAATATTTTCGTTTACATGTGAGCCACTGGGTATAACTAGAGGGGTGTATGTCTGGGTGCAAAAAAAGGATTTCTTTGTTGTAACTACACTGCAGGAAAAGAAAGGTGAAATAAGAGAAACTAGAATGAAGGGGAGGTTGATAAACTGTGCAGGCTGGGATGATAGGGTTACTTGTGGCCTCATCTGGAAGAGCAGTTAAAAGGCACAGAATCCCAAGACATTTGTACAAATGAAAGATGGAAGGGGGGTAAGGTCCAAGAGAGAATGATAGGAAAGGAGTAGTTAAGCATGATATTATTAACAACAAGCCAGCAAAAATACAAAGTATACAAGTCTCATGAATTTACAACACATTAAAGCAGTTACACTTGTAAAAATTCATTCAAATTTAACAAGTCACAAACATTAATGAATAATTTGACGATGACATAAAATATAACCTTACCTTTCCTGTGTGGGAGAATTCAGACGAAACAAGATTCTCAGGCAGCAAATTTCAGGGCTGCTGGGCAAAGCGTTGATCCAGAACCTGGGTGGACTTTCACCCCTCCTCCCAAATATACACACATCAGACTCTACCCCTGACCTAACCCTGCAAACTTATTTTTTCTCCAGTTTGTTTTTCAAGTCCTCGTCACTGATGCTGTCACACTCCAGATCAGTGTTTATGCACTAGCTATTCTCCTAAGGCAATGTGTACAGCAGAGGGAGTGGGACTCAAGCCCCACATGCTTGCCAATTGCCAGATACCTGAGTCAAATATTTTCCTGGTGGTGGGATTCAGGAAGTGGAATGACACCTAACTTTGGACCCCAGGAAGTGTTGCTATACATTCTCCATCTTTCAAGACAGAAGAGATTCCCACATCCCTCCACCTAAACACAGAAACACCCCCCCACACACACACCTTCATAGCAATGAGGGTCTTCACAGTCCTCTTGTCTTCTATTGTCTCATGGTTTGGAGGAGTTTTGGCAGCACCACCCTGTATTTCTCCTCTCAGTGATAGGAGACGGTTCAGTGGCTCCAAAGTATCACTGAACCGTTGTGCTGAGTCAGCCGATCTGTGTACTAACTGCATCTGTCTCTCTCTCACACACACACACACACTGCCAATTGCTGACCAGTTCAGGTAACAGTGAAGCATACAAATTTCGGATACTGTTCCATCAATGGCATATCATTGAAGACAATAAAAATTTGTGTTTCCAAATTTAGTGGCTCCCTGGTGTTCCTAGCATCCTATGTTAGGGGTTGATCACTGAGAGGTGTTGGGAAACCTTAACACTTACTAATGATTACGGGCACCATCTTAATGGCAAAACTCCAGCTGGAAACATGATCAGACCCAGTGACAGTTGTGAAACCCACAGCACAGCTAAATATAAAGTCCTTATTGTACCAATGCTCTTATTTAAAAACTAAAGAGTTTTTAGAGGGAGCTAATCATTAGAGGGAAGCCACTGACAACAGGAAAGAATTATACACAGGATTGTATTACCAAATACCTATAATACCACTGTCAAATTTAATTATGAGTCGGTATTTTTGCCAAATTTTCTGCCATAAACTTATTCAATATAAACTAAAACTATCACGTTGTCATTAACCAGCCAACTGTAAAGAATTCCAATATGTGCATCTTGAAATCAATGGTTCTGTGAAAAACAGTCTGCGGTATTTCACAGCTGAAGTTTACAATTAATAAGTCTTTTCATTCAGCTAATCAGCAATTACATTAACCGCACACCTAACCACTAATAAGCAGTGTCTGATAATTATTTTACAAGCAAAACAAAAATGACAATGTTGATGCATTGTGATGACACATCTCATTATAACTGGGTTACCACAAAATAATTCTAATAGAAAAAATGATAAGTTATATTGCCTTTACTGTGCTACAACTTGATAATGCACTGGATAACTTTAAATTGTATATGGAATGTGAGCACATTTCTGAATGTTACATTCATAGACAATACAAGAATTCTTTCTTTTGTCTTATTTAGTTTTAGAATACTGATTTACCTCACCACTTTATTACAAACTATATCTCTAGAGACAATTCTGTATATATTTTAGACTATGAGATTTTCCTGAAACAATCACTTTAAACACACAGCCACTAGAAACTGAGATGCCAGATTGTTGGGTTCCCCCCCCCATCCCATAATGATCAGTTTTTAATCTGTGCATCAGTCTAAAACAGCCATATGTACAACATACTTGCAGGTACCACAAAACTTACCAGCTGGAGCCTGAAACCTGCACTGAAAGAGACAGAATATTCTTATATTCTCTTCAGTGAGTCTGATGTTGCTTGGATTCCAATTTCTATATTATCCATTTAAACACGACCTTTTTATTGAAATGGCCTATAACTAACTCTTAACGTGCTAGGCACCTAAAGGTGCTGCCAAAGTTAAAACAGTGGTGTAGTGAGTCGGTGTGGTTCCCCGCTGTCCCGGAGAGAGATGAGTCCCTCCGGACACCAGAGTGGGCAGAGCCAGGGAGCTCTGAGCCCACCTCCCAGAGGGTCTGGCGTTGCCCCGGAAGTATAAAGGCCCGACCTCAGAGCTCACTGAGAGAGCAACCACCGGGGAGGCCAGAAGCTCGCGATTGGGAAACCCCAGTGGCCTGCAGTAAATCCGAGGACTGGCCCGACCTGCCCCGCGCCAGCTACCCGGAGGAGTTGCCGAGCCTGCCCCAGGCCAGCTATCAGGAGGAGTTGCCGAGTCTACCCCTCACCAGCTATCCCGAGGAACCCATGGTGCTGGACCCCCCGAGGACACCACCCCCACCCAGGTATCTCAAGAGGGGGAGTTTGGAAGCAGCCTGGGGGCAGCTGACCCTAGTCTGGCTGCAGCACTGCCAGAGCCCATGTCAATGGGTTGTGGCCAGGATCCCCACTGATGCAGCAGCGGGTCTTCTGCCGCTGCTAGGGCCCCGGGCTGGGACGCAGTGGAGTGGGAGGGCCTGCGTCCTGTGGCAGTCTCCCCCTCTCCCAGGCCCTTTAGAACCTAGGGCCTGGGCCTACTGTTTATATACTGTTGTTGCTCAGCCCCTGCCTAAGGGCCTGAGCACCTGACCCACCATTGCCCCGCCCTGACTTAGGGCCTGGGCTTATTGTGTTTGTTTCTGCCCTTACAAAGGCCACTGAGGAAGACTCCCGCGGCCGAACTAATTCCCCACAAGACATCTTCCCGAGTTTAGTGAGGTGGTGTGGTTCCCCACCAACCCAGAGAGAGACGAGCCCCAGCTAACCTCTCTACAAGTGGTTTGAAGAAAGTGAGGGGACAGGTTCTAAACTTATCTATGCATTGTCGTGCTCAAATAGGCTGCTATGGTGGGTGGATAAGCAAACCATTAGAATTTCAGAGAGAGAGGGAAGACAGCCAAGCGGCCAATTGTCGACACATTGTCCACCACACAGAAGATCAAGAGTTTCTCTCTCGCTCCTCAGATGAAAAAGACTGGAAATGATGCAAGACAGACTGCTCAGTCCTTGAAGGGGAGGCACTACTTTGATTCTCTCTCAAATAACATCTTCTGCCCAGTGGCTACAGCAGAACCTATATGTATGCAGACCTCCTTGGCTCAGGGAGGTGTGATAGGCAGTACAGACCATTCTGAAACCCAACAGATGCCCTTCATGTCCCCCCCACACACCTTTATTATCCTTAATGAAGAGAAGCAGCAGCAATTTGGCCAACGAGATAGGAGAGCTTTACATGCAGGAAAGCAAGTAATTCAGCTGAGATGAGTTGAGAGGTTACAAATGGGTCCCACTACGGCATGCTCCACTAATGACTGCAGCATTTCATTAATATTCAGGTCCAGTGGAGTCAGGGGCTATAAAAAAGGGCAGATTCTAGGCGAAGGGGAATGCCTGGGGAACTGTTTTCCTTGTCTATAGGAGCATGGAGCAGGTCTTTGTTAGTTTGTTTATTAAGGTTTCCGAGATAATCAAGGGTGGCTTCCGAATCCTGCACACTGGGTCCTTTTATTTTGCTAATATCTAAATCAATAAATGAGGCTTCTCTAACAGGGCCGGCTCTGGCTTTTTTGCCGCCCTAGGCAAAAAAGCCACCGGCCGCCCCCTCCCCCCCCCGCGGGGGGGGGGGGGGCGCCCCGGCGGCGGGGGGGGGGGGCCGCCGGCCCCGGGGGCCAGAGCGCCGGGGGCAGCGCCGCGAGCCCCGGCGGGGGCTCGGCTCTCCCCCCCCACCCGGCGGCCGGGGCGAGGGCGGGGGGGGGCGGCCAGAGCGCCGGGGGAGGGCGGCGAGCCCGGCTGTGGCCCCGCTCTCCCCGGAGGCCGGAGCGCCCCGCCGCCCCCCTCCAGGTGCCGCCCCAAGCACCAGCTTGGGTGCCTGGTGCCTGGAGCCGGCCCTGTTCTCTAAGGAGATGTTTTTGCTTTCCTTCAGAAGAGCCTCTGGTAATTGGTGGGGGAGGATCAGAATATGTGGTCTTCTCTCCAGAGGCTTTGCCAGGATATGGCAAAACAAAAGTGAGATTGGAAGTAAACAAGGGAGAAAAATAGGATGCTTCTAGAATATGCCAGCGTGTGAAATGCAATAATAGATATTATTTCCATGGAGGGAAAATGGTTTGTTTTTATTAAATTTGTTACCACTGTATTTTCATGACTATTTTTTTTTAAGTGGAGCCTCATTATAGTCTGTCATACATGAATATTTGCTTCATCCAATGGCTTTTGAAAAAAGACTTCAAAGAAGCTTTCATAATATAGGTTATGCATCCACTAATTAAATACCACCAATCCCTTATAATGAGCAACACTCTGCCCGCCCCAATCTAAATTTCTAAGGCAACTTGATTATGTCAGAGTTGAGGTAAGAGGTCACTTCTTGAGGATCCTCCATCACAGACATCAGAGAGCAGTAAAGTCATTGAAGGGCATCTAAAGCAGAAGCAATTTTCTCAGTCTTGACACTTTCTAGTAAATTAGTCACTTGTCGAGCAAAGTGACAGTTACACAGCAAAACAAAATCTTGTAGAGCTCTTCATTTATTCTTGGAAATGTTGTCTATGTCACTGTCAAGGAACAGTAAAGTCCCTAACCCGTTTCCTTCTGAAATGCCCTATCTCGGGGGGCTTCTTGCAAATCATTTCTTAATGAAGTTTAAATGACAAGTACATTTTTTTAGCTTTAGGTATAGCTAACTGTTTTTCCCTACCTCCCTGACATTTTCTATTGTAACTAAATCACTCTATAGAAGGCAATGTATGGGATATGAATAAAAGATTGGTTATTTAACAAAGCAATACCACATTATAGGTAGCTTAACCACACCTTATAAATTATCATTACTAAATAAACAATCATTAAAAGTGCAAATATATAGCATATAGAAGATTGCCAAATGTTTGGCTTTACTGTCAATTAATCAGAGCCAGATTCTAATGTTCTTACTCATGGTGAGTAGCATCTGACTCCAGAAGTGATTTCACTGAGACCGTTCATGTAGTAAGGTGCTATACAACATGTACATTGGCCAAACCGGCCAGTCTCTACGCAAAAGAATTAATGGACACAAATCTGACATCAGGAATCATAATACTCAAAAACCAGTAGGAGAACACTTTAACCTGTCTGGTCATTCAATGACAGACCTGCGGGTGGCAATTTTGCAACAGAAAAGCTTCAAAAACAGACTCCAATGAGAAACTGCTGAGCTGGAATTGATATGCAAACTAGATACAATCAACTTAGGCTTGAATAGGGACTGGGAATGGCTGAGCCATTACAAACATTGAATCTATCTCCCCTTGTAAGTATTCTCACACTTCTTATCAAACTGTCTGTACTGGGCTATTTTGATTATCACTTCAAAAGTTTTTTTCTCTTACTTAATTGGCCTCTCAGAGTTGGTAATACAACTCCCACCTTTTCATGCTCTCTGTATGTGTATATATATCTCCTCAATATATGTTCCATTCTATGCATCCGAAGAAGTGGGCTGTAGCCCACAAAAGCTTATGCTCAAATAAATTTGTTAGTCTCTAAGGTGCCACAAGTACTCCTGTTCTTTATACAACATATGTAAGAGTATCAGAATCTGGTCCATAGATGGGAATGGACGTTTGAGGGCTATAAAATACATATAAGGGGGCGGAGGGGAGGGGGAAGAGGAGTTAAATATAAACACATCTTTTAAAAATGATTTTTGCTTTTTTATTACACATAATTGGTATGCATTTATTGCTCCTGTAATTTGCCAGGTCTGACAGCCCCGAAGACTGAAATCCTCTTATCTAGGCAGCATATGGACAGCAGGACCTGGGCAGCAAATTGGAAAGTTTCTGCAAACTGATGCTCTAATATGTGTTGAGACCGCTTCTCTCAAATGGCAAAAGGATAATAATGGTTACTTAGACAGGGAAGAGAGATGAAAGAAATTCACATAAGCATTCTTTGGCGCATAAGTACATCTTGGATAAATATGCTGCAATGTCATGCAAACTGCTTCAACTTTAAAAATTTGGCCTCTCCTCTATAGCTGCTGTAAGGAAGCTAATCAGTGGAAAGTGTGGTGCTGCTATTTGGTATGTGGACTCATGCTTGGGGAATCTGAATGTAGCAGGTCAAGATATGTAGATCTGTTTTCTACAACCCCTTGATCATATGCCAGAGTTCAATATCCTCCATGAGACTCGTTTACTGAAGTGAGGCTGGGGTCAGATGTCTAAATACTTATGGACACTTGTTCAAGTTCAACTTCAGGAGCTCCAAAACGGGTGACTGCCTTGTTGCTGAGGGAAGATGTAAATGAGGGGACATCCCCTTTCCTCAGCAGCAAGGCAGCTGCAGCTGCCATCTGTACATGTCCCTGCAGCTGTGGAAGTGAACAGGTGGCAGCAGAGTAAGGCAGCAGGACAGCAGCAGCAGCTTTTTCTTAATGTTTCCCCACCAGAGAGAGACTGCCCACTGGGTTTCTCTTCTCTTTAAGCTCCCTAAGCTAAGCTACAGGAGCACTGACAAGCTGGTGCCTTCCCTCTTAGCAGCAGTGGGAGCAGAAACCAGGGGAGAGGCCTAGTGTGACAGACCACTGCACCCCAGGCCTGCAGGAAACATCCCAAGGTTCTCTTTACATTGGTCCCACCCCAAAATTCACTTTCCTGCAAACCTCACTCATTCCCAATGTCTCTGCCAACCAATAATGCATAATAGTTTGGCTCTAGCATATATCACAGGATTAAGAAGCTGTTATGAAAACTAGAGTTAAAAGAGCAAAGCTATGGAAAATTAGAGAAAATTAGATCTGACTGGATTCTGATATTTTATCAGCAACACTTTGCTTAACCCCACCATGTTATCAGGTTCCTTCCCTGGGTTTAGGATTTTATCTCCTGAGGTACAAAGCAAAAAGCCCTCTATTTTAAAGTGTGAGATCTTTTCCCGGAGCAAAAGCAAGTAGTGTACTTTTGTAATATGCTTTGAATTTTGGTAGTGAAGTTCATAGGAAGTTTGTGCACTATCAGAACAAAAAGATTATCTTCAGTTCACACAGAGAATGGGGAATAAATATGGGGATGACACTTCAATTTATTGAGCCCTCTTTGGAAACCTCCCATGGAAGGTCACATGGTCAAAACCTCTTAGTCAACTATATTTTCAGTTTTCAACACCAGTTTAAAAAACACAACCTTTTCTTCCATTTGCAGCCCACACACTAACAGGGCTTCACTTTCCTTTCCTTTGTTCCCAGATTATGCAACAAATATAGTTTATCTTAAAAAAAAAAAAGAATTCTAATCCTATAAAGGAGTAAATTGTTATGTCACGTTCCTTGTAGCTTAAGATACCCAAAGAATAAGGTTTTCCCAATAAAAATAATATTTAGTTAAAATTTTTATTGATTTCTCAGCTGACTGAGAACAGTCAAATCTCTTAGCCACTATGCAGGAATCATTCCAGATTTTTGCACTCACGCTCTCAATGTAATTGGATCTTTATACTGTCCAAGTGCTTAACCATCAACGGTCAGAGTCTGACTCTCTTTCCCACATTGACCAGTACTTTACATCTCAAATAGTCCCATTGAAAATCCAGCCCCACGTAAATTATTGATAATCAAAATAAGGTAAATGGATAAAAAGATGAAATTTTTATCAATACATGTCAGTAGAAGTTGATTTCACCATTCACTCACAACTGACAAAAAAAATTCCTTCAATAATAATCCAAATTTACAGATAGGCAACCTAAGAAAAATGCTTCTAGAGAACGTAGAGTTTTGTGTAAGGATATTTACTTTGTACATTTTGACATGAGATGTTGACAATGTGTTTTAACAGTTAAAGCTTTATAACTTTTTGAATCTCAGCATGTACTGTCATTAACTAATTACTGTCCTGTAATTTCCTGCAGCTATGAAAATTAAGTAGATGCATTTTAAAATGCTTACAACCCATAATTTTGCACAACTGTAAAAACTGTAAGATAAAACTACAAATGTTTAAAAATAAACCTTGATATTTTCCATCAGAAATTATAAAAAAATTAAAATTGATGGAAAATATCAGATGTTTTCTTCCAAGCCTAGATATAAGAAAGCATTTCCCCTTCTGGCTTTTCTCACCTCCAGAAGACTGCTGTGAGGTGTGCCTCTTTCCACAGCACATCCACTTTACTTTTAACTGGCAAAAGAAGGTTACCTTAAATTAAAGATTTCATTACCACCACCTCTGAATCTTGAGCATACTGCCCTTCTTGCACCCCAGACTCAGTAGGCCCCTCCTTCAAGCATTTTATTTTAAAACCTAGTAGCGCCAACCACTTTGTTTCCAAATTGGCATGTGTAAAAGAGTACAGATTCTACCAAGTTCTACTCTCCACTGCACACATTTGGTCAAATTAGTAATACCAACCATTTCTAGATTCAGCACAATACAAAACACCCAGCAAATTCTGTTTATTTCTGCCCTACACCACAAAGGTTAAACATATTATTTTATCATGGAACGCCTCACATGTAGCAAATTGCAACACATGCCCAAGTGTTGAACTAGGAAGCAGAGAGGACATGGAGGGAGTTCCTACAGCTTCCTATGTACTATGAAGTCCAGATCCATACCTGCTTTGAAACGAATGTGCCAGGGTGAGGAAGAAAGAGTGCTGAAGATGAAGCAAATTGCACCACTGACCCAAAACAATATACAGAGAAGGAACAATGGGCTGAAACTTCAACTCCCCTTTGGACCATGTAGTACTGGCTGTTAAACAGCTCCTTGGGCATATACCCCAGGTAGGCTCAGAGGATTCCATTCGTCTGCCCCAAGCCTTCTGAGCACAGAGCAAAGCTTTTGCATGTGGACATTTTTCTTGCCCAGGATTTCACTGTATGGTATTTTAAACACATCATCCCCATAGTGTTAAATCAGTATTCTATGTACAGCCTGTTTCTGCAAAGGCTCCCAAGCCTGGGAAATGCTTTCTTGAAAAGCTGTAGTTAATTTAATGCATGCATATATTTTCTGAATGGTGTTATACCTATTTCCTTTGTTGAATCCAGAGACCTGTACTGTTTCAAAATTTGTCTCTGTGTTATGTGGCCAAGGGAAGTTACTATTGTATCAGTTCACAATCTCCTTCAGAATCTTTAAGCAAAACATGGGGATTTGACAGCTGGCAATTTACACTGTCTGCTCATCAACATCAGTTAAGCTAAAGATTCTCTTTGAAAATAATGTGAATTTTCTGTATTAAAATACACTTTTCAAACTATGGAAAGCACATAAAATAGACTATAGTATATCAATAAGAGAGAATTAATGAAAATCTTAGATTAAACTTTCTGGGGGCGGGGGGGGGGGGGGGGGGGAGGCTTACCTCTCGACTGCAAACCACGGCCACATGCTTCATTGATTCCCAATATGCCCTGTCTCACAGAATCTGGCACCAGTATACAGTGACTCCATTTATGGGTCTTCCATCTATGATAATAAACAAAGAGTTAAGGGGTTTGTGCTATTATGGTTGCTTAGAAGTGAAGACAGCATTGAAGTAATTTAGGGGTAAAAAAACAAACAAACTACAAGAATGTTGTAATTTTCCCTCAAACAAGCTTTACAAACTTAAGCTCAGATTTAAGATTAAACTCATACGAAATCTACATGAGCCTCCAATCTTCCTCCTTTGTTCTTTTTTTATTTAAGTCTTAGTGCCTTTTTCAAAGTCTACTGAAATCAATGGGAATCTTATCATTGACTTTAGTAACTTCTTGATCAGAGTCCTTTCCTGCAAACCCTTATTCACGAAGTTAATATTTTGCAGAATCTGCCTTCTAGGTTACGATGTGTGATATATAAGAATGCAGGTGAGCATCTGCCCATATATTTTTACAGCTGCTTAGAAACATGTATGCATAATGTCTACTGTAATGTGCAGCTTTGTCGCTACATGCATTTTTACTCTTTTCAATTACATGTTTTAATGTCGTGATCTGGGACTCAGAAGTTTGCACACAAAGATATAATGGATCTCTATTTACTAATACTTGTATAACACATGGTGTGACATTGCACTCCATAATGCTTTATAGAAATATGCTTATGAGTGTAAATATGACATAACTGGAATATTCTTTTATGCTAGATATAACATATCATGTAACATATCTTTGCAAAGGTTATGTTCTACTGAATGTATTCATCCTATTCGTATGCATGTATCATTTTTATATCGGAAGCTATGAGTGTTGGCTCTATGCTTGTATTTAAAGTGTTTGCTGTAGGAAGCACATAAGGCAGATTTGGTCAACATAGTGTGAAGGGGTTATGCGAGTAATTGGGAGTACTTAGCTAACAATGGACCTTGGGAGACGCCAATCCACATCTAAGCTTTCCTGGTAATGTTCAAACTAACACGTAAACAATGGTGTCGGCCTGCAAAAAGCTGAATCATTCATAGACATGTGACTTGCCCAGGTGACTGCAAAACTCCATCTTGTGGAAGGGATTTTACACAGGAGAAGAGAGGGGTTTCCACCCACAAGAGAAAGACTATATAAGCCCCTGGAAACCCCTCCATTTTGTATTCAGCTGGCTCAAGAGATAGCCTCTCCACCCCAAAGAGATGCCTGAAAGAAACTGGAGCAAAGGACAGTAACTACGGGGGTGTGAGTGATTGCTGGACCCAGTCTAGGAAGGATTCTAGTCTGTCAAAGAAGCTTATTGGAACATCTCTGAGGGTGAGATTTACCTGCATTTAGTTTCCTACTGTATTAGGCTTAGACTTGCGTGTTTTTGTTTCATTTTGCTTGGTAATTTACTTTGTTCTGTCTGTTATTACTTGGAACCACTTAAATCCTACTTTTTATATTTAATAAAATCACTTTTTACTTATTAATTAACCCAGAACACGTATTAATACCTAGGGGAGCAAACAGCTGTGCATCTCTCTCTATCAGTGTTATAGAGGGTGAACAGTTTATGAGTTTATCCTGTATAAGCTTTATACAGAGTAAAATGGATTTATTTGGGGTTTGGATCCCATTGGGAACTGGGTATCTGGGTGTTGGAGACAGGAGCACTTCTTAAGCTGTTTTCAGTTAAGCCTGCAGCTTTTGGGGGACGTGGTTCAGACCTGGGTTAGCAGGCTAGCATGTCTGGCACAACCAGGCAGGGTACTGAAGTCCCAAGCTGCCGGGGAAAACAGGCTTAGAGGTAGTCTCAGCATATCAGGTGGCAGTCCCAAGGGGGTTTCTGTGACCCAACCCATCACACGTGGCCACAGAATTTTACTGAAGAGTGGTAAATAGTTTCCTTCATTGTGCTATTTGTCTACTCAGAAACTAAAAAATACATATTAATCAGTGAGCTGCAGAGAAGAAGGTGGAGTATCTGCAATAACCATACAATTATCATTAAAGTAGTTTAGTGATTGTAATCCCACATTAGATTAAACTGATATTTAAAATACTTCAGGGTTGGTTTGTTTTCTCATGCATCTTCACACATTTTTAAAACTGAAGGTTGCTTTTTTAGGATGGTGTTTACACTGAGGCTCATTTTGGTGAAATCACACGTTAGTTCTACTAAAATGCATTTTTTGTTGATACGGAGCTAATATTTATTTGTTATTTTTTGCGATGAAAAATTATTAAATAAATTGCACATGATTAAAATATAAAATGCATTTCTGGAGAACTAGAAACCCAATGTCAGAGATTCTTAGCTGCTTATTTACAGAACCTGTAAACTGGACAGACAGGAATATCTTCACATTCTCTTTCTTCATACAAGGTGTCTGGGCAGTCCTGTCCCCCATTGGCAGCGTTCTGAATGATAATCCTATATCGGAACTGTTTAATTGCTGTAGCATTGTCTGTAAGAAAAAAATGCAGCAAACATTTGTTTACCAGGCATAGTTGGCATCATTAGCTATCTGGGTTAAAATCCCGCCTGAGGTTACAACTAGTAAAACACTGAAAGCTTGATCCTGCAAAGCAGGGAGGGGTGCTGCTCTATATCAAAGATACCTTTATCTGCTTTAGAATATCAACACATCAGAAGAACAGAACCCGGAATGCTTATGGATCAATTTTCTAAGTGATAAATCACAAGCTAGGACACTGGGGGTGAGTCTGTTACAGATCATCAAATCAAACAAGAGAATGGGATGAGTAGCTCCTTAAACATCTATCTATAATGTGGAAAAACAAAACTTGTTATCATCATGGGGGGGGGGGGGTTTCAGGATATATACCAGAGGTCTCAAGCTGCCACTAGTAAAACATATTCAGAGTTTTAAAAAATTATAGACAATAACTTTCTAACATAAATTATTGCAACCAACTTGTGGTGATTCTACATCGACCCTCATTCTAACACAAGGTCATACCATCTAGGAATAAAGAACGTATGTTAGATTTACAAAATTGGAGGCAGCATCCTGAAATGCAGTGACACTGAAAAGGACTTAAGAAAATGGTAGTTTCTTCTGAAACAAGAGATCCAGTTCAGTGCTGTAGCTAAGAAGACAAATGGGATCCTTAGATTTGAAGTAGGAGTAGGGTGTTGAAATGCTTTCTGGAAAACCAAGTCCCATTCTAGAGTCCACACTCAAAAAGGATGTTGAAAAACTAGAAAGGGGTCAGAAAAGAGCTACAAAAATGATTCAAGATCTGGAAAACATGCCTTATAATGAGAGAATGTAGGAAGCTCTACGTTGTTAGTTCATACAAGGAAAGGTTAACAGGTAACTTGATTATGGTCTACAAGTCACTATAGGTGAACGAGATTTCTGATAGTAGAGGCAGCAGAAAAAGGCACAACAAGTCCAATGGTTGGATGCTGAGTAGAAACAAGGCACAACTTTTTTTTTTTTTTTTTTAACAACAAGGTAATTAACCACTGGAACAACTTGCTTGGGATGTGGTGGATTTTTCATCACATGAAGTCTTTAGATCAAGAGCCTGGAAGTCTTTCAAAAAGATATACTATAGCTTAAACAAAAGGTAGGCACCTGATGAACAAATTTATGGATGCAGTTTATGGCCTGTGTTAAGCAGAAGATCGGACTATTTGATCACAATGGACCCTTCTGGCCTTATAATCATTGAGTCTATGAATAAGCACTTAAATATGTACTTAAGTTAAAGATCACAAGTAGTCCACATTGAAGTCAAAGGGATTACTCACACACTTAAAGAAGTGCTTCGCTGGATCAGGGCAAGAGTGATCAGCATCCTGTAAGCTCAAATCCTTGCTGATTTGTACACTTCAGAAAAAAATCACCATGCAGATTAGCCCAATTACAAAAGGAGCGTCTTTTTCTGTGAAACACAGCCAAAACTGAAACTCAGTAGTTTTCCAGGTGAGGACTGAGATACATTACATTGGGAGGAAAGTTCATATAGAAACTGGCTCTTAGCAGGCATGTATACACTCCACTCCTATTAAAGATCCCTCTGATCCTTACTGGATCAGAGCCATAAGACTTGGTCCAAGTCAGTGCTACTGAACCATCACCTCCAAGAACACAACATTCGTTCAACTTTATATAGGTGTATTTTAGATTTTTAAAACTCTATATAAATGTGTCTGCTTCATTAAAGATAATGACATACTTAATGCTCTGATAATAAATATCATGTTTGACTACAGAAGCCTATTTGCTTTAATGAGTTACACACTATTTAAACAAAGATTTTTGCAACTTGGAAAACCTATAGTACAATGTTTTGTGGAAAAGCATAAAATGTATCATATCAGTGAACACTTCCCCCAGTATAATGAATGCTGCCCACAATGGAGCACACAGTCAGTTGAAGGGTATTATGCAGGCGTCAAGCCTGAAGTCTTTACTCAAAATCCCATTGAAGCAGATAAGAGATTTTTTTCCTGAAACGACTGAAGAAGGATATGGGCCTGCTATCACTAAAATTAAAAACTAGGAAAAAAAGGAAGAATGCATAAAATCAAATTGGTTTTAACTTCAGAAATTACTTCATAATCAAAACTGCGTATCATCATACAGCAGCATCTCTACTATCACAGTGTATATTGCTTACGCACAAAAATCTACAGTAAAAGAACACTATTATGGTTGCAAGATGTTAGGAAATGCCACAGTTAAGGTTACCTGTAAAACCTTAATTCAACCCTCCTGATAGAAGTAGTAGGTTGTCATCCTCTAAGTGGACCAGTAGTAGAAGGGGATGAGGCATACACTTTACCACTGGGTTTTAAAGATATTTGCTGACAAAAAAGAATGGTGAAACTCAGGAATCTTGGGTTCTGTTCCATCTCTGGACAGGCGTGTTCTCTAGTGGGCACAGACTCTTTTGCCCATTCCCCCTAAACTGTCCATATCTCTTCCAACCTATCCCAGTCCTGTATCTTCCCCACCCCTGGCTCCTTGTCCCAGTCCTATTCTCCTTGCTTACCTAGTCCTAGTCTTCTCCTCTGGGCTTGGTGTCCAAGTCCAAATCTCCCCCTCCGCTCCCAACCTCTCCCCTTCCCCACATGCAATCCGTCTGCTTGCCCAGCCAGTCCCAGTTCCCGTCTCCTGCCTCTCCCTCTCCCCCACTGATTCCCAGTCTTAATCTCTCTTTCCGAGACCCTCATCCAATCTCAGTATACTCCTCCCCCCCCAACTCCTTGCCCCCCATCTCCCCCTTCCATGGCTCCTTGCCCAGTTTCTTTGCCTAGCCAGTTCCAGTTCTTCCCTCATACCCTGCTTATAGAAGGATGTCTCTACCCCCGCTTCCCCACACTCTTTTCTAGTCCCAGTCTCCCCACACAGCTCCTCATCTAATTGCATTGATCCCTTCCCAAGCCAAATAGTTACCTGTTCTGTTCTCCACCCCCATTTCCCTCACCAGCTCCCAGTCCCAGTCTCCTTGCCCAACTACTTCCAGCCTCCTGTCCCTCTACCAGCCCCACCTCTGACAGTATAATGGCAGAACAAAAAAATAGGCATAGCATCCAAGAAAATTTTTTTTTTGCCAAGGTCCTGGCTTTGTTCCATTTGGTTTTAAATCTGATGTAAATCACTGTTAAAATAAATGCGATAAGCTATTACCTAATGTTTTATGAACACTTGTCTAGGTGATCAAACTACAGTGAAATTGCTAGTCTTTACTCTAGACAGCCACAGACTGGAACAGCAGGGGCACTGCAGACTTAAATACATCGACACAGCTATAAAGTGGAGTTTGTGTATGCCCTGCACATACAATGGCAGGCTCTAGTGTGTGATATCAGTCTTTTAACTGTCCCCAGCAATACAATTCACCAAATCAAAAGCTCATGAAATAATCTTGCCATGTTTTCTTATTAACATTACTATTACAGCAGTGAAAAACATCTTCCATACACTAGCCGTCTGTAATATAATTTAGGACGTGTCTCATCATCTTTCATTATTAAAAATCAACGGATAAATACCACTACTCATTCCTAGCTTTACATCATATCAATTCACACAGATATTGTCAGCGTATCCAACACACTCAGGAATGATCTCTTCTCAAGAGGAAGACAAAAAATGTAAGGGCACTACAAGGTTCAAGAAACAGTAGATAGATCCTCCACTCCCCGCTGCAATATTTTTATCAGGGATGTGACCTTCCCATTCTAACACTCTCCCCTCCCCCCTTTTAGACCTCTATTGACAAATCATTGAAGCACATCATCTGTGATAAAAGTAGCCATCTCCCATGTGCAAAGACCATCCATTTTGTAGGTTATTGAGTAACTCTAAAGGTGAACATTCTGCAATCTTCATTTTATTCCATTTTGGTTATAATTTTCACTTTCATCCTCAGAGACCAATTACACCAATTATAGGAGACAAGGGTGAAAAGAAGTCACCCAGGAGTATTTGAAATGGCAGAGAATCAATAAATTTACTTGTAACAAACTTTGTATTCTTGACCCATCACAGGTATGTGATTCAATTGCATTTCGTTTTTGAATTATGTATTCCATGCGTCTGTGGTTGCCCTAAATGCTGCCTGCATTTCTGAGTTGTGTGATAATCTTTTGCCAAGAGGCTACCTGATTAGTGATAACATTAAATGGAGGGAAAATACCAGTTTTTAATGTTAGAAAAGTTGGATGCAGTTTTACAAGATAAACCACAAACATCTTAATTGGTAAAACTGCATGTTGCAAGTACAGTTTCATCTAACCACTGATGTTATGCTGGTACACATTTCATTTTAAATCTGTAATCCAATACCTTCTCTTGCTTGAGCTGTAGCTTAGTTCTTTGCGATCTGCATATTGTTTTCATTAAATAAAACTCTTCTACAAAAAACAAAAGCAGAAAAAACAAAAACAAAAAACCTAACAACCCATGTACATATAATGGCTTGTAAACTTCAGATCATGTTTGTTTTAACTGCGCACTGCAAATGAAAAAAAAATTTACAATGCAGCCATATCAATAACAAATCTGCAAGCAACAAACTCCCACAACTGAGAAGTTTTAATTTAGAATTATATTAAAATGATAACACCGCCAAGTAAATTAAATAATTAATTTATTCTCATTTTAATTGTAGAGGATTATTTAATAAACAAAGTAATTTATGAGGTAATTTATTCTACTTCATTATATATAGTTAATTTAAAATCTAAAAATAAACTGTTAATTAAAACAGGATTCACTTTTTAAAAAGCAACTCATTTACCTATAAAATATAACCGGGACTGGGCTGTGTAGTCCACTGACAATCTGCAAAGGGCAAGGAGGCTGGCAGCAAAAATGAAAGTATTTTGATAACAACAAGCACTTTCATCCAAACAATTACTAAAATACGGCATTGGTCATAAAAACTGACAACAGATCCCTGAAAACACAGGAGACTAAAGACCCTCCGTATCAAAGTTCATCTGCTAAATGAAAGTGATAAATGGTGCTTTAAAATCAGCAAATCTGGGAAGCTATTTATGCAAGCCTGGTGTGCCTCTAAAAGTTTGGGCTGGAGTCAAATAAATGTTGGCTAACTTACTGATTTCATAGATGTCCTTATTGCTATTGTCCTGATTTTTGAAATTATAAGCATAAGAATGTTACCGGTTTCAAATAAAGGCCACTTACATTTCAAATTTCTTTACTAGGGGGCCACCAATACTCTACAGGTCTCCTTTAACCACCACTCCCCCCTCCTTCTTGTTCAAGCCCCCCCCTTAACCACACTGCCCCCTCCCCATCCTCTCTTAACCACACTGCTGTCCCCATC
>NW_020664413.1:17717964-17740949 GCF_002925995.2 Terrapene triunguis | reverse complement strand
ACACTGCCCCCTCCCCATCCTCTCTTAACCACACTGCTGTCCCCATCCGCCTTCTGCAAGCCTCCCTTTACCATTGCTGCCCCCCTCCTACTCCACATGACTCCCTTAACCGCACTTCCACCTCCCCCCTCTACAAGCCTCCCTTAACCCCCACTGCCCCTCCCCCTTCTACAAGCCTCCCTTAACCCCACTGTCCCCTTCCAGCCAACAAGCCCCGTAGTGGCCACTGCTGGTGGCAGCCAGAACTGCAGTCCAACGCCAGCAGCTCAGGTTGCCAACAGCAGCAGTTACTGGCTGAGGCCAGAACTGCAGGATCAGTTCTAGCTCAGCCAGAAACCGTGAGCAACCAGGATCTCCGAGTGAGATCACAAGCATCCCTGCTTCACCTGTCACCCTGACTTCCTCTCACCAATTTGCCACAGCCAGACCCTTGTGGGAGCAAGGATTCCTGAGTTGAATTCCTAGGTGTGATAGAGTCTCTGGGGTTTAATCCTGCAGTTTTCAGTGAGGCCATTCTGTCCCCACACATTCCATTTAGGACTGTTACCTGACCAAACACAGTAGTTATATGCCAGATCCAAAAGCACACTCTAATCAGGAGTTGTGGCCTTGTACAGCACAGCTTCATGTACCCAAATCAGCCAGTGGAGTCCACTACATATCCCAGAGCCCAATGGGTAGAATCAGTGAGAGTTTTACTTGGGCAATGAATGTGGGATTGGACTCATAACAGATAGACATGGAAGTAATGATTTGAAAATCAATATAGGGGTAGATTTTCTGATGCACCTTCACTTGGACTTGAACTCCTAAACCCTTTAGGCACTGTTGAAAATCTCCCTCTTAAATAGACATAAGGCTATTTAGTGGAAGATTTGAGGGATGATTTGAAACTTTCTGGTAAGCCTGGTGGCAGGTGAAGAGGGGGAGCCTAACAACAAGTCTGAAAGTCTACACTTCAGATCTCACTTCTAATGCTGTGAGGCGATGCTGGCCAGCCAGTTTTGAAAACCTGGGGAATGTAACACAGCTTTGTTTTAACTAGGGCTTTGATTAAATAGGGCTAACCTGAAGTTAGAATAAAATATAAACTCCATTAAATTATTTTGTAATAATGAAGTAATTTAAAAACATTAACAAGTTGCTTAAACAACAAATGTATTAGTATAGAAAGGCCTCTGATGGCCTGGCCATTCTGTAGTTTAATAATCATTAGGGATTAAGGGTACAATTATTTATCTGACCATAAAAGTTGGAGACAAAACTTACCCATTTGCTTTCTCATGGACTCATCTATTCAAGGTAACACATACTGTAAACATTAAGATCTGTGAAACTTTATTTGTCTTGAAAACCATTGCCTGGGTGGGTTGAGGTGAACAGGTTTGCTTAAAATCTTATTTATTCTCATTTTCAGAATCTTACCATGTTGGCATGTTGTAGGGCAGTGTGTCCACTCACTGAAAGGGGTAACAACACAATCTTTTTTACACGGGAGCAGACATGGACGCACTGTTTCAGGTCGGAGGGAATCTGGACACCTATCAATACAATTATAAATACAACATATGAGAGTCCCTAAAATAATATGGGACACACACACACACACACTCAGGAATATGATCAGCTAAGCAATAAAAAAAGGATGCACATGGTTGTGGTTGAACTCCATAATGCATAGCCAACAAGTACAACAATTCAGTTCTTTACATCTTGAAAACCTTCCAGGTTTACCATCTAGCTTGTTTCTAAGCTCATTTCTGTTTGCATTAGGCCTAATATTACACCCCAGCTACCGCTGGCTCCAAGAACAACCCTTGAGATCTGTGTGCAGCTAGCACAACTTACAACTGGCCTTCAAGCTACTCTAAATTGTACGTAGCATTTGGCCCAGCGTTCACCAACCTTTGCTTTGGGAAAGTTCAAAGGTGGCTTAAAGCTTCATTTGCAATCCCGCTCCTGACCTGCACTGAGCACTCTTCAGGCACAACCCAAGATCTAGGCCTATATCTTTATGGGAATTTGTGTCTATAATTTTCTCAGTACACTACAGTAAATAGATCTTTGTGATTTTGCAGTCAATTTCAGACTCCTAATTTAAAAATGAAATACATATTCTAATGAAAAAAATCAGATGCAAGAAGCTCCATGTTTGAGTCATGGGCGGAAGAGGAAAGGGGCAGTTCTCTGTGATCAGGAACATCAGCTGTTCTAAGTGGGAGAATAAAAACAGAATTAGCCTTTCACGATCTTTATTAATTTCCATGTAGGAAGATTGCTTGAGAAATACCCATCACCTACCTGAACACATCCAACCAATAACTAAATATCTATCTATATGTATATTGCTGTACCACTAAAGGATATTAGAAACAAAAATAAATCTGAAAATCATAATTCAGCTAACTGAACTATTAATACATTTTTGTAATGCTTAAAAGTATCAAACAAGGGTTTTAAAAAAGAGATACAATGAAATGCATTGATTCAATGACCATGAATATTCAAGAGGGAAGAAAGAATTCTCAGTGTGCAATGATTTTTTTTTCTTTCATTACATCTAGATACAGTATATAAAGCCACTGCAATCTATTTTTATTCGGTGTTCTTTTTTATACCCCATTTTCAGTGGCTTTCAGTTTCATAAGGTAGTGTGTTATGTTTCAGCTTCCATTTCTTCAAATAATGGGAGGGTGGGGGGAGAAGCATGAAGTAAAAAATTCCGTGTGGTAACACAAAGATTATTTATTTGGATAAATTAATCCTGTTCCTGAAGCCACATGGCTAGTTTACTACTGCTTCAGCAGTTTTATGTTAAAACCTAACTTGTTAGTCAATTTTAATAAACAATTATATACTGTAAAATACATTAAAAACTAACAATTATTCTGTTATATTGCTATCATTATGGTCTCAAAATTCACCATTTTATTGCCAGGAGCGCCAAGCCTGTAAAGAGCTTCCACATAGGTGAAGAGATCCAAACATGTGACGTTCATTGCAGGATCAGGGCTCAAAGTCAATAAGTTTAATAGAGTACTACTCCTTTCCTCTCTGGAAACGCCAGGTTATTCTAATCTCTTATCACCTCTTTTACACTTTTCTATCATTTTTGGAGTTCCACTGGTTACTTCTTTCCTTTTGAAATACTGGAATTCCTTTCTTTAATTAAGAAACCGCTTTTGAGAAACTTCAGAGAGGTTTGGTTTTGCTTCTTTAATTTACTTATGGGGGGGAGGGGAGTTCCCATTGTAAAACACATTGAAGCGCAGAATAAAGAGGAACAAAATCATCCCAATGGGATCCTCCTTAATGGCTCAATGACCTCCACATTTTCTGACACAATCCATTCCATTACACTTCACAATTAGAATGTTATTGTAACTATACAATTACATTTGAACAAAACATTTCCACTGAAACCTTAAAATGCAGGAGTGCTGAATTCTGAAGATCCCAGTGCATGCTATAATTTTCCATTTCTCTCATACTACAACCCACGTCATTTCTCTATAAAAACTCCCTCTTTCCTCCTCTGCTAGTCCTAGATCCATCCTCCCCTTCTACACAAGTGTTTACTTTCTCATTTCAGCTCTGTTTCCACTTAGCTAGTAAGCAGAGGATGGGGACAAATAACTATTTTACACATTATATGGCACTACAAATGGTATAACTTAATGGTGATAAATTTACAGTATATTAGTGGGTCCCAGACATTCTCTTCTTTGCTCAATTAATTTCATTAACCTCAAGAATTTTAATTAACTTTATTGAAGTGACCACAGTCTGCCCATATTTAGCAGGATTGTTTTGAGACATGCAATAAGATTTAAAACAAGGCTGCAAGGAATAAGCGAGGGCTTGATTTTTTTTATATTGGGGAAATTATCTGTGCATCTCATTTCCTGGGTTAGTAAAACAAAGTAGAAGCTCAGCATATACACAGTGCTAAATAAATGGTTTTAGTGTACTTATTGAAATAGCAATACAAATCAACTCTTCCAAGTGAACGGTTTCCTCTTTTAACAGAGCTTTGTAAAAAATAGGTTGGTTATGTTCAGTTCCAGTTATATTTTCATCACAACTTCCTAGCAGCAAAAACATTTGCAAAAAGTCAGAACAAGAATCATAAATTAGCCATTGTAAAATTTTTCAGCCACTGAAAAAAAACTGTATTATGACCAACCCACTGCTACATTTACAAATACAACTGGTTTATCCATTCATTTTTTGTTATATAAAAGGATCCTTTCTCAGAAGCTGGAAAATTAAGCTAGCAATAAAAATACTTTCATAGCTTCAGTTTTCCCAAAACACACTTGAATATTTGCATTTTTAATGTACTGTAAATACAAATAATGACTTCAGCAATGCAGTCAAAGCTGCATCTGCAAGAACCTCTTTCTCCCAATACCTTTTATTTGTAACCTGGCCAAAATTATTCTTCACACAAAAGACCTTCCTTGTTTGCATGCCCACTCCACAAGTAGCTTCTCCATTCCAGCTAATGGTAGCATTGAGGGCAGTTACCAAAGTGTCTTCAGAACAAGGACCCCATGGAGATGTTTCCCAGTAGAGCTGTGTGCAAATGTGATCATTACATAAGCGATACTCCTGTAGGGCCCGGTGAGGAGGACAGGGTTTCCCACCTGAAAGTAGAGAAAAGAATAATATATTTATTATTATAATCAAGAGAACATTGTGGATGGATACCACATGTGGAAATATAAAGTTTGTTTTATGAGAAAGAAAGAAAGAAAGAATGAAAGAAAGAAAGAAAGAAAGAAAATAGGTTGGTTGTTTTTTGACATTTATGGCTATAGTAACAGCCTTCCAAAATACTGCTTCCCCATCAAATGAGCCTTGCACAAAATTGAATTTTGAGGAACAAACAATGGAAACTGAAATGTGTGAAGTAGATTTCCAATTTTCCATGCTGCTACTACTATTCATAGGCTAATTGATTCCATTTAAATGCCAGCATCACCCTGGCTTTCAAACAACTATATTTAAATATTACCTTTATAATATGTTCACTCTGACAGATACAGCAATTTCCTGCCATATCCTTGGGGGACTGTGACAGAATACACCCGTGTTCACACCACCACACTATTATAAGAACATTTCTACAAAGGTATGCCTGGCAAGGTATAATTTAAAAAATACTCATAACTTTCTGATCAATAATATCATGAAAAAATGCACATAGCAACATTATATGTAAAGTTATGAACATAAACTGAAATCATGACTGAAGTATGTTTCCCAGATAAGTCTGGGGAGTGGCTAAACCAATTCCTCAGAGACAAAGGGCAAGCTTATGCCTCAGCCAGGTGTCAACAAGACTGATGGACAATTACCTGCCAAGTGGCCATTCTTTGAAAAGAAAGGGGGCAGGGACAAAAATCTACATTTTAGCAAAGAAACAGCATGGAGTTTTCTTTCTTCATTAAAGTGTCTCTCATCTTCTCCCACTGGAAATGCTTCTCAAAGGGAGGGAGGCAGGACTATAAAATGAAGGGGTAAACCCCCCAAGACACCCCTCTCCCTACCCACCTCACTCTGCACCTGAGAAGACAAAAGAAAACAGCCACTGGACTCTAGGGTATGGGTCCTGTCCTGAGAGTTTGGTCAGCAATCTGCTGGAGCATGTGGTGAGAAAGTTTGCTTTGCAACTAAGATAGTTTGTAAGTAGATACTACTAAATATTTTATCTTTATTTTTCTTGTAACCATTTTTTACTTTATGCCTTATTACTTATACTCACTTAAAATCTCTCTTTGTAGTTAATAAACTTGTTGTACTGTTTTAGCTAATCCAGTGTATTTAAATTGGAGTGTCAGGGTTCTCTATTTAAAATAATAAGATGGCATATTATTCCCTTAAAGGAATAACAGACTTAATATATTTGTACAGCCCAAAAGAGAGCTGCGCAGTACAGGATATACATTTCTGGGGGAAGATCCAGGACTGGGATTGTGTTGCGGTACAACTAAGCCTAGAGAGAGCCAGGGTATAGCTGGCAGGCTGCATTTACACAGAGACACTGAGGGCATGGCTTGAATGCTGGAAGACTGTTTGTGAGCGGCCCAGGTGGGAGCTTCCACAGCAAGGCATTGCAAGGCACCCAAGGTTGCAGAGCAGGTGTGACATAGCCCCCCATTAGTGGGGACTGTGCCCTGGTATGTCAGAGACCTTTTTGAATTATGATTAAATATCTTTGATATCTATTGTATTAAATGAATGGTTTGTGTATTATTATGGACCAGGATTGTATGTACCTTCTCAAGGTGAGAGATGGGACAGATGTGAGATCGGGGTTTGGGAAGGGGGGTTTCAAAGCACTATATTGAACAATGTGCTAGACAAGAATGGACTTTCAGAACAAATGTCAACTGGTTTTCCTGGGGAATATCTAGGGGGAGATGAACACAAATTTCCTACTCCCAGTTATGCAAAATCCCAGCCTTTTGACGTTCCATCCATAGGAGTAGGCCATTGTCTGCTGATCACCTGTTACATGAGGCCAAGATCAGAGGTCCAAAATGTACAAAGGAAACACTGAAATATTCCTGATTGTTCCTGATTGTGGAGCACCGGATCTTGTCCAAGATGTGAATATAGCTGAATCGTTTAGTAATAGAGACCATAATGTAATTAAATTTAACATCTTGGAAGGTGGGGGGCAGAAATACCAAATACCAAAGAAACCTACTACAGTAGCATTTAACTTCAAAAAGGGGAATGACACATGAATGAAAATTAAAATGAAATTAAAAGGAACAGTCACAAGAGTGAAATGCCTGCAAGATGCATGGAAACTTAAAAAAAAAACATACTAGAGGCTCAAATTAAATATATACCACAAATTAAAAAAAATTGTAAGAGGACCAAAAAATGTCACCATGCCTAACTGACATAGTAAAAGTGGCATTTAGAGGCAAAAAGGCATCCTTTAAAAATTAGAAGTCAAATCCTACTGAGGAACATAAACTCTGGCAAGTCAAGTGTAAAAGTATAATTAAGCAGGCCAAAAAAGAATTTGAAGAACTAGTAAAAGACACAAAAACTAAAAGTAATTTTTTTTTAAGTAGCCTGCCAAACAATCAGTAGGGCCACTGGACTATCAAGGTGCTAAAGGAGCATTCAAGGAAGACACCACCATTGCCGAGAAGCCAAATTAATTATTTGCATCAGTCTTCACCTTAGAAGATGTGAGGGAGATTCCCACACCTGAACCATTCTTTTTAGGTGACAAATCTGAGGAACTGTCCTGGATTGAAGTGTCAGTAGAGGTGGTTTTGGAACAAATTGATAAATTAAAACAACAATAAGTCACCAGGACCAGATGGTATTCACCCAAGAGTTCTTGAAGGAACTCAAATATGAAATTACAGAACTTCTAACCATGGTATGTAACCTATTGCTTATATCAGCTTCTTTACCAGATGACTGGAGGATAGCTACGTGACACCAATTTTTTAAAAAGGCTCCAGAGGCAATCCTGGCAATTACAGGCAAGTAAGCATAACTTCAATACCAGGCAAATTGGTTGAAACTATAGTGACAAACTATGTATCTGATAATCTTGATTAACATGATTTGTTGGAGAAGAGTCAACACAGTTTTTGTAAAGGGAAATCATGCCTCAGCAATCTACTAATTCTTTGTGGGGATCAACAAGCATGTGGATGAGGGTGATCCAGTGGATATAATGTACTTGGACTTTCAGAAAGCTTTTGACAAGATCCTTCACCAAAGGCTCTTAAGCAAAGTAAGCTGTCATTGGGATAAGAGGGAAGGTGCTCTCCTGGATCAGTAACTGGTTAAAAGATAGGAAACAAAGGGTAGGAATAAATGGAGAGAGTTAAATAGAGGGATTCCCCAAGGGTCTGTACTGGGACCAGGGCTGTTCAACATATTCATAAATTATCTAGAAAAAGGGGTAAACAGTGAGGTGGCAAAGTTTGCAGACAATACAAAATTTCTCAGGATAGTTAAGTCCAAAGCAGATTGCAAAGAGTTACAAAGGGATCTCATAAACCCAGGTGACTGGGCAACAAAATGGCAGATGAAATTCAGTGAAACAGCCTCGCAGCCTGAGGCCCATGAGCCTGAGTCAGCTGGCATGGGCCAGATGTGGGTTTTTCTTTGCTGTGTAGATATACCCTCTGAGTACATTTCTCAGACATGAAGGAAAGCTCTGTATAAGCTTGAAAGCTTGTCTCTCTTGCCAACAGATGTTGGTCCAATAAAAGATATTACCTCTCCTACCTTGTCTCACTAAAGTCACATTATTGTCCTTTTCTCCCTTTTTATCCTGATAGACAGCAGTATTTATCTTTTCCTGGTATTGTACAGTATGCTGTTTTATTCATTGTTCAGAATGTTCAGAAAGACTTGTGGCTTTTGATTGTTATTCATGTTTTATTTCTTTTTGAGAAATTCAAAGTCTTCAGTTCAAAGCATTTCACTTCTAGTTTAGGTCATATATTCTTGAGATTATAGAGCATGCGTATTTACACATGTATTTTCTTTCAAATTAACAATTCTGGTTTTTATTTTGCTTTTGAAATTCTGCATCTATCTTGTTTGCATTTCAGAACATATTGCTACCTTCACGGAAAATATGCAGCTTACTTTAATTTTTTATTTTAATTATTTGCCACCTTTTAGTCTTTTTTAATAACAGTTACCATTCTGTCTATACTTATATAGCAGTTTTCATCCCAGCGTTCTTTACAAACTTTAACGGGCCATTTATGTGAATAAAGTTAACTCACATGAGGAAGCGTTTGCAAGCTTAAGCTGACACACAAACATAACTTGTGGTTTTAATGATGATTTCTAAATGGTGTTTAACGGAGTTTGTTCTTTACTTGTGGGGAAAGTATGGTTAAGCACCAGGTTAGTTGCACGCATTGCTGACAATAAAAGTTATTTTTTAGAACATAGACAACGCCTTAGAGATCTGACATCCAAATGCTGACCCAGCACTTCTTAGTCTGTCATATTTGAAGGGATTGTTACCATCAGATAGGATACAGACCATTTTTAAAATGATATTGGTATTTTCTGAATTTCTGTTGCATAGAGAGCAGCAATGGCCCAATCCTGATCACAGATCTGCACATGCTAAAACCAAGAAGTTGAATGAACTATGTGCTTGAGAAGAAGCCTTTGTACAAAACTGTGCCAGTAGAAGAACCACCATAATGGAGTCCACCAGATGTGTTACTGTAAGCCAGACACATGTGCCTAATGCATGTGTCTATGAAGAGCCAGAGAAAGGGACACAGCTATAAAGCTATTTACATAATTCTAAAATTCAAGAACCCGGAGCACATTTCATGAGTCTACTATATATTACATGGTTTTTTTTCTTTTATAGTATCTGATTTTACACATATTTCTGTTCTCTTCTAGACTGGAACTAATATGCTTCTATACAGTTACATAGGTATCGAGAGTTTGTGACATACATTTATTTTATTTGTGTGTGTGTGCATATCATTCCTCTTTTGGGGGTGGCAGATCCTCAGCTGGTGCAAACTGTGGTAACTCTTTTGAAATCAATAGCGTTATGACAATTTCCACTAGCTGAGAACCTGCCCCTTAAAATCAAATAATCCACAGATTAAAATGTATTAAATATCTTTCATTGAAACACAGTTATATTGGCAATGGGTACAATCTAGCCACACACAGATGAATTAATCTTTGCGCAGACCTTTGTAAGTGCAAAGATTCATCTCCGTGTGAAGTATCATCAATTATGACTATAATATTGGTGTTTGGGGCTTATCCAAATGCAGTTCTACTCACCCTCCCCTGGCAGTGCCAGGATAGATTTAGTTCTGCTTTGTTTCCCCTCTGCATTTTTACTGGAACATGAGTGGGAACAAGATGACCATTCTGACCAGTCATTAACGACACAGTCCATTGTACACGGTACTTCACAAACCATCGTTTCAGGATGGAGAAGCTCTGAGCAAAGGGTATGTGATACCTCTCCACCTGAAACAAACAAGACAAAATTTAGCATAAAAAAGTGGGATGAGTTTGGGACCATTTTCAACAAATATGTTCTATGTTGTACATACAGTCAGGCCTGATCTACACTAGGAAATTAGGTTGGTATAACTAAGTTGCTCAGGGATGTGAAAAATCCACACCCCTGACCAATGCAGTTAAACCAACCTAACCCCTGGTGTTGACAGCACTAGCTTGACAGGAGAATTCTCCCATCGACCTAGCTATCACGTCTGGTGATGTACATACATCAATCAATGGGAGAACCCCTGCCATCGGCGTAAGTAGCGTCTTCACTGAAACGTTACAGCAGCACTGCTGCAGAGTTTTAAGTGTAGACAAGTCTTAAAATGTGTATACGTGTTTAGAACAGTATGGAAAAAACTGTTGAACAGGATTTCAGGCTTGAAAAGAAAGCACTAAAAGCATTTGACATATATACACTTTGAAAAAACAAAACAAAAATTTGTTTTAAGTCTGATATTTGATCTACAATCTTAGGCCAGCTTCCGGGGAATTGAGAACACTGCTAATGACTAAGCCTTTTAGATTTATAAAAATCTAGGAGATGGCAATCATGAGGGAATGAAATGAAAAACCTTCAGATGGAACAATACAAATCAGTTATTAGAGGCAGGGCCGGCTCTAGGCACCAGCAAAACAAGCTGGTGCTTGGGGCGGCACATTTTTAGGGGCAGCATGGCCGGCGCCAGAATGCCGCCCCTAAAAATGTGCCCTGGCTGCCCTAGCTCACCTCCGCTGCTGCTGACGCGCGAAACAGCTGTTTCGGGCGCCGCTGCTCCCCCTCCCTCCCAGGCTTGAGAGCCTGGGGGGAGGAGGCAGGGCTGGGGATTTGGGGAAGGGGCGGAGTTGAGGCGGGGCGGGGGGGGTAATTAAAAAACGGGGGGGGGGGCGGCCAAAATTGTTTTTGCTTTGGGCGGCATAAATCCTAGAGCCGGCCCTGATTAGAGGGCCCCATATTTACCAGAATTCTGCAGCTATAGGATTTGTATCCAGCAATGCAAATTGTACATGCCCCTTTCTTGCTTGCACAAGCCAGGGAGATGATGTTTTGATTCCTTTGCTGGAGTGTAGGCAGAATGAGTGGAGTGCCAGTTCCTGGAGTACTTCTCACTAGGACCTTAAGAGACATAGGCTATGTCTACACTAGAAAACTTACAGCGGCACAGCTGCACTGATGCAGCTGCACCACTGTAAGGTCTCCTGTGTAGCCACTCTGCTGATGGGAGAGAGCTCTCCCGTTGGCATAATTAAACCACCCTCAATGAGTGGCAGGAGAGTATCTCCCACAGACATAGCTCTGTCCACACCAGCTCTTCTATTGGTGTGACTTATGTCGGTCAGGGAGGTGTTTTTTTCATAACCCTGAATGACATAAGTGTTACTGATAAAATTGTTAGTGTAGACATAGCCTAAGCAAATAGAGCTGCTAGATCTCACATAAAGAGGAGAGAGACTGCACCAGGGACTTCAAGGGAACATGAACAAATGTGGGACCCCTGGTAGCAATGCCTAGATTGTAATGCCCGTGGCAGGAGGTGGGCAGAGCAATGTAAAGAAAAAACTGGAGGAATGAGAGTGAGAGGACATGGGTGAGTGTGCAGAGGTTGAGGCCAGAGATGATAGGCAGAGGAAGTCTATGGAGCGGTTTGAAAACAAAGAAGAAGAGGGCTCACAGCACTGAACTGTTAAGGCTAAGGGTGAAATCATGATCTCATTAAAGTCAACAATAGTTTTTCCATATTCTTCAGTGGGGCTAGGATTTCACCCAAAAAGTAGAACACACAGGCCATGACTGTATGTAATTAAAAACCCCAAACAAAGCACACAATGAAAACATAGTGGAGGAGGAAACACGGCATTATGTTCAGTTAATTTATTTCTTTAACAAAGATTTTCATAACCTCACTATCAAGCAACAGCATTTCTGATGTCAAAAATTACAATTAAGAACAAAATGAAATAATAGCAAGTCTCTAAGACAGAAGTGAATTTAGGGTAATAATGAGAGATTTCCCTAGGAATAAGAGTTGAGGGGTACATTGTCTGGCCCATTTAAGCTCAGTGCAAATCAAGAGGATGGATCAAAGGTAGTTCTAAGCCACCTTTATGCCCCTCTCGCCAAATTCTGGGGCTTTCCAGGGTCATTGATGCCCAGTTGCCCTTGGCCTGATAGTTGGGGATAGCAGGAGCATGGTGACACTCTAGCCACACCTCCTTTCTTTCCAGAATGCCTCCTACATGAGAGAAAGTGCGGGGATGGAGTACAGCTGCTACATCAATTCTATCACAATGAGGGATGACACAAAGAGGATCCCCAGGTCAGCTGGATTTCCAGCTACTCCACACTACTGAGGCAAAGCAGCTGGATCATAAAAGTCTACATTCAGACTACCACAAATCCCCTTTTCAATATGCATCTATTTACCAATTGTTGTTAGATCTATTGGGTTTTTTTCCAAAGCAAGGTAAAACAAATGAATAGCTTCATTTAAAAAAATAATGGAGCAGAATTTCCTAATCATTTTAATTGTAACTTTGTTACACAAACCATATAGGAATCTTGAACATTCCATATAACATTGAAAAATACCTTTTTGCAGACATAATTTGTTGTTGATGGAATTTTATCTCACAAACTATCATTGTAAATGGATTCAAAAGAAATGTGGTTAGCTTTGTTGAATCATTCCCCTGTAAAATTCTTCCTGACCCTCCTGTTTAATGATATGAATGGATACGGGTGTGTACACAAAATATGTAGGCAAGCAGGAAGACAAGATTTGGTAACTTTGTTGAATCACTCTCATATCTGAATTCTTTAAAGCTAAACTCCAGCTCTTTACGAGTGACAATCTCACTCTGACTGTTACATCTTTCACCTTTAGAATAATTGCAAACCTTTCCTTTTAGGTTTCTTTACCTCATATGAATCTAGGAAAAACACAAAGGAATATCTCTGCCTAATTAGAAGTAGGGAAAAATTAAAATTTAGACTGCCAGCTGCAAAAGAAAGCTGGCTTTTCCGCACTTCACACAGTATGGGAGTTGTGTCTCTCACAAGGCAGTTGAGGATGCAATTATAACTAAAGGGGTAGAAATCTCTATTGCTTTTGCAAGACAACACACGTACCAGTGAGTAAATAAGACAGGCAGGGCTACTAGTGAGACTGCTTAAAGCTGTCAATAGCACCACAGTAGTATCTGCATTCATATCCCTCAATAAGAACAGACTCCTTGCCCTTGGGGTACAAATAAAACTTTCCAAGCGTATTATGAGAAGTAATAGAGAATCTAGCAGGCAGACTACAAGAGATGTAAAAAATATTTTATTTTTGTCCTCTCCCTCAGACTTGACATTCCTGATCACTCTATTATTATTCTAGCCTGCTGAAAAATCAAATCAAATCCAAAAACCTCTCTGAAAGAAAGCCTCTGGTCCTGCTGAATATAGGACTATTTCTACATTGCACTTGGCAAGTTCCTTTCTCCCCACCTACAGACTATGTTTAATCATTCCTCAGAAGAGTCCATTATCACCTTTGGTCTGGATGCTAACATCATGCCGATACCCAAGGGGGAAAAAACCAAAACCTTAAACCACGCTTCAATTATATACTTGTCTCCCTAAGTCATTATGATACCCACGTCCTTGCTAACATTTTGACAGCTTGCCTCTGCAGCAGTGAGTAACACACATGTGTACATCCAGGTGATGCTGGATTTTAAGAAGTCATTGGTGCTATAATGCTAGGGGATTACATAATTTAGGTGAGGTGAGCAGTAAACATCTATCCTCTCTTATTTATATTCATAGGAAGAAAGCATTCAAATAGTCAGCGACAGGTTTATGAGCTGGAATGGACTAGCTGGGTTTCAGGCCAAGATGCCATGCTACAAGCACCGGCTCCCCCTTTTCTCCTCTCACAGGGCAGGGAGTTGTCTACATTACATAGTGGACTTGAGGCTTTCGGGTGGTGCTCCGAGGGCTGCCGATGCTGGGCAGAGATGCTGGGCCTCAGATCAAAAAGTGTTGGTTTTTGTTTCTGTGCTTGAACCCTCGTTGCCTTTGAAAGCACCTGTGCTGTTCTGCCTTGCACGGTCTGTCTAAAATGTTTCCAGACCAACTAAAACTATTTGAACAAGACTTAAACCTCTGGATGCAGAATGTGGTGGTAAGTCGGTCCTGTTTTTTCTGGATTTTCCAAGGGGTAGATTATGGCACAAGAATTCAGGTCTCTTGCATAAGGTCATAGACAGCCTGATCCTAAGCCCCAGTGGCATATTAGCCACTAGGCCACTGTGCCCAGGGGCCCTGGCCAATTGGGGGGTCCTGGAAAAATGGGCGCCCCCACACCCTGACCCACTCCTCCCATCTGGCACTCCTGCCAGGGAGTGGGGTTGGGGCGCTGGGGCTTCTCCCACCCCAACCATGCTCCCTGACAGGAGCGCTGGGGGAGGGGAGGCTGCAGACAGAAGGGGTGGGGAGGGGCCCCAACTTGCTCTGGCCCAGGGCCCCACAAAACAGTAATTCGCCTCTGCTAAGCCCATTGAAATCCACTGAAGTCTTTCTATTGACTTCAGATCAGGCCTGTTGAGAGTACTTCACTCAGATCATGGCATCACTCTCATCAGGGATGAGTTATGGCAGGATTCTGCTCCCAGCTTGGAGGAGGGCGCTTGTACTCATTAATTTTGAATTCATGAGGGAGACAGCTATGATGTGCCACACGTACTGGATGAGAGAGAGAGCCAGGAACACAACCACCTCTCCAATTCTTCACCCTGACTACTACTTCTGACTCCAGCCAAATGACAGTGACAGCAGCAGCACTTTGAGTGCAAGTTCATGGCTCTTCCACTTCAGCAGAAAGAGGCAGATTTCAATGGTTTGATAGATGACTTTGCCACAAAATGCATAAAGATATTTTAAAACATTTCCTTAACTGATTAGCTTTATAGTCATATTCACTGTGTGCACTTTTTGGACTGCTAGCAAAATAGATTCTGAGAAAGATAGCATATAAAGAAAAAATATATAATGGGCATTTTTTATTTTCCATGAAAAACTACAATAGGGTACATCTGAAAAGACGACTCCGGGTTTCATGATTTCCCTTGGATGCAGTAATTTCCCAGAGTTTGCTGACTGGACCCATGTTTATCGTATGCCAACTGCTGTGATGTTTGTGTAAAGTTAAATTATTGCTCATTAGTAAATAGAGCCACAACAATATATATTGTTTTAAAAAGCTGATGTTTATGCATCAGAATCAGATAGGGAAAAAGGGACGTGAACACTTTTGTGGGGGGAAGCCTTTGGTTAACTGGGGCCCTCTAGTTGGTCTGGATTGGATCCAGGTCCCATTTAATCTAACCTACTGCTCTTATCACTCCCTTCATTTGCTCTCTTGAGATCCCAAGTACTTGATCAATTTAACAAAAGGTCTCTTACGTTTATTTGGCATGGCAGACAGCCCAGAATTAGTCCTAAGAAATGATGTTTAAACTCTTGAAGAAGATTTTCTCTGCAATATACAGATATATAGTGGTAGCATTTGGTCTGGGCAATATTTTTTTCTTCTTCCCAATTCTGAGGGCTTACAATGGATTTAAATGGTGCACAGGCCTCATGAAGACCTGCTGCAAAAGGGTGAAATACATCCTTATTCCATTTGTGGTACAGATGTAGTTGGTAATCAGAAAACAACTGGCAATAAAACTGTATGTTCAAAAGACAATGGCATATCAAGTGGGGGGGGGGGGGAATCATCATTGTGAATGTAAGGGCTTACACCTATAAGCTACAGTTTTTAATGGCTACATTAGATCCACAACCCAAACAATAACTTTTAGATGCTACTTTTCTGAATTCTTTCATGTTGGGAAATATCTGAGAACCTGAAAAGGAGGATTATAATGTTTTGCATGCTATTACAGAAGGACAGCACCTAAATACTAGGTGATTAGAGCTATATAAACATGATCTAATCTATCAAGATACTATATCCTGTCTTTCTAAAGACAACCATAACAGGCAATCAGTCCCAGTTTCTTAAAGTCAGGGTCCAATAATCTGAAACAAAAATTTAAGGATCGCCTAACTTCAAAACCACAGATGGTAAATGTGCATTACAAAAGCATCTGGCCACTGTTTCCAGAGCTGAATGTCATTACAGAATTGAACAAACACTCCTGAAATCTAGGGAAATCCAATTCTGGATATAAATTTTGCAGCTTGGGCCCATTTCTATTAATTGTAGGTGAAATTATTCCCAGCATGGAGTTTCAGCACAGGAACAATAATACATAGACTTGGAAAGATTTGATCTTTATTGTTAAATGTGAGTGATTTTACTGTATACACACAAACAGGTGAAAAAATATTTTCAACAATAATAATAAAAATATACAGCTAGGCAAAAGTAAGAAAATGCTGCTTGACACTTAACATTTGATTTAAGGGTATTTACTTTGCAAATTTTGATATGTGATTTGACTATTTGTGTTTTAATGGTTACAACATTTTAACTTTTTGAATCTCAATGTCTACCTGTCACTAAATAATTATTATATAACCCCTCCCCCATTGTCTGACCCTCCTACAATTTCCTGCAACTGTAACATTTTTAAATCAATAAAAACTGAAAAAGGCTCATAATTTTGCACAACTGTGAAAATTTAAACCAATAAACAATTTTTAAAAATGTCTAAAAATAAACATTGATCTTATCAGTTGAAATTACATTTTTTAAAAAACCCGAATTCTGCCATGCCTAACTATACACGACTTATGTATAACTCAAAATTAGAGCTAAGTGGAAATCTCAATCTACTTCATACAAGAAATCGATATTTTGATTTTTTCCCCCATCTGAAATATCAACATTTTACACAGAATGAAAAGTTCCCAAAAATTTCAGTTCTGAAATGTCGAAATATTTTGTTTTGACATTTTTGGTTAAAACAAAATATTTTGACATTCCCAAATCAAAACAGTTGTTGCAGTTTGTTGAACTGAATCAAAAAGTTTAATTTTTAGCCAGTTCAACATTAAACTGCATCTGTCTATGGTGCCACAGTACCTGCTAGGAGTTGTAGTTCTGGTACATCCCGGTTCTGTTCATTCCCTCTGAAGCATCTGGCACCGGCCACTGTCAGAATGCAGGATACTGGGCTAGATAGACCATTTTTATGTCCTCATTTTTCCTATGGGGTGGCTCCCTGGCCAGATCACATCTCCCATGATACACGTGTCCAAATGTAGTCTGGTCAAGGAGCTAGACCCACAGGGGAGAGCAAGGGCACGAAGCACCCAAAGCACAGCTCCCATAAGGCACTGCTGCAACAAGGAGATGCTACTTAATGTTGAATCAACCTGAAATGAAATATTTCATTTTTATTTCCTTGATGGAAAATCTATTTCTATGGCAAAATTAAAATATTTCTGTGGAAATTCAGATTCTGCAGAAACTACATTTTCCATCAAAAAGTCATTTTAATAGAAAATTACCAATCATCTCATCTTAAAATAAGGTTCAGTTGGACATAAATGATGTAAGCGCTATAACTGCCAAATATGCCTTGGAAATATATTGATAACAGCTACAGTTCTCTTTCTGCCCTTTTAATTATCTGTAGCAACTAAGAATACCATCAATTACCCCAATGCATATTCTAAAACTTTAGCTTCCTCTCAGAGCCAAAGACAATGAGAATCAAATGTACATACCATCACTACAGATGTGACATCTCGCCTGGGGGACATCAATTAAACTAAAGTTGAAGTACCTAATTTTGATTGATAAGAAGTCTTCCACCTATTGTTAGTCCATCAAACCAAAGACTCCCATAATTTACATGCAGATAAAACTTCCATCTCTCCGTCTAGCTAAAGAGAACTCCTACTGGGCGACAGACAAGAATAACTGCCCCTTTTCCTGTGCCAAGTGCTCTTTTGTCTCCTATATATTAACAAAGAGCCAGAAATGACTATGAAAATTTTAAGTTTAAACCAGCTAGGAATAGCTTGCTGGTGACCCATAAAGCTAAGAGTGCCAGAGGTCAAACTCCCTAATATCCCAAGATGCCCAATATAGATTTTTCATCCCAAATTAGAAATTGTATATTTGTCTGCCTTATGAACCAGAAATACAAATCTCTATATATGAATAATCTGCTTTGTTCCTCCAGTGTAATGTTGCGTATCCCAGGACAAGCCCTGAAAGATGTGAAGAGAAGATATCTAATCTCTCTAGTAAGATGAGAGAATGTGCAGACTAGGAACTATCACAGATGTCTGGTTTCTCTCTAAAGAATTGTTACACTCCTGAAATGATGTAAATTGTTTGGAACCAAAAGTAAAAAGAATATTGAAAGATATACACCTAACAGGTTATAACTTTGAAACATTAAAAGAAATTGCTTAAAAGAGAGGCAATTCCAATTGATATCTGGGCTAATACTGAAAAACAATTTTGGAAATGAATCAAACATAAAAAGCTTCCGATAAGAAACGGATTGAAGAAATTTGTTGTATACCTGCACCATCTACTGGATATCAACAGAAGTAGCAGAGAAACTTAGGGCTTGTCTACATTTACTGGGGGATCAACGCGCGGCGATCAATACATTGGCAGTCGATTTAGCGGGTCTTCTGAAGACCCGCTAAATCACAGAATCATAGAACTGGAAGGGACCTCAAGAGGTCATCTAGTCCAGTCCCCTGCACTCAAGGCAGGACTAAGTATTATCTAGACCATCCCTGACAGGTGTTTGTCCAACCTGCTTTTAAAAATCCCCAATGATGGAGATTCCACAACCTCCCTAGGCAATTTATTCCAGTGCTTAATCACTCTGACAGTTAGAAAGTTTTCCCTAATGTCCAACCTAAACCACCCTTGCTGCAATTTAAGCCCATTGCTTGTCCTATCCTCAGAGGTTAAGAACAATAATTTTTCTCCCTTCTCCTTGCAACAACATTTAATGTACTTGAAAACTGTTATCATGTCCCCTTTTAGTCTTCTCTTCTCCAGACTAAGCAAACCCAATTTTTTCAATCTTCCCTCATAGGTCATATTTTCTAGACCTTTAATCATTTTTGTTGATCTTCTCTGGACTTTCTCCAGTTTGTCCACAACTTTCCTGAAATGTGGCACCCAGAACTGGACACAGTACTCCAGTTGAGGCCTAATTAGCATGGAGTAGAGCAGAAAATTTACTTCTCGTGTCTTACTTACAATATTCCTGCTAATACACCCCAGAATGATGGTTGCTTTTTTTGCAACAGTGTTACACTGTTGACTCATATTTAGCTTGTGATCCACTATGACCCCCAGATCCCTTTCCGCAGTACTCCTTCCTAGGCAGTCATTTCCCATATTGTATGTGTGCAACTGACTGTTCCTTCCTAAGTGGAGTACTTTGTATTTGTCCTTATTAAATATCATCCTATTTACTTCAGACCATTTCTCCAGTTTGTCCATATCATTTTTAATTTTAATCCTATCGTCCCAAAGCACTTGCAACCCTCCCAGCTTGGTATCATCCGCAAACTTTATAAGTGTACTCTCTATGCCATTATCTAAATCACCGATGAAGATATTGAACAGAACCGATCCCTGCGGGACCCCACTCGTTATGCCCTTCCAGCATGACTGTGAACCGCTGATAACTACTCTCTGGGAATGATTTTCCAACCAGTTTTGCACTCACCATATAAGTAGCTCCATCTAGGTTGCTTTCCCCGATTTGTTTATGAGAAGGTCATGTGAGACAGTATCAAAAGCCTTACTAAAGTCAAGATATACCACATCTTCCGCTTCCCTGCTATACACAAGGCTTGTTACCCTGTCAAAGAAAGCTATCAGGTTGGTTTGACATGATTTGTTCTCGATAAATCCATGCTGACTGTTATTTATCACCTCATTATCTTCTAGGTGTTTGCAAATTGATTGCTTAATTATTTGCTCCATTATCTTTCTGGGTACAGAAATTAAGCTGACTGGTCTGTAATTCTCCGGCTTCTCCTTATTTCCCTTTTTATAGATGGGCATTATATTTGCCCTTTTCCAGTCATCTGGAATGTCTCCCATCTTCCATGATTTTTCAAAGACAATTGCTAATGGCTCAGATATCTCCTCAGCCAGCTCCTTGAGTATTCTAGGATGCATTTCATCAGGCCCTGGTGATTTGAAGATATCTAACTTGTCTAAGTAATTTTAAATCGACCGCAGATCGCTCTCCCGTCAACTCCTGTACTCCACCTGAACAAGAAGCACAAGGGGAGTCAACGGGAGAGTGTCTCCCATAGAAACAGCGTAGTGTTACCCCACGGTAAGTAGATCTAAGTACTTCGAATTCAGCTACATTATTCACATAGCTGAAGTTGCGTAACTTAGATTGATCTCCCCCTGTAGTGTAGACAAAGCCTAAGAAAACTGAAAGCTGAGAGTAATTTGGAATGTGTCCAAAAGAAAATAAAGAGGATTGCCATCCTTCAGCAAAACAGGATATAGACGCCTAAGGTCATTGTGTGGATCTTGGAGTTGACTGAACATACAAATAAGCTGCAGAATCTAGAAGTGCTATTGGACGCGCAGATAACATTGATGAACAGCTCTCCCCTTCCTCCCAGGTTAACAGGACTAAGCAGCAGCAGTGAGATATCGTGTCAAAGATTATATTTCTCTTTCTATTCTTTAATACAAACAAATGACAGTTATCTTATTGAGTCTACACTCTTTTTAATGAGTCATCAAGTAACTACAGTTTGGATTTTAACCAATGCTATAAGCATGCTCTCCTTTGTAAGCCCAAGAAAATTGGCCTAAGAGATCTAAACAGTAATTTTAAGCAATTGCTTTTGATATTTAAAATTTGTACCTTTCATACCAAACCATTCAAATAGCAGGGACCAAGTTCCTAGAAGTACCTTTAAGACAAATACATCCTTACTCCTTGGAGAAGTACTGGAAGTGTGCTAAATGTATTAGAAGCACTAAAGAATTGATAACTGGTGGTGATAATGACATGTAATAAGGATTCTTGGTGATTTGTATTGTTCCTTGGTTAGTTGCTAGGCTCCAAGACTGGTCTATGTTAATTGCTTACATGAATGCACCTGTATTTTGTGTTCAGTACATACCTAGAATGTTCACTAGATCTACATTTGATTGAAGAACTGTTGTTGTATGACTAGGTCAGGGATTGGCAACCTTTGGCACACAGCCCATCAGGGAAATCCACTGGCCAGGGGCGGCTCCAGGCACCAGTGCAGCAAGCATATGCCTGGGGCGGCAAGCCGCGGAGGGCGGCAGGCAGGCGGCTTTCGGCGGCGCGCCTGCAGGAGGTCCGCCGGTCCCGCGGCTTCAGCAGCAGGGATGCCGATGGCGCGGCACCGGCGGATCTCCCGCAAGCATGCCGCCGAATCTGCGTGACCAGCGGACCGCGCGCAGGCGCACCGCCGAAAGCCGCCTGCCTGTCGTGCTTGGGACTGCAAATTACATAGAGCTGTCCCTGCTGCTGGTGAGCCGGGATGGTTTGTTTTTCTGCAGCGTCCGCAGGTTCGGCCAATCGCAGCTCCCTCTGGCTGCGGTTCGCCGTTCCAGGCCAACTGGGGCTGCGGGAAGCAGCGGCCAGCACATCCCTCGGCCCACGCCGCTTCCCGCAGCTCCCATTGGCCTGGAACGGTGAACCGCAGCCAGTGGGAGCTGCGATCGGCTGAACCTGCAGACGCTGCAGGTAAAAACCATCCTGGCCCAGCGGCGGATTTCCCTGATGGGCTGTGTGCCAAAGGTTGACAATCCCTGGACTAGGTGGTTCTGGGTGAATTAATAAATGTTTTGAATGGTTAAGAGCACCAAGCATCCTGGTTTGAGACATACTGTCCAAGGTAAAAGTTACACTAAGAATCTAGCATTAAAAATAGTAAGCTAACACTCCCTGGTAGCTATAAAAGGGTATTTCCTAATTAAGTTCCATTACAGTGTGGGCTATAACACTTATCAAATTGGCACATCTAATTTGTTAGATTTCAGCTTCAACATTTAACTGGCACCCTGGCAAAGTCATAACACTGAACCCCACTCCTGCTTATAGTGCTGCCCAGCTGTGTGCTGGCCCTTTGCACTAGAGGTAATTTCACCCTTTACAGTTTTTCAGCTGTACCTGGAAAAAAGGAAAATGATTCCTGCAAAAAACGTTGCACATTTTAATGACAATTACCAGTTCTCCGTCAATAGTTATCCTTGTATCACTTCAAATTTTCCACTGAAAATAATGACAGTCTTCTAAAATACTCTGCATATCATAAAATTTTATGTCCCATTTAAATCTCAGAAAAGAATGCCAATAAACTTTGATTAAATGCTTGCCTATTACAGAGGAAAATCTCAGCAGACAGTAGTAAATTTTGAAAAATTCATAGTGACTTTATGCCAGTTCACTAAGTACAACTGCCTATCTCCTTCAGGGAAAAGCAGTTTGCTGGCAAAATCTTGGCCTAGCCATTTATCAGTTAATGGAAATATTACATTTAAAAGCAATAACAATAAAAGTGTAGCAATAAAAGATTGGATGTAGGCAATTTGGGATATATTCAGCTCGTAATAACAATGCATGAATTTTTTCATGTGGCAACACCAAATTTAGACGAACACACCAGCTGATTTCTGAGCTAAGTTTTATTGCATACACTACCTCTCAAACTGGAAGGCCAATATCACACTTCACAGAAATTCTTACCTATTGGTTGACTTTTTCTAATGCCAGTCAACAGATAAGAATCTCTGTGAAAAGTGTTGTCAGTTTGTCATGGAAGGCAGCAGCATGTGGAATAAGTCTAATTGCAATGGTCCATCACTATTATCAGGGACCAGTAATAGAAAGAAAGAAAGAAAGAAAGAAAGAAAGAAAGAAAGAAAGAAAGA
>NW_020664413.1:17669613-17717954 GCF_002925995.2 Terrapene triunguis | reverse complement strand
AGAAAGAAAGAAAGAAAGAAAGAAAGAAAGAAAGAAAGAAAGAAAGAAAGAAAGAATAAGAAGATTGGGGCAAAAAATCTATCTGTAAAAACAAAAGTGGAAAATAAAAAAATATTGCACAAGAGAGAAGAGAGAAAGGAGGAAATCTACACTAATATGTTTTAAAAGATTCACAGAAAAAAGCAATTAAGCAGGTCACCTAATCACAGATTTAAGAACAAAAGAAAAAATTCTTAGTTAAAAATGTGGTTATGGAAGAAAAGAGTGTGAAGAAAAATTCCACATAAAAGAGAAGAGAAAAAAGAAGAGAAAGGGAGAATGTGATGGGCTAAAAGAATAGAATGTAGAAATAGATCCTCCGGTGAAAGAAAAAAATTATACTGGAATTGTAGAGTGTGTACTATAGGAAGAAGAAAACTAATAATGGAAAAAAGAAATGTAAAGGATCAGGAGAATAAGCAAATGAGAACTAAAAACTACTGAGGAGAGTGTGAAAAAGCAGAGGACTGAGGATATATCTACACTGTCCCACACAGCACAGGGGTGTGAATAGCAGTGCACACCAAAGAGCAATTCTGTAACTCCCCCGTGTGGACACTCTGGGGGCAAATTAAAAGGTTCCTAGTGTAGTCCTTTTCAACAAGATTACATTAGTGATAACTAGGAACCTTTTAGTTTGCACTTGGAGGAGTTAGAGTGCAGCACTTTGGTGTACACTGCTATTCACACCCCATAGTTCGAATTGCGGGTATTGTAAAGAATCCCTAAGAGAAAGAGAAAAAAAAAAAAGAAAAATGTGTCTAGAAACGGATAATCACAGTAAAACATGAAAAGCAGTCTCCCTAATACCTACCCCACTCTCCTGGCTATGCCCCCTCAGCTGTGCACAAGTGGGCGCCAACATAATCAACGCATTAGTGTTTATGCACAAATGGCTTTGCAGTGTAGGGAATATGGGTGCTGCTGTTTTTCTTCTCTGTGCATCCCCTTCATGCAACTTAGGCCATTCGCCCTCAACAACTGTGCTGGGTAATCAAAGAGAAGGTTATGGTCCGTAGTATTTAATTTAGTGCATCAGCCCAAGGTAGCAGCAAATGAATCACTAAAATAAGTTTACAATGCCCTTTCTGAAGTAAAAAGGAACTGTGACCGTGGTGCCTGGGGGGCCACACTGAGAATGCTTATTCAGGGCAAACTGCAAGGAACAGGGCAGACAATCCCCAAAATAGGTGGTTCATTCTATAATTAGATTCACCAAGCCAGTAACAAAACTCAGTAATACCACACTGGTTACCAAGAAGCTAAAATACAGTCCCTTTTAAGCAATCCAACCTTTGGCTCCCATCTAGACAGCCAAGTCCAATATAGTGAGGGGTTACTAAAAACCTTATTATCCTTATTCACCATATAGAAAGTTCTACCAATCCCAAGAAATCGAACATATTGCCCACCAGGTCAATGAATATTTCAGATCTCACCCAAATACATATTTACAGCCAATCCCTATTAACTAAATCTAAGATTTATCAAGAAAAAGAAGGAGTTGCTACGGTTAAAAGACCAATATACATACAGATATGAGTAAAGTTCTTAGGTCAGTTTCATAGCAGAGATGGCGAGGCTGCTGATTTGTAAAAGTCCTTTGGAGTCAATTTAAAAAGTTATAGTCGAATAGACAGTCCATGTGCAGAGTGTGTTCAAATTCTTCCATGAGAATTCCAGGGTGGATCCAGAGTAAGCTTGGAGACCTAAGTCTTGTGGGCTTAGACTTTCCCTGTCAAAGTTTAAGCAGATCTGAAATAAAAAGGATCAGGCCCGGGGCTTCCTTTATAGCTGAAGCAAGTTGGGTGTTGACAGGTAATCCTACCACCTGGACTTTGATGAAAGCAAGCTGACAGTTTGATCTCTATTCAATGGGTCCTTTCTCAGACAATACATTTAAGTCATCCACGAAAGTGGGCATTCACCCACGAAAGCTACTGCTCCAATACATCTGTTAGTCTTAAAGGTGCCAAATTACTAAAACAGTTCACAGATAGTTTACTATGTAAAATTACAAGAGTCAAAGAAAAATGAGGACAATATTATACCACAGGTCCCATCTAAATGATAATATCCCCTTTTGATCGGTGAATCAATAGAATACTGTAATGAATCATTGAAGACAGGTACAAAAGTTTAGCATCTACAAGCTAATTAGATCACATTGTTAAACATCTAACAAGATAAACACAGACAAATAAAATTAGTATCTACTCTTGATTCTCTAACAATACAGACCTACATATTAAAGATTCTAGTCTATTTAACATGTCTTTCATAACTATCTACAAGGATGACCCTGTTTATAATTTCAATACTCTTCCAATATGTCCCTAAGGGTTGCTTCCAGGTCACCCAGCCTGCTGATTGCTTAATCCTCACTGGCTCAGTGTCACACGAACGTATTCTCTGTGGACAAAAGTGTTAAAAAGCTGGGCCCTTCATTCATATCCACAAGGGAGACAAAGTCTACAGAGGAAAAAGCATAAAATGTTGGTGTGAGATTTGTTTTCCATAGTCCTTGGTATGTTTAAAATACCATACTTTCATGTCTCATTCTTTGGTGTTTAGTGGAATAATTATTATTAATATTTATTTCTAAATTATTTACTTTTTTGAAGTGTCCAAAAGCATGCTAAGCACTTCACACTACGGATAAGTGCACAGAGGCCCAAAAGAGCCTATAGTCTATTTTCAAACAAGATAACAAAATAGCAATGTAATAATGAGGGAGAAAGACTGGGTTAATATCAATAAGATCACATAGCTATTCAGCAAAGGCACGTGCACAGTATGGTGGAGCAAGATTTATTTTTCTGCCTTCATTTAAATAAGTATATATGAGAAAATGTCCTGTTGACTAATGTCTTGTGCGCTGCACAATAAAAATGGGCCTTCGGGAGGGACTTGAATGTGGAGCAAACTAGTTTGGGAAGGACCTTCCATAAATAGGGGGCAGTGGACATGAAACAATATTACAAAATGACCACTGGTCTCAAGATTAAAAAAAAAAAAAAGACTGAAAATGATGAAACTGCATTAGCTATGTTATCTGAAAAATGCTTATTTATTAGTAGCTGGTCCCTATATATTTATTGTTAGACTCAAACACAGCCAGGTGCTTAAATAATTTGGTATTCATGTACATGCTGCTCTTGGGAGTGAAAACAAAGGGACTAATTCTGGCTTGCAGTATGCATACACAACTCCTCAGGTGCATCTGAAAACAAAATGGAGCTTATTGCATTCTTGGAGAAAAGTATGTAAGCTTAGGTAGTTGCTCCTAATAATTAGTTAACATTGCATATCAATTTGAAAATGTAAAGCACCCTGTAAGTACTAATATTATCCTTATTAGGTTCTATTTCTTTTCCCTCTGTCTTTAGAGCTTTTCTTTTTCTACAACTGCCTCCTGCTTGATATAAATTGTGGAATTTATGCAGGTGGGTTGATCAAATTGGATTATGATTACGTTTTGTTGTTGAGAGTGCCACAGTAGTCTAACTGAAACAGGTGTACCTCTATTTTCTTCTCTATATTGCTTTGTTAAAAATGTTAATCAACATAAAATAATGTAGGAAACTTTTATATGGACAAACTGGATCCATTAAAGTATTATGTGCTTTGAAGAGGTATATTCCTGAATATTTAACAGAAAATAATGGCTGTGAGTGGGCTGCTTTACCCAACTAAAGACATGGTGCATGCAAACTTTAAGTTTCCCGGGTAGAGACCGAAGGAGTCCCTGTTCTGGCTGTGGCTTTTGAGCATTATTGCAAATAATAAATAATGACAATAGTGCTTTTTATTATCAGTGGACTACATCTTTAAATGTCTAAGTACCCTCCTTGTGTGCAGAGTTCAGATATCATCTTGGTCCTCACAGCTACAAAGTGTTAGAAAGGATACACATTGTGGTACATGCTCTCTCACAGATACTTTACTTTTGTTCTTTCTTTTTTAGTTGTTCTCAATGAAAAGAATGAAAATCAGTCTAACTGAGAGCCTGTGTGTGTAGAAAAGTGTGACGATGCCATTCACGTTCACTGCCTGGCCCTGATCAGAGGGAATAGTGTAATAACCAAAGATCCTGTGCAACTGTAACACCGACAGACCCCTGTCGTTTGCAGATGGGATCGAACCTGGGACCTGTGGAGCATAGTGCATGAGCCTCTACTACATGAGTTAAAAGCCAACTGGCAGTTAAATAAGGCTGTAGAGCAGACTCATTTAACTCTCTCTAAGTGGTCTCGGTGCCACTAGATGGGATAGAACACCACACCCAAAAGGTGTGTGGGTTACACAATGACACAGACTCGATGGATAGCTTTGCACAGGGCCTAAGTACCATTCAACCCCCCAAATATGTACCAAAAATGAGTCTTAGCAGTTTGCCATTTCTTTGATGAAATATAACCACCATAATCAACTGAGACTCCTTCAGTCTCTATCCAGGAAACTTAAAATTTGCATACACCATGCCTTTACTTGGATCAGACCACTCAAAACAACTAGATAATACTTAGTCCTGCCTTGAATGAAGGGGCTGGACTAGAAGACTTCTTCCAGTCCTACGATTCTATGATTCTATCATTTTTACTCATAAACGAATGCCCCAAAGATGAAGCTGTAATTAGTATCAGAAACTGACCCACTTGTAAAGAACAGATTTGCACAAACAGCTTTAATACGTGTTGGCAAAACTCTTGTTTTCAGATACAGCGAATGCTAATGATGATAAATAATTATAAATATCTGGACTCTTTGAAATACATCCCACTCAAAGCCTGCAACTGAGTTTGTACAAAAAAATAGAATCAACATAAAAGAAAATAAAAGGAGCAAATTAAAATTAGATTTATGCCTCCTGCTCAAAGCTGATTTAGAAGCAACTGACACAAAATGCATTATATTTGGTCGTCACCTTGGGGCCTAATCCTGCAACAAGATTCTGAGAGTTTCCTATTGGACATGCAGCACCTGCCAGGAAATGTTCTGCACTTGAAGGATTGAATTCTGAGGTAGTTTATGTATTTGTTTTCTTCTTCCATCATGTTTCTCTTCTACTGCACAAAATACAGATAAAATTGAAGATGCGGTAAGATGATGTAAAGAATGAAGTAATATTGAGGCACCGTAATTCAATGCCATTGCATTCATTTAGCTTCAAAACAGACTCAAAGAAAAAAGAAATGTAAGCAGTAAGCGAGAATGGTCATCAGTTAGGAGTCCAAAAGAATGACAAATCTATTCCCAGAAAAAGAGATACAAATGAAACTGTGATCTTGGGTTAATGAGTAAAATCTATGGGGAAGTTCAAGTTTTGCCAAGTACCAAAATATCAGTCAGGATGACTAGGCAATTTTAAGTTGGTCTAAGTTACAGTTAGCTAACACACACTGACCTAGCCTCAACACATTTTCCTAACAAAGACAAATCCCCAATTTTAGAAGCACAAAAGTGTTTAATTTCTGCTATATTTGGCATAGATTAAATATTAAACAAAAGGGGGAAATCAAACAAGCTATACAGCACAATATAAATGTTATATTTTCATTGTGCTTCCATTTTGCCTTTGAGGCTGGAAATTTAATTACATCATTAATAATTATGTCTACATGTATAGCCTGTAGTGCAGGATTCCTTTGGAGACATTTAAAGAATATTAAATATCTAAGCTACTCCATCTTCTGTAACTGGTCCACTGGTAATACTGTAACAACAGTCTAATCCTACCCACAACTCAGCTATGATGGTATCTATAAAAGAATGTATACTGAAAGGAATCATTTAGGATAGTCTACAATGGAGACTGTTCATTTAGAAAAGTTTCAAGTTATTTTATGAATCTAAATGGTTAAAAAGATTTAAATTTTATTTTGTTCTTTAAAAAAGTCTGTCAGTCTATCACCCCCTTTATTTAGAGACTGGGGTGTTTCACAACCAGAGAAATATAATATCTGGCAGCTGCGCCTGTGCTCCATTGTCAGGCAAAACGCTAACAACAGGAAATTTTACTGAGTAAGCAGTGCAGGAGCAGGAACTAGTATGGATGGTGTAATTATTAGATAAAGAATATCAGATCTACAAACTTACCAGAGAAAAATGATAAGGATCGCATTGTGCTCTTTATCCATGGATACTACCCTCATTACACCTCATTGGTATCATGGATATCAATGGCAGGTGCAAACATCTCTCAATGTACATTATCATCATCCTTTAGATAAGGAAGAAGATTGTGATGTGACGATGTACAGTCTTCCTCTTAGGTTCCTTGTTGCTCCAAGGAGGGGAGTATGCTGCACTGGGTGTATACTTGTCACAATGTAGCTATGTTGAGACATCAGGGGGCATACCCTGCTGGGTGCTTTGGAGTGGGTAGAATCCAGGCTCTGCCCAGTCCCCAGCCACCTGCATGAGCAGGAACATCGCAAGTCTGTGAAATCTGTTTATCTTTGCACACAGGAAGTAGCAGCATGGAGCCCCAGCTCAAGGGACTAAGGGGATCCTTGATGTCCCCTTACTCCAGCATGCAGGAAGAGCCAGGATTTGGCCCTTTATAACCAATCAGCCAGTGATCCATTCACATAAAACATTTAGAGTGCATATATGTTTGACAACCACTGACAAATTTCCTGTCAACCAACAGGACTAAAATATGCAAACTACACTGTGAAGGGTGGGGTGGTTCTCCTCTTACCAATGCCACCCTACACCATGAAGTTCTGCTCATACGGCAGCAACAGAAGAAACGAGGATAATGACAAGGGGTGGAGGAGCAAACAAGAGAGTGGGAGTTCCCTATGATGTCATAATTGCAACAACCTGTAATTAACTATCTTAGGCACAAGCTAAAGTTCGTGTTACAGGTCTATGTGTAAATTGCTAAGCCTGAATGGCACACACCGGTAGATAACCTTCTTATCCAAGCCTCCATGCCACATGGGCCTTTTACTATATTTGTGTTGGTCCCAAATAAAAATTTAAAAAGTCTGAATTGCAAATGGTCTAGAAACTAACTAGTCAGTCTCTGTATGGGTTTTTTCCCCCTGCTGTTGGTGAACTACCACTCTAACTTTGCTACTAGATTAAAGGAAAACACAGAATCGGCAAATGGGATCAGAAGAAAACCCCCTCTATTCAAACTCCCTAAAGTGTCAAGCTTGTCAGGCAGTATTTGGACACACTTTTCAAAAATAAGAAGTAAAACAGTAAAACTGGAGGATATCTGATAAAATTTGGTTTCCTACCACTAAAAATTTCACACAGGAAAAAAGCAATAATCTCTCTGTAACTTAGAAAAAAATTCCATTCTGATTATTCAGTTATTAAAATGGGGAAGTGTCATTTTATGACAACTGCTTTCGGCAGGAGATATTTCACACTTACACACTCAGGAAATAAGTAAGGAACAATATTAAAACCTTCAGTGTTAATCTATATTTTCAAAGCTAAGCATATTCTGACAAACTTTCTAATAGACAGTGTTCAAAATTCATACTATATATATGAGCATGATTACATTATTCTAATTTATTTTTTCTCCCTTCGTGCACAGCAATAAAATTTTACCTTCGAACTTTCATTTATTACAACTTTTACTTGATTGAGTGCATGCAGGCACAAAAATGTAATAAACCTTTACTAATCCAATAAATTAGTGAAATTCTGACACTGCAAACAGAATCTCTCTATCTACATACCTATTTGAAAATGGAAGTGAAAAATCATTTCGTTTAAAGTTCTAGTTAAGCAACAGGATTTGTTTGGGTCATCAGTTGCTAACCCAGTTGCTCTGTGCAGAACTCCAATCTCTGTACCTCTCCAGTGTTATTTAGCAGTATGGCTACACTCATTCAAGCAAGGCTAACTTGAGAGGCGTTTATTCAAGTGTAGATAACTGCAGTGAAGACACAGGTTTGGATTGATGCAGCTCCTCACCACGTCCATCTAGACCAAAGCCTAATAGGTCAGCTAATCACACATGGCTAATCAAACTAACCTGGTCAGTTGTCTGATCATCTGCACGCATAACTACCTGGATTGCCAGAACAACAGATGAAAAACCTGTAGACACATCAGCATAGCTACAATGACCAACACCCCCACAACACATCTCTCAATATACATGGATCCTACACATGCCTGTCACAACATGTGGTGTGCCTCATCCATTGCATGAAATGCCCCGATAACAGCTATGTGGGGGAAATAAGATAATCACTACACTATTGAATGAACTCACAGAGGAAAATGATAAAAGACAGAACACCATATCACCTATGGGTGAACACTTTTCATAAAGCAGTCATTCTATATCTGACCTCTCAGTCCCCATCCACAAAGGAAATCTAGACAACACTTTCAAAAGATGAGCCTGGGAGCTTAAATTCATAACTCTGCTAGACCCTGAAAATCATGGACTGAATAGAGATGATGGATTTATGGTTTACTGTAACAAATCTATAACCCCCACTTAATCCCCTGCCAGAACCCCCTCCTCTTCTTTTCCCTTTAGGACTGGAGAGGTGTTAACAGATCACTTCACCTTGAATGGTCCTTTGAAATATGTTTTAACTATGTATGCTAAACAATCTGTTCCACCAGGTATTTAGCTGTGACACTCTGAGGCCTGGTCTACACTAGGAAATTAGGTCAGTTTAACTATGTCAGTCAGTAGCAGGATAGTTAGGTTGGCTTAAGTCAGCACTATGTCAATGGAAAAATTCTTCCATTGATATAGCCACCACCTCTCGGGGAGGTGGAGTACCTATGCCAATGGGAGAATCCCTCCCATTGGCGTAGGTAGTGTCTACACTGAAGCGCAGTTGTGCCTGTTTAGCATTTTAAGTGTAGACAAGCCTGAGTACATTTCCCAAGCCTGACGAAGAGTTCTGTGTAAGCTTGAAAGCTCGTCTCTCTCACCAACAGAAGTTGGTCCAATAAGAGATATTACCTCACCCACCTTGACTCTCTACCATGATCTCACACAACTGCAAACACTGTGCATTCATTAGGTAGATTAATGAACATGCAACCACAGCTGGTTCAGACAGACAATGTTACCAAACTTTCATCTGCAGGGGTCCCTGATTCCTGGAGACCTCCTCCCCAGAGACAGGCTGATATCAGCGGCAGCTCCAGGCACCAGTGCTCCAAGCACATACCTGGGGCAGCAAGCCACGGGTGGCACCCTGCCAGTCCCTGCGAGGGCGGCAGTCAGGCTGCCTTCAGCGGCATGCCTGCGGGAGGTCCGCCAGTCTCGTGGATTCGGCGGCAATTCGGCAACAGGTACGCCGAAGCCGCGGGACCGGCGGACCTCCCGCAGGTGTGCCGCCGAATCCGCGGGACCGGGGACCTCCCGCAGGCATGCCGCCAAAAGCTGCCTGCCTGTTGTGCTTGGGGCGGCAAAAAAGCTAGAGCCTCCCCTGGCTGATATGCTAGTGTCATTGTAATGTATTAGTAAGATACAAACGCAGACAATTGTCATCAATGGAATTCCTTTATTATAAAATAAATGTACACTCACATATAAACACAAAGGCCATCTGTGGGGACTGAACCTGGAACCTTCAGCAACAGACACTGGTCTCTACACTTGATCTAAAGATGAACTCCTCTGTCTGTCAGTAAACTGTACGGTTGTAGTGCCTCAGGCCAGCCACCAGAGGGATATAAGATCAAATACACTGAGGGCTGGTCTATACTTAGTCGCTAGTTCGGCGGCTGGAAATCGAACTTCCTGGTTCGATTTATCGCGTCTGGTCTGGACGCGATAAATCGAACCAGGAAGTGCTCGCCGTCGACTGCGGTACTCCAGCTCAACGAGAGGAGTACCGCGGAGTCGACGGGGGAGCCTGCCTGCCGCGTGTGGACCACGTCTGAACCGCGGTAAGTTCGAAGTAAGGTATGTCGACTTCAGCTACGTTATTCACGTAGCTGAAGTTGCGTACCTTACTTCGACTTGGGGGGTTAGTGTAGACCAGGCCTGAGTCTTGTATTATTCAGTGGTTACTGGTAATGCTTCTGTGCTGCATGGTATTAGAACCGTCCGGAGTAAGTGAGAAAGTGTAAGTGTTGCATACCAAGCCAGTTATGCAGGTATAGCGTGGCTGCAAATCCCATGTAAGGCAGCTCTGGGGAATCTTCTCAGTGAAGGAGTTGTCACAGGCAGGAGTGAGCTGGCATATCCTCTAAGCTGATAAAAACTAGGCTGCTGATGAACAGCATGGGTCACAGCATGCCCAAATAGGGCAGGGCAAAGGTCACCTTTACACGCACTTTTGGAGGGGTGTAGTGAAGCCCCAGCCATGCCCTACACTAGGGTGACTCTCCTGGAGCCAGTCACATCAGCTGTAGTTCCAAAAGCTTCTACCGGCATTGCACAAAACAGCCAAGGTCTGGGCCTGTGTATTGTTATCATTTTTAAGTGGCTACAAGAGAGTATTTTCAGCCAAATATGGAAGTTGAAGAGAATTCTCTGCTGATTTTGAGTGAACTATGTATTCGCTAAACTGAAACCGTAATGGAAAAGCCTTCTGTGAAGCCAGGGTAAATCCTTGCTCAGCAAAGACTTAACCTACCCTCAAATCAGGGCCAGCTCCAGGCACCAGCATAGCAAGGAGGTGCCTGGGGCAGCCAATGAAGAGGGGGGCGGCACGTCCGGCCATTCGGCGGCGGGGCCGTCACTCCCTCTCGGAGCGAAGGACCTGCCGCCAAATTGCCACCGTAGAATGAAGCGGTGGTAGAGCTGCAGCAGCTTGCGATCACGGCTTTTTTTTTTTCCTCTCTCTCTGCTGGGGGCGGCAAAAACGCTAGAGCTGGCCCTGCCTCAAATACTCAGTTCAAATGCACTTCAGTAGGAAGACACTTGTAAGGCATCTCACCAGCAACATACCTTATCTGAAGCTGACAAGAGACGTTAAATTAGTCAGAATACTATAATGAGCACTCCTACATCCATGAATGTTGAATTTCATTTCATACAAACTGAGATTGTACCCAGTGCTGTGGCATGTTGTATAAACCTTGAGATATGGGAAGAACTAGAGTAAGACTATGATGAAGCCGGGAACCACAGACTAGCTTTTCGGAGGAAAGAGACTCTGGAGCAAACAACCCATTACCAGATTAAAACAAAGAGGAGGCCTTGTGGCACCTTAGAGACTAACAAATTTATTTGGGCATAAATAAATGTTAGTCTCTAAGGTGCCACAAGAAATCCTCATTGTTTTGCTGATACAGACTAACACAGCTACCACTCTGAAACCCATTACCAGATTGTAGTCACTATGTGGTCAGAGGAACAGGCAAGAAAGATGATCTTAACAGCTGTGTTTTGTGGACTAGGGTGCATGTGCAGGAAGCAACATGAGTGTTAGGGCGGTCTACCGTACATTCAGTGATCATGGGGTTACAATCAGATGATGTATAGTATATGCAAGTCCCAGCAATACCTGACACTCTGCCCTGTGTTATTGCTTACTTACTATATACATACAGATGCAAACAAAATGAGTTTTCAGAAAGCATATGATCCCTGTCTGACTGCACAAGATAAATTATTCATATCAACAGACTGCTGGAAAACGGGGCTTTTACTTACCTTTAGCGGTCTTGCCCATATATCTCAATGTTCCAGACCATGACAAATGGCTGGATAACAACTTTCACTCCCCCCGTCATCATCCATCTTCCTACTAGGCTTATTTCCTCAAATCCCGGTGATGAACCTCTGTAGTCACTTATCTGAGCAGTCAAAAAATTTATTGCCTCTAACAGGAAATGAAATTCTCCTCCAAGTGAAATGAAATGGACACAACGGGCAAAATTCAACTGTGGAATAGGTGAGTGCACTTTCCACTGTGTTTTGTGAGAGCTGCTTACACTTATTCCAAGTCTGAATTTGAACCAAATGCACAATGTGTGTTAATACTGGCCTAAAATAACCACAGCTTTCTACTAAGGATGGTGTTTGGATTTTAGAGGTCCCCCTAAGACAACTAAATTCACGCCCCCTCCGCCCATAGTAATCCTGCTTTATCTCTACTGCACCAATAGGGTTGGCTTCTTTGTATATATCTTGTATGCCTCAATGGAGTACAAGTTGAGTACTCACTAATTATGCTAGACTCCAGCTGTCATTGGCAGGTTCATAGGCAAAACTTGCCAGGAAAACAGCCCATCAGGGCCACACAGTGGTCACAGGAGCTTCGGGGAGGCCACATGGGCACTGGACTGGGACTCAAGAAACCTGGGTTCTATTCCTGGCTCTGCTACTGACCTGCTGTGTTACCCTGGACAAGTGGTTTCCCCTTCATCTATCTTATCTACTTTGATAGTAATGTCTTCAGGGCAAGGACAGTCTCATACTTATATGTACAGATCCTAGCACAATGCGGAACGACCTAACCTTGGTTGGGGCCTTGAGGCAATGCTGTAACAAATATAGAATAATAATGTAGGGTCACATCAGTGTCTCCACACACTTCCTGACTATCCATGGATTTGTTTACCAATCACTGGACTTTCTGGGACAGAAAGCTGAAAGTTCTCTTCCTGAAACCAAACTGTAAACAGAATAAGACTGTTTCTGATTAGTCCCAGTCTATCTGGTCCCATTCTGACCTTTGATGTATGCAAATACTTCCAAAGTGACAATGTAAATGTTGGATCCTTATTTGCCATACATTCATACTACTCTATGGTACAAATGCTTTTCAACAACCTGCACATCTAATGCAGGTAACTGTAATTCTGTTACACCTAGTTAAAGGGCTCTTCCTGCAGGCCGTTTCTCCTCTGTGTATACTAGTCTCTCACACAGAACCATGACTAAACTGAGTGTTTAATCAATAGTGAGATATGTTGAATGTCTTCCTTATTACAATGAACACAAAGACATCATAAACGTGTCTAGTATTTTTGTTTCAATATCACTGAAATGAATGCTGAATGTGCACGTAGTCAATTAGCTCAAAACTAGCATCCTAAACATGCCTTCCCCAGAGTTTTTAATTTTCCCACTTGGCTGTTTTTCCTAATCGCTCCCTGGTCCTTTCTCCAACCTTCACTGTTAGTTTTGGACCAGACTGTGTGTTTAGGCACACTATAAAAACACAAACTTCAGCAGTGACAAGCCCCTGCATGCAGGGCATGGAGGAGAGGATGACTCCTTAGACCCTCCTGTCTAGGTTTTTGCACCATGCATTCTGTCTTGGCATAGAATCAATGAAAGCCTTCCCGTCTCTCTTTCGCACCTGCACAAGGCACAACTGCAGTCTGTCCCTTTATGTCCTGGAGGGCTGGAGTCCATGTACATTGTAGTCACCACTGTGGGAGTGGCTGGGATGCAAATGAGGGGCACTTTGAATTTCTCTGGACTTAATGATCAGCTATATTTGAAAGTTACATGGCTTGGCTGGTAGCTATTCTGAACCTACTGAGAGACAGGAGTCTAGAGAGGCACAAAACATGATGGGCATTTTCCGCTGGCTTTGTCTTAACCTTTAGATTTGTGCTGTCAGAGATGCCAAGACTCTAGAGTGGGTGACTCTTCGCCTTTACATGTCTAAATAATTGAACAGACCAGATGTGCGGTAGAGCTCTGTAGATCACAACTGAAGATAATTTAAATCTTTTCTTTATATACTTTATGGCGAGAAATGGTAGAAGAGGAGTGACTGCCACCCTCCAATGAAGCTGGAGGTAAAGTTAAAACTAAAGCTGTCTGGAAAGAAGGACAGTACTTGTGGCATGATATCTAAAGGAACAACCTGGCTTCTTTTACCAGATCCACTGATGTATATTGAGAGCACACATTAATTGCACTAAGACATTACTAAAAAAAATAATAATATCAGGTTGTACAGTTGGGCATCAAATACATTTGCATTAAAAACTCCACCATAGGTCAATTAAGACAAATGTACGTAACAAGAGTGACATCATGAATATTGATCGCAGTGCAGGCTCTAATTCATCGGTAATGAAGTGAGCAATAGTCCTCGGGGGGAGGGGAAAACAGCTGATCCATTTCTAATCAAATTGCAGCACTGAAATATAATCCCAATGGAATATCATCTTTAAAAAATTATGCTTCTCTGTAGTCATGCCTATTTCAGCCCATAAAAATGAATAGGTGAGTCTAGACAGAAAGTCAAAACCTTAATCTGCCAATAAACGTCTTAACCTTCAGAACACATGACTGGCCATGCTGTACAGAGGTGAAGACATAATTGAAGAGGAATATTTAATGTTTTTCAATCAACATGACAGAAAATGAAGATATGAATCTCAAATGAAACTCTGTGCACGGATGACTATTTTTCAAATATATTAGTCCAGCAGCTTCCCCAAATAATGTAAGTGAAAGGTGGAGAACTAGTTCAAAAGACATAGGGCAAGCTCACGTTCAAATAGCTAAATTTTATCTACTGAAATAAAACATTTTACTTAGTTCCCCCTTACTTTAAACAGAACATAACCTCATTAAATGACATTGCGTGAAAAGAACATAAAAAGCAGTAAGAGAAAAAATAAACACTTTCAGAAGGAATTAATGTTTATTGCTTTCAGACTTTGATACTAGGCTCTTCTCTACTTAAATGCAGTTTAAATGTATTACTTGCCATGGCTTTTACATTAAACCCAATAAGTCTGGTAACTTCTGATAAAATTCCTTATCCCTTTCTTTCTGAACTTGCACAGAAATCCAAGGTTAATTTGCAGATATTATCTTATGAAATAAGTACCTTAGTCTAGAGTATTTAGAATACTTACATTTGAAAAGGGATAATCAAAAAAATATATAGGAAGCTGTCACTGTTACTGGACTAGCTGCATCTCTGTTCCCTCTCTGGTCCCTGAGTGCACCCCATGATGCCTTTACCAATCTCAGGGTGAAATTTCTCAAATCCCCACTTTTGGATTAGTCCAGAGGTTTTCAAACTGTGGGGCACGCCCGCCTAGAACGTTTGTGGGGGACAAGCGGCAACGCCAGGCTGCTCAGGCCAGCTCCACATGACAGTGCTCAAGGAGAGAGTGCCACCTCCACCCCCTGACTCACCTCCGCCGGCCACCCAGCCTATGGGTCAGCGTCAACATCCACCACAACTGTGCCAATTTCTGCTCTCATGCAGCCTCCGTGCCCAACACTGGCTCTGCCCCCAGAGACAGTCATATGTGCCTTACCCGACCCTGAAAACCTGAGAGGGGGAAGGGCAGGCATTGTGTCTATTTTTGTCTGGGGTGGGGAGGGGGGAGAGCACAACCAAAAATTTTAACTCAAAGCAGGGGCTCAGCTCAAAAGGTTTGAAAACTGCTAGATTAGGCCTGTGTATCAATTGTGCTTAACCAGCATGTTCAACGGGGTTCTGGCACCTTCCCTTTGGGAGTCTGGCTAGTGGCATACAAGGAGCAGGCAGCCTCCTTAAAACCAAAGTAATGTTTATTTTAACAGTAGGAACAAAGCATTTTCAAACAAACAGTCCATATGCATGTCTACTTTACCTAAAGGCTTACCAAACCTTCATGTTAACATAGGAACGCCTAACTTTTTCAGAACTTCCCCCTGCCCCGCCCCAAGGGGCATCAGGTCTTAGACTGGCTCCCCTGAACAACCACCCCCCTCTCCTGAAACAGTGTTCCCACCAGAATTCTTTTGTTCTTCTGCATTCCTGGGCCTTTTCCAGTCCTGACACTGTCTCTCAACTTTCAATTGTTTGCTGAGAAGTGGCTTATCTTGAACCAGTCTTCCCTTTACTGTTTGTTTTTGCCCCCAACAGCCCCTTATTAAACTAAACCAATATATTCATAGACTAAACATCCCAATAACCAGGTCAGGATACAGAATTCATGAATTATTACAGAGCAGCTCCAAATCCATCACAGAAACAATTATACAATTGTATAGTAGACAGTTGACTTTAATCTCAATACTTGGCTCAAGATGTTCATCCAGAGGATTTATTCATTTCCAGGCTTTGTATACTATTTGTTTCTCGTTTATTTGCACTGCAGTCTCACATGATTTGATCTGTAAGCTTTGTAAACTATCGGAAAACGTGAGTTCACTTGTTTCTCCCTTTATACATAATTGTTCATTGAACCCAAGGGATACTATTAAACTGATGCTGCACCAGCATTCCTTACCCAGAAAAAACTACCTGGGCTAGATATTCAGGATCCTGCCCAAAATTAATTTCTCTCTCAGGAAAAGAAGATGAATAGATGAAGATCCTCTCAGAGCTATTAAAAAAAAGTAGAAGGCTACAGTGAAGAGTAGTAAAAGTAAGAGATTATGGGGATTTTACACTGTTTTCTATGGAAAATGAGTTATTTTTAATCAGATTTATTTCAATTCATTCATTTATTTTAACAGCTTGGGAAAATAGGGTCACATTTACTCTTGATTTACAAAATTATGCTTGGTCAACCATATGCAGTACCACAAACACATTTCTTAATACCACAATAAATAATGTATCAGGAAACCTTGCAAAGTCTGAATTAATGCAGACTACTATGAAATAAATGAACAACAGTTGTAGAACTATTTTCCTGAGAGTTAAATTGCATATAACATTAAAGTGAAAACCATCAGATATTTATTTATTGATAGCCAAGAAATTACCCCCTTTACCTATGCATGACTAGAGATCTCTCTGCTAATGCTGCAGCTCAGTGAGTTTTCAAGATAGAGAAGGCTGACTGATTTGGTGACTATTTAGATTCATAAACAAAAGGAACCCCCTCCCGACCCCTTTTCAGGATCTAGTTGCCTTTGATGTACTACTAAATATACCATAAAACCACAGTGTTAACTGCATAGCAAAACTTTAAGGGTGAAATTCTTGCTCCATTGAAAACAATGGGAGTTGTGCCATTGAGTTAGATGGAACCAGGATTTCAGCTTAAGGAATCATTTTGGTTTGTACCAGGTACTGGAGAGAGAAAATAATCTCATCTTTCATCTACTTCAACAGTCAACTAGTGATTTAAAGAGTGAAGCAAGAAACGTTTTCCCCCACTGCATGAATTCTTTACTGGTCTCCTTTGAACATCAAGCTTTTTACTACAAAATGGAAATTCTACAGTACATATAAATTTCCCATTAACAAACGGAAACAACCAGTCAGTCTGGGCTAGACTGAGCCCTTAGGCTCAGCCCTGATCAAGGGAAAGTACATAGCTGCACAGTCCCAGAACGAGATCTGGAAAAGGAATTGTACTCAGAGATCACACTCCCCTCCTAGTCTTGAGGACGGTGTAAGTTACTTCACCCTGTTAGGGGAACAGCTTACTTTCTGGCCAGGTCTGCTGGCTGGCATATAGAGAGACAGAGCCTTCCTCACCCACCTCCCTGTTGGGAACGATTATTATTGTCATTCCTGGATGCATGTATAGGTACTTTTTTCTTCCTTGTTCACTTAGATCCTGCTCCATTTGAACCCAATAGCAGACTTCCCACTGACTTCAGAAGAGCAGGATCAAGCCCTGTCACTGATGATGTGTGATTTTCCCCCCATCCTGGTGATGTGAGAAGAGATGGGCCTGGTTTTATGTTTAGTTGTTGTTGGCCAAGCATGGAAAGCTTCTTTGACTCATCTTTCACATTTCTCATTTGTTCTGGCTGTGGGCTTGATAGCCACTGGGTCAATATGACAGACATTTGAGTGTGCATGTGACAATTGCACTTTCACACAACTGGGTGGGAAAATACACATCACAGTTTACAGAAAATAATCGAACAAATCAATACTTACAGTCCAATTCCCACACTTCAGTAAAACTTTGATAAATGAGTATCAGAACTAAGGAGTGTTGGAAAGATTCATTAAAGCTGTACAATATGGGAGGAATTTTGTTCAATGTTTCAACAAGTGGAAAAAGTGACTCAGCAATACAGGGATGAGTCAATTTCTAAAGAGACTTCTCCCCATAAGTATGTTCTGCTACAAAAGTTTTGTATAGCCATTTGCCAACTGCCTAAAGCTATAAATTGAACTGGCTGCTCTTATCTTTTTTGCTTGTTTGACTCCTTTAAACACAGGCAATACCTAGTTTTAAATAATTACAGATGTATCTCATACTGACAGAAAAAGAAAAATACAGAACAATACATTTTTAAATTGTCTATAATCTTCTCAAAGGGCTAATGTTTCTCAGTTCACTCTATGTTTAGCACTTTGTCTAAATCTTCAGTTTTTTAAAATACAGGATTCAATCCACGAATAAATAAAATCTTTATTTAAAATTAGAGTTCGCCTTCAAAAATGTGGCGGATGAACGCAGTTTGTCTCTTTTTGTTGTTCTTACACACACTTTTTTGTGTCTTGACTTAAATTAAGGCTCAGTCCTGTAACTGAATCCACTGTCATGGATGTCTGTGTCTGTATAGAGCCCGGGATCTATAAGAAAGTCTGAAACAGCTCCCATAGAAGTCAGTTTCAAAACTCCCATTGATTTCAATAGGTGCAAGATACAGTCCAGGAAGTCCTTTCCCATACCCATCCTAGGTGCTTACCAATCTCCCTCTTGTCTTATATACATGCTGTTTTCTGTCTATTATCATGGCATGACTAGTCTCTTCTTGCTGCTTATATATAGAAAGACCTTATATAGAGTCAGTGCATGCCAATATTGAAGAAGACTTAGTGGGGAGTTGTAATGGGGTATACTGGCCTTTTAAGCCTAGAGGAGGCCAGAAGACACTGTTCTGGGAACACTGGGACAAAGGCTCAGGAAATGGCCAAAATCAGAAGAGAAGAAGAGGTTCTGGGGAATTAGTAGTTGGATGGGAAAAACCGAGGACACTATTCCTTTAAGGGCCTGAGACCAGGAGTCGAATGCAGTAGGGTGGGGTTGGGCTCCTCTCCCTCCCAGCCAACTGAAGACTTCTTCAAAGGAGGGCAGTAGATATGCTGCCTTCTCCCTCAGAACAAGGAGTGGCTGACAGAAGGAGGAAGGCTGAGCTGTAACTAGAAAGGGCTGGGAGTGGCAGTTTCGAAAATAGCAGACTGGGACAGAATCAGTGCTCCACGTGCGGTGAAGGAGCCAGAGCTGAGTCTGGTGGACTTTTATTTTGGGACACTGACAATTGTTTTCAAATGTTGCAGTTATTAAACCAGCCCTGGGTGGGAGTACCATTCTCCATGAGAAAGACTGTGTGGAGTTCTTAAGGGGCTGGGAAGAGGAGAAGCAGATGCAGGGCAAAACCATCTCAGGCCACAAGGGGAGTGTTCAGGAAGTGGCTGCCCTGTTACAGGAGTTCTGCCTGAAAACTGATGGCACAATATGGCCCCATGGTAATCCCTTCATGGTAGAGCTGGTCAGAAGTTTTGAAATTTTGATGAAGATAGTGCCCATATTTGTGGGTTTTTGACCTGGTCTACTTTACAGCTAGCTCATTAAAAGAGAAGTCTGGGAAAATGTAATGTTTTCCTTCAGTTTTCACTCAATATCACTTAGAGCTACCATTGTGTAAAGGATAATGTAGAAATAACTTAGATCCCAATACTCCCCTGATCATGCATTGCAGGGGGGAATCCAACTACAGAAAACACTACTGTGGGGCCTCATAAAGGGGGGGGGGAAGTAAGGATTAATTTATATAAACACACTTCTGTTTCTGCTGCAGAAGAGGCAATGGTCAGGCCAACTCGAGGTCGTCTACTATAGTGCATGGTACTAGAATGATCCCCTTCAAGAACTTCAGAAGAAGTTTGTGAGACACCAGCAATTCATCCAGGGATTTCTGGGAACTAGGGGTCAAGTTCCCAGAATCCCACTTTCTCCATCCTATAATGCTTATTCCATCCCATAATTTTCACATTATATTAAAAATTACCATGGTCCTGAACACCACTTTTCAGTCTCTACCTTCTCTCTGGCAGAAGCATGGATCCTGCTCAGTTCAGGGCAGTTGTCATTAGCAACCATCAATACAGGATGCATAATTCACCTGTATCTGAGGACCTTCAATGACTATTACTACAACCAGTGATGAAGTTGTGATGTCAGAGGATGATGAATGGATGATGAAAACATAAAATAAAAATGTCAGATTGTTGCTAGAATTCATTGTGCAACTCTACTTATAGGCAGAGTTTCAAAAAAATAAAACCTTATTGTGTGCAAACAAAACAGGAAACAAGTTAAAGTGCAGACCAACAAATTAAAAACATTATAGCAACATTGTTGCAGGGTGACCCATATTTATAAAAAGAACAAGTGCAACATACATGTTTATATATTAAAAACATATTACGTTTCATTCATGCTAAAAAATAGCGCACTCTGCTTGCTGACTGGTCCTGTAGTTATCACAGGTCAGTGTAAGTGCTATCATGGTTCTCCTTGTTTTCCTCAGTGTGCAGTGGTAGGGGTAAGGATTCATGCCTTGCTGCTACATGCTATGCTGGGGATTTAAGAGCAGCGAGCATGGAGTTTTCCATGGAATGAAAAGCCTGTTGTGTACAGGGTCTTTATGCACTGAATTCAATAATGTTCTGCAACATCTGAATTTGTTGCCTGAGCACAGCCATAGCATCCTGGTGCACCAGTCTCTCTCTTGTGCCTCTGCTTCAGCATCAGCTCTCTCCATTTCTGGTCCTTCACCCTGTTTTTGGCCATCCAGCCCCTCCCATCACTGTGCTCACAGTCAGCAGCTGTAGCAGACTGGAGGATCTCGGAGAACATATCCTCCTCTGACCTCCACTTTCTTTGTCTGATCTGGGTCAGGCATTCAGCAGGCATGGAGGGGGCACCTCTCAGGGCCATCGCAGCAGAGACTGCTGATGAAAACAGACAGATACATTGTTAGATTGGCAGCTGCAAGAGAAAGATAAGTCTCAAAGCTCCCTTACATTACTCCCATAAAGACCTTCAATAAAAATTGCTAGTCGCCACTTCAGCTTTGGAGAAGCTTGTTACGGCACTGCTCTGCAGCTCAAGGCATGGTGAGTATGGACTAGATGGGGGATGGGAGTGGAACTGTTGCATAGAAGGTTTAGATGCTGGGTATCCCTAGACAGGGTATAGGGAAAGTGCAGTGAAATTGCCAATATTTTCACAGGCAGTGATTTTGGCTGATATCTTATTCCAGAGGATGACAAAGGTCCAGACAACCCAGCTACCACTGACATCCTGAAGCCACCATTGTCCACTTGCTGCAAGCCTAGTCACTGCAATGTGTAAGTGGAACTTCTCACAGAGTGGCACCGGAGTGTCTCCTATTGTGAGAAAAGAAACAAGGCCTCTATCCCTAGAAGTGTTCGGGAGAGGACAGCAGAGTATCTCCATGAGAGTTTCATCGAGATTGTTCAAGAGGGTAAAAGGGACATCCCTGGTCAGATAAACAAAGTACTCCTAATGGTGTGAATTGTTGTGCCCCCGGGATAGCACAACAAGCCCAAAAAAAGGAAAAAGTGATCGCCGCCTCTACCTCTTTCTTCTATCTCTATCCGAGCATAGGACAGTAACCCGTTCCAGACTGTGTAAAGCAAACTGGTACGCTCATCTTTTTGAATTCCATTCTTAACCCATATTAGGTGATTGAAGTGACAACTATATATGCATTCCAAAGCATCAACTTTAATTGTATTCCCAGTGCTGGTTTTAAAAAGTTGATGCTTTAGTTCTCTAAATGCAAGTCTGGGCACCATTTTTAAAGAGGGAAGAATGGAGGGAAGGGAAGGATTTGGCCACAAAAATGGGAAACAAACCTGCTCATAAGGAATAATGCATCTATTTCTTACCTGAGCTCCCTTCCCCTTCATCACTGGGCTCATCTGTGCTCTCCTGGAGGGACTGGCTTAATGCATGGTTTGTGTCTCCTGCCATGACCCCTCTCCTCGCCCAGCTCTCAAGATGTCCACAGTCAGGGTGCTGGTGGGGTCCTTTACAAGCATGGCATGAAGTTCATTGTAGAACAGCAAGCCCACGAGGCAGCAGCAGATTTGTTGCTGCCCTCACTTGCCTTTTGATATTCATGTTGAAGTTCCTTGGCTTTCACCCGGCTTTGATTCTTATCCTTGTCATGTCCCAGGTTTAGCATCCCCTGCATAATCTGCACGCAGATGTCTACATTCCTTCATCTGTTCCTTAGCTGGGATTGTACAGCCTCTTCTCCTCCTAGGCTGAGGAGATTCAGCAGGAGTACGTCTAGGTGTTGCTCTCAGTCTGCACTGAGCTAGAATGGTTGGATGCTTTCAAAGATGGACTAGTAGGTGTGCTCACCCAGATGGGCAACCAGAAAAAGGCATTTCAAAAACATGCTAAGATTTTTAAAGGGAGGGGGCAGGCTTCCAATATCTGTGACCCCCAGGCTGTGGAGTTCAAAATTGTGATTAGTGCGGCCACTGTCAGAGGGACAGAGCATTGCAGAACAACTGCTGGAGGACTGTTAGCGTTGTCTCAGGTATGCAATGTCTTTTTCGATGGAAGTAGGTCAACTTTGGCTCTGTGTCATTTGGGTGAGGGGTGTTATTGCGCCAATGTAACTTTGGGGGGAGACAAATTTAGGTGTGAAGGCCTGCAAAACTAAATTGAAAGAAGTCAATTTAGGTCAACCTAACTTTGAAGCGCAGACCAAGCCCCAGTAAAACAAAGTTACCACTGGTCCAAGCAGAATTAATTCCCTGGCATGCTTTGTGACTTCCCCAGCCCATGCCCAAGAGGGCACAGTGTACAACTGAAAGCTGGCAGCAGTGCCAAGGTCCCGCTTGTGTTACTTGGTTGAGGATTGGCAGTTACAGAACAGGATGCAGAGTCCCTCTGCGTGGATGGACCTGTGGGCTTGGGCCCCAAACTCTTCCCTACCCTCTCCGTGTTCCATATGACTTTCTTATCTTCTCCATATCCATACTCTTTTTGCAGACTGGGGTAAGAGGAATGCACCGACTCTGCATTCTCTTCCTACAGAGTTTTCATATTAAACCCTGATCACGCAAACATTTATGCTTAACTTGAAGCCAATGGGACTATTCTGGTGCTGAAAGCTAAGCACGTGCAGAAATGTTATTGCAGGATCAGGGCCTTAGTTTGCTCCCTTCAATATCTTCTGGTGTAGGACATGGATTGCAGAGACCCTAAGCAATTATATCACATGCAGAACTGAATTAACTCCCCCTGAAACTGCTTTTACTTCTGTGAGCCATATTTCATCCTTAATATTTATATAAACTCCCAATGCCATCAATAAGAGTTCATGGATCAAGGGCAGAATACCACTGGTCATTTATTTGTATACTCTTCTGTTTCTATTTCCTTTTTAGACTGTTTAAAAGGCCAATTCTGTTGTGTGAAAACCTCTCAGAAGTTTACAAAGTTTTCATTACTGATGCTATCCATATTAAACTAGTAATTTGACAATTTTCTGGCCATTAGAAACAGTAAAAAATGTCACACATGCTACAGGCTGACTTTTGGTATTTTATTTTTTAAAAGCACTGTAAATAACATACTTTAAAAGATAAATAATTGATCATTTCTCTCCTAAGCATCTCTGTACTGCTGTCTATCACCAATCCCCTCATGTGAACAAATTAGGAAGCCTTCCTAAATGAATGATTCACCACATGACAACCTGCTGTGTGCTCCACTGTTTCTTGGACACAGGGGCCTCCAAAAAAAGCGTTACATGTGATATGCTATAATACCTACATACAATAAGGTGAGTTAAGAATGGAGTTGATACTTAGCACTTATAAAAAACTACCTATCTACAGATCTTAAAAGGGCTTTACAAAAGTGGATGAGCATTGTCATCTCCATTCTACAGATGGGCAAGTGAAATAAAGGGAGGTGGAGTGATTTCTTCCAGGTCACAACAGTACACAAAGGCAATAAAAGCCCCATATCTAGCCAGAGGAGGATTTTCCTGATGCAGGCTATACGGATGATAGCAATAAGGCTGTCCTCAGAGGACCCTCTTTCAAGCCCTGGTGTAGGGGGATGGGCTCAGGACATGAGAGGTGTGTTGGGGTGGGGCTACAGTATGCAGCATCTGGAGATTCTGAACAATGCTGCTGCCCATAGGGCAGTCAGCTGTAACTTAGGCCCCAGAGTAGCCTAGGATTGGGAGATGCAAAAATGGCTTAATGCCACCATATCCCCCATCCACTTGGGATTGGGGTTCTGTGCTGCAGCTCCAAGGGTACGTCTACACTTTGTTTTAAAAACCACAGCAGAGAGTCTCAGAGCCTGGGTTGACAGACTCAGGCTCACAGGATTCGGACTACGGCACTAAAAATAGCAGTGAAGACATTGGGCTGGAGCTCAGGCTCAAACCCTCTCTGAGCTTCAGAGTCTGAGCGCCAGACTGAGCTCAAACATCTACATGGCTATTTTTAGCACTGTAGCCCAAGCCTGCGAACCTGAATCTGTTGACCCAGGCTCAGACTCGCTGCAGCAGGTTTTACAATGCAGTGTAGATATAGCCTACGAGGCTCAGCACGGAACCTCACCCCCAGTGTTTTACACTGTCTACTGCTATCTACTGGATTACAAACTGGAAGAATACAATGCAGTCTTAATTGAATATTTCCTTGCTTTTGAAGACCAAAAGGTGAAATTCTTACCTATTTCTGAAACTTGTTTAGTGATGTCTAAATTGTATAAATAGTTCTGTGAGGAGGTTCACTCAAGATCTAGAGGTGCAGCTCCAGAAGAAGTCTGCTCCTGGAGCTTTTTTCCATATTAATCTGTTCTATCTCCTACCCCTTCTGAAAACATTTTTTCCACACTCATTTCAATACTTTTCATCTGTTCACAATTTAATCATTTTCAAGTAGAGCTCAAAAAAGTGTAAAGCATCCAGTTTTGCTCATTTACATACCCCTCCTGTTTAATCAGTGTTTGTTGAGGAATAAAATCTCTGAAAAGAAGATGAATTCTCTGTTTATAAAATAAAAAGGTGAAGTTATATTTAGTTTAAAAACAGTTGAAAGTGTATTTTATGCTGCATGCTTTGTTTCACAGAGTAAAAAGGGTATTGTTATTGGCATTTATAGGTATTATTCTTTAAGCGATGCATTACAGCAATACATATAGGATTGTATCTAGAATCCACTTAAAGGAGAGAAAAAAAAATCTATCCTAATTTTTTTCAAATGAAAAAATTAAGTGCACTGCTATTCGATACAGTAAGTGGAGGATTTTCTTAGTCAGGTAATTGAAAGAATAAAAAAGGTGGCTGACCTGAACAAAATTCTTCTGACCAGCAATAGGCACCTCTTGAATGAATAGCTGAAAATTATATATTTTGAACTAGACAGATAGATAAATTTTAATGATTCTATTCAGTAGACTCTAACCTACAGCTCCAATTTAACAGCCCTGCAGGTCACTCAGACTCACCATGCTCTTTAGATAACCTTTATCACAAACATAGATCAACGTGTGTCAAACTCATTTCATAACATTTAAAATAAAAAAGGGCAGTACTACAACTGGTTGTAATGTGCTGATGTTTGTCTTTAAAAAAAATTGCTGCAATTCCCATACGCTCAAAGGTGCAACTCCAACTGTTTCAATGCTCCAAGTTCTCAGAAGCTTGGTTTTCAGATGGACTGAATACCTGCTGCTGCTACTGTTGGAGTTGCTGGTGCTCAGCACCTGTGAGAATCAGACCCTCTCTGTGGTTTGAAACATTGCTACAGAATAGACTGCCTTTCTCCATATGCTCCATTATAACAGCTGAGATCATCTGAGGATCTAGAAACTGTCTTTGAAGTGGTTGGGGGCCATTAACTACAGTAGAATACTAAGGGCCAAGTTACAACCTTGCTCCTCTCTGAAGAGCTAAGGGAATGAGGAACTTTAGCTGTCACGTGACAGTGCTCTGAGGCATTCTGGCTATGCCGGGCAGGCTTAGGTAGAATACTTCAAGGGGCACTTGGTGAGGAGCACCTCACCAGTGGCCCTCATACCTGCTGATATAGAGCACAGGGACCATGGGCCTTGGCCTCATCCCTAATCAGCCTGCCTGTCCCTTTTGAATCCAAGATCACCATCCACAACATCTGCCAGCCGAATAGCCGAGTACTAAAAAATAATGCTGGGTCTACATCCTGCCTGCCTTCTTTGTGGTTGCCATAAAGGTGGAGGAAAGAGCCCCACCATCCCACACTGAAAGCATATGCCACAACTGGAAAAAGCACAGCCATGATTTAGCCTGAATTTTGCTGCGACATGCCTGACTTCAAGGTGCATATCTACCACCTGATATTTATGTATGCAAGCATAATCACTACATAAATTATTTAGAGTTTCTGAACAGCTGTCTTCCCAAGCAAGTGAACCATGTTTGCCAGTCCTCTTATATGAGTAAAGATTATTAAAATGCTCATAAAATAGACGTGTTTGTGTTACCATGTTATACCACTGCCCTTACTTTACAGCAACTCGCCCGTCCCTGAAAAATTCTAAAATGGGTCTGAATTCTTTACATAAGCATCAGTTTCAGAATAGCGCTGTGAGGGCTTTGAATTTATCCATTCACTTGAATAAATGATGGTTCTGTTCCCCATCTAAAGCAGTACATAATCTATAATCTGGCTCCTGGATGCTTGCAAAGAGAACTACAAAATATATGCAATAGTAGTAATTTTACTGAGCTTGGGCTGGATGAGACCAATACCACCCACTAACTCAGAGCTATGCTACATCTAATAGGACAGCCTGGTCAAAGGCAGGTCAGTCTGCCATGAATGCAAAAGCAGCTCAGCTGTCATGTACTTCAACTCCTTATTCGAGGACCACTCAGAGCCCTTGTTGCCACACTGCAATAGATTACTCTGGTTATAATCTAGTATCCCACATGGCCACAAGTGGAAAAAGAGATTTCCCTCCTTTTCGGAGCCAGGATTTGAGAAGCATATCAGAGTGTGGGGCAGGCAGAAATAGTTTTGTTTCTATACATTAGTTTGTGTTCACTATTTAGAGCTTTGATATAGATATAGATATAGTTAGCTGTGATTTTAAAATGAATTAGCAAGTACAGTCACTGCTAAACAGAGCTCTAGTCTAATATTTACAGTCCTAGTTCCAGTTCATGGTTAACTAAAATTATTCTAAGTCATTCAGAAATATTTTCAGGGTGTGTTAACTGGGCTAAAGGCATCAAGAATTTATGGTTGACTAGGTGGTTATATGCTGTTTGCTGTGTTTATTTTTGGGGACCATGGGGTCTCTCCAAATTATTTGGAGAGTCTAACTTTACACACCTTTGAATCAAAAGAGTCCATCTATTTACTGATAGACTCCAAAGTCTCGCTTTCAGGATCTTTGTTTCCAGTGGTTTATAAAATAGTGAGCGTTTCCCCTCTCCCCAGGAAGAATTCCAAATAATCTCCTATAGTTTAAATTCATAGAATCATAGAAGATTAGGGTTGGACGAGACCTCAGGAGATCTAGTCCAACCCCCTGCTGAAAGCAGGACTAATCCCAATTAAATAATCCCAGCCAGGGCTTTGTCAAGCCGGGACTTAAAAACCTCCAAGGATGGAGATTCCACCACTTCCCTAGGTAACACTTTCCAGGCCTTCACCACCCTCCTAGTGAAATAGTTTTTCTTAATATCCACCCTAGACCTCCCCCACTGCAATTTGAGACCATTGCTCCTTGTTCTGTCATCTGCTACCACTGAGAACAGCCTAGTTCCATCTTCTTTAGAACCCCCCTTCAGGTAGTTGAAGGCTGCTATCAAATCCCCCCTCACTCTTCTCTTCTGCAGACTAAATTAGCCCAATTTCCTCAGCCTCTCCTCATAAGTCATGGGCCCCAGACTCCTAATCATTTTTATTGCCCTCCCCTGGACTCTCTCCATTTTGTTCACATCCTTTCTGTAGTGGGGGGTCCAAAACTGGCCGCAATCCTCCAGATGTGGCCTCACCAGTGTCAAATAGAGTGGAATAATCACTTCCCTCAATCTGCTGGCAATGCTCCTACTAATGCAGCCCAATATGTCGTTAGTCTTATTGGCAACAAGGGCACACTGTTGACTCAGATCCAGCTCCTTGTCCACTGTAATCCCCAGGTACTTTTCTGCAGAACTGCCTCTGAGCCAGTTTGTCCCCAACCTGTAGCAGTGCATGGGATTCTTCCGTCCTAAGTGCAGGACTCTGCACTTGTCCTTGTTGAACCGCATCAGATTTCTTTTGGCCCAATCCTCCAATTTGTCTAGGTCACTCTGGACCCTATCCCTACCGTCCAATGTATCTACCTCTCCCCCCAGCTTAGTGTCATCCGCGAACTTGCTGAGGGTGCAATCCATCCCATCATCCAGATCATTAATAAAGATGTTGAACAAAATCGGCCCCAGAACCAACCCCAGGGTACTCCGCTTGATACTGGCTGCCAACTAGACATCGAGCCGTTGATCACTACCCATTGAGCCCGACGATCCAGCCAGCTTTCTAACCACCTTATAGTCCATTCATCCAATCCATACCTTTTTAACTTGCTGGTAAGAATACTGTGGGAGACCATATCAAAAGCTTAGCTAAAGTCAAGATATACCACGTCCACTGCTTTCCCCATATCCACAGAGCCAGTTATCTCACCATAGAAGGCAATAAGGTTGGTCAGGCATGACTTGTCCTTGGTGAATCCATGTTGACTGTTCCTGATCACCTTCCTCTCCTCCAACTGCTTCAAAATGGATTCCTTGAGGACCTGCTCCATGATTTTTCCAGGGACTGAGGTGAGGCTAACCAATCTGTAGTTCCCTGGATTCTCCTTCTTCCCTTTTTAAAAGATGGGCACTATATTTGCCTTTTTTCAATTGTCCGGGACCTCCCCCTCACAAGGGCTCGGCTGTTCTACACTTGAATAACTCATGTAATGGATCACGAGGCTCTCAGGGTATGTCTACTCTTTTAGCTGGGGGTGTAATTTCCAGCTTGAGGAAACATACTCACACCAGCTCTAACTGAGCTGGTGTGGTAAAAATAAGTATGGCTGTGGCAGCACAAGTGGGGGGAAGGGCTAGCTGCTTCAGTACATACCCGTCAAAGATGCTAGCTATGTACTTGCCCCCTCGTGCTGCTCGCATTGTCACTCTATTTTTATCATGCTGGCTCTGTTAACACTAGTGCAGGTATGTCTCCTCAAGCTGGGAATCACACCCCAGCTCAAAGCATAGACATACCCTCAGTTTTTCATCTGTCCTTATTCAGGTAAAACTTTCACTGAGAGTAGCTGCTGTGTTAATGCTCATACAGTACAAACAAGATCAATAAAGCTTAGAGGGCTCTTTTTGAGTCTCAGTGCTTTATAGAGTATCAGGTGGTAGCCGTGTTAGTCTGTATCTACAAAAACAACAAGGAGTCTGGTGGCACCTTAAAGGCTAACAGATTTATTTGGGCATAAGCTTTCGTGGGTAAAAACCTCACTTCTTCGGATGCATAGAATGAAAGTTACAGATGCAGGCATTATATACTGACACATGGAAAGCAGGGAGTTACTTCGCAAGTGGAGAACCAGTGTTGACAGGGCCAATTCAATCAGGGTGGATGTAGTCCACTCCCAATAATGGATGAGGAGGTGTCAATTCCAGGAGAGGAAAAGCTGCTTCTGTAATGAGCCAGCCACTCCCAGTCCCTATTCAAGCCCAGATTAATGGTGTTAAATTTGCAAATGAATTTTAGTTCTGCTGTTTCTCTTTGAAGTCTGTTTCTGAAGTTTTTTTGTTCAATGATAGTGACTTTTAAATCTGTAATAGAATGACCAGGGAGATTGAAGTGTTCACTTACTGGCTTATGTATGTTACCATAGTGCTTTATAGAGTTCCTTTAACCAAAGACAACAGCTCCTAGTCCTTAACCATATAACTTTTATCTCAATTTTTTTCCCATTTATCCCTTATCATTAGTGGTACAGCACTTTATCTGTTCTCTTTAGTAAATTTAGTCCCCCTCCCATTGCTTAATATATAGGTAGATCTGGAAATCTGATTTGCCCCATTCCCTGTTTTAAGGTTATGTCCATGATTGGTTCATTTCCATGTTGCATCAAAAAATGAGCACATTATATTAATTTTACAACAAAATAATTTATTTCATGGTTCATTTTCTAAGAGGACGAATGATCAAAATGTGAGGTTATGCTGCTCTTTTTTATAGGATCAGCTGGAATCTAGGCGTACCACTGTTCCCTAAGATTTAAGAATTTACTTAGCCATAAGCCAGGAAGGCAACAAATTTACAACTCACGTTCAATACGTTGAACAGAGTAAATCAACTTCCCTGATTTCAGAGTAGCAGCCGTGTTAGTCTGTATCCGCAAAAAGAACAGGAGTACTTGTGGCACCTTAGAGACTAACAAATTTATTAGAGCATAAGCTTTCGTGGGCTACAACCCACTTCTTCGGATGCAACTTCTCTGAGAAATTAAACAGAAACTGCAACTTAGTACACTGCCAATAATCCATTAGCAATGGGAGAATTCAAAATGAATTCTTCACAACATTAATAAGGGCTTGGGCTAGGAAAAGATTCATATTAAATCAGAACCCCTAGTAAAATTGTTAACTACATGCATCAAACAAGGAATAAATAAAATACTTTGTACTTACAGCATCTTTTACCTGAGGATCTCAAAATAATTTTGAAAGCTTTATAAGTATTAGTTATATATTTTTCCATTCACAAACTTTTTTCTGTCTAAATGAATTATTTTAGATTAACCAGAGACAAGAAAGAAGTATAAAATCTCCATGAGGGTGCACATCTTTTTGTGGCAGCCTATACCAAACTGAACACACATGGCTGGCTGTCTCTATAGGCAATAGTTCTTAGAGGTTGAAAGTTGCGGCGTATAGGAAATAAAGATATATAGTTATATAGCTAACATCACAATTAGTATGCCACCCCAAAGAGTCCCCAGCCTTCCAGTGGTATAGATTAGAGTAGGGTGAAATTTTTTCGGCTAATAATAAATTTGCCGAAAAATGCATTTTTTCAGGCACCAAAACTATTTGTGAATTCAGTTCAAATGCAAGAAATGGTATCAGCTGAAAAAAAACCCCCTCCCTCCCCCCAAAACACCAGCACTGAGCCAAAAATTATTTATTTACTCATTTCTGGTATAGTGTATTCCTTTTAAGTCCTGGCAGAGCACAATATTGGATCTTAAAATGACATCACTTTGATTACCGTGCTTCCCTTCAGTCCCCACTTGAATTTCAACAGGATTTCAGTGATTGCTTTCTCAAGAACTGGTAGAGCTAATAGCAATTTGGAATCTCAGCTTTCAAATGGTATAGCCTTAACCCCGACTGTGGCAGTGTATGAGATTATTGGCTGCTAAAATCACCTCACAGTTAAAGTGAGCATGTACATATATGTGAGAAAGAGAACAAGAACAATAATTTAAGGCTGCATTGGGGTATAACTACTATTGGTCCATACCTAGGGCAACAGATCTTGAATTTGAGCTTACATTTACATATTTTAAATTTAATTTTTCGTTTTAAAAAAGAAAGTATGTTTTTATCCCTCGTGATTGTGAGTGTAACTGATGTAGTGGAGTTTGCCTAAGTCTGTAGATAGCCTGGAAAAAAAAGCTCTGAGAGGGGCAAACTTCTTGATGAATCTCAACAAAGTGCTGACTCCAAGGCCTGGTCTACACTAACACCCCAAGTCGAAGTAAGGTACGCAACTTCAGCTACGTGAATAACGTAGCTGAAGTCGACATACCTTAGTTCGAATTTACCGCGGTTCAGACGCGGTCCACACACGGCAGGCAGGCTCCCCCGTCGACTCCGCGGTACTCCTCTCGCTGACGTGGAGTACCGCAGTCGACGGCGAGCACTTCCTGGTTCGAATTATCGCGTCCACACCAGACGCGATAAATCGAACCCGGAAGTTCGATTGCCAGCCGTCGAACTACCGCGGTAGTGTAGACAAGCCCCAAGACCCATTGCACTGAGGTGGGGCTCACCAATACATCCCAACAGAGGACTCTGTATGGCAGGAGAGGAAGAGTGCAGTGGGCCTGGACCACCTTTCCAAGATACCAGGGTGAGCCTCCCTGCTGCTAAACACTTGCCTCTCTGAGTGACAGACGGGATCCTTGCTGCTGCTCCTCATGTTAGAAGGATGCCTCCACACCACTGCCTGCCGCTCCAAGCAAGGGGCAAGATCACTGTTCAGGGCTACAGTAGTGGAGCCATAGGGGCCTGTCACATGGTGTGTCTGGAGCCCTGCATTGCCTTAATCCCAGTGTGACAACAATAAAGTGGGGGAATGGGACAGAAATATCAAGATAGTAATCAGAATGTTGTGATTTTAAGGTCTGATAACTCAAACTGCCAGGGGGAGCTGGAATGATACCAATGCTTTCCAGTTCCAAGCACTGTGTAAAACCCCAAAGCATTGTTTCTAAAAGAAAATATGGTTAAATAAAAGGAAATTATCATATTTAACCTATGCGTGACTGGAACCATTTGAAGTATTAAATGGATTCCTTCTAAAAAGCAAACCTACCAATAGGATTAATACATTTAAAAATGGTCATTATGAAAACCAGCATGGAATGCTTAGCAAATAAACAAACTCTAAAGAATATTCCTGTTTTGTATGCTTCTTGCATTCACCAGCCCCTGTAAAGACTCCCGAGCCCTGTCTTTAAAACGCTAGTGTTAGAAGCACAAAATTGTTTAAATCAGCCCAAAGTAACACAGTTAAAATGATGATAATGATTCATTTTTCACACAGCAAGAATTGATTTTCATAAATCTTCTTTCCTGTTGCTTGTGCAGACCCATATCTATCACTGCTAAGGTTCCTTGGGTTGACATCAGGTATAATTACAGCTAGATCTACGGCTGCTAACTCCCTTTGCTTAAGTTATTATTGTAGCTTGCAGCCAATTGGTTTTTCATTCTATTATCAGCCTCAATGAGAATACTTTAGTAAAGTGTTCTGCCACCAAGACAGCTCCCACAATAAGGACAATAGCATGTTCTATTTCTAGACTATTATCTTTACAGAGTCCCACACAGTTTAAAGAACTCTAGTATCAGTAAGGGCCTCAACCTGCAGCGTGAAAAGGTGTTGAGAGTGCTCAGCACTGCATACGATCCGGTCCTACATTTCTCATGTCCTCCATTCTCTTGTTTTACCACTAACTAGAAATAATACTTATTTGATTATAGTTAGTATCTAGAAACATGGTATGAAAATATTAAACCAGTGAAATCACAGAACAATAGTGTTTGCTTTCTAAAGTACTAATGCAAGATTTACTGATTTTTGCTAATTTATTTCAAAAGATTTTTTCTTCTGTTTGATCACATAGACACTTATTTTGGTTCAGTATCACAGAATAATCTTTTGTTAGTAATTTGTTTTCTTGCTAGGTATAGGACCAGCAAAAAGCAAATTAACAAATGACTATATGGGTATTACAATAAAGCAGATTGCTGACTAGCAGAACACTGACTGATTGGCTTTAAAATAAAAAAAAAAAAAAACATTTTATAATCAATTTATAGACATTGCCGATAGCTAAGATTCAGTCCATAGGACTGTAAAAACTATTTTAATTCACCCTTCCTTACAATCATTTTAAGATGCTAACATTTCTTAAATACTTGAAAAAACGGATAGATTATTTGCATGAGTCACACTTGTTATATTATGAAAGCTTTTTATTTCATTTCATTTATTTTAAGTGTGTAACAGAGAAACTAGAATGAACTACCAACCACAGCCCTTGTTTGTTCACAGCCTACATGCAATACAATATACATTTCTTAAAATCACACTCCAGCGCTCCTCTTTAGCATTTATATTGCTTCAATCTGTTTACAATTGCTTTTAAAAAAGCCAGCTTAATATGGATGGGGGAATATACTAATAATTAAGACAGTTCCCACATCTCTCCATCTGAACTTTAGACAGTAACAGTGTTTCAACATTAATTTTTCTTGGCATCTAAATGAAAAAACAGGGAAATTTCGTACAAAGCCACGCAAATTTAACCTCCTAATTGGATTGACCTTTTTACATACAGATCTTGCTCTCAACCCTATTACAATCTTGAGTTTCCTTCTAGGTACTGTATGTAATATTCATTCTTGCCATTACAACTTTCAAGTGTACATGTCACTACCAAGTAATACCTGGAGAGCCACCTAGAGCTATATGAATTTTGCAAAAAATACTGCTCAAATATTTATTTGTATTTTTAAACAAGAGTTGGTCATGTATTTGTATCTACTTACCAAGAATATTTTAGGAAAGAACATTTACTGGCAGGAACTATTCACAGAAATAAGTGAATTTTAGGCAAATAGACCATATTTGTGCAAAGAAAAAATGAACGTGAATATTTCAAGAGTTACTCTCATCCAACCAGGGAACAGTAATACACTCTCTCACCTGTGTGTCCAATCAAAAGAGTTCAAATATCAAATACTGGCAACAAACTCCTCAGGAAAATGTTAAAGACTGAGAATTATTCATAGAAATTATTTGTTGAGCAATTTCAAACAACAAATTAGAGAAAATCATGATCAGCTCACAGATAATTTGTGGACAGAGAAAAGGTTGAGTCGTCATAGAAACTACTTGTTTTGAATTATACACCCAGATCTGCTAAGGATACAATTTAATAATCTAATCTGCGATACTACCACATGCATCTTTTCTCAGTTGGCTTTAAGCTTTCCTTGTCTTTCCCCTGCCTATCATTTTGCACACTGATCTTTTAAGTAATGTGTCTTGCTAATGAAGTAACTGCTAAATAATTAAATAAAAACCCACTTATGGAAACATTTTATTTGGATGAGACATCTTGTATAAATCCCTCTCCATTACACAAATTATTTCCTTTTATCCTTCATATTATTTGTATTGTAATATTGCTTCAGGGCATCAGTCAAGGATTCCCCTCCTCCACATCCTCATTGTGCCAGGCATTGTTTTCACAAACAGCAAAAAGAGGGTCTGTCCCAAATAGTTTACAAACTAAGAATAAAATGAGAGTCAACAAATGCATCCAATAAACTGACAGGCAGAGCACAAGATAATTAGATGATTATGAACAGAGATTATGAACTCTGTAATCCTCCTACACTCTCCACAACTCTAACCATAACTGAGCCATGAAAAAAAAAACTACAGAGCAAATTATAAAGATATGGGCTCTGACTGCTAGTTACAGAACCTCCGTGGACATCCTGAGCTATGGGGCACTAAACCAGGATTACATGGCCATCTTCTGCCTGGAATAGCAGATTTAAGAAACAAAAACATCCTAGATGTCTAGTCTAATTACAGAGGAAATACAATTAAATGGAATGTGATTGAAATTGGTACGTATCCCTTAAGAAAAGATACTGTCTTATAACACTGGAATCTTTAGATACATCACTGAAATAACCCTCTGTTCTCATTCTGTCTAAACCTTGTGTACTCAAATAAATGGCTACTTTACACAACTATGAGGATTCATAGCTAAGTTTGACCTTCCTACGCCAGAGTCCTTTAGAAGTGTCACAGGAAAAAGGAGATTTTTACCGTTCCTGAAGAAAGAGCATTGCAAATTAATGTATATAGATCACAACTGCAGCTGAAATCAAAGTGAATTATTACTCTAATATTTTTAATCTATATTATAAAATCAAGACACTTGGGGTTAGGTATGTGGACACATTTGGAACTCCAGAAAATATTAATGGTCACTTTTGTGGTTTCTTCAAGATTAGTTACCAACAGGGCAAGGGTTGACAGAACAGTGTCCCTGAAATGTTAAAAAAGATAAACTGACATATAGTAATAATTAAAAAGACGGCCATGGAGAAAAGGCTGGCACTAATATCAAGAGGAAGAAATTGGGTATGCAAGCATACACAGAACCACCAGAGTATTCTAAATTCAATGTACCTGTCACAACCTGAACTTTATTGTTAATGAGGTATTACATTCATCAAGGAAATAGGGTTTTGTAACATTCCAGGGCCCAAATAATTTATTCTTTGTCTCTTTAGTAAGTCAGCAATCCTGAAGGTGTATGCAGTGCTGAATACTGATGTCAATATTGGATAGCACACTGGCATCAGAGAACTAGACAAGTGACTGGATTTCAGGATGCAGCAGCAGACATCGAAAAGGCAGCTGAGACTAATGAACCTATCAGCATGTGAAGCAGCTACGCTAAAGGTTTACAACAGGACAATAGTTAATGCAGTGCTTTGAACATGTATCAACTATGTAAGTTCTAAGTATTAGTACTGCTTTTATGCTATTGCAGCCATACCTGGTGTGCCTTGTGATTTGTCACAACTTCCTCTTCAGAGCTCAATTTAGTTACTAGTCCCATTGAAGACTCTGCAATTTTGATGCTCAGTCCCACAGTTCTTATTTAGGCAAAGAGCCCATTGATTTCAATAGCAATTTTGCCTAAGACAGCACTGTGGAAGGACTGGAAACTATAACCAAAGCAATTAATGGTATTAAGTAGATTCGTAGAAGGATGAACAAGACAAACAGCCCTTTTTTCAACTTTGATTTCTAGGACTCTGTGATAAATAAATTCTACTGCAATAGAGATTGAGGAAGGTTTTAAAAGAGCATCCATGAATGTTTCCAACCTGTCAAATGAGCTATGGTATGTCTTGTGAAATCTCCCAAATTAGGGTTGGACAAGCAAAACAAATGTTCAGTTATAGTGACAAAGAAACTGTCCAAAATCCCCAGCTGAAATTCAAAAGGGATTTTTGTGCTACTCTTGCAATGCTAGAAGAAAGGTTTCAATCACTCTCTCCCTTCCAGTAGACATTCAGAATATATATATTTTTTCCATTCTCAAGGAGACTAACTGGAAAGCACTCTGTAAACGTGAAAGCAAAACTGACAGAACCAAAAAAAACCCTCCCACGTTGCTCATCATGAGCTGAATGACTGAAAGTGAAAAAACTACACTGAAACTTCCAATTTCTTGTTGGACAAACCAGCAGAGGGATGCCCCAAAATTGGGAACAGAGGGTCCTGTGGCACCTTTGAGACTAACAGAAGTATTGGGAGCATAAGCTTTCGTGGGTAAGAACCTCACTTCTTCAGATGCAGTAATGGAAATCTCCAGAGGCAGGTATAAATCAGTGTGGAGATAACGAGGTTAGTTCAATCAGGGAGGGTGAGGTGCTCTGCTAGCAGTTGAGGTGTGAACACCAAGGGAGGAGAAACTGCTTCTGTAAAAATTGGGATGTCTCGGCATGTATAATTACTACAGAGCAACATGTTGCCATGATCAGAGATCACCCCGGGTTTGTGACTTTGTGACCTTGCACGTTTTGTCTGAGTTTGAAGTTAACACAAGTTTAAGACCCCAATCCTGCCAAAAGATGCACACAGGTGAACCGTTGCACCAGTGGGTAGCCTCAATGTGGTTCCACACCAGCTCAAGGATCCACCTGCTCACACATCACTGCAGAATTCAGCCTAAATTATTATCACATCACCCCAGAGACCACTTAGAAGACACTCAGCTACCCCCTAACTCCACTGGAGCTATTTACAGCAGCTGGGGATTTGGCCCACTAAGTCTAAGAACACAAAAAAGCCACATACACATTCATACATATTTCAAAGGGATCTTTGCTCTTCAGCAGATTAGCAGCTGTTATTTATTTGTTGATCAGGTTCTAATGCAGCATATCTCTCAACATATTCTTAAACACATGCCAATTAACTCAACTTGTTATAGACTTGGAACTGTTTCCTGTAATGGCTTCAAACACTATGCAATGGAAGAATCATCTCCATCTCAGATATAGCATTAAACTGGCAAGTTCCAAACTTTGCCAGTTTTGACCCGATAGTACAACTTACTGTGATTAAGAGCTGCAAAATCATGCCTTACGTAATATAATCTAGAGATCTGACAACATTGACCTTATCGAGACTGATGAAACTGTTGGCTGCATTTCAAATTGCATATGAGAAATAAGCCCTCATTGCTTGTTTGTAAACTTCCTATAAAATATGTGCTTTATGCATTATTAACAAGTTGTAAACTGAACACAAGGTCGGTCTCAAACTGCTGGCAAGTAAATACAGTATTACTCAGCACAAATCTTTTCATTTACATAACATCAGATTCTTGTAGCATAATTAATCTTGGCAGCACATCTAAGCTTTCTTCAGTATGCTCTCTTAAACAGCTGTTATGATGAGAAAAGTATTCCAGATTTTTTGTGAAAGAATTTAGTGCTACGTTAGTGGAAATGCAAAGAGCCTGATTCTGACACCCTTACTCATGCTGAGTAATCGTATTCAAATAGTCCTATTGACCTCGATGAGAGTACTGGCATAAGTACTATAAACATGAATGCAGGAAGTAAATGGGCAGAATCAGGCCTTTAATATTACACTGCTAATATATTACTTTAGGGAGGGGTGAAAGTCATAACACCAATAAATGACTTGCGGCAGTGAGTCATTTCATTTTAATCAGAGATGGGCTCAAACCAGAATCTCAGATAATAATAGCTCTAGACTTTGGGGAAACTCAGATCCCATTCCAAAATCTGGTGTTTCACATTAAATTAAATACACTGCTATAATAATAAGTCTTTGCAATTGCCCTTTAACAAAAATAGATTTTAAAGGAACACACAAAACAAGATGCACATTTAAAGGTGACCAACTTAAAATTAGCTGCACCTACCTTTATTGTTCTTGCATATGGCTGTCAGTATGCGATTTCCATGCCCACATTTTCCATGATCAGGTACACAGACTCCTTCGGAAATGACCCACTGGTAACACATTGGGTCTTCACAAGGAATAGATTCTACTAAGTGTGGACAACTCTGAGACATACCAATGGGTTCCATAATAACCTGCCTTTGTCTCATTCTAAATCCTAGAAAGACAGAACAGAGAAATTTTTTATCATCAGTATTAAGATATTTTGCCTGCAAACGTTGATATATAGGGCATGTGGAATTCTAAGGCATTTCAAACTGTATTTTTAATAAAAAACAGTATAGCAATGTTCATAAGTAAGGCTGCGAGTCTGTCAGAGGTCACAGATTCCAGCCACACTGCCTCCCACCACACCAGCAGTGGCAGTCCTGAGCCAGCACTGCCACCCCCGACCAGCAATGGTGGCAGCGCCAGTCCCAGGCCACCCCCTGCGCTTACTCCCCCGCCCCCCGAGCACCAGCGGGCACCCCAGACCCCCCCCCTCCAGTCCAGCAGCTGTACTCCCGGAGCCCCCCAGAACACTCAAGATTTAGACAGGGGTATATAGTACAAGCCATGGACAGGTCACGGGGCCGTGGATTTTTATTGCCCATGACCTGTCCATGACTTTTACTAAAAATACCCATGGCTAAATCTTAGCCTTATTCATAAGGCCTTCTAAATATTTGCAACCTCACTGGCCTTGCAAAAAAAAAAAAGACAGAATGTATCTCTCTGTATTTACAGTTTTGTCACTGCAAACCTAATGTTGGTTGCAGAATTCCAGGAGTCTTGATTTCCACCACAACCCATCCCCCAATTCCACTGCCATTTGATCCAATACATGCCTTTTCACTGAACTTGGATGTAAAACATATGTCCAAATACATGGACATAAAGTAAGAACTATATATGTCATGATGACAATACAATTTTTAAAAGATAAAGACAACCAAACAAGTAATTCAAAATCTAAACCACAGTTAACCTCCTTCTGGGACTCTGAGATTGAAAAATCTTGTTCTGAGATACAAAAGACCAGTTTACTGAGAAATAATTACTCTGCTTTTTGAAGATATATAATTCGTATTGGACCCCCTCAAAATAACATCCTTTTAAAGTGGGAGATTCAAATTTAATATTGGAAGAAAAAGGTTACAAAAATAATTAAAGAACTGAGTACATAATTTAATGCCATTTGAATGAAAACAAAAGTCATGATGCTATATTCAATAGTGGAGCTAGTATGCAAGTAAGTGTCTTTCAGCATGGGTTTGTTTTGGATATGACAGAGTATAAACTAGCTATATCCATGGTTTGAATTGGTGGATTTACCCTGGTGTTCAGCCATTCTGCATCAAGCAATGTTCTCATTAGGACTCATTGACTCAACAGAGTTGGAGGAAGCAAGTCCGTACCTGGATGGAAATCTTCTAGAGAAAAAACATTTGGTGCTGCAGAATGTAGGGCTGGTGATTCAGAAAACAGCACACTTCCCTCTGAGTCTCTACTACACCAACATCCCAGACAGAGGACATGGGACAGAGCATGGTTGGAGGCCACAAAACTCCATGGCCAAGAAACAAAATATGAGGAAAACCATGCCAAAGAACTATGAGCAGAATTTGCTTCAGTGGTTGCTTTCAACACTTTCCAACAAGCAAAAAGAAATTGTTTTAAATGAAATGATTTTACAAACATTTCCATTTTTGCAAAAAGGCCTTTTTTGACCTTTTTATTTGACACATTCAGACCAACTCTAACCATCTTAGAAAACTCACAATTACAAATATTCCACTTTCTGAAAACATTGGGCAACATTTTCAAATGAGGAGACTTGCCCCTTGGCGTGTGCCTTGATGAGGGCCATTCTTTAAATACTTAACATAGAGAATACATTTAGAAACTAACGGGGTGATTCTGTGCTGCACACCGCCACAGCACAGAACTCACAGCCCAGGGGCAAGTGGGGCTGAGGTAGCTTTAAACAACCTCCCCCAACCCTGGAGGTGGGGGCTGCTCCCAGCATAATTTAGACAGGTTCTCATGTCTGCCTAAATTGCAGCAGTCTTCCCAGGCTGCCCTATGAGCCCGCAGCACTGCCCGGAATCTCCACACTGCTACATGCTGCAACTCTGAGCCTGACATTCCCCTCCCGCCTTCCAGCTCCACACCCAGCGTGCCTCCTACATCAGGACTTTTGAGACAGTTCTCAGAAGACTTTTAAAGCTCCTCTATGTCTCTCTAGCCCTTTTACCAAACATGGAGGGGCTGGAGTAGGGATGAGGATCTCACACATTTTTCAAGAACAATAGTCTACAACATCAAAGGCCACCTTCTACCCTAGGATCCACCTGTTGGTTCCAACTTATATCAAAGGAATTCAATAGGAAACCACATTTGGATCCAATTGTTTTAAATTCCTATCCTAACATGCTGGCGTTTAGTTTAATTCAGACCTAATTACAGGCTGTAGCATATGAGAGAAACAGTTAAATCACCTTTTCGTCCCTGGTGATCCTGGCAGTTCTCATGAACACAGGGTCCCCATGCAGACCAGGAGAAAACCAGACAGTCAGAAGAACATGGAACGTTGCACAGCTGGGAGGCAGAGGGAGCAGGGCCAACACATAGTTTCTTGTCAACAGGCCTAGTGACTAAACAGGAAAAAAAGTTATGGACTGTAGTTTCATTCATATAAACGTCACAGAGCTTCTGAATTTACTATTGGCATTTGTTCCCTGGAGCAAACCCAATCTGCTAGCTCTAATTAAGCAGCAAAAAAGAACCTACCTGACCCATAGTGTTTTATGTTCTAAAGCAAAATATTTAAGCATTGCTTAAGTCCATCCCTATTCAGCAAAGCAGTTAAATGCAGGCTTATGTTAAGCACATGCTTAAGGGCTTTCCAGTCTAGGACTGGACTGCTGAATCAGAGTACCAGCTGTATTTTCTCTCTAAAAGTAACTATGTACAATTGACACACCTTACTCAGCAGATCCACGGCCTGTGAATATTCAGGTTAGGTCTACTTGCTATAGAGGAAAAAAATGTGTTTACATTTTACTGCTATTAATACTGCAGAAACCAATGGTGATGAGGTGATTAATTACATTCTCCTCTAGCTCATGCACCACATTGGTTTAACTAAATTCCAACTGTTGTTCCAAATCTTGCCCTTATGCTCCCAATACTTCTGTTAGTCTTAAAGGTGCCACAGGACCCTTTGTTGCTTTTTACAGATTCAGACTAACACGGCTACCCCTCTGATACTTGACACCATCAATTATGTAGATCTCCATGGCTGTGCATGATGGATAGATTGCACAATACCAGCAGACTCTCCATCTTGGAAGACGATATGGCCCAGATCTATTTACATACAATACATTCAATGAAGGGACCATGGGACTGACTGGAAAAGTGTTTTCAAAAACTATATGCTATATGTATTAGCAAACATTTCTTTGTGTCTTCCTGATGATCTACCATTTTATGCTTAAAGGAATCCATGTTCTTAAATTGCTTTTACAGAAGGCTTTGGTGCTTGTCTCAGCAAACATTAATGCACAAGATTCTCTCATGCTAGTACTTCAAGTTCAGATGCAGGAACACTGAGCAGCGACTTAGATTCTAAGTCATGGACTCAGAATTCATACCTCTTGCTCCTCAGGCACTCTACAATATAACTGTACTATTAAATGGCAATAGATGAAATTTAATTCAAAACTAATGAAAGATAGTATTAATGTTAAAAAGACTGCTTTCTGAATGATTTCTGAAAAACAATATTGCCTTTGACATATTCATTTAGGGACTACACCAAGCTGGCAGGAATCCAATTCACCTTACTGCTAAAATAAATAGACCTTTTCTACAGATTGCAAAAGTCAAATGACAGAAAGGGTAAGATAAATATTAGAATTTTAACCATAAGGCTTTTTTTTTTATCAAGAGGCTTCCTGCATTACTTAATATCCCCTCAGCACTAGGTTTAGCAAAATAATTTATCATTTTTGGTAACACACTGGGAAAAATGAAAGCAAATAAGTTTTAGGGCACAGAGTCAACTCTAAGAATTAAGTCACATCCCATTCTAGTATAACTTTCATTTCAGCCATGTTGTGCATCTCTTGACATTATTTTGAAATAAAAATGGTAGCCATCATCCATACATTTAGAGTATGAATATATAATTTCTAAAAATACCTTGATGAATTAGAAATATGCACATGGATATGGTCAAATGTCAAAAAGTCCTCCAAATTCCTGCCAGTAGTTACTGCATATTGCAGAGATGAAAACTTTTAACGAAATATTTCAGAAATAAGAACAAAAAGGAATAGGCTGCATTAATAAACACGTTACGGTATTAAATGAACTAAGTCATTTCGACTAGACATGGTGGCTGTAAAAGCACTGCTTCTTTTACCACACGAAGGCCAGGTGAACTCTAATAGAGAACTGACCATCTGTAAAAGAGTTCCATCATTTGTCTAGCCATCTGATTGGCAGACAACCCCAAACTCAAAGGTGGCTCCCACTAGTTCAAGGATGCAGTTCATTCATTGACCCTGTTCTGAGTTCCAGCAGAGCTTTATTTGCTTTTATTTGTCTGACTACATACGTAGTATTTCTTTAAAACTGTAGCAGGATAACTGGTAGGAAGGAGATGGGTAAAGGTTCTGCAGGAAAGCAGAGAAAAAGAGGCTGAGTACCTTTATGGATAATGCTGTTTTCCTTATTTGAATAAAGTTCTTTGTTCAGTGTCACAATAAAGTGTCTCTTTCTGTGATTCTTTTCATTGATTGAGTTTTGTCATTTGGCAAACATGCAACTTCCTACAAGGCAGAAATAGTTCATCCTAGATCAAAGATGCTCTATTGCAAAGGGTCAGTGGGAGAGAATTCAGTGTATTGCTGTGATAAATGGACAGACCTCTGTGTATTGGAAGGGTCAGGGTTTATTGCACCTTCTAACTTGTTGGATAATTGCACTTGTACTGTAAATAAAGCATTTACTTTGTTTGGGAAAAAAATGTCATATTTTCAGCTTGCTAACACTTGTGTTTCCTCTCAGAATTTCTGGGTCAATGCCCCTGAATCAAATAGCAGCCCATTTACTATAGATTATGTTTGTTCATATTTTTAAAAATCCGATGTTCTTCTGGATCTGTAGAATAAGCCTGAAAACTCAATTGAATGCAAATCTTGTAACTCTTTGAAACACTGCCCAGTTCTATAGCAGTTACTTATATAAATTAATTCTGGGCTAATAAATATAGTCACACTGATGCAGGGAGTTTCGACTATTAACATTCACACAAGGCAATACTGAGATAAAATGTTAACCAATCAGAGAATGAATGCACATCCTGACTACAGAAAGTCTTCCCAAAACTATTTTTCACTCCTCCCAGAAGGTAAATGATACTTTCTCCTGGACTTTTAACTTCATCTCTCTTAAGATTGTTAGTTTAAAATGAACACCTAAACATTTCAGAAATTCATGGCCAGAACGGAGAAGTTTCTAGTGACAAGCCTATTTCGAACACACATAACAATGTGACAACGTCAAGATTTATTGTCCCTTAAGGAGTATCTCAACGTTGCCTTCACCTTAGCCAGTATTCACCTCTCAGGACAATACATCTTGATATCCACCACAACAGAAGTCAATATATATTTAATGTTTGGCAGAACCATATAGAGTTATTTACCAGAGGCCAAGATAGGGATAATATCCATTTTTAAAAGTTGTTATTGGTGACGCCAGGAAATATAGGCCAGTGACTCTTATTTCAGTACTAGAGGAAATTAGTTGAGAAAATCATTGAAGACTGAATTACAATATAAACACCTACATGAGTATACAATAGAAACAAATAATCACAACTTCTGTAAAGGCAAGACATATGTCTCCAGCCTGAAAGACACTGTTTTGATAGCGATGACAAAATAGTGGGCAAAGGATAACTGGATCATCTTTTTTTAGCTTAGAAATGGCTTGGATACTAGCTCCTCACATGAGACTGTTAAGGAAACTTGCTGCATCCTGTGTCTGATAGAAAGGGATTTTTTTATGCATTTAAAAAAAATTGGAAGCCACAAGGTGAGAAGTAAAGTCCCATTATCAACTGAAAACTACTTCATAGTATAAATAAAAGGCTAATCTCAGCATGGAAAGAAGTTAATAATAGGTTGCCAGAAGCAACAGTGATTCAGTATATTTAGGAACAATCAGGAAGTCCTGCTACATGAATTAAGTGACATTATAAACTTTTCGGAAGAGAAAAGAGGTCTTCCTGTGTTTGTTCACCTCCTAGTACAACGTGGTCCCAATCCTGCTTGGTGCATCTCAGCGCTACCACAATAGAAATATATCTGGCAAACATTTACAATGGGGCATAGTGCTTATTATTGTAAGTATTATGACTGACCAGCAGAAGGTAGGAGGGATGCAGTTGAGAATCTATCGGAAGAGTCTTAAGGGAGTAGGGATACTGGGGACCAATGAAGGTGACCATGGGAAGAGAGGGTGTGCAGGTAGCTTGTTGATGATTGGTTAGAAAAAAGCAAGGGTCATAGGATACTAGAAAGCTTTGAGAAAAGGCCACAATGTACTTGGAAGTCACATTGCCAGAGAAGTCATGAAGAAGAAAGGGAAGGGAATCCAGAAGTTTTGGATACACTTCAGGAAAGGCTCTGAACCAAACCTTGGAACAGTGTGAGATTAGCCCTCCACTAATGGTTTAAAATTAGGATATTTTTATTCTAAGTAAAACTTCATTTTTTGTGACTGTCCTTTTCTTTGTGGATGTTCCAGTTTGGTCAACAAAGAGAAATTAAGTCATTTTGTTTTTATAATAAGCAAAAATATAATGCCCTTATCACCGGGCTGTGAATGACTTGCATATTCCAGTGGCATAAATGGCCCTAAAATATAAATATGTGCACTTGATTTTTTTAAACTTCAAAGATAAGAAACTGAACTAAAATCTACAGTCTCATGCAAATTGATTGGGTGAAACAGACTAACTATTTACCATATAATAAACAGCCCTATAAATAAATGCACCAGTAATAATGGAGTAAATATTACATGTCATATCAAATACCTTCATGAGAAACAAGTCACATTTTTTAAAAAAGTTAAGTATTTTACCTTCAAAATGTTTTCTATATAATCTGCTTCTTTCACTTCAGCTAGCTCCCAGACATCTGAGAACTAAAAATGTTATACCTCTGTGATAAATAGGTTGCTTTCTCTCATGAATTTAAACCCTTAAGATCCTGAATTACAAATTTAAAGCACGCCAGCTTTACACCCCAAAGATTTGCGTAAAATTGTTTTCAGTCTTGCTTCTAAAGGGTTTCCATTGAAGAAGCCAGCTGTTACATATTTATTATTCGGTTATGTGACTTTAATCTTATAAATTCTGCTCACAGAATGTTAGATCAATAGCTCAACATCCCAACAATGCAGATTTGACACAGGCGTGCTTGAATATATTTCACACTGTGGCGGTACATTCTTCGTCATCTTCTCAAACCAGGTCCTTTTGATAAGAAAGGGCTGGTTTCTTACCTGAGAAAAAGGTTACTCTGAATTGGATCCACTAATCCAGATGCTGGATTATCCAGCTTCAGCACCACCAGGCAGTTAGCAAACAAAGATCCTTTCATGACACTGCTGACCATCAGTTATCTTTCTCCCCGGGTACGAATCAAATTTTCCTATAGCCAATACATTCTAGCCTATTCTTTCCAAATACTTTCACAAACAAGACAGGAAGGTCAGGACTCAAAGATCTGAGTCTCCAAAATCTAATTTCTTTGTCATAAATTGATTTTTTTTCCTTCCTGAAGCTTTACCAATATAGGCATGAATTTGAAGAGTAGTGCACATTGAATATAGGACAGGGTTAGTGCTAATTCAAATACAGTACAAGTCCTATATATGTTCCAGCTGGCTAACGAGTCCAAAGTGGCTGCTAATACCCTTCCTCATTTACACAAATATGTGTTTATCCTATTGCATGACACCCCCTTGGGCAACATTTACTGTTTTTAAAGAGAGCAAGAGCTGCCTAAACAGGGATATGATCTCCCAAAAGGTTTTGATGCTGCTCTGGAAAAATGTAAAGGCCCATATGACGTATAGGATATATTCTGTTTTGAACAAAGAAAAGCTTGAATAAGTTCAAAAACTGGAGATAAAGGTCAAATTCTGTTCTAACCTATGTTGGTGTAAGTCCAGAGAAACTCCACTGTAATTAGTCTGGATTTACACTGATGTAACTTAAAACAGAATTTGCCACCAAAATTCTTATGCTATGTACCATAAGGGAAAATAAATGACTTACGATATTTAAGAATTTAGTTTCTTTCACATGTGTATGGAGGATAGATGTTTAAGAAAATATACTATAGATGCCAAAGTCTATGGAGACAAGACCCTAGCAGTGTGTTGGCAAGATAGTTCAGTAGTGTTCTTTGTCTAAATAGGGGCAGCGGCAGGTAGGGAGAGAAAGACAGAAAGAGTATGGTCAGAAATAGAGCTAGTCAAACAATTTTTACAAAACTTTTCTCAATTGAAACTGAAATGTTTTCCAGAAACATATTGGTTTTGAATAATTTTTTGTCAGGAAAGTTTCTCCGGTCCAAGATGGTATTTCTAACAGAGAACAAACAAGAGAGATACTCCTGGAAGAGACTCAGTGATTAGGGCACTCACCTGAGATGTGGGAGACCCAAGCAGGCACTTGAACCTGGCTTTTCCATATCCCCAGTGTCTGCCCTAAGCACCAGGCTATCTAGGCTATTGTTGGATCTTGTGCTCTCAATTTTTCCATTAAAATTTCTAAAAGTCTCGATTTTGTTCTGCTTTGGAATGAAAACAAATTTCAAAACCTGAAAATTTTTTGCAAAATGGAATTGTTTTTTTCCAGCCAACTCTTGAAATGAAGTTGCATTCTGGTGAGAAGTTGAATCAAGATGTTGTATTTAAATAAATGGATTCACCTTTACATTTTTACTTAAAAAAAAAAGTCCTATGATAGACACACACAAAAAACCACAATACATTTGACATAGTGTTTAATTAAGTCTTCCTTCAAAAACACTACGGTTGGTTACAGTGCCCGAGATAATAATCTTCTCAGATTGATCTGAAAAGATTCAACCAACATTGGCTTCTTTCCACCGTGGAAGCCACAAACGTGGCCACAATCCATCTCACAGAGCAGTTCATCACATCTGGAAGTTAGGCAGAAAACATTGCTTCTAGTAACAATGCTGAGCACTTTTGGATAAAGGCCTTAGCATATCACAATTGTAAACTCTTTGGGGGAAGGGACCACCTTTTTGTTCTGTGTTTATATAGCACAGGGGTCGGCAACGTTGGCACGCGGCTCGCCAGGGTAAGCACCCTGGCGAGCCGGGCAGTTTTATTTACCTGCTGACGCGGCGGGTTCGGCCGATCGCGGCCCCCACTGGCCGCGGTTCGCCGTCCCGGGCCAATGGGGGTGGCAAGAAGCCGCGGCCAGCACATCGCTCGCCCGCGCCGCTTCTCGCCGCCCCCATTGGCCCGGGACGGCGA
>NW_020664413.1:17664330-17669513 GCF_002925995.2 Terrapene triunguis | reverse complement strand
GCTCGCCCGCGCCGCTTCTCGCCGCCCCCATTGGCCCGGGACGGCGAACCGCGGCCAGTGAGGGCCGCGATCGGCCGAACCTGCCGCGTCAGCAAGTAAATAAAACTGGCCCGGCCCGCCAGGGTGCTTACCCTGGCGAGCCGCGTGCCAAACGTTGCCGACCCCTGATATAGCATCTGGCACAATGGGGTCCAGGTCCGTGAGCGGGCTGCTAGGTGCTACCACAATACAAATCAAAGTTCAAGCACAATCACAATTTTGAGGCTTACTGCATGTGGACGTGCCCATTACTGAGGTTTGGTCAATGCAAGAAACTGTTGTGAGGGTAAGAAAGACAGCAAAATTTTATGCTACTGTAGTCACTAAAACAGTTTCCTCACTTGATGAGACACATGCACTGCAAGATAATGAAGAATAAAGGAATGTGTGTGTTGGGAGAGCAAGGTTCCAGCTTCTTGGAACAGGAGAAGAAGCAGTTGTATAGGGACTGAATGGAGTCTTGTTTTTCTGTAGTCTGAGAGGTTATTTTGCAGGCAGATAGGACATGCAATCTGCCATTAATAAAGATTTGCTTTGGCTTTGTAAGTAAATAAGTCTAAACTGAAATGTTGTGTTCTTACTATCTTACCATCTCTGCTCAAAGCCATATTCTACAGGAGCAGTACACACTGCAGATAAAAAAGACAAGGATAAATTATTCATAATGCATCTGCATCCGCTCATTACTCTTCCAAAAGCAAAATAACTCATTCTAACCCCAACACTTGTCTGTCTGCTCAGAAGTTGCGACATTATTATTTTGGCTTTTCCCATCAAATCATAAGAAAGGTTGCGTGTTGGTCTTGAGCAGAGGATTAGGCCACACCAGGAATAGGCTGACATACTGTAGAACCTCAGAGTTACAAACACCAGAGTTACAAACTGAGCTGTCAATCACATTGGAACTCGTTTGGAACCGGAAGTACACAATCAGGCAGCAGCAGAGATAAAAAAAAGCAAATAAAGTACAGTCCTGTTTTAAACAAACTACTAAAAAAGTAAAGGGAAGTTTAAAAAAAAGATTTGACAAGATAAGGAAACTGTTTCTGTGTTTGTTTCATTTAAATTAAAATGGTTAAAAGCAGCATTTTTCTTCTGCATAATAAAGTTTCAAAGCTGTATTAAGACAACGTTCAGTTGTAAATTTTTGAAAGAACAACCATAATGTTTCGTTCAGAGTTATGAACATTTCAGAGTTACGAACAACCTCCATTCCCAAGGTGTTTGTAACTCTGAGGTTCGACTGTATTGATAAATAACTGAACCAATACCAAAAAATGGCCAAGTGGATTCAACAAATGGGGACAAGGGGGTGAAGCAGGTCTGCCCCTTCCCCCCGACCCGTGAGACAGGAGGAAGACTAAGTTTTTCTCAACTCATTCCAAGAGAGACTGGAGAGTGGGAGACAGTGTGTCCCCATCACCACACATGATGGGCAGTGGTTTCACACCCAGAATCCTTCAGATCATGGGGGGGACCCATAGGAGGCAAGGAATCTCCACACAGACATGCTCTGCTGGCTCTGGGGCTCACTGACTCCCTCCTCCAGCTTCCAGGCAGCATGACTCCAATGGAGTCTATTAGCAGGCCACTGAGACATTTTATCCTTACCCACAAACATATTTCTCCAGCTCAGCGGCAGCAAAAAAGCATGCAGGTTCATGCTATTGATGAGTCTCACAATAGTTCTTTACCTTTCCAATTTATAGATCCCTGTAATAGGCATTTTAGGATAACCTCTAACAACGTACCTTCCTTTAATTTGTGTGTCCCAGATTCTATCACACTTTGGACACAGTACACTTCCCGGACTTGTATCCCACCTCCACAAAGGGCTGTGTGCTTATGTCGGCGAGGGTCCTGTCCATCAAGGAGGAGAGTAACTTGGCATGCTTTCCATTCAGAAGTCCTCCATGAAAACCTTTGGAAGAAAAATAGTGTGTGTAAAACAAGATTTTATATAAGACCATGGGGCAGTGGGTGTTTCTTTATATTAGAAATTTGTTATTCTTTAGTATGCAAACACTTTAATCTTTGTCGTACATCTTTCTACTTCAAGACAGACCTACCAGTGCCAGGCAATACGTTAATCCAGTACTTATGTAGAATTTTTTACACTTGTATATCAACAGAGATTAAGTGATTTGCTCCATACAGGGAGTAAGTCTGAAAGCTGGCTGTTAATCCTGCCCTCAGGTCACAAGGCCATAACTCTCTGTCAATAACTAAGGACCTAATTGTAAGAGGTACTGAACACTTGCACAGTCAACAGAGTACCAAGCGTTCAAGAACATCTTGGGATTTGGCCTCTGCGTGATAGCTTCATAAAGTTCTAGGGTGTATTGGGTACTACCAATTGCTTCTAGAAGAGGACTGCAATACTTGAGTTAATTTCTCTTTCTTGAAGTTGTGACACACATCAGATTTAGATAAAAAGTATTTTCTCAGCACAGTTAATTTGTGTATAATAAAGAACATAAACACTTTGGAATTTTCTGTTCAGGAAAGGTTTAAATTCTGACACACAAATGTGTAAGTGCCACATAGACAAACACCCAAATTTGAATTGGATACATCGGAGGGTTTGTGTATTAGAATACACGGTGCAATTGGAGGTTAAAAATGGCTGATCTGCCAAAAAAGAATTTATTAAAACTATGGAAAGGAACAGAAACAAAAATCATGTTTTTCCCATCTCATCTACAAGTGTGGGGGATCTTTCAGAGGCACTGACAATCTCCAATCCAATGAACAGGACACCAGACTGAGAAACAATTGACCATCTGCAAAATGGAGGAGATACTTCCTCTACTATGTGAAAAACTTTAACATCTACAGATAAAAAAGCACTATATAAATACCAAGTATTATAATGTTTCTGTTGACGCATATATTGTGTTATCTACCATTCTCCTTGGAGTCTTCTGCAATCTTTTCTATTGCCTCCCTTTCTCCATATTCCCTCAGTCTCCATATGGTCTTAATTTCTTAAAATATGTACAAAATAAGTTTCATTCCTTCCTTTGCCCCCAAAACAAAACACACTCTCCTGTTATCTCAGTTTCACTGGTTGTTAAATTTGCATGATGTGTTTGTCTTGTCACATAAATCATAAGTGCATGCACCTTTGGATGTCCTTTGTGAAGAAACATTTCCAGCTTGAAATTCTATGTGTTGTCTTTAGAAAATATTTGTAGGTAGGGCATAGATATTACAAGGAAACTTAAACTGCAAATTATTTGCAAAAAAAAAAAGTGAGCACACTTCAACAACATTTTCTAAGCATTAGATCTTGTGAATATCAGTCATTTCTAGCCTCAAAGCACTTATGAATTTTGTAATGTCTTCATGGAAGATGTTGTGAATATTGCCAATTATTTCTAATTTACAGGTACTTTTCAGATTAGCTGTCTTGCTCTCTCTTAAATAATATGCAGTATATCTTGTGCACATTTGGATACATTCACAGGGTTTATTACCAGCAAAGAGGAATACAGTCTGTACACGACATGCATGAAATAATTGTACTCCCACAATACATAAATAATGGAGAATTCTTTTGTACAGAAGTTCCTTTTGTAGGTTATCACAGCTTTTCTAATATTCAGTATTAATACAGGTCTCCAGTTTTCATATGAAGACAGAGAATCACACTTAACTGAACAAGGTACTCTACCACATTTCTTCCCACATCAGATTAAAATATCATATCTTTTAGAGTATACAGGACCCAATTTTCAAAACTGGATGCCTCAAGATAAGTCCTTATTTCATCATCTAAATACTTGTTTTAGGCACTTACGCACTGATTTAAATCAGCGTAATTTTAGGCTCTGGACCTTCTGAAAATCAGGCTATTAGCATTCAAAATTATACAACATAACTAAATGTCTCTCAGCTCAAACATAATTAAACCTCATCGGTCTACAAGGTTGAAAAATCCCCTTAGAATTGCAGTACACAGAACAAGTGGATATTCTGCTGCTGAGCAACCATGTGTTGTAGTCATTGCCTGTTTATCAACAGAAAAACTTTAAAGTAGAGGGTAAAATCATATCAATTCAATGGTGTTGCTTTTATCAGTCAGACAGGCCCTATGATACAATAAGAGTTTATGAAAAGCAAAATTCTACTCATGTATTAGTTGATTTAAATATACACACTGGCTGTCAGTTAAAAAAAAAATCAACTATACCAGAGAGATATCAGATATACTACAGTTATCATCTACTGTATCACCTACTGTATCTATCAAACCTACCATACAGCAGAATTTCCCTGCACTTAGTGTAAGGAGGGTCTGAATGAGCTCTCCCATAACATCTAGCAATGAACTGGGGGGGGGGGGAATTTCAGGAGAAGACCATGTTTGCATAGACACACCTACTCTGCCCAGGTGTGCAGCAGATAGAGCTGCTGTGCCAAAATGATCACAACACAAAAACCAGGGGTCACCCAATAAAATTAATAGGCAGCAGATTTAGAACAAACAAAAGGAAATACTTCTTCACACACACAGTCATTTGCACAATCAACCTGTGGAACTCATTGCCAGGGGGTGTTATGAAGGCCAAAATTATAAATGGGTTCAAAAAAGAATTAGATAAGTTCCTAGAGTATAGGTCCATCAATAGATATTAGACAAGATGTGTGGGGATGCAACCCCAAACTCTGCATGTCCCTAGCCTCTAATTGCCAGAAAACGGGAGTGGATGACAGAAGTGGATCACTCAATGATTTCCTGTTCTGTTCATTCCCTCTGAAGTACCTAGCATTGGCCACTGTTGGAAGACAGTATACTGGGCTAGATGGACCGTTGGTCTGACCCAGTATGGCCGTTCTTATGTGGATCTCAACACACTTCCATAGAAATGAAATACAAATACTTTAAATATGACATTGAATATTTTGTGCAGCTCTATTAACACTTAGCATCTTGAATTAGGTCAATTTTTTTATTCAGAGAGCAAGGATGAGCCCTCTGACTATTTACCTCTACATAGTACCTTCTATCTATCTAAGTACTACACAAATGGATGTCTTTGGTTTTTAAATTTACACAAGTTCTCCTCTGTGTGATCCTCCATTGCAGCAGGTTGTGTGTGTGTGTGTGTGTGTGTGTGTGTGTGTGTGTGTGTGTGTGT
>NW_020664413.1:17585057-17664320 GCF_002925995.2 Terrapene triunguis | reverse complement strand
GAGAGAGAGAGAGAGAGAGAGAGAGAGAGAGAGAGAGAGAAGGATTTCGTGTTTTGAAAGAGTTCAACCCAAAGAAGGATTTAATCAAAAATGTGTATTTTGACATTTCAGTAGTTTGCATTGAGTCAGATCTCTTCTGGCAAGGAGTATCACAATCAGGGTGCTGTCACTGAGAATGTTATGTTCCCATCTCTTAATGGTGAGAATTTGGGTCTATCGGGCTTCGTTGCGCCTGTTGAGCATATCATCGAGTTGGAGTAGAGAGGTTAATTTGACTTCTATATTTGTCACTGGTGTGATCCCTGCTAGAATCTTGTGTCCAATTCTGGTGCTCCCAATTCCAGAAGGATGTTGATAAATTGAAGAGGGTTCAGAGGATTCAGACAAGAGCCACATGAATGATTAAAGGATTAGAAAAACTTCCTTATATAGTGATAAGCTAAATAGAGCTTTTTGAATCTAACAAAGAGCAGGTTATGGGGTATCTTGATTACAGTCTGTGAGTATCTACATCAGGAACAAATGTTTAATAATGTGCTCTTCAATCTATCAGAGAAAGGTGTAGCACAATCCAATGGCTGGAAGTTGAAGCTAGACAAATTCCTACTGGAAATAAGGCAAACGTTTTTAAAAGGTGAGAGCAATTAACCATTGGAACAAATTACCAAAAATTGTGTGGATTCTCTATGACTGACAACTAGGAATTCTTTCAGGGAAGTTTTGTGGCCTGAGTTAAACAGAAGGTCAGACTAGATTATCACAATGATCCCTTCTGGCTTTGGAATCTATGTATGCTGGATAAGGTGATCTCTGAGGTTGGTCTCAGTCCATTAAAAGTCTTTTAGATTATGACCAGGAATTCTGCTCATGAGCCAATGAAGAGTCAGTGGACTTCAGGAAGCACAACCATGTGCCAATGCTGGTCTTTGTTACTAATGAAGTGTGTTGCTCTGTGTTGTACCTTTTTCACTTTCAAGCTTTTGCACTGAAGCCCAGGTAGAAGTTATGATGGTCCAATCTGGAACTGAAAAAGGCATGATTTACCACGTCAAAATCCTCATATGTGAGAAGCTAGTGAACCCTCCACGTCAAGTTTCTGTATGCCCAAGAATAACGAGGCCTGTGTCTGAATAATGTTAGCCAGGACATTGCCCTTTAGAGCACTCTCACCACTCCCAATTCAAAGAACTAGTCAGTGATTACACTACTGATTTTCAGAGTGAAAGAGAAGCAGCCTATATGTTCTGAATTGGTACACTTCCATGTAAGTCGTAACAACTCTAAAAAGAATTTTCTACCTTTAAATAAGACACGTTATGAGCATAATTCATAATACAATACCTTCACATTCAGATCTCAGCATGCCCTCTAAAATAAAAGAGCAGCTCTTAAAAGTTTCTCATTATTTCCAAATACTTTTAATTTTTGGAAAGCTTTGACTTGCTGACAAGGAAAAGAGGTTTCTCTCTTTATTAAGTCATTGTCTTGTTACTCGGCAACCATGGAAACTCAAGAGAATTCAAGAAATAATTACAATTCTGGCAAAACTGTATATTCCCAGTGAACATGAAAACACATTTGGGGTTCAAACAATATTATAAAATAGTTTAAAAGAAATTGCTGACTCCATGATAGCTATATTGCAAATAACTTCTTTATAACTTATTTGATTCATAGCATCATAGAAATGTAGGACTAGAAGGGACATCAAGATGTCATCTAGACTATGCCCGAAAGCTATTTGTCTAACTTGTTCTTTAAAACCTCCAGTGACGGGGATTCCACAACCTCCCTAGATACCCTGCTCCAGTGCTCAGCTATCTTTATATTTCTAATATCCTACCTAAAATCTCCCTTGCTGCAAGCTTGTCCTACTGTCAGTGGACCTGGAAAACAATTAACACTACACTCTTTGTAACAACCTTTTACATATTTGACGATGTCCTCACCCTTAGTGTTCTCTTCTGTATACTAAATTTGCCCAATTCTTTCAATCTTTCCTCTTAGGTCATATTTTCTAAGCCTCCTATAATTATTGTTGTTCTCTTCTGAATTCATCACCAGTGCCAAGTAGAGCAGATCAATTACCTCCCATGTGTTACGTATGATGCTCTTGTTAATACAAAAAGGTTATTATCATTCTGGGGTGTAACAGCATCACACTGAGTCATATTCAATTTGTGATGCACTGTAACCCCTAGGATCTTTTCTGCAGTACTGCTGCCTAACCCAGTTGTTCTCCCATTTTATATTTCTGCAGTAGATTTTTCTTTCCCAAGAAGAATACTTTGCACTTGCCTTTACTGAATTTCATCTTATTGATTTCAGGCCAGGTCTCCAATTTGTCAAGATTATTTCTAATTCTAAGCTTGTCCTCCAAAGTGCTTGCAACCCCTCCCAGCTTGGTGTCATCTATTAATTCTATAAATGTACTTTCTACATCATTATCCAACTGATTAATGAAAATATTGAATAGCACCAGACCTAGGACAGACCCCACTTGATACAGTCTCCCAGTCTGACAGCAAACTATTGATAATTACTCTGAGTATTATTTTTTCACCTACTTGTGCACCCACCTTATAGTAATTTTTCCTAGACTGTATTTTCTTAGTTTCTTGTGATACTGTGTAAAAGCCTTATTAAAGTCCAGATATATCATGTCTACTGCTTTCCTCCATCCACGCCAGGAAATTAGGTTGGTTTGCCATGATTTGTTTTTGACAAATCCATGCTGGCTATTACTTGTCCCTTATTTTCCTCTAGGTGCTTACAAACTGATTGTTTAACAATTTGTTCCAGTATCTTTCCAGGTATTTGAAGTTAGGCTGACTGGTCTATAATTCCCTGGGTTCTCTTTGTTCCCCTTTTTAGAGATAGGTACTATGTTTGCCCTTCTCTAGTCCTCTGGGACCTTACCAGTCATCCATGAGTTCTCAAAGATAATTGCTAAAGGTTTAGAGATTGTTTCAGCTAGTTCCTTAAAAACTCTAGGGTAAATTTCGTCAGGCCCTGCCAACCTCTTCATCTCTTTAGCCTTATCAAATTGATTCTCACTGGGAGAGCTGTATGAGGCACCAGCATGGGGTACAGCCTCTGGTGCGCTTGCTGGTGTTCCACACCACCATCTATACAGTGCTGTGGTGCAACTGTCACAATCTCGTACTCTAATACATCAGTGTCAAAAAAAATGGCAGGGATGGGAAACTAGGCTACAGACACCCCTCTCGTCACTTCCTCATTAACCAGCAGTTCGTGTGTTTCAATCAGGTATCAACTGAAACAACTGTACTCAGAGCATAAAATCAGCAGGACAATCTCTCATTCTTTTGTCTTTGAAATTGACGTGCATTTAGGTGGAAGAGTAAAAATCAGTACAGGAGAGCTTGTTTGTTGGATCCAATCAAGCAACCGAATTTTTTTTTTTACCTACCCACCCCCCCTCCTGCTCCTAGCTGGGGGCACAGAGCCGATCAGCAATTGGCTGACTTTGAAGGAACTCAATTGTGATCCCTTTAATGACACTTGCACAGGTTTCGCCTTTCCAAGAGGATGTGCATCTTGCAGAGTTCCCCCTCCCCATCCCCTCCGCCAGAGGCTTTTTGGCTGCAATATGGAGTCAGCAATCGTGGGGACAAAGTGTCTCCTTGTGGGAGGGTCTTGGAAGTCGGTAAGGTCAAAGCCATGCTGTTCCCTCCCACCAATCCCTATTTACCCACGAGGATGTTCTTTTCTGTGGAGAGAGAAGAAATAGTCATCCAAGATGAGCTTTCACTGCTCTTTGCCTGTTGTGGACCCTTTCAAGTTTTCCAGAGCCAATTAACAGACAGCCATGGACACCTGCCCCACCTCCATGAAGTCAGAGAGGCTCTGTGTATGCACAGGAGTTCTCGTTCCTCACCTGCAAAGCCACGGATTCTGCCCCTAGTTCTGGCCTCTGTGCAGCAACTAAGCCACAGTCCCTGAGAGGGGGTGCTTTCCATGGAATCTAGGTGGGCCATGGAGTACAGCCATGTGAGGATTCTCTTCAGGTGTCTATATAATAAGATTCCAGGATTGTCATTGTCTCTGTCACTCTGAAGCCAAAGATGTCTGAGTCAGTGCAAAGCGATGGAAGTGGTTAAAGGCATGGTTGAGTGCGCTTTCTGTTCAATCATGACTGGAATTCAGAGTTTGTACCATCCAATTTTTAAGTTCTCAGCCATTTTGACTTTATATATTATACCCAGGCAACAGTAAGACATGTATCTATGCCATTCCAAGAATCCTAGACCATTGTGATATCAGAGGTAATTCAACCAATCACCTGTCTCACTCTCCAGCTAAGTTTCATGCAACAGTTTCAGACAGTGGATTACTTGGTCCAATTGCTGCACCCGTGAGCCCAGCTGACACCCCCACAAATCAACACAAATTGCCCAGCACAACCCCCTAGACACAAATCAACACAACCACCAACACAACAGACAAAATAACCCTTAACACATACAGCCCTTCAACATATCACTCCCCCCTCATTCAACAACCACACAGATCCATACAGCTCTCCCAACATACCACACCCCACCCATAAATCAAGATAATCAGCACACACACAATAACCCCGAACATCACTTTGAAGCCTAGAATGTCTGAGTCAGTGTGAAGCAATGGAAACAGCTACAAACATGGTTGCAAGCTTTTTGTGTTTAGAGTATCACTGAGATTCACTGTGTGTTACCTTTCAATTTTTAAGATCTCATCCATTTATGAATTACACCCGTGCGGCAGCATGGGCTTTCAGCTACTAATACAAGAATAAGTTTACATTTATATTTTTTTTTAAAAATCTTTGAATCACTAACCTTTTTGTGAAAATAAGGGGAGGGGGCGCAGAGAGACAGGAATAAATTTGACCTTCGTTATCAAAGAACTTTGCTCGTTCCCAACAAATAGGCAAACAGGGCTTTGCATTCCACTTGAAAAGGTGCTGATAAAAGCATGTAATATACCTGGGGCATGGATGCAGAAGTTCTTTTCCTCCTACGTTGCAGGCCTCCTTCTCTTCTAGCTCAGGGCACTCCTTCCCAGTGCCTACTGCAATGTATTTTATGCTCCTGAGTCTGCTTCGGAATCCTGGTGAGAGATCCCCCGAGTGACAAGTCTTCGAGCAGGTGCTCCACACAGACCAAATTGATGTCTCGCAATCTTTAGGCATGACACATGACTGAAAGGTCAGTGGGATGGTTTCTTGCATACAAAGGCTGTGATGAGAAAATGGTAAAAAAAATCTGAGGAGTTCTTGTTTGTTGCTGGATTTTAATTTTTCTACAGTCCCCTTCCACCTCACTGCCCTCCCTCCCCCCCCAAAATTACATACAGGTTCTGATCTCACTTCCATCAGTGCAAATCCAGAGTAATTTCAGTTAAATTAATGGAGTTATACCAGGGTAAAATTGGCGTAAGTGAAAGGTGAATCAGGTGTGATATCATAATTAATCTGGCATGTTTTAGGAAAGACTGTATTTAGATTTTTTTCTGCTAAAATATCTTGCACAGTGTATGTCCAGCTCACCCCGAGTTAGAAAAGATTCAAAAAGCAGTTCAGTGATGATATACTCTGCAAACTTCTTTTTATGAGCTGGATCAAGCCCGTACTTCACAGTCTATCCAGGACAAAAAAACCCACACACAGAATATTGCAGAACTGCTGTCACTATGACCAGTTCACATCACCACATTCTTTCTGTTGGATATCCAAGTGTCCAAGTGAGTCAGGAGTTGAACTAGTTCCTGCTGAACAACACTTCTCTGAGAGACTGGAGGGAGCTCAACATCTTTAGGATGAAGCAATAAAATTAGGTTTTTAAACCTGTGATTCTGGGATCACACCAAGAAGTAGAGTGACATGCGAACCAAAACCATATTAGTTCTAATAGACATTCTGGCTTTGCATTCTCTTGGCTTGATTAAAATCACTAAATTAAATATTTCTATATTGACAGAGTGATTCCAAAGCCAAATGAAAGCAAAAAGCTCCTGGAATTTTGCAGCTGGATTCTGTGGATCTGATTCTCCAATATTTGCTCCTTTTGTCATGTATATCTGTGCAAAATCATTGTAAAGTGCTTGTTCACTTTACAGAAGTGAGCATCGCTATGCCAGGTGAACGTGGAGAAGCAGGCCTGAAGAGTTTACAGCTGCAGACAGCTTTATATTAGAATGACTCAAGAGTACCTCAACAAAAAAACAAAAAGCAAACAATCCCTGAAGTACAGAATTAAAACAGCTTTTCAAAAATACAGAAACTTGATTACTTCAAGCAAGTAACTTTTCTCTCTGATTAAATATCCCAATGCTAGCTATAGGAGCACACGTATGCAGGCAGCTACCTGATCAATTCCTTTTTTCTTCTGCTCAATGGCATTTAGTAGAACTGCAAAAGGGAACCTGCAGAAAACAACAATTCCTGCTCCACCCCTTTACAGTCTCTCCTCCTCCACAGCCATCCGCAGTTCAGCCACAGAGCCATCAATGGCCCTCTAGAAAAGAAGAAAACCCCTTTCCTACCCTCCAGTGCCATAGCAACTGGTGCAATGGGAGGTTGGAAGGGGTAAAATGAGAGAAAATGTAGTGACTTAGGGGCAGGGGTTTCACCAGGGAGACACCAAGAAAGTGGAGATGGGGGTGGAGAAGATGGAGCCAGCAGAGAAAGAAAACTCTGGGATGGGGAGTCCCAGGGAAAGACAGAGTAAGCAGGTATTTGCCCAGACTTGTAAATGTCCATGACTAATTTGCAAGGTTGGTATGAAACTATTACAAATGTAGCTCAGCTAAGTGCAGACTTCTCTTTCCTTTGTAATTTTATTCTTTTCCAGCCCCTAATGGCTCACAATCAGGGTTTTACCAAATGCAAAGAGCAAAGCGTGTAGCTCTTAAAAGGTGGGAAATGTCAAGGGATCAGTTATTGAATCTCTTTTAGATTACTTACTAACACAGCGAAACTAACCAGGGCACATGCTTTCATTCAGGGCTCTTTACTAGAAACTGGATATTTATAAAACGAATATAGAAGTAATCCTTTTACATGCTTCTTCCATAGTGATCTAAAATGTCCTAGGTGCCTGACAGTACACAAGAGACATGACCCCTGTCCTGGAAACTTATAGTCCAATATCAGATATGTGACAACTAATGGGAAATAAAGCTGAAGGAAGGGTTTGTGAGAGGGAGGACAAAAGTTACACCAATAGCTATTTAGATTGCAAGCTCTTTAGGGCAAGGACCTTCTCTTTGTTATATATGTTTGTACAATGGGGTAGTGGCTTCAAGGTGCTATCATAATACAAGTAAATACTAAGATCATACAGTTACTCAGCAATGCCTGGTGCACAATTTAAAAAAAATATGTAACATCTCTGTTGTGTGTCCCAGTAGAAGTAGGTCTCAAGGAAGAATTCAATAAGGAGAAGTGGTGGTTTGGTGGACCAGCTCAGGCCACAAAACAGGAAGCAGAATGGGAGAGAAAAAGAAGAGATGGTTGTGGGAGAAGGGGACAAAGCAGGAGGACAGGGGGAGCATATAGGCTGTGATTTTGGGTGGAGTGGCTCAGTGCTGGGGGAGTGGGGGATTAGGCTCTGGCTCCTTGCTAATATACTTTTCGCTAACATACCCCAGTAAAAAGAAATGTGACCCATGGAACATTTTTGGGGCCAGTTACACAGACATTCCACATGGAATACCAGTGTGGAGAACTAGGAGAGCAGGATTTTTTTTTGCTCACTCCAAACTGCATCACATTGCTTTCTTGCAAAACCTTTTTTCCCTTTAATTTAAACCCATATTCTCCCCCATGGACCCCAAAGCATGATTCAATTGAATACATACATGGAAAATACTTTCTAGCCAAAGGTAAACCTGTGCTACGGACTAAGGATAGTCAAATCCCTCCCTCACTGCAAAGCTGGCACAAACAGGAGCACTCTGTGTGTGTTTATTTCCCCCCCCCTAAGAATTTTTACCCTGCCATACACATTTTTCCTCCCTCTCTGAAGATTTCTTTACACTTCTAGCCACTTACTTCTCTTCATTCCCCCCGCCCCCACTGTTTTTTCCCCCAGCTCTGCCCACGCTCTACTCCTACTAAAGAAAGAATCTGAGATGGATTTTTGAACCCACAGTATTTAACTATGATGGTCAAGTGATCTAATTCCAGGTCTGATCCTCATTCCCTCTATCATGGGGGGCAGGTCACTAACCACCTGTGTCACAGTCTCCCTATCTGTAAAATAGGGATACTAACCTCTTCAGTGAGGTGGGGGGGAGGTGGGGTTAAACATGCTCATAATGCCATTTGAAGAGGCAGAGCACTTTAGCCAGAGCTCAGCTTTATGTAGCCATGAACACTACATTCCTGAAAATACTCTGAAAGCTGTATTAGTAACATTGCAACACTTTAAATAAGCGTAGCACTTATATAGGCAGAGATTTGTGCATTCCTGTCTGCAACTTTTGCCCTCACCAACAAACATAATGCCTCTTTTTTACCTTTATTACCTGCTGCCAGTCATGGGGCACGCATAGCTATGCAGTTCTTGCACTACTACTTAGATCTGACTAGTCACCAGGAGACAGTTTGATGGACTTTGATAGGAAACAAACAGGGGGGAAAGATGGATACGTAGGCTGTGCATTAGAACTACCACTTATTTTGCAGCATATAGGATAATTTAAAAGCATTCAAGAACAGCTGGCTCCTGTAACCTATAGTTGCTATCCTGAGGAGACAACGTGTGGAAGTGTCCTCGCCGCAAAGGGGACAAATCCTGGTCCCACTGAAGTCAAAAAGAGCATTGTCATTGTCAGTGCTCTGCACATTTGAAAATAAGGCGACTTAGAGGCTGACCCAACTGCTATTGAAGTCAGTAGGAAAATTCCCATGGATTTAATTGAATTGGATTTGGTCTTTATATATTGCCCAAATATGGCTTTAGGGGCCTAACTTTAAGCACCCACATTTGAAATTGTTTAACGTCAACCCTTCTGTGTCTTAGTTTCCTCACCTTTAAAATTAGGAAACTACTTCCTTACCTCTGGGGTGTTGTGACGGTGAATTAATTAGTGCTTAGAAACACTAAGTGCAACATATTGTTATCCTAAGCAAAGACTGTAAATGAGCTAAACATGCAAAATTAGGCACTCAGATATCAGGAGGATTGTGGTATAAAAACCTGAATGGAAAGCATCGACAACACTATGGGATAGCTCTCTGTTGTCCAGTGGAGCCTAGGATGAAAACTCCATAACCATTTTAATTTTAGATGTATATAGGTGTTATAGGAGGTGAAATACTTACTCGCTAACCGCCTCCATCATGACCTTTAAACATTAGCACAGGTATAAAATGTCAATACATTTTAACAACGGATTGGCAACCATATCCAAACAGCTTCGGAGCTTATACCCACCCTAACCATCTTTAAACTTTTTCTTTGTAATATTAAGCTAGGCAGACAGCCTTATTTCCCTTTTACTAGTTTAGCTATACATTGCTCAGGACCTTAGTAAGACAGTGTGCAAAATATGGTTTAAAAACCGTTCTAATTTCTAATAGATAAGGAGCTAGTGAAAGTAAATTACTGGCCAATCTGATTATACTGGGAAATTTCAGTGGATCTCAACATGGCTAGTAGGGCACCTGATACCAACATTTTAAAGAGAGTGTCAACTGAAACTAGCCTTACATACAGCTGTATAACCCCATTCCATGTTGGGGGGTTTATAGCTGCAACTGAGATTAGAATCTGCGGCAAATACTGGATCGAACAAGTTAACATAAAGCAGGTAAACAGCCCTGAATGGTGTCAAAGAACTGGATTTTCTTTTCATTTTAATATTTCTAGTGAGCAAAGGCAGTGAAAAATACATACACGTGCACATACTCTGGCCAGTGTTACCTCATAACATCTGCTCCCCAGCAGATTCTTATGTGCAACGACCCACTAAAATGTGAGTCTCACTGGTTTCTATCTGTTAGTTCAGAGTCCTGAAGTCAAAATAATTGTGGCCGTGCCACCCAAAACCAAATGTAAAAACATGCTCTTTCCTCTTGGACAAAGCTCAGACACAGTCTTATGTATTCCAGATGTATCTGGGGCAAACTCACAGAAGTAAAGACTAGACATGTGAGGCATCACTGTTAAGTTTTCTGAGCCTGTGAGCCAAAGATGCAATTTCACTGCCCAAATGAAAAGGATGTTTGGGAGACCTAGGTTCAAATTCCAATCCTAGCTCACTCAGGGATCCAAAATGGGAATGAGAAAATGGCTTGGGAAAAGACTGAACATAAGGCTTTGTCTAGGCTGAGACCACCTCCAAAAACTTTCACTATTACAACAGCGCAAGCATTGACCTGTTAGAATTAAAAATGTACTTACGATTCTATTTCATCTATCTAGGCAGGCATGTATCTCACAGTCATGATCACTATGGTAGCTGGGACCAAGCTTTTCAGAAATGAGTGCCTGAAGTTGGGTTCTGAAATTGTTTGGCCTGATTTTTCAAAAGTGCGGAGTACCTTCAGTGGGAACTGAGCATGTCCAGCACGTCTGAACATTAGACCAGATCTACTTAGGAACCCAAAATGGATTTAGGAGCCTAACTGTAGCCACCAATTTTTGAAAATCTTGATTTAGGATGGTCTAATCTGTCTAATTTGTCTAACCCAACAGAATGAGTAGATCTTATCCCAATCTCCTGTAGGTGTGCTCAGATGTGACAATGCAGAAACCACCAACATAAGAAGTGCCAACATATACATTCTGGTGACTTAGGCAGAGGCTTATATTTAAATACATGCAGACTCTTTGGAAAAACAAAATGGAAATTCTCTTGTAATCCCTGAAATAAAAGAATGCATGATGTTCGATTTCACAGTGATCCTTTTCAGGCCATAATTATTAGAATTGCTTCCACAAAAGATTGAGGTCTGGCCGCCCTTCCATCACCTTCAACTCCCCACAAAGTAATTCTATCTTAGGCTTTTTTCTTTTCTTTTTCTTTTTTTTTTTTTTTTCCTTCTTGCAAGGCTGGTGCATTTTGCTCATGCACTTGTGGCTGGAACAGTCAAACGAATCTCTGTAGGGTGCAATTTTTTTTAATTGAATTGAATACCTTATGCAGGGGATTCTTCTTCTCACATATAATGCTTCATGCTGGACAGAGGAGGTTCTTTTGGCTGGCTTCTGCCATGTTAGTTAACAACAATTAATGAGAAAATAAAAGCAGGTTTGAGGCAAGTAAGTTTCATACCATTGCTAGCCATCTCAAAAGGCAGGAAGCTTCTATTAGAATGAACCATAAGCTTATTGGCTAAGAAACCAAAATGAATTCCCCTCAGTAATCCTGCAGCTGCAAAGAGATGACTGCTGTCTTCAGCTTCATAACACATGAAAGCAGTTTGTGGCCTTATCAACCAAATACACTTTTTTGGCCAGAAAAGGAGAATTCTTTTCTATTTACAGATTCATTTGTTTCAGCCTTTGTAACTGTCTAAAGCAGAAAGTTTAATTTCCATTTGAGGCATCTTTGCAAATATAGGACTCACTCACTCACAAATATTTCCAATAGGTACTGCTCGCAAACATAAGTAATGGTTGCACAAACTACTGCACAAATTAAACAACTTCAATAATAAGGAAGGCACCATGGCTAACACTATACAGTCATATGTGCTGTAACATTCTAAAATTTGAGATCAGATTCACAGGTATTTACCTTCCTGAAATACTCTCTAACAGTCAATTGACCACTTTGATTACCTGGCATTTTTCTTTTATGATTAAGCAGCCATAAGGCTAATGAGCATGGTGAAATTCTTAGGACATTTATCATAATAATTATTCAATGCCACGAGAGATTTCAGTACAGACATATTGTGTGGTACTTCCCATTTGCTTCAGTTTTTCTCATCTATAAGATGTATCTCATGAATACCCATTCAACACCCCCAAAGAAGAAACCTGGGCCAGGAAAAAGAAAAGGCTCATTTTCTCTTTTCAGTTCCACAGCAGATTTTTGGCTGCCTAAACTCAGCTCTGCTCAGGGTTATGCAAATGTGTTTGCTCTTCTTTGTCAGTGGCCAAAAATATCATCATTATTGTAAAGAGATGCTTTACAGGACCTGCAAGATCTGGTCCATTCTTCAAAAGCAAGCTTGCAAATATGTCATGCAATGAAATGAGTTTGACATTACTAGGTGATTGTTTATGTTGTCTGGGACATGTTGTAGTGGTGACATTTTATTTCTAGTATTATATGTGCAGTATGCTTTGGATTTTAGGTTTCTAGTGCCAAATTGCACAATTTCCACTAGCAACTGCGTAAAAAAAGATACTCATATAATGAAACATGTGATAATCTGAGCGCTATCAAATAACGCGATCCTTAACCCCCAACCAAATCAATAAAGGTAGCTTATTTTATTTGTGCAATAATATTAAATTATGAGCTAGATTCACAAGCATCTGTCATAAGAAAGTCTGCCAGAAGGAGGTTGCAGTGATTAAATCTGCCCTATAAAAAGCGACTAGCACAGCCCAAAAAAGGGGAAGGCACTGGGCAAGGTGGCATGGCATCCCTCCAGCAGCTAATATCTTCAACGGCCGGTGATGGGACAGTAGATGGGAGGGCTCTGAGTTACTACAGAGAATTCTTTCCCAGGTGTCTGGCTGGTGGGTGTTGCCCACATGCTCAGGGTCTAATTGCTCACCATATTTGAAGTCAGGAAGGAATTTTCCCCTAGGTCAGATTGGCAGAGACCCTGGGGGGGTTTCACCTTCCTCTGCAGCATGGGGCATGGGACACTTGCAGATTTAAACTAGTGTAAATGGTGGATTTTCTGTAACTTGACATTTTTAAAATCATGATTTGAGGACTTCAGTAACTCAGCTGGAGGTTAGGGGTCTATTTCAGGAATGGGTGGGTGCGGTTCTGTGACCTGCAGTGCGCAGAAGGTCACACCAGATGATAATGATGGTCGTTTCTGACCTTAAAGTCTATGAGTCTCTGCCAGTGGGGCTCTATGGCACCTCAGCTATAAACTGAATCTGCACCTTTCCCCCCACATAGTGGAAGCCTGAGTAGGGAATGTAGTGGTGGAAACACACTCTTCTTTTTCTTGAGGTGAATCTGCCAATGGATGCTTAGAGGCATGGAATGTGTAATCTAACACGGAATTTTGTATGCATCATCTGTGGTGAAGCATGCATGGTAAGCGTCAGGAAATCAGTTAACTGGGTATTAAGGGATGTGTACACTGCACACTAAGCACAGGCTCTGACTCCGGTTTGAGCCCAAGCCCTGCTTCCATCCACATACAAATCAGTCTGACATAGGTCAGCAAGCACTCAGGATTCATGTCTTAGGACCCTGCTTGGGAGGGGTGGGAGTGAGAACCGGAGTCCTGCGGTGACTCAGGGCCAAGCCCTATAATTTTGCAGTGTGAATCCAGCTCGAACTGCAGACTTGAGTCAGAAGTTCTGGGTAGTGCAGTATGGACATGTTAGCATGGCTGTGAGACCAGTGTCCTGTAACTATAAGCCCAAGTTTACAATGCAGTGTGGATACTCAAGATCAGGCCTAGAAACACCGAGTCCACAAGCTCAGATCCCACAGACCTGGGTTTACAATGAAGTGTAGATATACCCTAGAGCCCATGAGCCAAATTCTGATATCACAGGGATATAAATCAGAAGTAGCTCCATTAAAGTCTATGAGGGTAAAATTGGTGTAAGCAAGATTAAAATCAGGCTATATATTTAGAGTCATGCAAAAAAGTAGAGATGTCAGAAACTGCTGGAATAGTTTGCGCTGACTCTTCTTCTAACCAATAAAAACATCTGTACTTTGCTGCAGATATAATAAAAGCAGGTACGAAAAAGGCTACAGGGTATATTTCATCTCAGTATGTGTGCAAAACTGCCAGTGACATTAATAGAAGCAAAGCATCGAACACAAAATAACCCCATATCTCTCCAATTTGAATGTGAGCAGGTGCCAGGAGCTACAGATTAGTGAGAAATACACGGAGTTCTGAAAAATTCAGGAGCAAGATTTTTGAAGAACTTCTAATGTTATCAAAAAAAATGTTTCAATCCTAAATTAAATGCAGTGCTAAGATATTTTAAATATAAATCTGAGGAGAAATTGGAAGAATAAAAAGGTTTTCACTGCTTGCTGTACAGTATTACAACCTTGACATTGAAATAATAGGAATCCATACCATATGGTCTAAAAAAATGATTAGGTAGCAAAAAGAGGACGGCAGTCAACAACTGCTATTACAGAAAGAAATGTAAGACTTCATTCTCTCCAATATACTCTCATACCTACCATTGGCATCAATAAGAGTTGCATATGTATATGGAGGCCCATAATTATGCTTAGATGAAAATAAAACTACTATATTACTGAACTTTCATTAGCTAAAGCAACATTGCTGGAAATATCAATATCTCAATTGTTATTGTGCCAAAATTTTTCACTGAGTTGCACCCATGATGTAATCAGTGAGAATACCAAGAGTTTAGGTTGGGATAGAGTTTGGCACATTCAGTCTAACAAAAGTAATACTATATTCCACAAGAATAATTTGTATCTATAGCAAAAAAAAATTTAATTGGAATTGTTAATATTACAAAGAAAGCAATATACTCTTCCATTTCCTTTAATGGACAAACAAAAATAAGTTGAGACTAGTATAACTCTGACAGACCCTGGTCGTCGGCAGGCAGGATCGAACGGGGGACCTCTAGAGCTTAGTGCATGAGCCTCTATCTCATGAGCTAAAAGCCAACTGGCTGTTAGCTAAGGCTGTAGAGCAGACGCATTTAGCTCTCTGTGTGTAAGTGGTCTCGGTGCCACTAGGTGGGACAGAACACCACACTCAGGAGATATGTGGGTTACACTAGCACAAAAAGGAGCATTAAAAACAAAATTCATGTAAACATTCACAAATAGTAAAAGTATGCAAAATAGCCCAATTACATTGTTTACCCTCCTTGCAAAGCCAAAGTAAAAAACAAAAAGTGCATTAAAATGTGGGTTTAAAACTCAAAAACTAAGTGCCTTTGCATCGTGTTACCAGGCAGAACCTGTTTGCCAGCTTTCTACAAAACAAACCTATTTTAGATAAAATAAAAAGATGAATGTGAAGATACCCTTACCTCAGCATAGCATTTTTCCCATCACTCCTTGTACACCTAACCTGCCTTGTCTGATAACCTATTTCTACATCCCATGGCTTGGAATAGTGGTGGGATTTATAACTGTGCAGTTTGAATGTGCTTCGTTCTGCAGAATCCGAACTGAAATCCAGCATAGTTCTTCCAATAAGACTAACTTCTTTAAGGTGAGGCAACCTGCATTTACTCCAAGGTCCAACTTGAAGACTGTAAGTGTATTCCTCTTCCCCAAGAGAACAAGAGATAGGGACATCACAGATTCTTGATCCAGTAAGATTTGGACAATTGGAACCACCATAGAGTGGAGGAGAGATAACAAAACGAGTTCTGTGTTGTAAACTCCTCACACAGTCTTTGCTGCACTCAGACCATTTGGAGAATTCTGATACAACACAATCCCGTGGACAAGGTATTAGACAAGCTTGTTCTACAGGTGGCTGTGGTATAAAATATTCACATATTTCACTGGCAACTATAGTTCTATTCAGTTTCTGAATACAATGTACGCTTCTGTGTTGTAGCCCGTGCTGTGCAGTCACACAGTCTGTAGTCCTTGGTTTGACGTCACCATGAGCAAAAGGAACAAGCACACATATCTGCCAATCTGAAACTTCCCACTCAAAGAGTTCAAGGTGCCAGTCACATACTTGAAAGCAGCTCCTTTGGTTTTCAGGTTTGTCCCTCAGTTCACAGTTTGAATGGTGGGTTGTCCAACCTTCTACATGGACACACCACACGGCTCGACTCCGAATACCACCTGACCCGCAGTCACCTATACATCGCCCCCAATGACCTATGAAAGAAAGAAAACATTGAGCAAATGGTTAGAATGCCCTTCTAAAGGAAAAGTGAGATAATCCAGTTCAGAAAGACTAATTAGAATCCATTGCTGCCATTAATCCACACTAAAAACCTCCTCCTGAAGTCAGTGAGAGTTCTGCTGTGGAATAATAGCAAGATCAAGCCTGAGAACAGTGTATCACAGTTTCAGTATAGCAGTAAATAATTATCGTCTTGACCCTGCAGTATGCTGAATGCATCCTAAAAGCCAGACTTGTCTCTCTGCCCATTGACATCACTGGGAGCTAACCCCTTTCAGAGCTTTGAGGAAAGAAGATGATCAGCCTTCATTTTTCTAATCCTCATTAATATGGGAAACTTTCAAACAGTTTTCCATATTTACACAAATTCTCCCTAACATCCAAAATTATAGGCAGCCAATGACATTTCTGTAATAAAATGCATCCAAAAGCCTAAGGAAACACAAGCATTTCGTTTCATTTGCACATAGTTTTTTCGGTGTAAAATTAATATAAATCTGGTTAAAGGAATAGCAGTCTAAAAGAAAAAATGTCAAAAGTCAGGTTAGACAAAAGAATAAACATTCTTAATAGGGGCAATTAGTCAATGGAATGAACTACATGGTAAGGCAGGTGAATCATCAGAAATGTCAAAAACCAGGATAGATTTAAAAAAAAAAAAACCTAGAAAAATAAGATCCTGCTCTTTGCTCGAGGCTGAAGTGGAGGAACTGACTTTTCTAACCTTATCTACTATTGTATGTACTATAAGCCAGGTTTTGCAAGGTGCTTCATTTGGGAGCAGAGGATGTTCAACAGCTAACAGAAAATGATCAGCACCTCACAAGCATTGAACTTTAAATTACTCTGGAGAGAATACATTTAATATGTACTGCAACTGCAAGGTACCATAGCTGACACATGAAGCACATAGACCAAAAGGAAACTTATTATGAAATTTTGTAATTGCATATGCAAACACATCAGAATTGTTAAGCGTAGTTATATGAATCTTATCTAATGATTACTTTTTTTAAAAAGACAAAATGTTGCTGTTTCAGCTTTGTTTCATCCAAAAAAAAATTATACGGAATAACTGATATCAAGTTTATACTGTATGAAATTACTGGCACCTGGGGGAAAAAGAAATCTGGACTGAATTTGCTATGTTAAAAAAAGAATACAGCCAACCTGACATAAGAGCTTAATTATTAATATCATTTCTTACCTTAGAAAGTTTCCAGTATCCAGTCACAACACTATTTCACTGGGCAATATATTATGAATATAATGTGCACTTGAAAATACACTGCAGCTGTCCTAGAGTTTTAAGAGACCTGGCTGATGAACTTGCAGGACAGTTAATGGTGATTTTCAGTAACTCTTGGTGCACTTTTTAAAAAGGGTAAATGGGATGAACCAGATAATTATAGGCCTTTCAGCCTATGATCAATCCAGGGCAAGATTGAAGAGACAGACACAGGACTCGCTTAATAGAGAATGAAAAGAGAATAATGTACTTAGTGCAAATTAGCATGAGATTATGGAAAAATAGATCCTTCAAACGAAGGAAGATTTTTCTGATGAGATTACAAGTTTGGTTAATAAAGGTAATAGTGTTGATGTAATATACTTAGAGTTCTGTAAGGCATTTTGACTTGGTATTGCATGATATTTTGATTAAAAAAAATCATGTGTACTTACCTCAGGGCAGGCTACCAAAAGCACCCCAAATGGGTGATATGTTCTATAGATTTAACCAAGCCAGCAACCAATGTGAATTCCTGGATCACTATAAAAGTCTTACCATGGCACAACAGACAGTCCCCTTAGACTTTCCAGTCTATCTTGCCAGCCAGGCAAACTGGACTTAGTGATAAATGGCCACTTACACCAAAAATCACAACATAGAACGCTTCCAATCCCAAGGAACTAGTCACTTACTTCAGATCAATTGGTGCCCTAGATCCTACACCAAAGACAAGGCCTGCAGCCAACCCTGGAATAAACTATCCGAAGGTTTATTAACTTTCTTATTTCTTTTTCCTAGTTATTTACAGGTTAAAGCAAGCAAACACACACAAATGAGCTGCAATCTAAATCTTAAACGTGACAGAGTTGTAGGGATCTGTCAATTCAAAGGGTCTTTCAGGGAGGACCCAGGAAGTAGCCCCTGGGGATCTCTGACTTCAGTTTGGTGTCTCTGGCCCTGTGAGAGTTCAAACAGCAAACAGATGAAATATTATCCTGGGTCTGTTTTATTTCCTTCATTCAGCCTCCATGCCCACAGGACGAGCTTTCTTGCACATAGGATTGGTTAATGGAAATGCTTTGTATTGTGATATTCCTTGATAGACCATCCGATTTTGATAGTTCTTCTGGACGGGGGGGCGGAGGAGGGGGAAAACACACTTCCCATCTGGATTCACAAGTTTAGAGCAAACATTTTCAAAGTTATAAAGCAAACCTTACATATTTCCTTATAGCATGGAATACAGACATTACAAATAAGATTAATGCATGCAGCAACCAGGAGCGGCACCAGGGTTTTTGCTGCCCTAGGCGGCAACGCTTCTCCTCTGAGCATTCGGCAGCAGGGGTCCTTCCACTCCGCGTCTTCGAGGCACTTCGGCGGCAGGTCCCGGAGCGAGTGAAGGACCTGCCACCGAAGGACCCCCCGCCACCGAATTTCCGCCAAGGGCGGCAAAATGCCGGCCCCCAAATCCTGCCGCCCTAGCCGACCGCCTAGGGTCACCTAGTGGAAGCGCCGGCCCTGGCAGCAACTTACAAACATTCTAGAGAGTCTAAACACCAAATACATTCTTATGAGAATGACACACTAACATAATTGAATGGTCTGGTCTCCAGCCATGAGTTTGTCAGTTCTTAGCTAATGCCTGCAGCCTTGGCAAGAGCTGACGACATCTGGCCTGCCAGCACCACAAGCCCACATTACAAACTGGCTAATTGATAAGTCTCAAACTGTAATTGTAAAGGGGGGGAAATAGTCACCAAGCAGGTGTGTTTTCAGCAGGGCCCAGCAGGGATTAGTTCTTGGCCCTATACTATTTAGCATTATCAATGATCTAGAAGAAAACATAAAAACATCACAAATAGAGTTTGCAGATGACACAAAAAAATGGGTGAGTGGTAAGTAATGAAGAGAACAGGACACGGATTCCAAGGAATCTGGATAGCTTGGTAAACTGTAAGCAAGCAAGCAACATGCATTTTAATACAGCTAAATGTATACATCTAGGAACAAAGAATGTGTATAGGGTGACCAGATAGCAAGTGTGAAAATCGGGACAGGGGGTGGGGGATAATAGGTGCCTATATCAGACAAAGCCTCAAATATCGGGACTGTCCCTATAAAATTGGGACATCCGGTCACTCTATATGTAAGACCATAATTACAGAATGAGAGACTCTATCCTGGGAAGCAGTGAACCTGAAAAGTTTGGGGAGCGTGGTGGATAATCTGGCAAACATGAGCTCTCAGTGTAACAGTGTGTCCGAAAGAGCTGACAGGATCCTAGGATGCATAAACAGCCATGGGAATCTTGAGTAGGAGGAGAGAGGTTATGTTACCTCTATTTGGCTGTGGTTCGCCTGCTGCTGGAATCCTGTGTCAGTTTTGGTGCCCACCATTTAAAAGAAGGATATTGATAAACTGAAAAGGATTTATAGAAGAGCCATGAGAATGATTAAAGGATTAGAAAACATACAGTATAGCGATAGACTCAAGGAGCTCACTCTATTTAGCTTAACAAAGAAAAGGTTAAGGGGTGACTTGACTACAGTTTATTAAATAATTGTTATCCATGTAGATACTTATAATGGGCTTTTCAATCTAATAACAATCTAATTTTTTCAAACCCATCAGAAAAAGGGTATAACACGAGCCAATGGTTGGAAGTTGAAACTAGACAAATTCAGAATACAAAGAAGACAATTTTTTAAACAGTGACAGTAATTAACCTTTGGAACAATTTACCGAGGGTTTTGGTGGATTCTCCTTTACTGACAACTTTTAAATCAAGATTGGATAGTCTTCTAAAAGATATGCTCTAGGAATTCTTTTGTGGAAGTTTTATGCCCTGTGTTATACAGGAGGTCAGACTAGATAACAGAGTGGTCCCTTCTGGCCTTAGAATCTATCAATCTATTCCTATAGGATTTTTTAGAGCCAGAAGATGACTTGCAATAATAGATGGATTTATAATAATACATGGAACTTCAGAATACTATGTTAATTTTTGTTTTATCAATGTTAAAATCTGTCATATGGTTACAAGTCTAAAAAATGAGACTTAATTGCAATTATATTATAATGTAATTCAATCAAAAATGCAAATGCACACTCAGCATAGCATTGCAAAGTAGGCTATTTTTCAACTATTTTTTTTAAAATAGAGATCATTAAGAAACTGCAAAAAAGGAAGCCTCATGAAACAAACTAAGGTACAGGCAGTATTCCCTGAGTGAAGACCTATCTTGTGATGAGCTTTGTATTTCTGTTGACTTTTTGATTACGCTTAGGTCTGGAGGCATAGTCCAGGCTCAGCTGCACGATCCTGACTAGCAGCCGAACACTGAAATCTATACTGAGAGCAGAACTCCTGATAAATTAATAGCCATTTTGTCTGAGCACGAAGTAGAGGCACATATCTGAGCTGAACAGAGGATTAGGAGAGAACACAATACATTCCACATTCTGTCCCTAAACATTATTGCTACCCCTTCTCCCCAGAGCTAAAGCAAGTTGCTCTGGTGCAAATCCTGCCAAGACTATGGTTTCCTCTAATAGGTAAGTACTTGGGGGGCAGGGGACGTGAGATGGAACTGCTTGTTAACTTGCATATTTGCTATGTTAAACTTCCTAGTGCTAGCATGCAAACTACTTGTAGGTGTGAAAGTTATAATTTTTCATAAATATAATATTTAGCTATTTGTGCCCTGACTTAAGTAAAATTATTATAATGTTAGCTTTAGTAAACCTCACAAGATACTTGTATTGCATTATGAAAATATAGAACACTAAGCATTATAATACAGATAAGCATGTAATTTCTGGCATCTTAGACCAAAGGAAAGGTTTTAGGTTTGGGGTTTTTTTGGGTTCCCTGCACCCTCAGACCTCAATCCTTCTCCTTCCACTGTGCATAATCAGTAAAGATAATTCACCCCAAAGCCCCAGACAGTATTTGTCCTCTGTAGTACCAACAGCAGCCCATCTCCACCACCCAGCTTTTAAAAGCCAATTAGACTTTTAACAAGGAATTAAATCCCCATGTGCTGAAGGTGCCTCCTGCATATGGATCTAAGGAGAATGATCCCAAGCATGTTGCTACATGTGTATATATGGCTGTAGAAAAGACTGGAGCAGGCAAGCTCGTGGACAAGTGCAATCATGTTTTCAAGTTAACCACAAACTGCTAAAACAAAATTAAATTTTACTTGTGGCAAAATTGTGTTCCTAGTTGAAACATGTTAGCATGTTTTTAACATATTTTCACAGTGTAGACAATTGGCAATTTCAGCAAAGAGGCAAAAGAAGAATCAGATACAGGGATTCAACTAGACCAGCTGTTCTCAAACTGTGGGTTGGGACCCCAAAGTGGGTCATGACTTTATTTTAATGGGGTCGCCAGGGCTGGCTAAAACTTGCTGGGGGCTCGGCCTTCAACCCCACTGCCCAGAGCTGAAGCCCAAGCCTGAGGGATTCAGCCCTGGGTGGCAGGGCTCAGGTTACAGCCCCCCTGACTGGGACTGAAGCCCTTGGGCTTCAGCTGTGACCCCTTCCCAGTTCAGGGCAGTGGGGCTCGGGCTTTGGCTCCCCGACCCGGGGCAATGAGAATCAATCAGACTCAGGCTTCAGTCCCCCCTCCTGAAGTCATGTAGTAATTTTTGTTGCCATTAGGGGGTTGCAGTGCAATGAAGTTTGAGAACTCCTGGGCTAGACCCCCAGTCCCCACCCAGTTCAAGTTTAGGTACCCTGATGGGGCAATGCGGGAAAGCATTTTGCCACTGCCCCACTATTCCTGCTTTATGGATAGCTAGAGGACCTCTGCAGAGCTACAATTTGACATAATTCATAAGCAAAAAATGTAAATACATTAAATATTGTTTACACTAAAAATTACACTAAAACATAAATATTTTTGTTCAAGAGAACAAAGCATCACAACCCCTTACTTTTAGGTGCCTTGCCACCCCGGGGAAACCACAACCCCCACGTTAGAGGCCTAGGCTCCATATATAATGCCTGGGGACAATTAGATGCCTAAGAATGGGATCTGCAAAAGGCATCACATTGAGTGGGGAGCCAGCTAATCTAGCCAGTAGGAAATGCTGAAGAGATGGCTATTGACTAAGCCCTGCCTCTCAAGGGGAGTTAGGCACCTAACTCTGGGCCAGGGAGAGGTGCCTATCTTTGCTTGGAATTCTCAGCCAGAAACCTGACGTTCAGCTTCCTGAAATTAGGTTGCAAAGCTGTTTCTGGCAAAAACACACACACGAGGGAGGTGCACCATCCTTACAACTTTTAGCCCAATCTCTAGGGCATTCATCTAGGATGTGGGAGACCCAGGTTACAGTGAATATATGAATATATAACTACTGATACCCAATGGAAGAGCTCCAATAGCAGTGAGAGAGCATTGTCCCAGAATATACCATAGCCCAGGGATTAGATCCACCTCTGTGGGGGAGGGGGAGAGATCCAAGTTCAAATACCTTTGCAACAGCAAGCTAAGGGAGGAATGGAATCCAGGTCTCCCGCATGCTCTAACCCTAATCTCTGGGAAGTTACCTTTGCCTCCTCCTCCCATTTTGTGTGGGGTTAGGTGTGCTCTGAGCAAGACCCAAAAGCAAGATAGGTGGGGAATGCCTAGTTTGAGGATCCTGTTGTGGCTTAGGCATGAGCTAGGTGCCTGGGCACCTAGGCAGAGGTGGCTGCGTGCATGTTCACTGGCAGAAACTTAGGCACATCGGAAATGTTAACCATGGAACTTTAGATGGCTACAGAGTTAGGCAGCAGTTAAGTGGGGATTTTGAAAGTCTCTGGGTGAAGATGGGGGGGGGGAGAGAGGAGAGAACAGGTGACGTCATGGTAAGGGTCTACCAAATCAGGACAAGGAGATGGATGAGGCATTTCTAGAACAAACAAATGTCCAACACACAGGACCTGGTAGTGTAATGGAGGACTTTAACTACCCAGACATCTGTTAGAAAAGCAATATGGCAAAACACGAAACATGCAATAAGTTCTTGGAATTGTATTGGTGACAACTTTTTATTTCAGAAAGTGGAGGAAGTACCATGGCGACAGCTATTTTAGACTTGATTCTGATCAACAGGAAAGAATTGGTTGCAAATCTGAAGATGGAAGGCAATTTGGCTCAAAGTGACTATGAAAGGATAGATTTTGTGATTCTAAAGAAAGGAAGGAAAAGAGTAGCAGAATAAGGGCAACAAACTTCAAAAGAGCAGACTTTAACAAGCTCAGAGAACTGGTAGGAAAGGTCCAATAGAAAGAAAATCTAAGGGATAAAAGAGAATTGGCAGGTTCTCAATGAGAAAATATTAAAGGGACAACAGCAAACTATCCCAATACAAAGGAAAGATAGGAAGACTAGCAAGAAGCCAATATGGCTCCATCATGAGCCCTTTAATCACCTGAAAAATCAAAAAGCAATCCTAGAAAAAGTGGAAACATGAACATATTGCTAAGGATGAGTACAAAGGAATAATGCAAGCAACTAGGGACAAAATCAGAAATGCGAAGGTACAAAATGAGTTACACCTAGCAAGGAACATAAAAGGCAATAAGAAAAGGTTCTTTAAATGTATTAAGTTAGGAGCAAGAGAAAGACATAGAAAAGCAAAAGTCCTCTACTTAGTGGGGAAGGAGAGCTAATAACAGATAACATCAGGAAGACTGAGGTGTTTAATGCCTATTTTGCTTTAGTCTTCACAAAAAAAAGAGAATTGTGACCAGATACTTAGCACAATTAACATTAACCACACAAAGGAAAGAATGCAACCAGAATAGGAAAAGAACATGTTGCAGAATATTTAGATAAACGTTTAGATGAGTTCAAGTTGACAATTTCAGAACGATTAGCAATTATCTCTGAAAATTTATGGAGGATGGGTGATGGCCCAGAGGACTGGAGAAGGGCAAACATTGTACCTATCTTTAAAAAGGGAACAAAGAGGACCTAGAGAATTATAGACAAGCCAGCCTAATGTAGATACCTGGAAAGATACTGGAAAAAATTATTAAATAATCTATTTGTAGGCACCTAGAGGATAATAGGGTGATAAGTAAGGCTGCGTGTCTGTCACGGAGGTCACATAAGTCATGGATTCCGTGACTTTCAGTGACCTCCGTGACTTTTGCAGTGGCCTGCATGGCTGGCTCCGGGGCTGCCTCAGCAGATCAGGCAGCCCCTGGGCCAGCAGCACCAGCCACTGCTGGAGCAGTTTGGGTGTAGGAGGGGGCTCAGGTGGTTGGAGTGCGGGGCGGTGCTTACCTCGGGGAGGAGGGGGTTCCACGTGCTGCCCGCGCTTGCAGGCGCAGCTCCCACTGGCTCCAGTTCCCAGCCAATCAGAGCTGCAGAGCCGGAGCTCATGGCGGGGGCAGAGCACAGAGCCCCCCTGGCCTTCACTCCCCCAGAAGCTGCAGGGACACATGGAGCTGGGTATTGAGCCTGCCAGCCCCGTCAATCCGCACCCCCCCCCCCAGCAGGGTTCCCGGGCCGCAAGCCAACGCCGCACACCAGCACCAGCGGGGATCCCAGGCCACCCCCCCAGCACTCATGGCACCTTCGGATCGCCTCCTTAAAGAACCCCGGCCTCCCGGTCCAAGTTTTAGTTGGGAGTATATAGTACAAGTCATGGACAAGTCACGGGCTATGAATTTTTGTTTACTGCCCATGACCGGTCCATGACTTTTACTAAAAATACCTATGATTAAAACATAGCCTTAGTGATAAGTAATGGCCAACATGGGTTTGTCAAGAAAAAATCATGCCAAACCAAATCTAATTTCCTTCTTTGACAGGATTATTGGCCTACTGGATGGGGTGACGCTGTAGACATGATGTTTTTATTTCAGTAAGGTTTTTTTACATAGTCCCGTGTGACAGTCTCATAAGCAAACCAGAGAAATGTTGTCTAGATTAGATTACTGTAAAGTGGATGCAAAATTGGCTGAAAGACAGTACATAAACAGTAGTTATCAATAGCCTGCTGTCAAACTGGGGGGATCTGTCTAGTGGGATCCTGCAGGGGTCTGTCCTGGATCCAATACTATTCAATCAGCGGCGGCTCCAGGCACCAGCGCTCCAAGCGTGTGCCTGTGGCGGCAAGCCGCGGGGGGTGCCCTGCCGGTCCCTGCGAGGGCGGCAGTCAGGCAGCCTTCAGCGGCATGCCTGCGGGAGGTCTGCCGGTCCCGTGGCTTCGGTGTACCCGCCGCCGAATTGCCGCCGAATCCGTGGGACCGGCGGACCTCCCACAGGCATGCCAGTGAATCCGCGGGACTGGGGACCTCCCGCTGGCACGCCGCCGAAGGCAGCCTGCCTGCCGTGCTTGGGGCGGAAAAAAAGCTAGAGCCACCCCTGTATTCAATAATTTCATTAATGACTTGGATAATGGGGAGGAGAGTATGCCTATAAAACTTGCAGCTGACACCAACCTTAAAGGGGATTGCTAGCTCTTGGGAGGAAAGGATTTGGGGGCTATAGTGGATCACAAGTGGAATGTTAGTCAACAATGGAATGCAGTTGCTAAAAAGCTAACATTCTGGAGTCAGTAACAAGAATGTCATATATAAGGCATGGGAGGTAATTTTCCCCCTCTACTCAGCACTGGAGAATCCTCAGCTGGAATACTGAGGACCACACTTTTAGAAAGACATGGAAAAAATGGACAGGTCCAGAAGAGAGCAACAAGTATAAAAGGTTTAAAAAACCTGGCCAAGGAGGAAATGTTAAAAAAGCTGGTTACGTTTGGTTTTGAGAAAAGAAGACTGAGTGGCGGACCTGATAACAGTCTTCAAATGTTAAGGGCTGGTATAAAGACAAGAAGGGCTTAATTTTCAGCAAGAAAGATTTAGGTTAGATATTAGGAAAATCTTTCTAACTATAAAAGGATAGTTAAGCACTGGAATAGGCTTTAAGGGAGGTTATGAAATCTCTATCATTGGAGATTTTTAAGAACAGGTTGGACAAACATCTGTCAGGGATGGTCTGGTGTAGCTGATCCTCTCTCAGTCCAGGGGGCTGGACGGATGACCTCTCGAGATCCCTTCCAGGCATATATTTCTATGATTCTAAATATTGGATTTAGGTGCCAGGCACCTAAGTCCTTTTAAGGATGTAGCCCTTAGAAAAACTAAGTCTTCTTTTCAAGAGTGACAAATATTTCAGAGACTAATTCCCATTGACTTCCAATGGCACTTAGGCACCTAAGTCACTTTTGCAAAGGGACTACGGCACTTCTGAAAATTGTACTCCTTCTGCCTGTATTTTCCACAATTAGATTCAGTTGTTGAACAGAGGCACACAAATATTCTGAATAGGAAAAAGCTGCATTAAACTATATGATAAAGTTAAAATATGGCATATATTTCCAAGAGAACTATATAAACATATGCTAACAGATGAAAAATAGCTTTTAAAGAGGATTTTTTAAATCAAATCACATATAATGATTCACTGGCACTTTAAATATACATTCTTGAAATTTCTTGTAAAATATTCCACACCAAATCCCAAAAATTATCTAAATATAAAACAAACCAACTGAAGAGTTAGATGCTGTCCTCATTTTAACAGTAATAGGCAGTCATATAATTTAAGTATTATTGCATTGAATAGATTTATGAAATGTTGATCATTGAGGTGTAATTACTAAAAGAAGAATGACTTTTCGATGACTTGATTATATTATCATATATTCAGCCTAAGCAGTTTTAATAGATTCAATAAGATGTGTTTTGTTTAGTGCATATTTTTAAGCAGGTGTTAATTTATTAGCTCAAGTATAATATTCAGGCTTCAACTTAGTTCATGCAAATATCTTTTTAATTAAATTATTCATTTCACTGGATTAGTTTAAATGATACTCTGCAGCATATCACACCATCGCTGTAAGACTTTTCTTAGGGATGAAAGATTTTCAGAGTTTAATTAGTGTGATGTACACAGCAATGTTTACGGTTTTTAGAGCTATACATCAAAGTAGCCTAAAAAAACAGAAAGGAATGTTGGGTATAAAGGAGGGATGGCCAAAGTGCACTTGCCAAATCGCATCATTAGAATGAGTTTACACAATACTGCAGTAGAATTGTTCTTCTCTGTAGTTTTTTGCTCAACAGCTAATCCATAAAATAGCTGCAACTTGAACAACAATCACCCTGACTGGATAGAACGAGAAGAAGCCTGAGCACAAGTTGAGATAGTACAATTTTACGTCAACTGCGAATTTAGGATAAAGAATTACTAAAAAAGACAGTCAAGCAAGACACAGCAGTAATGAGACTGTCACTGATCACAGCCTCCAATTGCAATGATTCTGTGGTACACATGCCAGAAAATTTGCTTTATGCCAGAGATGGGGGGAGGAAGCTAAGTAAGTGTAAGAAAATCAGATGCAGGACTCATTAATATGGATTCGCTGCACCTCCTGATAATCTCTTTTTGGACACGAGAGTAAACTAATCCACAACGCTTCATTGCGCAGCCAAATTTCCTGCTGTATAGCTTAACGAAGTGGAAGGATGCAGATATTTGCACTCAATAGTGTGCTCTGTAGTTAGTAGTTAATTATTTTTAGGAGCTCTCTTAAATTTACACTTCTCCATAAATAAATTTAAGATCAACTAGAAGTATCTGCAGAATATGAACACTAATAAACGTTATTAGAAACCCCATAAAATGATGACACCAAAAAGGAAGCATTCTGGAATGATATGTTAGTTGTCCTGGCCTTAGATAGAAGGCACCCACAATTAAAGCTAAAGAACAAATAAAGTGAACTTTCTTTATGTGAGAGAAATCAGCCTATGAAAAGTGGGAAATCTCCATCCATTGCTACATAATGAAAAAACAGTTTACTGCCCAAAATTTAAGCAAAGAAATTAATTAATTTTCTTACATAGCAATTTATACTAGCAATAAAGGATATCAAAGTGGTCCTTTATACCGTAGTTGAACGTCCATGGATTATATTGGCAAGAGGGGCTCAACTCAGATAACTAATTTACTTATTAACTTCTAGTCTGACTGATTTTCATTGTAGGTAAATAATTCAATATATCATCATAGCTGTCAGCAAAAGAAGTATAAGTCTCAACAAACAACATATAGATGCCATACTGGGATGGTCCATGTATACAAGGCCTTTTCCTACCAAACAACACCCTTAATATATAAATTGTAGAGTAAACAATATTACATATCCAGCCAGAAAACTAATGGGAGGTAAAGCAATAAAGAGAGAAGCTGAGAACAAGATAAAAAGAGGTAAGAAAAATTCCCACAAGAGACACTTGAGAGTCAACAAATAATTCCTTTATATAAGGGAAATTCACAGAAATGAAACTCAGCAACAACAAGAAATGACAAATGCTCTAGGGAAATATGTAATTGGTGTATGTGTTACTTTAAGTTAATCATATTCAGAAAGGCTGTGTACAGGGCCGGCTCCAGGCACCAGCATAGCAAGCAGGTACCTGGGGCAGCCAATGAAGAGGGGGGCGGCACGTCTGGTGGCAATTCGGTGGCGGGGCCGTCACTCCCTCTCGGAGCGAAGGACCTGCCGCCAAATTGCCATCATAGAATGAAGCGGCGGTAGAGCTGCCACCGATCGCGACTTTTTTTCTCTCTTTTTTTTTTTTTTGCTGCTTGGGGCGGCAAAAACGCTAGAGACGGCCCTGGCTGTGTAAGACCTCAAGGTCTAGAACGCAGGCCTGCAGCACTACCAGGCAGCAGACATATCCAGACTGCCACCCAGCAACAACTGTAACCAGTTGCAGCTCCACTTACCATGACCCGCTGTGGAAACAGACCATAGGAAGTTCCATCACAGGGGTTTGACAGACAGCAGCCTTATGCCTCTTAATTGGCTCCCTGCCTTATATAAACCCAAGGGGCATTCCAAGAAGCGTCCAGGAAACAGTGCGGCTCTCCTGTAGTTGCCGTGACCATTCCTGCTCGTTGCTCCTGAATTCCTGACTTTGACCTTGACTTCACCACCTGACTCGCACTCAGTCTGGAATCTGACTACAAACTCCTCTGTTACTCCCAGCCTCAGGTTTGCTCCTGCTCTGGTCCTTGGCCCAGGCTGCCCTTATTGGGATCCTGACAGGCTGGATGGAATTTAGCCTGCTGAAGTATGAACTGGACCAATGTGGAGTCTAAGAGCAGGTCTACACTATGGGACTAAGTCAAACGTAGCTGGAGTTGTGTAACTTAGGTTGACTTTTTGTGGTGTCTACACCGCACTGGGTTGACAGGAGAAAGTCTCCCGTCAACTTACCTTACGCTTCTTGTTACAGTGGAGTACCGGAGTCAATAGAAGAGTGATCGACCTTTGATTTAGTGGGTCTTCAGCAAACCCGCTAAATCAACCCCGGTGGATCGATTGCTGTGCATCTATCCCCCATTAAGTGGAGACAAGCCCTAAGAGTCTGCTAACATAAGCCAATGCTCTCAGCCTCACAGTAGTCTATGAAAATACCTACTTGCCATCTGAGAAAATTTCTGTCCAAAAATGTAGACCAGTTCTAATCAATAAAGCACCATAAGTATTTATAATACAGCTCTTTTACACCACTCCAGCAATGGAAAAAAAGAGCCTTAAATCTTTTACACCTGTTTTATACTCCTAGGGGAATTCTCCAAGAATAATGGAACAATTGACTAAGCAGGCAGGCTGCTAAACTCTGCTCTGTTTGAAGGGACAGAGCCTGCCCCAGGCCTACCTCCTCAGAAACTCCCCAAAGCCCTGCCACTCCATACCAGTATGCAGCAATAGAGAGAAAGAGGCACAGAGTCTCACTCACACGCCCAGCTCTGGTCCCCCCGGCGGTCATGACGTATCCCCACCTAAGTTCCCCGTAAGCTGCACGGCCGCGCAGCAGCCTTCTTAAGGAGGTGCTCAGGGAACCCACCCGGGCACCTGCCTCGGCCTGGGGAGGGGCGCACCTCCCCCGGCCCCAACCTAGCCCGGACCAGACCAGACCCAGCTGTGACTGGCATGGGACAGCTCAAGCCGCAGCCAGCGCACCACGGCATGGTTCGAACCCAGCCGCAGCCCGGAGTTCCTGGGGGAGGGGCGCCTATCCTGCAGCCCTAGTCCCGGAGCTGCCATGGTGGGGACAGGCGCCTCTCCCCCACAGCCCAGGTGCTGCTGTGGGGAGAGAGAGCTAGGGAGAGTCCTCTCTCCCCGCCATAGCCCCGGAGCACCCTCCTGCACCCCAAACCCCTCATCCACAGTCACACATCACCTCCATATTGGTGCACATAACAAAATTCATTCCGCAAATGGGTGGGAAAAATTAGAGAACACTGCTCCCCAAGCAGGCACTCCCAGCCCCACCCCACTCCGGTGATGATTTGTCTCCCTGCTGGCTGCTCAAACCAACACGCCTTCACTGCCGGGGAGGGGCACAGGACTGCTCTTGTGGCTTCCCTTTGTTTCCCTGTCAGAAGTCATCTTTCTGCAGGGAAGCAAATAAATCTGCAGGGACATGAATTCTGAGCATGCTCAGTGGCACAGAATTCCCCCGGGGGTCGAGAGAGAGAGTGTGAGTGAGTGTGTGTAACCCACACCGCTCCTGGGTGTGGTAATCTGTCCCATCTAGTGGCACTGAGACCACTTAGAGAGATTAATGAGTCTGCTCTACAGCTTTAGTTAACAGCCATATGGCTTTTAGCTCATGCATTTAGCTTCAGAGGTCCCAGGTTCGATCCCGCCCGCCAATGATTGGGGTCTGTTGGTGTTACATGTGCAGTTCCTATTCATTAAATTAGGGTATGTCTTCATTGTGCAGTTAACCTGGTTTTAGCCCCAGACCACTACCACCACATAGAAAAACCTCTGATCTAGGTTTGGAGTTGCTTTAAAGCCTGGCTATTTAACATGGCGGAGTATATAGGTGAGAACCTGGGCTCTGGCTTAACTCAGGCTGGAACGTGTCACTGTTTCACGGTAACTAGCTTTGAACACCACCCCTCTCCCTCAGTCCTCTCAAGGAATGCCCACTTAGGTCCCAGACCTCTAGCCTTTACCTGTGTCTGAGCAGAAACCCATGCCCCACTGCCTTCTAACTGGGGGTTTTCTGACTGCAGTCACCTTGTACTTCACTGTGATAATCCCAAACAGGTCTGGCAAATATCCTGCTCCTTAATTTCTGTCCAAGACAATGACAGAATTTTTATCAGTGACCACACAGCTCTTACAAAGGAGAATACTTTTATTTAGGGACAAAAGCATGCAAAGAAAAGATTTTTAAAAAATAAAAGGATCTAAGGGCTTTACCTGTAGCCCATCTGTCCTAAGGCGACCCTGGCATGTTCCAGTCTTTCCAGCTCTTCAGCAGGGTATCTCGACAGGGGGCCCAAGCCTCAAAGGGCAAGGTATCTGCATAACCAGCTTTGGGATTTTGTATTAATCACTCCCAAGTGATTTTAATTCCTGAAGACCTTGACAGCCTTCCCCAACGAGCCAGCATACCATCCGTGACTCACAGAGATATACATTACTTTTATAAAATTGAATACAATCATCTCAAGATACACCTGTGTTAGTCATTCCTGTCTCAGAACCCACCCATTTTGTACAGAGCAAGCAAAAGCATTCCAGTGCCAAGAGTCCTTCAATGCCCATCCCACATTTTCCCCCAAAGGACAGATAAGTTCTCCCACAACTGACCAGAAAAGAATCCTAGAGTGTCTCAGCACAACGAACCATGGGGATATGGTTCCAGACACACACAGGCAAGTGCAAAAAAAAAAAAAAAAAAAAGAGTGAGGACACAGAAATGTGGGTGGGGCTTTGCTGTGAAGATATTCACACCTGGGCTAACCGGGATGCCCAGACACGCACGTCAATCATGCAGGTTAACTCTGCAGTGAAGACTATAGAAGTTGGAGTGAGTGCAGACTTCTGGATCTGCCACGGGTGAGAGTTCCAAAAACCTACAACATAATGAAAAAAGTCCTTCTTAGTTCTCCCGTATAGTCATAGAAAAGGAGGAATTCAACTAATATAGAACACAAGAATGGCCATAATGGGTCAGACCAAAGGTCCATCTAGCCCAGCATCCTACCTTCCGACGGTGGCCAATGCCAGAGGGAATGAACAGAACAGGTAATCATCAAGTGAGCCATCCCGTCACCCATTCCCAGCTTTTGGCAAACAGCGGCTAGGGACACCATTCCTGCCCATCCTGGCTAATAGCCATTGATGGACCTATCCTCCATAAGCTTATCTAGTTCTTTTTTGAACTCTGTTATATCTCATTATCTTTCACTAACATGAGAAAATTAAAAGGACACTGGAAATTTTTAATACAACATAAACAAATAGATTTCACAGAATGTCTCAAACTGTCTAACACACTACAGTAATAATGATGTAAGAGCAGTTACTAAATTAAATCAATCCAACAGAAAAAAAATCTATAGATCATTTTATTTACCAGCTTTTATCTGACAGAAAAAGTCCATATTGCTTAGCTAATTCAGTTACCACCAAGTAATATAACACAGTAATTGTAGCTTGTAATCTGAATTGCTTTTCATGCCTACAGACTAAAAATTATGCAATAATTATGCTCGCAAGGACACAATGACATTTGCTCTTACACTCTGACATGCAGGGCTCATGAACATCAGAAAAAACAAGCTATTTAGATAATGAGTCCATATTAGGAATAAACTGTTTCAGTACTAAATATCAACCCTAAAATGTGCACTTTAATAAGGGTTGCTTAATAAGCATGTTATTGCTTAATAAGGATGGCTATTATAATTATTATTTGTTTAGTATGACATTTAGCTGAGTTGCCATCCGTTCATCTGAGAGATCATTCAACAATGAATATCTCTCAAAGTTTGTCCCCATGGCTATGTACTCATTTATGAACTCAGGGACAAAATTAGCAATTAATTAAATATTTATGTTAGTAATTTCAACAGATATTGTCCAAGTCACATTTAATATATAAAATAATGAAAGAACCTTGAAGAAAATGAATGGGCAATTACTCTAGAAGTCTTATTTTTCTTATGTTTGTTTTTATGTGTCTCTTTTGGCATAGATCATAACAGAAGGGTTCTATTTAGAAACCAAAAATATACTGAGGAGCATTTGTACATGGCTGAAATGATGTTTCTTTAAAAACAATGTATTAATCACAGTAGACAAAAACCACCAAATATAACAGCAGCAAATCATGATTTTATTACTGCCAGATTGAAGAATTACTTCAGGCAGCTTCCATCATAACTCGTCAAGATCATCCGTGTACTTGGATTGAATATTTGCACTTGGCATAAATCCAGCATCTTTCCATGTGATCACATTTGAGTCTGAGACAATAGAAGGCTAAAAGTTATATTTATTTGTCTTCATGGATAGGCGCTGCTGACTCAAACAAAATGTCAGTTTTGTTTATAATATTTTTTTTAAAAATTATGAATTATTGGGTCCTATTGGAAAAAAAAAAAAATCGGTTAAAGTTGGCTTCCTGGAAAACTCTACTAGAAATTTACTCATAAAATCCTCTTTATCTAGTGGAAACAATATGAGAAAGAGAGCGTAAATGAAGCTCACATATATATTCAATTCCCATTGAAATTTGTTTTAAAATTTGCATTTTTGGAACTGAGCCGAAATCAAGAAGCATTAGTCAAACCTCTGTGAGCTTTGGTAGTTTAGATAAGGAAACAGGGTCAAGTCACTGTGGATTTTATAGGATGCCTCTAATGATGTTTTGTAAAATTAAAACCCACTTGCTTGTCCAGTTTAGAGATGGAAGAAAGCAAAACCCCTCTGTTCAGACACCCTGGACTTTGGTGCTCTTTATTTTTAACATGCATGCATTGTTATAAGTTTCCATGGACACCGAGGAAATAAGACAACGTGGATCCTGTCTCAAAGAGCACAGAGCTAGATTCCCCTCCCATGCCCCCCACACTTGCTTTGTGAAACTCTAGCAATACGAAGCTGGCAAATTCTGTAGATCCAGGTACACCAGCACAGCGGTTGTGTTAGGGGTATGTCTCAGGGAAGAGAGAGTGAGTGGAGAGTTGTTAGTGATGGATAACAGTGTGGGGAGGACGGGAAAGGAAAAAAAAAAAAAAAAGAGAGAGCGAAATTCAGTTTTAGACAAACTAAATTTGAGGAGGTGGCAGTACATCCAAGACCCGACATTGGAAAGACAAATCTCAGCTGAAATATTGCTTTTTCATCTTGGTTGTACTTAATTGTCTCAATTCTTTTGCTATTTATTATTAAACAACAATTCGGCAAAAGATCTTCTACTATAATTTCTATGAAAGATGCTATAAAAATAAAATTGTATTGTATTTGTAGTGTGTCATACAGAGCATATAAAATTCCTCTAATTAATTTTAAATATGTGCAGCGCTATTTAAAAATTTCATGACACAGTATTAAGTAATTCAGAGTCTTAGTTATTCATCTTATTCTAGATTTGAATAAGGATGAAGTTTAGTGATTTACAGCAGTGCAGTAGTTTTTCCCTTCCAATTTTACAATTAAAGTCTTCACATTATTATCCACATGGGGACACACCATAGACACACTCCACCAAATAAGATGTTCTGCAGTAATGGATAAAGAACAGTGCTGCTTATGAAGATCCAATGATTTATTAACCTCTTGATACTGGGAGGCATAATTTCTCAACACTAAGCACTAATGTAAACTGCATTAGCTTAGCTGTTGGATCATGTACCCCCGTCAAAGAGACAGCCTAGGAAAACACACTCCCTCTCCACACTCCCTAGTTTTGAAAGCAGGAAAACACCTCCCATACAAAGCTGTTTCTACAATACCAATATAACATTTTTTTGATAGTGAATTAGTAGAAACTTTCTGTCTTGATAACTGACAATTAGAAAGACAGGTCACACTTTATAGTAAGGTTCAATTCCTAAATGTTTTCAACTGGTTAATAAATGATTAATAGAAGTCATCAGCATGCTACAGACATGAGTAGTGAGTGCTATAGACGGTTATCTACATCAGTAGAAGGTGTTATAGGTGGTTACAAGCAAGCTCTTACTTTCTCTAACAATCTATAAGAATTAATTAACCATTTATTAAAACACCTATTAATCCCATATCAGCTAATTACAAATGCAACCTTTATACAAAGTCTGACCAAAAAAAATATTTATCATTTTGCTTTGACTGAGGACTTCGCACTCTGATCAGAATCACCAGGTCCTCAGTGAAAAAGCCAGAAAGAACCCAATACAAAGCCCCTTGCAGTACTGTATTTCTAGGTTTCCCCTGCTTGAAGTCAAATCCATGATTGTGACTGAGGCCTCCTTCCACTCTGACAATGCACGGTCCCTCCACACATGATCTCAGGTGCATAATCCGACCTATAGTTTGATAGTTGCCACATCAGCAAAAGCCTTTTTTCCCTCTCCCTGTTCCTTTCACAGACCTTACTCCATCTGGCTTTTATGCCCATAAGAGAATTGTTCCAATTTATTCTTCAGCCATGCATAAGGGCCAGATTTGATGTCTGGACCTGCCTGCTTACTAATCAGGCCTGCAAAGGGTAAAACTGCTGCAGAGGCGGCATACTTAGCCAGAAAGAGAGTGACCCACACATCTCTCAGCAGTGAACTATACCAGATGATTTATGGAGCAGCATTAATGGATTCCAAAGGGAGCCATAACCAGGCATCTCTGCTAGAGGTTGATTGTCCTGACACAGGGCCACAGTAGGAAAGTTAAAGGGGAAACACTGGCAGGTGGTTCAACATCTATTGGGAATTCAAGCTCCAAAGCCTAAGGAGAATTCTTACACTGATTCAGAAACAATGAAATATACTTGGCTTAAATCACAAAGAATTGCCATGTGTTGTTTTAGGCCTCTGCGTGAAACCTCAGGAATGAGGTTGATGTGTTTATAAAATGTAAATGCTTAGAATTAAAGATAACTCTCTGCACCTTATCATGTAGTCCTTTTCTCACGCAAAATTCCCATTAATTTCAATGGGTATTTCACATGAGCAAGGAGTGCAGGACTAGACCATATATCTGACTTTTGATAAGCAAACCCATTTCCTCAGCCTATTTTAAAGACCAGTCATCTGGATTTTCTTATCAACGGTCTAGACTCTCAGATGCGCTGTGGCCACTTTGCACCAAGCCACAGACACAAACCAACTAACTTCATGTAGTCTGACCAGTGGAGTATTTTTGTCCTATGCCACACATCCCTGATGTAGGATGAGGGCAGAAACAAGAGGACATGGCCAGGCATACCTGCTCCCCGGTGAATTCTGTTAGCTGCAACAGCCCTACAAGTGCTTTGCTTTTGACCAGGAACTGTATCAGCAACTGAACAGTCTCAGGACTGACTGGATTGGACCAGACACCATAAAGCCATCTTTTCCCTCCCACATCCTGTACACCTTAGCTATACCAATCACAGTCCAGGATCCAGCCCGTTGGCTTCATATTAAGTCAGTTTTAAGTATCTCATTCTGTCAGTGAAGGAATTTTCATTAAGTTTCAATAAGATTTAAAACAGCACTCTGAATTTTATTAAATCTTTGTCATTGACACAGCTTGGCAAAACTGAAACAGGTTTTTGTTTTGTAAAAAAAAATATTTTATAATAAAATACTGCTTTATGGATTCTTAGGTAGCAAATAGTCCATTCTAGAATCAAACATACAGGATTGAGTCTCACATTCAGCAAAGCATCTAACCAGATGATTAAGTTAATTCTTACTCAGCTAAGCACTTAAGTGCTACCTAAAATTAACTGCTTAAGTGCTTTGCTGAATCAGAGCTTTAACTCCTACAGTTATATGAGAGTTTGGAATAAGCATGTTTTCATCACACATTATCAGTAACAGCAGTTCTGTCAATGCTTCCATGCTGTAGTTTTCTATCCTGTTTATACAAAATAAAGTTATGAAAAGCATGAAAATATCCTAACAGGAGATTTGTTAAACAGTAAAACAAGTAAAATCCTGCTTATTAAATCCATATTTCTCATTATAAAAGATGCAATTATTATTTTCCCATGGCAAGACAGAAGAAAATCAGAGTTTTATTAAAGACACCAGAGTAAGTTGTAGTCATATTTAAATACCTTGTGTATACATTAGCAAACAATATCATGAACATGCTGTGACAATCAGGGTCTACTCCTGGAGAGAACAGAAGGTTTTAAACCCCAAAAATTGAACCAACTGATTGCACACTGTATTATTGTATTATAAAAGTATATCAAGTAAGATCTTTTATAAAAGCTTGTAAGGTTCTGAACTTGACGGTCATTATGAAATACGTACACAGACTGTGGTTATTAATCTATGTATTTACTTATATAAAAACTCTGCTCATAACCTGTACTACAACTTCAACTACACCTCAACAGTAGGGAGGGACACCTCCGAAGCCAGTTGTTTACTAGAAGCCAATTTCAAGTACTCCTCCATTGTCCAGCCCAAGAAAAGACAATGATGGAGAGTTAATGAGAAGACAGTGAGACATCCTGGCTAGAATTTCCTTTTTGTCAACTGTCTGAAATGGGCCATCTTGATTATCACTACAAAAGTTTTTTTTCTCCTGCTGATAATAGCTCATCTTAATTAATTAGCCTCTTAGAGTTGGTATGGCAACTTCCACCTTTTCATGTTCTCTGTATGTGTGTTTATCTTCTTACTATATGTTCCATTCTATGCATCTGATGAAGTGGGCTGTAGCCCACGAAAGCTTATGCTCAGATAAATTTGTTAGTCTCTAAGGTGCCACAAGTACTCCTGTTCTTCATGCCAGGAGAGAAGGGGGGCGGGAAGAGAGAGAGAGAGAGAGAGGAAAAAGCCTTTTTAAAACAGGCTTGGAACTGAGGATAGTGATCCAGAAATTAAGGCAGAGGTGGATTAAGATTTATTGTGGCCCTGGGCACAAAGAACATTTGGGCCCCTCACGCCCCAGGGCTCAGGGGGCACCAGAACTGGGGAGACGGGGCATGCCCACCCCACATTTTTAAAAGTGGACAGGCCATGCCCACCCACTTTTTAACATGGGCATAGTAGCCTCGGGCATGTGCGGAGCGGTGGCAGCCTGGGCGTAGTTTGGAGTATGGCAGGGGTTGTTGCCCTCCCAGACTACGAGCCTTGTGCCAAAGGCAACAGGAGGAGCAGTGCCACATGTGGTTGCTGCCTTGGGCACAAAGCCCAGTGGGGGCAGCCTGTCACTGGGAGCAGGAGAGACCCAGCAAGGCAGCCTGGCAGCGGGAGCTAGGCACAGGCATCGAGCGAGCCCAGGTGGAGTGTGACCTCCCTGAGGCTCCCTGCTGCCTCCCAGCGGAGGCAGGGCCTCCTCTCCTCACAGAGTGTTTCTGCATCCGCCAGGAAGGGGGCATGAGGCCAGATCGGAGCCCCTGCCCACCACCAGCAGTAGCATGCCCCGGGGGCAGGAACACGGGCCGGTGGCTGCTCTCTGGCACTCCAGACCCCACCCAGGGCAGATGGAGATCGGGGGCTCCCTGGCCGACTCTCACCACCACCCAGCTCCAGTTTCTGGCCTGACTGGGGCCTCGGGGAAGGACGACGACCAGGGGGCAGGGCCACAATTCTGGCACCGGTACCTCCCCCCGACTTCTACGTAGGTTCCAGTGCTTGGAGGCCCCCAAGTTGGCCTGGGCCCCTGGGCACAGGCCCCGTGCATTAATCTGCCACTGAACGGAGGGACAGCATCTAGGCAGGAAGCTGAATCGCTCCTAGAGCTGGAATATGCTAGGAAACTGGTCAAAGGCGATAGGTAACTTGTACCAAAAAAGGGATTTTACCTAATATGGAAGTGTAAAGCCTGAGGTTGCGTCTTTACATTTATTTTCTGTGTAACGCATATATGTTTGCTTTTTCTTACTATTTCACCTTTGAATCTGTGTTTCTTTCCATTAAATAAACTTTTGGGTTATTTTTACTCCAAGCAGGTCTCTGGTGTGCGAACTGTGTGGAGTGCGTATGCTAAAGTGAACTGGTAACTGGGGTTTCATGCTTTCAGGGTGTGATGAACCACAGAGGAATGGTCCGAGTATCCGGTACGTAAGAACACAGGAAGTATGGATTTGGCGAGACTCGGGATTGGAGGGGCTGTTTGGTGTTATCCTGCAAGGAGTAGGTAGACTGGTGAAAGCCAGGGTGATACGTTGGCTTTTGGGAAGGGCTACTAGTGTCAGGGAATTGAACCCTGGCTGCACAGCCTAACAGCCCACAAGGTTACAGGGCAGTAGGTGACAGAACCCTTTACTGGTCTGGATAATCCCCAAAACATCACATGTGCATATCAAACCACTTACGAGTCCATTCTTCCCTTGGTGCATGCATACAATTTTCATGAACATTAATGGGAGTTATATGAGAACGCTGAGTGGAAAAGGATGTCAACATGGCTATTAATTAGCATTCACGGCATTCACAAAGTGCACCAGAGCTAGCAGGCCTATTTATTGTGCAAGTGTAAGAAATTAAAGTGAAGAATAGAAATTTTGAATGTGTACACAATACATTAAAAATGTGCATGCAATGCATTTTAGATAAGCTTCTTTCGATCTTTTACTATATTGGGCATGATTTTCATTTTTTAATTTACAGTCGATATCTGTAAAGTAAGATTACATTTTCATGCTTCCAAGTTCTGGAAAAGGAAACGCTGCTAAATGGATCTAGAGGAGAGTGCATTGATCTACAGAGCTTGGAAACAGATATGTAGAAGTAAACATGGTAAATTACTATGCCATGATCTCAGAATGATGTCTCTTAAATGTTCTTCAGTAGTAAATCAACCTGCTCGTCTAAAAGATTCTTAGAGAAAAGGCTGCCATCAAAAAGAATAGATGAATTTTGAGTAGAGTCTAATCAATCTGAATCGAAGAGGGTGAGATAACCAACTTTTTAAACAATGTAATGCAGAAGGTTGGGCTTTATGATCCAGGTGCTTCCTTCCAAACCCTAGTGTGAATGATCCTTTTATCATTTACTAAACAGGAACATTTATTTTTAATTTTTACTGCTAGAATTCCCATTTCCCTTATCTATGATAGAAGGGTTTAACTAGATTGATCACTTTAGGAAAGAGCAAAAAAAGGTGAGGCAACTGCTCATTCCCGCAAATGGAATGGTAGTGCTGTAAACTCACTTTTCTTTGAAGATGAGGTGCCGGAAGAATCTAAGAGTTAGAACTGTGTAGTTATCTTTTCAGACTTCAAACTTGGTCTTGGGGAGTGTGACCATAAAAACTCCCTTGTGTTCATAAATTTTAAGGCCAGAGGAGACCACCATTCTTCTGATTATTTAGTACTGTATTTGTTTTACCATAGCACCTCGAAGCCCCAGTCATAGACCAGCATCCCACTATGCTAGGTGCTGTACAAACAGACAAAAATGATGATCCCTACCCCGAGGAGCTTACAATCTAAGTACAAGACTGATGGATACAGACAGACAAGGGAGTACCAGGAAACAAAGTCAATACGGGCCAGCAGGATAGGCCAGTGATATCAGCTCACCAGCACGGTCATGTTTTTTTGTAGGCATCACAGCAAAGGAAAGTTTTAAGGAGGATTTTGGGAAGGAAGAATAGTTTTGCGGATTTTTATGAGGAGCTCCTCCTAAGCATGAGTGGCAACATGGGAGAAAATACAAAGGTGCTTGTTTGAAAAAGTAACATGTGGATACTGGAGGCTGGCATCACAGGCCGATCAGATTCTATTGATATCTCAATAGCAAATGAGAGATAATAGGTTGGATGGGGATAGGCCATGAAGGGCTTGAAAGTGGAGACAAAATATCTTATGTTTGGTAAGATCCGTGAAGAGGAGACAACGTGGTCAAAGTGACAGGCTAGAAAAATGAGGACAGAGTTCTGTGGAATCCCATAGAAAGGTGGAGGAAAGATGAGGAGGGTCCTCAAAGGATGTGCTGAAGGAGCAATGAGAAAGGCAGAAGGAGAACCAGGAGAGGACAGAATCACAGAATCCAAGGGAGGAGCATGGTCAACAGTGTGAATGGTAGCTGATCGGTTAAAAAGAATGAGGCTGAAACAGTGGTTCTGAGCTTTGGCTACCAGGAGGCTGTTAGAGACTTTGGTGAGAGCTGTTCAGTGCAGCATAAGGGGCAGAAGCTGGACTGAAGAGGATTTGGAGGACTGGAATTTAAGACAGATTATAAACGGCACATTCAATGTGCTTAGAAATGAAAGGGAGTAGGGCCAGTTTTTGGAGAGATAAATGGGGTCAAGGATGCGGGTTTTTTCTAAGATGGGAGAGCTACAGCATGCTTGTATTGTGAAGTGAAAGAGCCAGAGCAGAGTGAGAGGTTAAAAAGAAGAGTAAGGGGGGGATGAGAGTGGGTGCAAGGTAGATCAATGACATGGGATGGTGTCACTGGAGCAAGTGGGGGGTTAGAGGAGGAGAGCATACAAGAAACTTCTGCATCTGACAGGGGAAAAGGAGGAGAGAGCTGTGGGAAAGGAAGGATGGGCCAAGGAGAAAGGGAAGATCAGGTTATAGTTAGTTCTCTCTTGGAAGAAATCAGTGAGATCCTGTGCAGAGAGAGAAGTGAAGGCAGGAGGAGGGAAGGTTTAAGGAGTGAGTCAACGGTGGTGAAAATGCAACTGGGATTGCAGAGGTGGGATTCAATTAAGCTGGAGAAATACAGTTGTGTAGCCAGAAAGATGGCAGAGCTGCAGAAAGAGAGAATGAATTTGTAGTGGAGGAAGTCAGCCCGGCCACAGGATTTCCACCAGATAAACTCTGCAGCATGACAGCAGAACAGGAGGAAGCAGATTTTACAGGTGATCCAGGGTGTTGTGGTTGACTTGGTAGACCTTGCAGTAGGAGAGTGGGAAATAGTCAAAGATGGAGAAGAGTGAATCGGGGGGGGGGGTGGGGAAATCAACCACCATATCCAGGGCCAGCTCCAGCATTTCTGCCGCCCCAAGCAAAAAAAGAGCATTTTCTTCCTCTGGGTGTTTTCTTCTTTTCAGTTTGTTTTCTTTCTTTTCAGCAATGAGAAAGCACAAACTTCTCTTTTTTTATTTGCTGCACCATAGAAATTTGAAAGAAGAAAAAAGAAAATCAGATTTTCCTTTAGTTCCAATTTACAGATTAACAGTTTAAAGTTGATGTTTTTTCCTTCAACCATTTCATGTAATTTCTTGATCCCAAGCCACATCTTAAAAATAAATGGAAAGACCATTTTATATGATGTTTAGTTTACCTTTCACAGGCTTTTTACTGGTAACTGTATACGTTATAGAGGATGCCTTTTTAGTTATCCTAATATTGTAGGAGCCACACATTTCTGAATATGCAGTTGTCAGGGCCAGATTAACTTCCGGGAGCAGCATGGGGCCATGGCATGCAGGCAACCTGCCTGAACACCCCTTTTAGTGGCCCCTAAGACCCCTGCCTTAATCTGGCCCTGGCAGCAGTTACTACTGAAGGATTGAATAAAAAGGCTAAACTTTACATGTACATCCACAAACCACTTTTTAGCAACAGTTTAAAAGCTTGCTCTTTATAGGTCCTAAAAAACCTACCGAGTGATATGCTTTCATTATACCCAAGATTCCATTGTTTAGCACAGATCCATTTTTCCCCAAGGCCATCACAGATGCAGCAGGATGTACAGTATAAAGAACAATACTATAATAGAGTTTGTTGAACATATACCTGGGCAAATTTTTCCAATGTGAGAGTTTAAACTGCATGTTGAAAAATACATGTGTGTGCAGAAATCAGATAGTTGTGTAAACAAGGGACACCACGTCCACATTTTTTAAAAAGCACAATTCCATGCACAAATGCAGAATCTGCATGCATATATGTTGTGAGCATATTGTACAGCTGAACTTAGGCATTTGTATTTGAAGTTTCAGTCCACACGGCACCTGGGGATTTTTAGAGTCAAATTTTCATAAGCATGAGTAATCATTTAATGAGACTCACCCCTCACACAGGCCTTTGAAAATGTAGCTCTGAATAGGTTAAATTAGCAGGTTAATAGTGTGTAATGCATGCATGTTCCCAAAAGCAGACTTTCACATTCAACTTGTTTCTAGTTCCAAGAAGCTACTTCTTGTAACATATCTGTACTAATGTAATTATAGGTCCAGTACCCCTGTTGCCTCCAAATTGTAAAGATATTCACACATAGTGTCACCAATTTGCACAAAAAATTAAAAAACTAGAACAGTTTTTCACATTAAAAATTAAATTTTCATGCAAATATCTATTTTATGAAAATTTAATTTTTAAAGAGCTTTCCTATGTAACCCCACGTAGTTTAAATTAAGCATGCATTGATTTCTAAATTACACCTTTTATAAAGGGGTCAAGTATAAATCTTTAGACTGTTTTGAATTAAACGTTAGCACTGGTAATCTTTCTGTAGCATCTTTGTTCTGCTATGTCACCAACACAGCAAATCAAATGTTTTCAAATATCATTTCAGAGAGATGTTCATTTATCATCTTCATATTAACTGGGAAAAGATAGATAACTGGGTCTGAAAAATAGAAATCTCATTATCTTTACCAGTATTGTCAAGAAAATGTAGTGGTTATTAATTTAAATATGCTTCAAAGAACTATTACAACTTTTCAAATATGATTTTAAAAAGATAAAAAGTCATACCTGTCACAAGCTGGTTTCAGCTCAAATAGGGTCATTTTTAGGTTCATCATGATTGGACATGAAGTCCCTCAACTTGCTAAATACTGACAGTAGAACAGTGTTACTGCAAGTGTAATCAGAGCAGTGCATGAATTCAACTGATAAAGTGGGGTTACTGAAAGTATATAGCTATCACAAGGTAATCTTTAAGCACTTAATGATCAAATTAGAAATGGACTGCATATATAATAAGATTAACCTAGATACATGTTCTTTTGGTTAGCATTTTTAATCCTGTTCTACTAAAACAAAAACTCATTTACCAATTCTTAACACCATAGTTTTGTCTAGATTTCATTTATAATGTTGCTAAACATTAATCCATTAAATTGTCACATTCCAGAGAGGTATCTGACTCAATTATTTACTGTTACTCCTTTTGTACTGGCAGGGAACTGTGTGCAACTGTAAATTCAATGTTCTAATCCATCACATATTGAGATTCAAATTTAGAATGGGGAGAAAATGCATTAAAACTAAATACAAGTGCATAATTTAAAAACTCCGCTGTTGTCATTCCACAGCTTCTGACATATTGTGTGTGTGTTTCTTTTCTATTTGTAGTGCAAGAATAATTGCAGTATCTCCCAGGGCACTATATGGTAGCTGGGGGTGTATGTGAACTTTTGATGATGACCACCAGTGGACAGCAAGTTCCTTCCCATCCATTTATTTACTTCAAGTCTTCCTATACCAGTCCAAGAAAGCAGAAAGAGGAACAATCAATGTTGTGCTGATAATAATACTTAGCACTTAGATGACACTTTTCATCCACAGACCTCTTGGCACTTTGGTGTCACAACCCCTACATTAGTGGCCATCTGATTGACATACCTCTACTGGTTCATCAAGCAGCAAAAGAAAATGCAACAGCACCATAATTAACAGTAAACTGTATTTAGAAAGAACATTTTAATGAGCCAGACAGATGGACTATGTGAGCTGGTTGGGAAGACTGCAGAAACCAAACTACATGACTCTTCTTTAAAGCTCCATTTGCAAGTCCAAACTGCAGAAATGACCAACAAACTGATGAATGTGGGGTATTAACAGAACTTAGGGTATGTCTATCCTGCAATTAAACACATTCAGCTGGCCCGTGTCAGCTGACTCGGGCTTCTGGAGCTCAGGCTAACGGTCTAGTTAATTGCGGTGTAGACATTCCGACTCGGTCTGCAGCCCAAACTCTGGGACTCTCCCAACGCACAGGCTCCAGCCCAAGCTGCAATGTCTGCACCGCAATTAACTAGCCCTTAGCCCGAGCCCCTTAAGCCTGAGATTTTTTAATTGCTGTGTATACATACCGTTAGAGATTAGCATACCCATCTACCTGGCAAAATTTTTAAGATGAAACTTTGTCACCAAAAAAAATGCATATTTGGGTCAACCAAAACATTTAGGCTAATTTGCATCAAATTCACCCATTTGTTTTTCCAGCAAAAACTCTAAATGTTTTATTTTGATGTTTTCAGAAGGAAACATTTAGATTCAAAACAACTGCTTGTTTATAAGTTTACTTCCATTTTATTTTTAGAAGTGGTAAAAATCCCTCAAAATTAGACTAAACAATTTGTTTCAAAACCAAACATGTTTCATTTGACCCAAAACATTTTTCCAACTTTAGTTTCACTGAAAATTTCATTTCAGGTTGACCCAAAACTAGTTATTTTTAGTTCAACCACTGAACTAAAAAAAACAAAACAAACAAAAAAAACCCCGTTACCTACACAGCTCTACAACCAAATGTGCATCCACATCAAACTGCAAAAACAGAGTGCAGAGAGGTCCAGAGGGTTGACCTACTTTGTCCAATATGAAAGATCTGTTCTCTCTAGCCAAGAGGTTGAAATAACTTTACCAAGTGAGCTTTCATTCCAGCAGGCACTCTTATGCAGTTCATTGATCCATTGAAAAATAGCATTTTTAGAGACTCTCATTCCTTCCTTTTGAACCCCAAAATAAACAAACAAAAGGCACAAGACTTTGCGCTTAGTAAAGTTAATTTAATTTGAAATAGATCCTAATAACCCTCATAATCATTAATTACGTATTTTGAACTCATGGATAGAAGCGACTGGATGACTACCAAGTAACAAATCATGTTAGAGCTGAGTTGAGCCAAAGGCTATGAAGATAATACTATTTGGCTCAAGTTATTTTCAAGTGAATTGATGGACACTTATCTGGGACTTCCGAAGAATTTTAATGTGTATCATTAACGTTCTCTTACACTTGAGTAGCTTACTCATTAAACCCAAGCTGATTTGAGCTCTAGCTCATTTGGATTTAGTTACTATAGGTAATGCAAAAAACTCATCATTTAGGCTTGATCAAGAAATATTTACGTAGGCAAACTCCCATGCTTTGGCTTTAAATGGGAATTTTGTCTGAATAAGGACTGCAGGATAGGGCCACAACGATACTAAGAAATGTAACTCGGACATGTCAGGAGGAAGTGTGTCTCAGCTATGCATGCATAGCTTCAAAATTTTCCCTTAGAATACAATATAAAGTATTAATTTTGTATAAAATTATGCGTTTCGGTGGTCAAATCAACCAGCTAAAGAGACATAAGGCATGTTGAATCACATATTAACTTCTTATTTAAAACATTTAGGGCCCGCTTTTTAGAGGGGGTGAGTACTCATGCTTCCAACTGAAGTCCATGGGAGCTGCAGGTGCTCAGCATCTCTGAAAATCAGCCCTTAATGATTTCAGATTCTCCACAATGATTTTAATTTGTACTGGATCTTTATATCCATAGTGACAACAACAAAAACAAAAACCAAGGAAGAGTTCCTGAAAATTGCAGAAAATTCATGTGTCTGATAATGTGCATTGCTTCCAAGGGCAGGTAGCAATCTAAAATATTAACATGTTCACTTGTCTTCTTTAAAATGTTATTTACTGATAATTAATATTCCTTATTGCTAACAGGACTATGATGTAATGTTTTGTCACATAACAGAAGCAGAATTCCTGTATGTTGAGTCTTCAGATAATACATGGATCAAAAGTTTCAGATTTCTCTAACATTTCTTCCTGTGTGACTTCCCAAAATGAATTGCAGCTGCTTTGTATAAATTCCTCTTCCCAACCACTACAGGATATTGTCGTCGTATTCTTCTAAATATGCGGATTTAAATCCATAAAATAATTCTGGCAGCTAAAATAAGCAACTAAATACTTTCCTGTTTTAATTTTTACATATGCAAGTACACAATATTAATAATTACTTAGACAATGTTTTCATACATCTAAATTTGTCTTCATATAATGATTGCTGCCCAAAGAATTTCCCACTGATAACGACAAATGTGTTTACATTGCATGTCTATTCATTCTCCACCTGTACATTTCTAGCAGAGTAAGACGGAATCACTCCCACTCAGACAAAGTTTATAAAGACTGCATGGCGTCAAACTTGCCAATAAAGCCAAATCCCAGATAGGGGGAAATACAACAATAACAGAACATCAGTCCCCACCCTTAGCTTTCCCCCTCAGCCTGGCTGTCGTCGGGATTCCTTTCAGGATCTCACTCTTCTACCCCTAGATCTCTCTGATCAGAGTAACAGCCACATCCCATATCACCAATGGAATTAAGTCAGACCTGCGACAACGAGTCGCAGAGTTTATTTAGCAGCTATATGCAAATTTCTAACTCCTGCTAACAGAATGAGTCAAAAGAAGCCTCACATTTGTATGTGGCATTGTAGATCCTGCCAGGCTGTTATAACCAGTGTTGTAATGAAACTGCAGATCCCAGTGGCTGACTTGCTGAATATTGGTTAGCAAGTGCACTTCCATAAGGCATGCTATTTTGGGGGGGGGAAGGGGAGGGTTAATAATTCAGTCCAATACCTACATTTTGGACCACAAAGACACTTTGGGATTTCTGAAATTTTATTTCTCTCAAATATTGTCTGTTATTTACTCTTAGTTAGAAGTATACATTGCTAAATGGTATACAGACAATGTGATTTTTCAAAAACAATCAGATCTCTCCTCCTGTCTGAGAAAAAAAAATTGTTCACAAATACTGCAATGAATTAGAAACTGAATTTCATTGTGCCATGTTTTCAATTGCTTTTTTCCAAGTACTCGTGAACATGAAGCTTTGTTCATGGAAAATGAGTTTCAGGCTCATGGTTATATACACGTCATGACTAAATGAAATTCATTTTGGATGGAGTGGCATAGCAAACAAATGTTTGTTTATCAGATTAGCAGAGATGGAAGATAGGTAGCCATGCAGAGAGGTAGAAAATGAAGGGGAGGCAGAGTGGGGTGGAAAAATAAGAAAGTTAGGGCAGGAAGGATCCACTCATCACCGGTGTGGACCCAGTTTGCAGGGGATAAGCCCCCTGCAGCTTCTGTGAAAGGCACGCAAACTCAGGTGCAGGTGAGGACAAGATGGGCACGTTGACACAAGAGAGAGGAGTTGAAGACCTTGGCAGGTGGAGAAGTATCTCCTCAATGCATCTTCACCAATGTACCTGGAACCCACTGCCTAAGAGAGCAGAATCCACCCCAGAAGAAGCAACAACAAAAGGTAGAGCAGCCAGTAGGACTCCACCTGCAAGATGCTATATCTGCACAAGCCCATCTGGTTCTCCTTCCCTGAAGAACTCCCTCTGGTGTCTGCTCCTCCACCCACAGCCAGGCTGTAGAGGAGAGAGCTGGGTCCTGGAGAAAGGGAAGAGGGAATTTGCTACGAGAGCCATTTTCACTTCTGTGAGAGAAGTGAAAGCTATCTTCTCCCAGACTGTGCCCCTCTCCTCAGTCAATATACCTTCATGGGTTCAGTGTTGACAAAACTCCAATCACTAACACAATTAAAAGACAGATACATTTAGGACCATATCTCTCACAAAATGGACTGTGCAAAATTCCTGTGCAGAGTCCCTAGCATAGCGCCAATTTAATAAACCAGCCAAGGATCCAGCTGCACCATTGCATGTACACACCACACACAAATACTTTATGCAACAGAAAATTAATTTTACATATGCCCTTAACCACAATGTTATGTAATATAAAGATATAATAGTTTAATTTTTATAGCAGCGATTCTGGCCAGGCCAGACTCATGCAGTTACAAAGGAAAAAGCTTAAGATGTCCTAAAAACAGGAAGCCAACATGGGCAAAGGGACAGGGCACCAGACTGGGACTTAGGAAAACTGGGTTCTATTCCCAGCCTCTTCTTCTAAACTGCTGCATGACCTTATTCAAATCACTTCCCCTCTTCTCTGACTGTTTTTCTCCTCTAACCCCATATCTATTATGTCTGCTTAGGCTGCAAGATCTTCAAGGCAGAGATTGTATCTTACTGTGCATCTGTACAGTTCCTTGCACAATAGGACCCCAATCTGTGTGGGAACTAGGATTGCCAACCCTCCAGGATTGTCCTAGACTCTCCACGAATAAAAGATTAACCCTTAATTAAAAATTATGTCACGTGATGAAACCTCCAGGAATATGTCCAACCAGAATTGGCAACCCTAGGGGAACCCTCACACCAACTGCTTGGCCATCTGCCTGAGTAAAACAAAGGTTGGTGACATGATCGCACTCTCCCCATACCAATTATAGTTATACTCTTCCAACCAGGAAAGAAAGATAATCCCATGTGAGTAATCACAACACATTTAATAATGAATAGGTGTACAGTGAGAATAGCTTGCAGGCAATCCATAGGCGGATTATTTTCCAGATGTGATAGGAGGCAAAAAAATTCCAAAAAGCAAATTTGTAAAAATCAATGTTTGAAAACAGATAAAGGGGCAGAATTCATTCATTAGTTCTCCCAATTCTACTGACAGTGCCATTAACCATATCTCTTTTCCAAATATGCAATAAGGAGATGAGGTTTTCCTAATGGCATTTTAACTTGGAAATGAAACAGTATCTTAGGACCACAATTTTAAAAGTTAGGCATAAGCACAGGTAACTAATTTGCATGCATAGGTTAGGTGCATATAAATGTGTGTGTGTTATTGTGTCCACCTAACTATGAAAATCTGCCTGTAAAGTTTTGCAAAAAACTCCGCTTTAATACTCTCCCAACTACGATTTTATATTGGAAGCTATAATCTAGTTTTCCCTTCGGAAACAAAAAAAGACTACATCTAGCCCGGATTTCAAAGCTCAGAATCAGTGTTCATCATAAAAAAACAACTATTGCAACATGCTGATGTTGAGGACAAATCCTTTCAAAGGATTTCATTTCAAATACAAGCATTGTTTGAAGTACGTTACCTTACACTACAAAGATGATTATAATGTTTTCAAATGTTTTCAATTCTTTTCAAAATACCAAAATTGATTAGACCATTTTAGAAACGGTTTGTTAAATTAAATTTACATCAAAGGTCCCTTTGAGTTTTACAAGTACATGAAACCATCCAAACCAATGAACCTCTACATTTTATATTCAGAACTTAAATATGGGCAGTTTGTTTGTTTGTTTTCCTGAAAAATGTTTTTGAAAAACTTTAGTTAGGCTGGGGAGTAAAATTGTATGGCCAACTTAAAAACTCCTGAATCTTGTAATTCTAATAAAAATGCTGATAGAAGCTACTGTAAAATATGCATTCAATGCCATGTATGTTTAAATGGCTCAGTGCAGAAACACCAACATATATAGTCTGACGCTCTAGGATTACAATATCTAACAGCTGAGCTGATACGACAAGTCATCGGGTGTCAGTCAAACAAGGTAAAAGATAAGTGGTTTCACTGATCAGGACACATGTCTCTTGCCCTGGGGAAGAACAACAGATGCCACTTCCTGTAGAGTCTTGTGTATTTCCTTTCTTTAGGGAATTAAAGATCCAGACAATTGAACTGCTTTGACTGGCAGTTGACCTTTTTAATTTCTCCAGTATACTTTGTTCATAAAACATTTGCTGGTTCAAGAAGGAAAATATCTGAACAAGGAGGTCCAAATGTTTTATATACTAAATCCAAATTCTCAAATCAAGGGGTTAGCCATGTTAAAAAACCCCAATCTAAACCGATTACTCACATATGATAATGCCAACAGCTGAAGTTCCAAAGCCAGAACAAAGATGCAGGGCCAAAGTCTGTTCTCGGTTACACCAGTGTAGCTTCATTGAAGTAAATGGAGTTAATCCAAAATTCTCTCTCTAAAACTGAGGAAGAATTTAACTCAACATATAATGCATCTGTGTGAATTTCATTTCCAGCTGTATCAGGGCTATTCCTTTCCACATCAGTGGATATATAAAGAGACAAAACTCCCTCTCTAAAGCAGATCAAAAAGGAAAAAAAATCCAGAACATAAATAATGAACCCAGTACCCCTTTTTCATATAAAGCAATAAATTAGTAGTGTTTCCCTCCACAGGGATTGTCAGACTAGTTGAAGAAGCATAGAGGAGAGGATCAGTGTTGGTGGGGAAAGCTGAAGGATCCCAGATCAGCATTCACACAGCCTCATACTCAGGCAAACATGCAGCCACATGTATATTTAAAGTGGCAGATGGTACCTTGAAATCCACCCACCTTCTTAACTTTCTCGCAGTTTGCACCCATTGTAGCTGTCTCCACGACCAGCTCATGCATACAGGACAGCAGCTCAGACAGTTCCATACCAGTCAAGCTTCTGTGCTCCATGGCATTCAGTTCAGCCTGGGGTGACACCAAAGGACACCCACATCCCTGGCAGCATTTAGCCTTTTGATAAGTGGAGAAATGGGGGAAGGACCAGAGTTACCAGAGAGGAGAGAGAGAGAGAGAGAGAGAGAGAGAGCGCAGGGCCAGAGGACAGTCTGCATAAAATACATTTTTAAAAGAAACAGAATGAAATAAACATGGAAAAGGGAAATGATAAAACAATACAAAACAAAAAAAACAAAGAGAGGAGAGAAAAAAAAGGACAGAAATAAAGCAACAGGATATGCCAATCCATCCTAAAGAAGGAGGACACTCCAACAACTACTTATTTAGACGAACAAACCAGGCCAAATTCATCCTTTGGGTAAGATGATGCAGCTTAATTGAGCTGAGTTGTGTACTGCACCCACTCTTCAGCAGGTATGAATTTGGTGTTCATCCTCAAACTATACCATCTGTTCATTGAGCTAAGGAGTTTTACACCACAAGGGGGCTATTAAAAAGAGTACTATTACCAAGAGTTCTGAGAACAGATCTTCAAAATTTCTGTGCAGATCTCAACGTACTGAAGGTTTTGTGTGTATTGGCAATAGCCATCTTGGACCACTTCCCCTATAGTCTGCCCACTATTCCATTTCCTCTTGGAATATGAGTAGTAGTCCTAGCTACTCAGAAACGTCACACAGACACCATTGATTAAAAAACTAACTAGTCACAACAAATTCTCTCTTTCCTCCAAACTTCAGAATCACTTTCTCCCTCATCTTCTTAATAATAATAATTAAAAAGCCTAGTACACTGCCAGGATAAGCAGCATAACACACTCCTCTTTTCACTGTAAGTAAGTAATCAAACATTTAGATTTACATCGAATGTAAGCTTTCAGGGGCAGGGACTGTCTTTTTTGTTCTGTGTTTGCACAGTGCCTAGCACAATGAGGTCCAGAACCAGAACTGGGGCTCCTAGAGACACTCCTGCAATACAAATAAAAATCCCAAACTCATTATGTCTAAACATTTGGTTTATATAGCAGAAATTTGACACACAATAAATAGATAAAGTGCATGTGAAAATACCACACAATCACTAGATGATTTTACAAGGTAAAACTGACACACAAGCTGAAGCACCCATCCTCCACCTGTTCTGTTTCTCTTCCTCCCTGCTCCTCTGCAAATGCTTCTCTCTGCCTCACCCCTGTATATGACACTTGGTCCTTCCCTCCCTGAACACACTGCCCAGCTGCCGCATTTCATTTGCTTCTCTCCTGATCCTCTCCACTCATGACTGGCAGCTCCAGCTCCACCGGTGCATTCAGTCCGAGCACCCTGTTTCCTCCTCAGATGTAGCAGGAGCCCCTTGCTCCCCTTCCTTATTTTCAGACACTTACCAGCCTCTTGACAAGAAGAGCTGGCAGCATGTGACCAGCCAGACTTCCACTCACCATCTGTGGTAACTGGACCAGTTTGGGAGCCAATGGGATATGAAGAGCCTTTGAACTTCTAAAGGAAGTTAAGGTAATAAGGCATTATAAGGGAATGTTAGTATCCAGTAGTTCTTTTTAGTAGCTGCTATTTATTCTGTATTACAGTACTAATGTAAATTACTCAAGGGTAAGAGGAATTGATTGCAGCCAGTTCACACTAAGGAAAGCAGGATGGCAAAACTGATAAGCAAATTGGGAAGCAGAATAGTGAATTTGCTGATTATGTAAATGTGGCGGTCTGAAGTTGAAGGTGTGGGTCTGTATTTCACAGATAAAGATGAATAAAATGGGAAGAGAGTTTATGGCCTAAGCAATTAAATTTAACTTTTAAACCAATAAACTGAAAATGGGACCTAAACCCACTATACAAGATTTGGGGATTAAACTTTCCTGGGGCTTTGATAAAGCTGTGAGGCCCAGTTAGCTAGAGAGGGACCCAAGTGTGATGAAAATGTCAGATTATTTAGTTGTGATGCCTCTGATCTTTAGTTCTGACCTGAATTCTTTTAAATTAAAGCTTTGCTTGCAAGAATTTTGATGTTTGGAGCTGAGAAGAATGTAAGTAATGGTAAAGCTCTGGAGTGGCCCTGCTGCGCGACCCAATTTTCTCTACAGATTGGACTATGCTGCGTCCACAATCTGTTCCAGGGATTCCAGAAATGGGAATGCCTTTCTCCTCCATTTCACCCTAACATCTTGGATTAGCAGGAGCTGGAATGGCATGAAGGAATATGCTGGATATAGTGACTGCCAAATATATGCAAAATACAGTGAAATCAAGTCCACCAATTCATTGATGTTGTCCTGGAGAGAGAGGCAACCCAAGTTGTCACAAGCAGATTGGTCTGATGTGGAGCAAGGGATTTTGCCTCCTCTGCCAAAGACATCAGAGAATGCTTGAAATATCATTCCAAGCTAAGAAAGAAGCGAGCTGAGATTTTCAGTTCCTAGAAGATCTTTCCCTAGGTTCCATGTGAGACGTGGTCAGACAGCAAGGCAGGCTGTGGCAGGAGGAATTCTTTAAGGAGACACTAAGGACACAGGATCAACAATAGGCATGGACTCTGGCCTCGCTCACAACTGGATTTGGGGAGGGAGAATTCTTTGGGAACTAGGGACCCCATAGGCATTACCAGGGGGAAACACAGAGGCTTCCTCATCCAAAATAGGAAATAGGATAACTGACAGATCTTGCTGAGTTCCTGCACACAAGCTGGGAGGCTACAGGAGAACAAGAAAATGCCATATACTGTACATCATTCCACATGCAGCTACAATAGCAAATGAGAGTTTATCTAAACTCTGAGTGGGAAAGAGAGTGGCATATCATATAAACACCTCTCTTAAAACTTTCATGGAAGCCTCATCTTCCAAAAATTGGGAACTGGGCTTTTAAGTGCAACTGCAGTGTGAGGCAAAAGCTAGCTAAATGACAGGAGTTACACAACAGGGAGATGAAAAGACAGGATTTAAGAAGTTTCCTAGGGCAACTACCAAAGCACAATTAGAAAACTCCTTGAATGTAGTATAGAATATGTACCAGTGCACCTGGTCAACATGTCTTACAGCCTGGCTAAACTTGGTAACATGGAGATGCAGAATCCGGATTAACCAAACCAGACAATCCCTGGAGGTAGAGCTAGCGGAAACTCAATTTCCCGTTCTAACATTTTGAAATTTGGTTGTGTTACAATTTGGAATGCAGCCAAATTTTTCAAACTTTCATTCTAACCAGAAATTCCATAAGGATTAAACACCGACAGGCGGTGCTTCCAAAACAAAATAGCCTCCCTCGGTCTCCAGTAGCTCCTGAGAAGAAATTAATTCTTGTAAGTTTCACTTTTGCCCAGCACTGAATTAAGCAGGGAAAGTGACAAGAATTCTATCAGTCAGGAGCTGCCAGGGCTTGCAGGGTCTGTGGCTCTGGGGCAGCCCCACCATGCAGATTGCTCCAGGACAGGGGCTATCCAACTCCTGGGCCAATCGGCTTCCTGACTCCTGGGGCAAGTCACTCATCAGATGTCAGGAAACCTGAGCAGCCAGCAGGCTTTCGAGTGTCAAAACCCTGGGATCCCCAGCCCTGGAGCAGTCCATGTAGTGGGACCCTGGGGTTGTGTTCCCTAGAAGCCCGTCACAGGACTCCCTGACAGCCCATGGGATTCCTGGGATCCTTGCAGTGGAATCAGAGACTGAGCCACAGTTAGCGCTATAGGGGAAGCAACCAAGCTAACTGACTGTTTGGGGAAGGACTGGCAGCCCAGAGCCAGCATAACAAAGCAATGCCCTAGAGAAGGAACAGGGAATGATATTCCCTTTTTGCGTTATGAATTTTTTGCTTTGGTTTGGCTGAAGAGTGTTGCTTGGACCTACCCTGAGGCCCATCTTGTAAGATATTGAAAAATAAAAACCAAGTGAGGAATAAAAACACACTGGAGTGGGACTGATTTACTCCAGCCGCCCCCCTTTGCCAGAGGGGGAAGTGCTGAGCCCAGCGAGGCGAAACAGTTGCCTTGCCACAAACCCCTTCTTCCTATTTGTTTTGGAAATTGCTATGTACAGTTACAGCTCTATGAAAATAATCAGCATCATTTTCACAGCGGGTATTTTCATATATGAGAGGAAACAAACTCAGAACATAAGTATTTGCAGTAGATAAGACACAAAATATAAAGAGTCACAAGTGACAATTACTGCCAAAGCTCACATTTAAATATACCATAGCTGCAGTGATCAGATTTAATTCTGTCAAACTAAAATGACTAACGTTTACAGTGATGATAGTTCCCTAATTAATTATCAGAAAAGCATTTGCTTCAAAATAATTTTATGCTTGTATGTGAATATCTTATTTGATTATAAGCATCACAGACTTCAGAAGTTAATTAGGGGTAATTATTTCTTAATGGGATTAAAATACTAGGAGAACAATATAAACTATTTTTATGGGTAGTAGTGATTGGAATAACAATTATTCCAAAATAGAAGATAAAAACCACTGCTATTTTACAGTAGATTTTCACAAGTAATCTGGCTACAACAGAATTAGTGAAATGTTACATCTCAGTTACATGGCATGCTGTTATTTAGACCACTTTTAGTCTCTCTCAAATGTACCCCCTTGGGGGACTGATTTTGCTGCCTTCTCCTTACTGGATCACTGGACTGCAGTCCTTCCATTTCCAAACTGCTTTAGCACAACAACTCTACTGGGTTTAGCCCCTGTACGCCCTTTTACTCCATGAGTCTGTGACTGTTAAAGCGAATGAAAAATAGCTTCTTCAGAGCAAAGCTTTATTTCTAGAGCTGAGGGAATGACTGCTTTGTGAACCAAAAAAAAAAGTCCCCAAAAATGTAGTTTGGACTAAAACTTATTTTTCTTTGCTTGCCAAAATAAAGAGGGGGGAAAAATCATTTGTGGTCAAATGAAATGTTTTTAATCAAACAAATGAAGTATTTCCAGTTCTTAGTTTCTCTTTGGTTTGTTCGGGAATGTTTTGCACTTCTTTTTAAATGAGCTAAACTTCAAAACAATGTGTTATTGAACCATTTTGAAGTTTGGACCATTGAAGTTTCAAAGTGATCAAAACAATTTTTTCCCCCAATGAAACTATTTGCCAAATTCAACCGGAATTTGCAAATAGTTTTGGTGCGCTGAAAAAAAAGTTTTTGCCTAATTTTCTCCTTGCTGAAAAAATTCACTCTGTTCTCATTATTTATTCCTTCATCCAAAGGTACACACCATGCAGACCAAAGGGTAATACCAATATGCATGGGTCTTACCTACACCTTAATCTTTCCTTGCAAACTTTGAGAGTTCCCCTAACCTCCATCTCTAGGCTGAGAGAAGCAGACTGCTCTCCTGCAGCTTCTGCCTCCCTCTGTATCTGTCAGCATGTTGACAGCCAACCCACTCACCACCCCTTCTTCCTGCCTGAATAGCATCTTCAAGGTTATAAAAATGTAAACCTTTGATCCTAGGTTCGGCCTAGAAAGAGTAAACTTTGCCAGCCTTGTAGGCACCAGACTGGAGCTAACTTCCCTATTGCTTTCCCAAGGATCCTTGGTATTCCCTATGATAACACCTTATCTTTGCCATTGTTTTATTTCTTGTTCCTTACAGCCTCCTTCGATTTATCTCTATGCATCCAAGCAGGTTATCTTGTGATTATTAGCCTAAGTGGCATGGCATATATTTATAAAAACTGCTCCACATAACTCCCTCACACTCCACAGTAAGTATTTATACAGGATCACAGGATTCCTTTTGCAGTGGCATCGTTGAATTTGTGAGACAGGTTATAAGGAGCATCCAGGCCCACGAGAAATTCCTCAAGAATATTCATATGGAGTCATCCAAGGCTGAGTAAGCTATCCAGCTACAGCGGGTTGCTATCACACCACCGGGGGAGAAGGATATGGCTCTGTCACAGGGAGGACACTGGCAACTGGTTACTTCTGGCAGCAGGCAGTGCTCCACCCCTACTCCCAATCCACCCACCATGGTGATGGAAAACCAATATGCTGCCCTGGCAACGAGCGATGAGGAATCACCCCCAAAGGTGGAGGAGGAGAAGCCATGTACCCCCAAGGCTTGGAGGATCGCAGCCAACATATCCAGGAGGAAACGTAGAGTAGTTGTAGTTGGTGACTCTGTTCTGAGGGGGACAGAGGCACCCATATGTCTCCCTGACATGGCATCCTGGGAGGTATGCTGCATCCCAGGGACCCATATTTGAGATGTTACGGAGGGATTGTCGAGGATCATCCAGCCCTCTGATTACTACCTCATTCTTCTCATCCATGTGGGCACTAATAATACTGCGAGGTATGACCCTCAGAAGAGACTACAGCGCTCTGGGAGTAAGGGTGAAGGAGTTAGGAGTGCAGATGGTGTTCTCTTTGATCCTTCTGGTCAAGGGTAGGGGCCCAGGCAGAAACAGATGCATCCTGGAGGTGAATGCCTGGCTGTGAAGATGGTGTTGCCAGGAGGGCTTCAGCTTCCTTAACTACGGGATGCTGTTCCAGGAGGAAGGACTGCTAAGCAGAGATGGGGTCCACCTATCAAGCTGGCATCACAGAGGATAATACACATGACTGGAATATTGGTATAGAAGAGTACAGCTTGCTCAGGAAGGACAGACTGGGAAAAAAGGGAGGAGGTGTTGCCTTATATATTAAAAATGTACACACTTGGACTGAGGTTGAGATGGAAATAGGAGACAGACTTGTTGAAAGTCTCAGGGTAAGAATAAAAGGGCTAAAAAACAAGGGTGATGTCATGGTAGAGATTTACTACAGACCACCTAACCAGGAAGAAGAGGTGGATGTGGCTTTTTTTAAACTACTAACAAAATCATCCAAAGCACAGGACTTGGTGATGATGGGACACTTCAATTACTCAGACATCTGTTGGGAAAATAACACAGCAGGGTACAAAGTATCCAATAAGTTTTTGGAATGTACTGGAGACCATTTTTTATTTCAGAAGGTGGATACAGCTACCAGGGGAGAGGCTGTTCTAGATTTGATTTTGACAAATAGGGAGGAACTGGTTGAGAATTTGAAAGCGAAAGGCAGCTTGGGTGAAAGTGATCATGAAATGATGAGTTCATCATTCTAAGGAATGGTAGGAGGGAGAACAGCACAATAAAGATAGTGGATTTCAAGAAGGCAGACTTTAGCAAACTTGGAGTTGGTAGGTAAGATCCCATGGGAAGCAAGTCTAAGGGGAAAAACAATTGAAGACAGTTGGCAGTTTTTCAAAAAGACATTATTAAAGGCACAAGAGCAAACTATCCCGCTGCGTAGGAAAGATAGGAAGTATTGCAAGAGACCACCCGGGCTTAGCAAGGAGATCTTCAATGATTTAAAAATCAAAAGAGAGTCCTACAAAAAGTGGAAACTAGGGCAAATTACAAAGGATGAAATCAACAAATAACACAAGTATGTAGGGACAAAATTAGAAAGGCCAAGGCACAAAACGAGATCAAACTAGCTAGAGACATAAAGGATAATAAAACATTCTACAAATACATTAGAAGCAAGAGGAAGACCAAGGACAGGGTAGGGCCGTTACTCAATGAGGGGGAGGAGGGAAATAATAACAGAAAATGTGGTAATGGCAGAGGTGCTTAATGACTTCCTTGTTTCGGTTTTCACCAAGAAGGTTGGTGGTGATTGGACGTCTAACATAGTGAATGCCAGTTAAAATGAGGTAGGATCAGAAGAGGCTAAAATAGGGAAAGAACAAGTTAAAATTACTTAAATTAGATGTCTTCAAGTCACCAGGCCCTGATGAAATGCATCCTAGAATACTCAAGGAGCTGACTGAGGAGATATCTGGAGCCATTAACGATTATCTTTGAAAAGTCATGGAAGACAGGAGAGTTCCCAGAAGAGTGGGAAAGGGCAAATATAGTGCCAATCTATAAAAAGGGAAATAAGGACAACCCGGGGAATTACAGACCAGTCATTTTAACTTCTGTACCCGGAAATATAATAGAGCAAATAATTATGCAATCAATTTGCAAACATCTAGAAGGTAATAAGGTGATAAGTAACAGTCAGCATGAGGAAAAAATTGTTCTTCTTAACCTCCGAGGATAGGACAAGAAGCAATGGGCTGAAATTGCAGCAAGGGAGGTTTAGGTTGGACATTAGGAAAAACTTCCTAACTGTCAGGGTGATTAAGCACTGGAATAAATTTCCTAGGAAGGTTGTGGAATCTCCATTATTGGAGATTTTTTAAGAGCAGGTTAGACAAACATCTGTTAAGAATGGTCTAGATAATACTTAGTCCTGCCACGAGGCAGGGGACTAGATTAGATGACCTCTCGAGGTCCCTTCCAGTCCTAAGATTCGGTAACCCAGCACACTACAAAGAATCAAAACAACTTCCCCAAATTTGCATTTTCAACAATATTCACATTACTGCCTACATAGATTAATTTTTATTGACATTGATTTAGAACATGTCTGCAGACTGGAGCCCTGATTCTACTCTTCATTTTAAAAAAAAAGTTTTAGAATTCTATTAAATTGAAAGGAGTTGCTCCTGATTTTGTATGGGTGTAACTGAGAGCAGAGTCAGATGCAGTATCTTACATGCCAGACAAAACTCTAGATGGAAATTAAACAAAAACTGGGCCCAATGCTCAGTGAAACCAGCCATCCCTTCAAATAAAAGGGAAGAAAACAGTTAATAAAGAAAGAACTAGTGATGTGTGGGGGAAAGAGACAGATGAACTGATCTAAATTAAAAGGTCTTTCTATCTAGACAGATATTTATACCAAGTTCATCAGTAAGGTACCCAAGTGTATAAAAACCAAAGGCCAAGTGCAATTGTATTTCAACTAAAGATGCCCCTGCGCCAACCCCTGAAGGCAGCTAGACAGACTCTGGCAGACATCCTCTGGGAAGGAGTTCTACACAGTTGTGGTTCCAGAGTCAAGATGACTCTGCCCTTGAGCACATTCAGATGGAACTTCTGGACAGCAAGCAACGTCCATTGCCAAGGAGGGGCATAGGCGAGAGGAATCAATAAAGGCAGCACTGCAGAAAGAGTTAAGAAAAGAATTAGGTTATGATTATTTTAAATTCTGAGAGTTTAAGCAGAGGATCTTTCTAGCACAGTAACTAGCAAAAGTTTTATTGCTAGTAAAATGTGCTGCTCTGTATGCTTCAAATCACAGATGGTACATTTGCTTTTGTGTTGATTTACCACTATGGCAAGCCTCCTGAGACTTGTAAGATTCTTCCTCTTATAATCCTGTGCCTTAGAGACATTTCAGCCGCTAATGTGGGCAATAAATAGATTTCCTGTGCCTATTCATGAAATGGGAAGAAGATTAATTTCTTTTATTCACCATTGTATTTATCTGACTTAGTGGCACTCAGCACAGGCCCTGGAACAAAGGTGATATGTCATCTTTTCAGCGCCCTGATCCTGGGAATAGTAGGAATTAAATCAGCCAATGATGCAACTTAGAGCATCTTCAAGACTATTTTAAATGACACCTGGCTGCCCGCACCACCAAAAGGCCATTCTGGCAGCCTGAGATAGCTGGAGTGCAGTGGAGCTCTAGCCACACTCTTTTCCCCAGCTCCCTGTGCTGGTTTCAAGCAGTGAAGGAGGCACAGAGCCAGCTATGGCACAAGGCCACCCAGGGTTCCATCCTAACATTGGGGGAATCCTCAGGAAGCCATTTAAGATGGCTTCATAGTCCCTTTACACTACCAAAATATTAGACCCTCTGTCTTAAAACCTCGTTAGTTCCATTCCTGCTACACTCCTGCCTTAACCCTCTCAGCACACACACTTATTTTGCAAAGTTTGTGAAAGAATCATAGGATTAGAAGGGACTGCATGGTCACCTAGATGAATGGTTTAGACACAACAAATCCCGCAAGGCAGATGACTATCCAGCCTCCTTTTGAAAACCTCCAGTGAGGAGCTTTCACAACCTCCCGAGGCATCTGTTCCATTGTCCTACTGTTCTTACAGGTAGGAAGATTTTCCTGAGATTTAATTTAAATCTGCTATGCTGTAGTTTGAACCCATTGCCTCTTGTCCTGCCTTCTGTGGCAAGAGAGAACAATTTCTCTGCCTTTTTTATGGCAGCTTTTCAAGTATTTGAAGTCCGCTATCATGTACCCCTTCAATCTCCTCTTTTCTAAAGTAAACGTACCCAGTTCCTTCAGCCTTTGCTCATATGGCTTGCATTCCATCCTTTTGATCATCTTTGTCACTCACCTCTGTATCCTTTCCAGTTTCTCCAAATCCTTTCTATACATTGGTGACCAAAATTGGACACAGTACTCCAGTTGAGGCCTAACCAGCATCCAAACTAGTGCAAGTTGCATTCGTTTCCCACTGACAGGCCCGGAGTCTGTTCTCACTTATACTGGTGTAAGTCAGGCATTATTCCATTAAAAAGTCAATGGAGTAACATGGATGTAAAAGTGATGCAACATTATCAGAATTAAACCCTAAGTGTAACGTACATGATTAATTAGCAGAATTTGGCCTGCTTATTGTGAACAGGGAGTTCCTGCTCTCTCTCTCTCTCTTTTCAAACTGTATATATTAAGAAAGCAAAACATGAAAGTTACCTTACATGAAACATTTAGGATCACCGATAAATAGATAACTCAGCATCCCTTTTAAAATTGTTCTGTATAATAACAAGAAGTCAATCTGAGTAAAGGGATGATATGAGGGGGAAAAGGACCAGGGGACACATGATCCAGCAAGCATGTATGATAACTGCCTCTAAGCACTTATTCGAACTGTTAAGAATTGACCCCAGTTTGTAAAATGTGGAGGACTCTACATGTGGAAGAGAGTGCTTCTAAGCAAAGGCTGTCCTGGGCCACACTCCAAGGCATCTGTTAAGGTAGCCCCAGTAGTAGTAACCTCGCAAGCTTGTATATACAAAAGCACCTGACACAATTTTCAGTGGAATATTAATTTCACCATTTCTCCACAATGAACAGAAACAAAACATAACATTTTTAGTACAGATGCCCAGCAGCAACACATTAGCAACTATTTACATATTTAGGAACAGATTACAGACCGGATTCAGATTTGATACAGACCAGGTGTGGGATTTGTCACTGTATGCCTTATATTGGCAAACACAATGGCACAGATTATTTTTTTTTTTTAAAAGACTGGTGCCATCACCAAGAGTGGATTAGCCCCTATGGTGACTAATTCCTACTGAAGTCAGTGGCAGTCTTGTGAACATTTGGGGTATACTTCTTGAAGATAAAAAAGAACAGGGAAGATAATTGGCATAGGTGTGTACAGCTGGCATGAAATTAAGTTTACAATTGTAGACATTTTTCTATCTGGCTCTGTATTCAATTTCACAAATGTAAGTTCAAAGAAGATGGCTCCCTTAATCCTACATGTTGGCAAAGAATTTGATCCATATGAAATGGAAATCACCACTTCACATCCAGTGGCTAGACTAGTGTCTAAGTGAACTTATACTTTCAAATACATTAATAAATTTAGACCCAATATTTGTTAAGTAATGAACAGAGGTAAAGGAATTTATGTCCAACTAGTGGCTTATAGTTCTACAACATTTCTTCCAGTCACGCCCTACGGACCTGTTTCTATGAGATCCTGAAGCCAGGGCAAATAAATGGGGAGGGGGAAAGCTACACAGGTGGTAATATATAATTGCTGCTTTGGTAATCAAAAAGTGTAGCACTCTAAGGCCAGGTTTACACTAGAAACTTTTGCTAACATAGCAGCTTCAATTAGAGGTGAAATTTGTGTGACATTTCCATGCCAGCAAAAGCTCTAGTGCAGATGCAGTGCTTTTGCCAGTGTAGCTTATTTTGCTTGCTGAACCAGTACAAGCAAAACATTTCACACAAAAATAAAGTAATTTTAGGAGGATCGCTTATTTACAGAGACATTTTTCTGGGCCCAATCACTTTCTCCAGCAGATAGATAAACTCCATGGGAAAGTTTTTCTCACAAGTTACTGTTACAAGGGCAAATGGGCTTACATGGACACAAGGAGAGAGACTTGGTTCGACAGATGCAAAGAAGTTAAAAATAAATAGAAAGTTTGTATACTCCTTGCTATACTATTTTATTCATCCTTCTCCTATGAACTACTACAGAGGCAGGGTGTAGTGGTGCTAGATTGGATTTCATTTCTGCAGCCCCTGCACCAGCTAGAACCTTAGTATTGTGGCTGTATGTGGGAGGAATGCATTTCACCCATAGTGATCTTGTACTGATCTTCCTTGTACTGATCTCAACTGCTCTTTGCCCCACAAAACAAAACAAAAAATATATATGTGCTAGAAATTCATTTTTAGACATGTTTAAAGACTCTCTCCTCTTACATAATAGAAATCAATGGGGTGGCATCAGATAACTAAGTGGGATTTGGTCCAATGTATGAAGGCTCATACTGACTCATTCCATGTAATGTGGTTTTTAAAGCTGTACTAAACCTTCTTGTATGCAGTACTATGTACACGCCAGAGTTAAACTACAATACATAACTTCCTTGCCCTTCTCCAAGAGGCATGCTGTATTATGCATGAGTTTTAAATATTTTGGGGACCACAACTTCTAATGACTAGGGCCCTACAAATTCATGGTCCACTTTGGTCAATTTCACAGTCATAGGATTTTTAAAATAATAAATTTCATGATTTCAGCTATTTTAATCTGAAAATTCAGTGTTTAATTGCAGGGGTCCTGATCCAAAAAGGAGTAGGGGGCACAAGGTTATTGTAGGGGGGTTGCGGTACTGCTACCCTTACTTCTGCACTGCTGCTGGTGGCGGTGCTGCCTTCAGAGCTGGGCAGCTGGAGAGTGGTGGCTGCTTGCCAGGAGCCCAGCTCTGAAGGCAGGGCCCCGCCAGCAGCAGCGCAGAAGTAAGGGTGGCAATACCATATCATGCCATTCTTACTTCTGCACTGCTGCCAGCAGAGCTGGACCCGCAGTCAGCTGCCGCCACTCTCTGGCCATCCAGCTATGAAGGCAGCAGCACAGAAGTCAGAGTGGCATGATATGGCATTGCCACTCTTACTTCTGCACTGCTGCTGGTGGGTGCTGCCTTCAGAGCTGGGGGCCCAGCTAACAGCCGCCGCTCTCCAGCCACCCAGTTCTGAAGGCAACACCACACCCCACTAAAATAATCTTGCGGCCCCCCTGCAACTCCCTTTTGGGTCAGGACCCCCAATTTGAGGAACACTGGTCTCCCCCCGTGAAATCTGTGTAGTATAGGGTAAAAAGCACACAAAAGACCAGATTTCACGGGGGGAGACCAGATTTTATGGTCCATGGTGCGTTTTTCATGACTGCGAACTTGGTAGGGCCCTACCCATGACTAACTGGAGTGCTGAGTGCTCAGCACTACTGAAATTACGGCCCTAGTAATCAAGATATTTTGCCATCTTTTATGGCCAATTCTCTTTTGGAAAAAACAAAAAAGCACAATCCTATACCTTCTGACTTAGATGTTTATCATTTCCTTACCTCACATAAAGAGAGCCTCCCTCTGCTGTTCTCTGACAGATCAACTACACTATATAATCACAATAATAGAGTTTGAAGTGAAGCCCCAATCCTACAGAGCTTTATTGACTTTGGTGGGGGTTAGCACAAGCACAGGACTATCCCCATATGGATCCAATTGCAGACTCCGGGCACCACGGTGCTGTTCTCTTATCAGTGTACCAGATTTCAGTACAAATGAAACACTAATGGGCCAAAATCTGCCCAGGGACACAACTCCCATAGGAGTAACAGGATTTGGTCTACATTCTACAACATACATCATGCCTCTAGTTTAAATTAAATAGCAATATCTTAGAAATACCCCTCTTGCAGTTATGACAGAAATAATCACATCAATCAACTGAATTTACAATTGCAATGAATCAAGAGAATAGACAATATTTAGTAGGTATTCTATTTTGCTAGATGCCTTCCCAACATTTCACCAAAGTAAGAGCTGATGGCTAATGCAACCTTTAAAATTAAAATTGCAAAACAGTAACAAAATTAACATTACAAGCAGGGCCGGCTCCAGGGTTTTGGCCGCGCCAAGCAGCCAAAACCAAAAAAAAAAAAAAAAAAAAAAAAAGCCGCCATCGCCATCTAAAAAAAGATGCGATCGCGATCTGCGGCGGCAATTCGGCGGGAGGTCCTTCACTCCCAGGTGGAGTGAGGGACCGTCCGCCGAATTGCTGCTGAATACCTGGAACTGCCGCCCCTGTCCGGAACGGCCGCCCCAAGCACCTGCTTGAGAAGCTGGTGCCTGGGGCCGGCCCTGATTACAAGGCAGTAAATGCATGTATTCAGAAGGGGACAATATGCCTTTATGTTCATATTCTCCTGACGTCACTTGATTCCAATCTCTCTCACAATGAGTTGTGCCACAGTACAAAACAGGAACTTTTTTTAAACAAAAATTGGCCTGTTCTCGTGCTAGAAACAATTTTCAATCTGCTGTGAATTTTGCCAGACAGCATATTTTATATGCTATACTTTTGTCATTTAAGGAGGTCTTGAAATGTGAAGCAGCATTATTATGTGACAAAAACTGTTCAGCAAAGCTTTTTATCTTGTTTGCTATTAAATGTCATTTTACTGCTATATCAATCAACTAAACAATTTTCAATGTCTGAAAAATTGTATATTGGTATAGTGGGCAAGGGAGACAATGGCGAAAGTTTTAATTTGTTTACATCTTTGGGCTTGAAAGCTTATGTGACTGTTAAGGCAATTTTTGAAACTTTCATTATTGTAGTGATAGAAGCCAGAGTAAAAATGAATAGAAGAGTATATTTAATATCCACATGAGATCCTGAATGTTTTGAAAACCAAATTTATATAGTGTGGGAAAGGGGCCCATAAACCTTGAGTGCCAAAGGACCATTGGCCATCTTAATTTAGACATGGCAATGAGGAGGCAGCCAGAAAAAGGTAAGAAGAGAGAAACAGCTAAATGGGAACAAAATGAATGGGGGGGGGGAGTAAAATAAGAGAGGGAAGGGGAAAGGGAAGGGGTGGGGGAAGGATGCAGTAGCTGTAGGTTTGATTTATTATAATCAACCCCATGCTCTTGTTTTCCCTAAACCACTGACTGCCACAAGCTGTGACTGGACAACAGGGGATGGATCATTCAGTAATTGCCTTGTTCTGTTCATTTCCTTTGAAGCATCTGGCAACAGCTACTGCCAGAAGACAGGATACTGGGCTAGATAGACCATTGATCTGACCCAGTATGGCTGTTCTTATATCATTAAATTACTGGCTTGAAAAGATTACTTCTCCGTCCCTGAAACTGCACTTGTGCGACTATGTATATTAATACCCAGTCACATTTATCTGGATTCCCCCCCTACACTTCTACTAAATTAACTGAGGAAAATTGATAATTTTAAGTTACTCAGCCTCAGCATTTACCTTGCCCAAATCTCAAATTCTGATACTATAGTTATAAATCTTTCAGCTTAATAGCATTGTCCCACTCCTTCTCCTTTTGAAGTCAGTAGTGAAAGTTCCAAACAGGAACATGATCAGGCCATATTTTGACATGGTTACTTTCTTTCTCAAAAGCCGTGTTATCAGCAACACGTAAAAGGAGCTATTTGCCAAACACCATTTAACAATACACACTCAATGAAACATTACAATTCAGAGAAATATTTTAAACACAGGAACTCAGGTGTATTTTTAAAATAAACTTAATTATGCAAAACATTGAATTCATGGATGTGCTAGCAAAACAGCAGTTTGAAACAGATGGGTCATAATTTATAACAGTTTGCTACAGATGGGATGATAGTACAAACTATTTGCCACATTAGGTTTTGATCAAAACATTGCATACAAGAAAAATTACATTTCTCCTGGTGTATACTGCTTAGCATATAGAAAAAAGGTATGGAGTTATGCCACACTTTTTGCAGTGTATGTTGGAAAATTTCTGAATTTTAAGTCTCCAGGTGGAGGTCTCCTATATCCTTATAAACCTAAACTCCCATCAAATGTTCCTTTCCTTGAAGCCTTTTTGCCAATGAAGGCTATCAATACTTTCCCCTAATTTTAGCAGGGATGGTTTAACCAATATTTTAATTAAGGGGTTCTAACACAAAACATCCCTTCAGTATGTAACAAACCCTGTGCATTAGAGTTTGCGCTTTTAAAACCTTCCATAGATTTTTCTAGCCTCTCATAGGTGATGGACCAGACTCTAAAGGAATTTACTCCAGTGAAGTCAATGTAGTTAAACTGATGTAAAACTGGTCTGCTTATTAACAAACAGTTTACTGTACTAAACAGGATCATTTCATGTACCTTCCACCTGGTTTGTTTACACTATTGAGCTGTTTCATCTTATGGTAAGATTGTAAACTTCATGGGTCAGAGACTATTTACATGCGTGTATAACTCTTACCACAATAGGGTCCTGATCAGGGCTTTCAGGTGCTACTCCAATACAAACAATATCCATTTTAGATTCATTTAAAATAATTGTTTAAAGCCCAGTCCCACAATCCTTTGTGCACAAAGCTAACTTTATGCACATTAGCACTCCCATTGGTTTCAATAAAGCTAATGATGTTGGTAAAGTGAGGCACATGTGTAAGCCCAGGCCTCCACTTTAAAAGTTTGCTAGTATAGCTATTCCAGCATATATATAGTTTGTACTAGCAAAAAAGTCCTTTTTCCAGTATATCTTATGCCAGTTCTCCTGGCATAACAACTATGTCTACACTAGGGCTTTTGCCAACACAGCTACATCAGTTGTGGGTGTGCTTTAGGTCTTTATTGAATGGTAACCAGGACAGAATTTAGGTTTGTGGGCACATTGTAGTACTTACTAAACATTTGTCAGTCCCTATTACAAAACTATTAGAGAGTAGTGTAGGTGACTGTCAGCTCAAGAGAAACTTAAGTTCAGCCCAGCACAAACATTGCAGATTATAATGGCAGTGGTCTGTAGCAAAGCTACATGGTACTTGGAGATAGAAATAGCTACAGCAAGATGCTATCACTTTCATGAGATACAAATAGTTTTACGAAATAGAGTAAAATACGTAAAAAAAATAGTAAATACAAATTTACACAAATAGTTTTAAAAGACAACATTTATTTAAAATACCTCCAGCAGTACAAAGCTTTTAGGACTTCGTTGAAAAAAATCAGACTCTCCAGGCCAAATTTTGCTCTCAGTTAAACCTGTGCAAACCAACTGACTTCAATATGGTTACACTAATGTGAGCAGAACTGAGCTCTCTTTCATTTTCTACATTGCAATATCAGAATGCATATAACAGTACAACAGTACAGTAGATTCAGTAAGTAAACAATTTAGATTGCAAAACCTTTACAGACATCAATCCTGACAAGCACTGTTTAAAGTTAGTGGATTGCCACTAAATTGTTATTTTATGGTTGCACTTAAATTAACAAGCGCTTCAGTGAACTTACATTGTGAAAAGCAAATGTTATAAAAAAAAGAGAATGTGTATTTGAAAATACATTATGAAACAATCATGTTTTGGCTATATTCTCTCCAGGTTTTAGCTTAAGCCTAACATACAGTTGTGGTCTTGGTTTATATTATGTAACCACCACAGATTTTAGTTTAAAATGTCAGAGATGCAATAAAGTTATTAACTAATACATAAACTGCAATTTTTATATATGTTCTGACACATGGGAGTGTTAATACTTAGCACTTTAATTATGGGGGAAATGAAAATACAAGGTTACTGGAGGAGTAACTAGTGTTTGAATTAGGATTGCAACTCTGAGCACCCCATTCCTCTGCCCAGCAGTACTGCACACTGTAACTCACTTATGGCTTTGCTACTTTTCTCTAAATGAAGCCATCTCAGACTCAGGCCACTAAAAGCTCTACACCATACCATCAAGTATCTCTCTCTCGCGCTCTCTCTCTCTCTCTCTCAAGAACAATCTACTATATGGGCAATAGATGTACCTTGAAATATTACATATTTAAAATATTGTACATAAACACTACATGTGCATATTTATGTAGCATATCATATGCAGAAAGGATTTTCTATATTGCCATAATGGCAGATTTTTATTGGCCAATATTTAAATAGTCAGCATTTTCCTAGAGTTACTTCACCTTTTTATCTGTGACAGTGGAGTTAAGGCATATTCTTTTTCTCAGCATTGTGAATGGGAAGCCCTTATTTCATATATCAATATTAACAATGTTTAGACCTTTCCAAATCATCAGAGTGAATTGACGCTAACAGAAGTGATTGACACCAACATCCAGTTATTTATTTTGGTCAGTAACCACAAAGGAGGTAAAAACCAAAGAGTCTCTGCCAAAAAGTTTAATATATAGGACGACAAAACAGACAAAGAGATGGAGGAAAGTGGTACAAGATAAGTGGTCAATGCACAGATTATTAAACATGGGGATAACAAAATGTTGGTTGACACAATGTAGGGATTTTTGCCACTTTTCCAAAACACATTATATATATACGCACACACAAAAGAGAGAAGATATCCACAACTACCCCTCAGCCTTGCCATTTTCAGTCAGCTAGTTTCTTCAAGGTACTATGGTAGAAATGGGCCTTCAAAAGCCATTAGCATGTGGATAGGGTAGTGGCCTTGCAGACCAGCTCAGGAAGAGTGTTTGCATGCCTTAGGGACAGTGTGGAAAAAAGCACAGAGATAGTAATGGGAGAAGCGATCAGTTTGTCAAGGCTGACCTGGCTGGTGAAGCAAAGGGGAGGACCACACAGAAAGACATGGGCAGATGAGCAGGGTGGAGCAAGAATTATGCAGGATCTTGAAGGCAAGGACAAACTACTTGAAAGTGATTCAGTGGAGAAGGGGAAGCCAGTGAAAGAACTCAGAGTGGGGTGCTAGAAACATAAAAGAGAGATGGCAATCTGACACCATTATGGCATCACAAAACTAGGGGATTCAGCCCCCAGAGGATATCTTTAGATGTCATCAGGACACTATATTGTCCCCTAGATCACCCCTTTCAGTTCAGGGGGCATGTCTGAAGTGGCAGTAGTTAAGTTTCAGCTGCTGAAACAAATGACTGGTACAATAGGAAGTGAGACATACGTTAGAGCAGTCCTAAAGCTGCTCTGAACTTATGCCCTGTGCTGCTGTAGGCCCTGGACAACTCAAAAATTACAGGAGAATACCGTGACTTCATCTTTTGCTACTGCCATGCCCCACTTTCCAAGATTCTAATGCTGAGGATCTAGCCCTAAGTTGTTTTTTTTTCCCCCTTGAAGATGACATATCGTTGGCATAGGAGAAAAATCAGGTTGTTAAATTGTGTTGAGAAAATAAGTATTTTGCACATCTCCAAATTCATTTGGAAATAATTTGTTTATGCAGTGATAAAGCAGTAAAGATATTCATGTTTAAGTGTAAAACAATGAGAGACAAATTTATCTTCACTGGCAACGAGAGTGTGTTCCACTTTTCTGCACAACCCATTAGCTAACTATACCTAAACCAAGACTTTATAATGTTATGTTTCTCATTTCATGAATTTTTATAGCTAATGTGTTTTCAGCCAAGAATAATGTGGTGATTAGAAAAAGAGTTCAATAAGAATGTGACAATGTAATAAGTATAGAAGTTAATGAATTTCTCTGTGACTAAAAAACAATTATTGATCACCAAATTTTTGAAAGCTTTAAATCAATTGTTATGTCATTTACTACAAAAGTTTCTAAAATGAACTAATGATAAGTTACAGATAAAAGGCTTTGAAAGTAACAAGTTATTGATTTTTGCAAACTTTCTATGCAATTTAAGGGTTTGATAGCACCTAATTTAATTAGACTAATGCTTTTCTTTTTAAATTCATCAAGATGACTTGAAGATTCCCTTTCATAATAGTGTCTGGATTCCTCATAGTTCCCCCCAAAAAGAGTTAGGAGAACCTATATTTTGACTTACCTGGCTTATATAACCTTGTTTATCTACCAAATTATTATTTGGGCTATTCTAAATGTAATTGAGGCAAAAGTGCCTCTTTTTAAAATAAACCCGCCAAAAAAAAATTCAGCATTAATATAGAAACCCTTCAAATACTAAAACAGTTGGTTTTGCTTTATTATTTTATTTTTTCATGTTCCAGCAGTTACTTAAATTACTACTACGTTTTGTGCAAAACAAACATGTCATTTCAAAAAAGTTAAACAATTCTAACCAATGGCTTTGCAGATTGTCAATGCACATGGTTTGGCACTATTACTCTATTTACAGAAGCTACAGAGCTGGACTTCATACTTGCATAGGGATTTGAAAAAAAGAATACTTCTGACTGAGGGCAGTGAGTATTTTGCAGCTAAATTAAATAAAATATAGAAACCATCTGTTTTACACACTGAAATGATTAATTTTTGGTAGACATTATAAAAATGGGTTATTTTTTGGCATAACATTTATTTGTACGACACTATAACTGGCAATCCAGCATTCTTCATAGCAGGGTTATAACTACATTTTCCAGTTATCCATCTGGGCCTTTTTCAATTCAGTGGTTTAATTAAAACTCAATGGTATTATCAATCTGTTGCATTTTTCATTTTGATGGTTATTACATTTACAGTACAGCAGGAGTACAAATTAAAGGAGGAGGATGAAGCTGATCTTAAAATTTCATTTCTGGTTCTTTAGTAACGTACATTGTTGTAATATTTTCTATCTCATTCATGTTTATAAAACAGTTTCATGATCTACTTCTTTATGATTACAATAAAAATAAAATATACTTTTGGAACAGCTTTTCACATCTCACAAGACTTCTTTCATCATTTATTCCATCAATCTGGTCAATGGATGTGTGCCAGAATTTAAGTTATATTCAAGATCTAGGATACAGCTGTTGATGCTATTTGCTTTTTCCTTCTTAAGTCTAAGGTTGTCAGCAATAAAGTATACAGCTAAGAGACAGACCCATAGGAAGAAAATATTAATAGACTCCTAGGAGATGATTATTGTAAATTTCAATTACTGTTTAAAGTTACACAGTGGTAAGACGTATGACAATTAGAAGTAAAGCATGATTGTAGATGTTTTTTTAAGCAATACAGTCTAATCTATGCAGAGACACTGCCATGTTGGTGATCTAAGTTTGGGTCACAATCTTATTTCCTGACTCGCTGGTCTATAAAACAGGAAATAGGGTTTACTGTGCTATAGCATGCTCAGTCCTGATCCAGAAGAGTGGAGAAGAAAGAAACAGAAGGCAAGTGGACTCAGTGCACACTTACCTCTGTTATATGGCAGAGGTAAAAAAACAAGCAAACAAACCAAGCAACTTTTTGTAACCCTGGGTAACAAAGGACAAGCAATTGTATTCAGTCTGTTACCAATGCTCCTGATACTAGTTGTCCTTCCAAAATAGGACATTTTTAACATATTGGGGCATGTGACCATTTTGATTTTTGATATTTAATTCTATTTCATTGAAAAGGTGTTAAGCTTTATTTGCAACATTAATAAAACATACAACCTACAAGTGAATACAAAGTATTACCGTAATGACTGAGTAATAGCAGAGGCAAGAAAGTACAAAATTATTAAGTTCAAATATAATACAATAAACATAAACTAGATTATTTCCTTTTTAATGATAAAATGATTTTAATCATTACAAATGTTCAGCTAAAAGGAGGGAAAACATCTTTTCATATTTGTGCTTTATGTCTTTAGAATATGAGTACCCTGGAGTCTATTATAATTATGAAGATATCACAGCATTAGTTCTTAAATGTTTAACAGCACAGCATATTGTAAAATAGAGGTCTCCCAAAGAAGGGATCAAAGACACTAATGGTGATACAAAAATACTATTTCATGTTACAAAGTGAGGGCACTAGGACTTGGGCTGCATGGAATATAATAACTTTTGGAAAGTACAACTAGTTTGGCTGGGATGGGAGTTGGTTTTGGTTTGGGGTGTAGACAAAGATAAAATGAAAGCAAAAGAGGAAATAGTGGGATAGGACACACTTTGCTTATAACTTGAAAGTTAAGTAAAATAGAGTGAGCTTTGTGTAGTCAACAGGAAAACAAAAAAGCAAAAAGCTAGCATTTCATATGCACCCTCAGTAAGAAGCGAAACAAGAGCCTCTGTCACACATTCAAACAAACATTCTCCAATTCCTTATTACAAAGAAAATCCATAACATATTCATGACTTGATGGTTTCTCAGAATCCATGGATGGGATTCTCATTCTGATAATAAAGTAGCTATATTATGTCACCATATCACACTGATATTTTATTTTCCTGCACTAGGGGGTCCAATACATAAGGCTCAAAAATGAATTGCAAAGGATAACATTGTTTTACAATATTCCCAAAAATATGTTTTGGGTGTTTTCTGTTTGTTCATTACTTTTGTTTACCACCTTTACTCTACCAGCAGAAAATGACCAAAGGGTAAACTACTTTTTAAAACTCCATAAAATTCTAAACCGCATCACGAAAAGACAGAATCTTAGACGTTAGAAATGGGAAAGACCTATTAGGTCATCTAACCATCCCCAGACAGCACAGAGTTGTTGTATTTCTAGTGCTTTGTCCATTATCAGTCTAGTTTCAAAGGTCTCAAGCTTCCTTTAGGTTCTCAGTTTCCTTTAGGAAATTATTTCAGAGTCTAATAGATCTAGCTATTATACATCCTTTAACACAGTCTCTAGTAGTTTGGTTGGTTCTGAAGGTGGCAGGGCATTTGGGGCAGCACCATGTAAGGAAGGCAGATTTGGTTAAATTAGCCTGCCTCAAATGAGCTGTTTCTCCTGCTTGGTTTGCAACCTCAGCTAAACACAAGGGCAAAAAAACTCCTTCTGGCCACACAAAGGTATTCTAAACGCTTCAGGCTTTCAGGAACACACACTTCAAATATTCCCTATAGAAATAACAAAACAAGGTTATCTCCAGCAGATATTAACACAAGTCCAGAGAAGCTTTAGGTACTTTTATTTATTAAATGGTAAACAGATCTGTTGACAAAGTTATTTGCTTTCAAAGGCAGCAAGAGAAAGAGGGTCAGATACTCAATGTTACTGAATAAATCAGAGTTGAGCCAGGATGTACTGCAGGTTTCATATGAATTGAACAGATCAAGCACAGTTTGAGGGAAGGAATATTTTCATAGCACTTGTGCTGTCCTAAAGAGGAAGGCACATCCTACCTACCTTCCTTTCCTCTCTGGCATTTTCCAGATATTTGGCTGATGAAGATTCGCAATGAAAGATCCGATGCTCCAATCAGTTTTCAAGTGTTTGCGAAAACTCCATTAGTCTTAACTGAAGTCAAATCTCCTATTTACATCCCCAGTTTACACAAAGGGAGCAGAACCCATAATCTAATTTAAATATATGAAAAGAGTCTCGCAGAATTTCAGTAAGCTATTTTTATTCTTATGTGCTTCAAGTCATTTTCTGGCCTGACATCCAATAAGGAACAACTAAGAAGTATTTTATCAGATTTAAAGTAGATTTTCAAGCCATCGACATGCACTATGGAGTAGTATCTCTTAAAAGTATGACGTGCATTGTTCTCTCTTTTCAGTAGGACAGATGCAAAGCCCATTAAAGTCAGAGGAGACTTCCATTGACTCCAGGGGCTTTCAATCAGTTTGTGTTCCCTAAAAATGCAGGTAGTTACCCCTACTTAAGTTGCGGAAAACTATTCACCTACTTGACCAATGAGAGCCCACCATCTAACCAACTACAGCTTGTTGACCTGCAGTACAACGAATGAGAGCAGGGAAAGGTGCCTGGAAATAAAATATTCAATGGGGAAGCACAAGGTCAAAGAAGTTAAGTCAGCAATACCCTGAGGAACAACCTTATTTGTAATCGTTTAATATTTTTAACTTGTTGCCTGTCCAGTCCTTTTACTGTCAGTAAAGGGTTCCTTTGGCAAAATAATAATTAGAACAGTCCTGGATAAGCTAATTTTTCTTCCTAGATAATAGCTGAGCAATGCACAAAACTGTATTCCAATAGCTAAATTTGCACTAGACTTGGCATGCCAGCAGTGTGAACACCGTTCAGTCATGCTATATAATCGCTACTATATAAACAATGTTTCTTAAGATTGTTCCATGCAAAGACTATGATAAACTTAAGACAGAAAGAGGGTATATCAATAGTATTGCATTACTGTAAGACATTGGGGGGGGAAGTATGTAGTACTTTTTACAAAGATTGTCCATAGAAGCAAAATCCTTCATTAGAAAGTATCGTCTTATCCCACAAACAAAACAAAAACAAGTCACACATTTGAGCCTTGGTTTTGTTTCCCCAATTCATTCACATTAGAGAAAGTTTAGATTAAATAAAATAGAAAATAATAAGATGGAAATATAAAAGTGTAACTGGATCTTGCACAGGCTACACATGGAGGAGATGACCTAGATGGGAGGGAGATTTTCAGAGGCATGATGGATGTTGGCACAAGACCCGTTGACTCTTAATAGAAATTGGATGCCTAACTGGCCTTCGTACATTCTCCACCATCTCCAGCATTATTGAATTGCTAAGATTCAATAATTTTTAAAATTTACAAAGATAGCATTAAGTACCTAACCAAAATAAAATACAACCTTCAAAGTATTAGAAATCTGGTCATGATTATTTGTATATAATCCTTAAAATCTAATATTATTCTGCAAAAATCTAAGGAAATGGAATGCACAAAAGTTTCATTCCAATTTTGCTGGATTTTTTTAAAATTTTTTAAAATTGTTATTTAAAGTCTGATCTTCAACATTTTATCAGAGTTCTTATTTACTAAAGCTAACTACCTTGTTAGGATATTGATTAGTTATTAGGTATGTCATGATTTAGGCCTGGTCTACACTAGGCTTTTATGTCGACTTTAGCGCCGTTATATCGAATTAACCCTGCACCCGTCCACACCAGGAAGCCATTTAGTTCGACATAAAGCTCTCTTTAAATCGATTTCTGTAATCCTCCCCAACGAGAGGAGTAGCGCTAAATTCGACATGGCCATATCGAATTAGGCTAGGTGTGGATGGAAATCGACGGTAATAGCTCCGGGAGCTATCCCACAGTGCACCACTCTGTTGACGCTCTGGACAGCAGTCAGAGCTCGGATGCTCTGACCAGCCACACCCCCGGGAAAATTTGAATTCATTTTCATTTTCCTGTCTGGGCAGTTTGAATCTCAGTTCCTCTTTGGACATCGAGGGGAGCTCAGCAGCAGTGGCAACTATGCAGAGCTCTCCAGCAGAGATGGCCGTGCAATCCAATAGAAAGAGGGCCCCAGCATGGACTGATCGGGAAGTCTTGGATCTCATCGCAGTGTGGGGCGATGAGTCCGTGCTTTCAGAGCTGCGCTCCAAAAGAAGGAATGCTAAGATCTACGAGAAGATCTCCAAAGCCATGGCAGAGAGAGGCTACAGCCGGGATGCAACGCAGTGCCGCGTGAAAATCAAGGAGCTGAGACAAGGCTACCAAAAAACCAAAGAGGCTAACGGACGCTCCGGATCCCAGCCCCACACATCCCGTTTCTACGAGGCACTGCATTCCATCCTGGGAGCGGCCGCCACCACTACCCCACCCCTGACCGTGGACTCCGAGGATGGGATCATGTCCGCGGCCGGTTCCTCGTCGGACATGACAGCGGACGGGGAAGATGAAGAAGGAGATGAGGAGGACGAGGCAGTCGACAGCGCTGGCACCGCTGATTTCCCCGACAGCCAGGAGCTCTTCATCACCCTTACCGAGATCCCGTACCAACCGTCCCCATCCCTTACCCCGGACACAGAATCAGGGGAAGGATCAAGCAGTAAGTGCTGTAAACATGTAAACATTTATTTAAAACAGAACGGTAATATTTATACTATTAACAATGTACATTTATAAAAGTTCTGTAAACTAGTAAAAAAATAATCAGGTACAAAACAGGAATATTTACAAAGGTAACAAATGGGTTTTCATGATTTCTCTGTCTTAGGCTCTTCTCAATTTAGTCCCAAGTGTTTTAAAAAATTTTCACAATGTCCGTTACTACATGATTCCCAGGCCCAAGACGCTCCACTCCAAAGTCCCAGTGCACCTACGCGAAAATCCGGTCAATGTGGCCGGGGATCGACGAGAAATCCTCGTAGGAGAACTCCTCGTAGGTCTCGTGGAGGTAGAGCTCAAGCCTGTTGATCAGGTTCCGGGGTAGGGCGATCTTAGTGGGCCCTCCGTGGTAGCAGACATGTCCCCTCCACGCCACAATCAAGTACTCCGGGATCATCGCACGACATAGCATGGCGGCATACGGCCCCGGTTTCTGCATGCTTTCCCGCAGCATGCGTTCTCTCTGGGTGTCCGGGATCCTCAGGAGGGTGATGTCGCTCATGACGCCCTGCTTTGAATTAGGGAGGGGAATGTTAGTATTGGGACTGCTTGACAGCCACGCGGTGGAGGGAGAGGGGCAGCATACAGGGATCTTTCCCTGGGACAGCCGCGAGGGGGTGGGACAGGGGCAGAGTTCATGCTGTCCTGATTGCCGGCAGCAGAGACTGGCATTGCTTTCAATGTGAAAGGAGGCCAGTGCTACTGCTGGAGTTTTAAGCAGCCACAAGTCTGCGGCTTACCATTATTGCCCGCTCCAGAAGTTCAGGTCTCCAGCCACAGTTCTCTGAACACTCCAAGACCTCCGCAAGTCCACAGGCACTGAAGGCGACGGCCGAAAATTCGACCTTGTCCTGAGTGCGCATGTGAGAGGTTCAGTGCATGGTCTTGTTCACAGAGAAAGACTAGGTTCTTTGTATACAATTTCATTTATCTGTCTCAGGAATTCACTCCCTTTTTACAATTCACACAGACACATCTGCGACTGTCTCCCAACCCAGCCTGTCAGCACACTCCCAGAGGCTAGCGCAGATTAGGCGGAGGAAGAAGAAGACGCGTGAAGACATGTTCTCAGAACTAATGGACTGCTCCCGAGCCCAGGCAGCCCAGCAGACACAGTGGAGGGAGAACTTGTCACAAATGCACCGAGCAGTCATGGAACGGGAGGAGAGGTGGCGTCAGGAGGACCAACAGGCTACTGAAAAGCTGCTTGGACTAATGAGGGAGCAAACGGACACGCTCCGGCGCCTTGTGGATGTTCTGCAAGACCGGAGGCAGGAGGACAGAGCCCCGCTGCAGTCTATCTGTAACCGCCCTCACCCGCCACCAAGTCCCACACCCCCCTCACCCAAAATCCAAAGAAGGAGGGGCGGCAAGGGCCGTTAAAACTTTCAGTCAACCCCTGCAGACTGCTCTAGCACTAGAAGGCTGACATTCCCCAAAATTTCATAAGCCCTTTCCTACCCACCTCACACAAGCCCCCGTCCAAGTTTCACACCCCACGTTTCATGTCTGGTTCGCAATAAAATGTTTGTTTCTCTCCATTACTGTTTCAGTCAGGTTCTTTTGAGGGAGAGTCTGTCTGGAGGGGGGGAAGGGGCTTGGTAATTGGACAGGACAGTGACCTTTAGCAGGGTACAGAGGCGGTGTCAGGTCCAGCATCAGGACACATACACAGTGCAGTCACTGGTTACCCTGGTCAGTCTGGGAGGTGTTTTTCATGTTCT
>NW_020664413.1:17579129-17584957 GCF_002925995.2 Terrapene triunguis | reverse complement strand
GGGGGGGGGGGGGTTGCTCTGTGACTTTGTGGCGGGGGAGGGCAGTTACAGATCTTATGCAGCGGTCCTTATCCTGGCTCACAGATCCACGCAGCAGGGGATATGTAACCCTACCCCCCCTGCCAGAAAGTCACATAGCCGACACATACACACAGTCCCCCCCAGGAGTGCTGGCAGGCTCCATTGAAATAACCAGTCCACCAGTGCGGAGCCTGTCATTCCGGGAGTTTAGAGGCATCATTTGCATCCGAACACTGAACCCGCCCCCCGCCACAGTCTGCGTCCCCGGTTTAAAATATTCCCGCGAAAACAGCAATACAGACAACGGTGTTCATTAACAAAATCGAAATGATTTTATTTTTTGGGAAGGGGAAGGGGGTGAAGGGGGTATGTAACTGGAGAGGATAGTCAAAATGAACTGGGTAAAGAAACGGGGGCAGATTCAGCTTTTCTGTCCACAAACTGAAAAGTCACTGGTTGCCCTGCTCACTCAGGAACCTAGCTTTCAAAGCCTCCCGGATGCACAGGGCGTCCCGCTGGGATCTTCTAATGGCCCGGCTGTCTGGCTGGACGTAATCAGCAGCCAGGCTATTTGCCTCTAGCTCCCACCCCACCATAAAGGTCTCCCCCTTGCTCTCACACAGATTGTGGAGCACACAGCAAGCTGCAATAACGATGGGGATATTGGTTTCACTGAGATCACAGCGAGTGAGTAAGCTTCTCCATCTCCCTTTGAGACGGCCAAAAGCACACTCCACCACCATTCTGCACTTGCTGAGACGGTAGTTGAACAGTTCTTTTTCTGTGTCCAGGGCGCCAGTATAGGGCTTCATGAGCCAGGGCATTAGCGGGTAGGCTGGGTCCCCGAGGATGACTGTAGGCATCTCCACATCCCCAAGAGTTATTTTGTGGTCTGGGAAGTAAATACCTTCCTGCAGCCGTCTAAACAGACCAGAGTTCCTGAACACGCGAGCGTCATGAACCTTGCCCGGCCATCCGACGTAGATGTTTGTAAACCGTCCCCGATGGTCCACCAGTGCTTGCAGCACCATTGAAAAGTAGCCCTTTCTATTGATGTACTGGCTGGCCTGGTGGTCCGGTCCCAGGATAGGGATGTGAGTCCCATCGATAGCCCCACCGCAGTTTGGGAATCCCATCGCGGCAAAGCCATCTATGATGACCTGCGCGTTTCCCAGGGTCACTACCTTTGGGAGCAGTACCTTCACGATCGCCTTGGCTACTTGCATGACAACAACCCCCACGGTAGATTTGCCCACACCAAAGTGGTTCGCGACTGACCGGTAGCTGTCCGGCGTTGCAAGCTTCCAGAGGGCTATGGCCACTCGCTTCTCAACTGTGAGGGCTGCTCTCATCCTGGTATTCTGGCGCTTCAGGGCAGGGGACAGCAATTCACAAAGTTCGAGGAAAGTCCCCTTCCGCATGCGAAAGTTTCGCAGCCACTGGGATTCATCCCAGACCTGAAGCACTATACGGTCCCACCAGTCCGTGCTTGTTTCCCGGGCCCAGAATCGCCGTTCCACGATATCCACATGCCCCATTGCCACCGTGATGTCCTGGGCGCTGGGGCTCGTGGTTTCTGACAGCTCTGTGCTACTCTCCGACTTCAGGCCATCACGGCGGTGTCGTAGCCTCCTCGCCTGATTACTCTTCATCTGCCTCAGGGAAAGGTGTATGATAAGCTGCGAGGTGTTGAGAACGGCCACAAGTGCAGCGATGGTCGCAGCGTGATCCATGATCGCAGTGCTGTGGCGTCCGCGCTGTCACTGACCAGAAAAGTGCGCGAACTGATTTCCCGCCGGCGCTTTCATGGAGGGAGGGAGGGCGTTAGTGACGGACGGATGACGACAAATTTTTTTTACCCAGAAGGCATTGGCGGCTCGACCCAGAATTCCGATGGGCAGCGGGGACTGCGGGAACTGTGGGATAGCTGCCCACAGTGCACCGCTTCCAATATCGACGCTCGCCCGTTAGTGTGGACTCACAAAGTCGAATTACTGTCCTTAGTGTGTCCTTAGTGTGGACACACACGTTCGACTTTGCAATATCGATTCCACATATTCGATTTAAGTAAAATCGAATTAACCTCGTAGTGTAGACATACCCTTAGTAATGAATTAAGGGTTGTTTGGATGTTTATCAGGAGAACTTCAGGTACTAGCATCCATACCAAAGAGAATGAAAGCAGGAACCCATCAATATTTGGACGGGCCCTCAGGCAAGAGTCAGAAGTAGCCTATTTTTCTGTAATCAACTGCTTTTGGTTTGAGTGACTTGTTTTGCACTAAAAGAAACAATGATACAAATAGAACAAAAATAAAGTCTTGCATAAAAGAATATGGTCTCTCTCTCTCTCTCTTATCCTAATAGGCTGCTTCCACTTTGCCTCACAAAATAGCTTACCACTGCACTCCACAAAAATATAAAAAGGAGCAGTACAAACAAAATTACAGTTTTGTAGCTAACTACACAAACTTCAAAGTGCTATTCTTCACTCACATCCACCAAAACAACTGTGCACCAAAATTATGTAGCTCCCATCAGACACTGATAAGAAAAAAAAGGTAAAAATTTTCAAAAGCACCTAAGTGTCTTTAGAAGCTTAAGTCCCGTTGACTTTAACTGGATTACACAATTTCAACTACCTTAACCATGAAGCCTCCCTTCTCTTGCTGCAATCACCTGCCTTATTTTCTTCATGCCTTCCAACTTTTGCAATAAACAAGACCTGGGCCCTATGACCTTCACTACACAACCCTGATTAATTCACTAAGCATCATCTGTTGTGGGCACTGATGGAAGCAGGGTATTGAGGGGAAAATAGTATGTGACCATGTGATCATTAAAGACTGGATCATAATGCCTGTATACATTTCCTAAATTTTGGTGCTTAACTTTGCAACTCTAACATTCTTTTAACAGTTTTTTGGATTTAGTTTCCTTAGTTTTTGAAAAAGCAAACAAATCAAATTCCATCATTCAGGAACCATGACGACCCTCACCAGAGTGATCAACAGACTTGGAATCTTTAGACCTACAGCACAGACTCCTGCCTGCCATATAAGTTAACAGGAATAACTGGTAGCAACAGTGGGTTGTCATCTTCTTTGTGGACCATCCACTAGGAGATAAAGATGACACTTTTTTGCCAGTAGGTCTTAGATATTTTCTGACAGCATAAGAATGTCAAAACTCAGGAACTTGTGTTCAATTCCAAGTTCTGGAGATGCTTATAAACCTTTCTGCCCTTGTTCCTCCTAAACCTGACTCCTCCTACCTCTGTCCTCTCCAGCCTATCCCTTTCTCCCTTCCTCAGCTCGTCTCCCCTTTTTCCAGCTCCTATCTGACTCTCCCCCCAGCATCCTAATCAGGCTACCTTCTCTCCTCCCCCCATCCGCTGTCTAGGCCAACTATGGAGGAACTGCAAGCACAAGAAACAATCTCCTTGCTCTCAGTTCTGGAGACTGGAGCTACAGCAATGCCTGGTAGCCATGAGGATCAATTGCAAGGCAAGTTCTATTCAGCCCTAGAGCATGCCAAGTCATTCTGTGAGGATGATGAATACAAAGCCCAGATGATGCACTGGAGTTGGGTTGGGATGGAGCATGCTCAGTGCAGACTAAATCTGTAGAGAATTTAGCTTCCAAACAGGCCTCTACTGAGTGTGTGCAAATTGCAATTGTCAGATATCTTACTTACCTTGTCTCTCTGAAAAAGTGCCACATTGACTGAAATTAAGCTTGTCCAATTTACAAACACATACAAAGCTATTACAAATTTGGACAATAATAAATTCTAGTGAAAAGTGGATGAATTTTTCAGTTAAAAATCCATGTACAAATGAACACTAGAGATCTGCAAACCCAGTAAGCCATGGAAATGTTAAACAGGTGTGCCTACCAGTTTGTTATTCAATTAAACATTTTACTAGGTGTTGAAAGGACCTCAGAACAAAGCAATAGCTCACATGCAAACTACAGGGTACAATACCTGACAACAGCATGAGTTAAATGCGGAGTAGAAAATATACCTTAAAAAATCATTTGTTTTTTCCCCCTCTTTATACATCAAGCCTTGATTATTATTTTATCTTGTTGGCACAAATTAATTTATAGTTTAACTCCACTGACTGAAAAAGAAACTGTTATGTTGAAAATTAATTCACATTAATTGCTCCCTGTAACAGCATTGGCACCTGCCTCTCATGAGCGCCCACTCTCTTCTGGCTGATACGTGTTGCAATCACTCAGTTTTGAATGGGGCGGCACTCACCTCTTGCAGGTGCCCCCTATCTGGTTGGGTGTGAGCCTGCTTTTCTTTCAGTTCTTACAACAGAGCGGCACCCGTCTCTTGCGAGCGCCCCCCTGGCCCAGTGGTTGTTTGGCAGGTCTTCAGTGACTCAGCCCTCCAGCCAAGTCACATACACGATCCCCCCTTCCAGGGTCTACAGTCTCTAGCTCTTGCTCACAGCCCTGGTTTGGGGCTGTAGCACCAAGGCTTCCTCCCCGGAGACACTGTCTTCTCGAACAGCCCAACAGGGGCCGATCTCTGTACCCATGGTTGGTGTCCTTTTGGTAGCCCTCGCCTGGGCTCAGTCTTCAGACCAGAAGGGCCCATCACAGTACCCTCGCCTGGTCTGGCTAGGTTCTGGGCTCAGCCTGCCAGCACTGAGCTGTCCATGGTCCTGCTGCTCTTCCTGCCAGTCAGCCACCTGGTCTTCAGCAGCCTTCCCTTGGCTCAGTCCTGCATGCAGTGAGCTGTCCATGGTCCTGCTTCCAGGACTAGGACCCTGGAAGGTCCTGCTGGTCCTTCCAACCAGCCAGACACCCAGTCCTCCCTCTTCAGGCAGCAACTGACAACTCTGCCTCTGCTGCTTCCTTTTATATGGCCCTTCTGGTCGTTCCACAGCCTCTCTGATTGGTTGCTCCATTGCAGCCACTCTAGACTGCCTCAAGGACTTTTCCTCTGCTCTTTTCTAGGGCAGGGTGAGGCAGGGCCATGAGGTCTCCAGCAGGCGGCCTCCAGACCCACTCTGCCCTGTCACACACCCAATAATGGTATTTGCCAAAGTTGTGAATTTAAAAAAGAAAAACAGATGGACCTTGCATCAGGTCATACAGAAACCAGTACAATATAAATTACAAATGGCCATCTTTTATTGACAATGCTTACTAACTTACTACAACCTACCAAAATACATTCACTCATGTTGCATCTGATCCAAATGACATGACAATCACCTGACGTTCTCTACTCTGTTCATATTTTTATACCATGAAATCACCGTGGTATCTGAGCACCTCTCAGAGTGTACTAAGCGACATGACCGGAAACATTTATTTGTGATTCTCTCCCTTCCTCTCACTTGGAGAAATATAAAGTGAGATTTTTTTTTAAATTTATGTATGTTGTACTATTGAAGGGGACTTCAAACACATGCACTTAAATTTGGAATGGGAAATGGGAAAGTATGAGGTGGTTCTTAGATCCTACAGAAGATAATCCACAATACTGGACTGGCACCTGAGAAACGTCTGCGTCCTATGTAAAAGTGGTTCAACCTCCCTGCAGACAGCTCCATTGTTACTGCGGAGCAGAGATCCCCATCCCACACACAAGAGACAAAAATCCAAGAATCACCCAGGTCAGAGACTAGCAGAGTTTATTATTAATAATCATGTTTATTATGGTAATGCCTAGGTCCCAACCATGAATGGTGCCCTATTGTCCTAGGTACAATACAAACACAGAGTAGCAGACAGTCTTGAAGACCTTACAATCTAAATAGACACCACAGACAAGGGGGGGGG
>NW_020664413.1:17525332-17574129 GCF_002925995.2 Terrapene triunguis | reverse complement strand
ATAGGTGTCTTATTGGAAAACAGATCCAAGTGGGAGCATGCATACTCAAGGCAGTGGAGCCCAATCTGAGCAGAGAGAAGTTTACTAGTAAAGATATTCACTGAAAGGCAAATGTATTTATTCATTGTGGTCTTTCTGCCTTGGTTAAATTTATGAGACTATATTTTCAGCTTTCCAGCTCAGAAAAGCGCAGTAGAGGCACAGAAGGCAGAAACCCCATGAAGTTAGAATGCAGAGAGATTTCACTGTCTCCTCAATTTCTCTCTCCTTTGTGGTTCATGCGCAAAGAGCCACGCTGAATGCAGGTTAAGTTAAACAAGAGGAATTGTATTTAACCGCATGCACTGCTCTGTCCATGTGGCTGCATTGCTTCCAGCACAACTCCTCACATCCCTGTTTTCCAGATGTTCCATCAACACATCTTCCCTCCCCCCTACCATCAAGTGACTACAGGTGGTCTGCCTCCAGTTCCACTGAACATCTCTCTTCCCTATTTTACAAATATTTTACTATAAACATTCAAAACAAGTGAGTGATGCCCAGACCCCTGCCCATTGTCCCTTTGGCTAGAGGTTGCAAGCACGTAGCCAAATTGGAGTCTTGTCTTTACGACAGATTCAGCTGGTTACAGAGTCTCTTCCTCTGTAATCTGGTCTCCTCAACAGGCATCCACAACAGAAGTGATCTATCTCCATCTCCCTGTCACCTGTCTGAGTCTAGCAAACGCTCTGTGGAGCGTCCTTCCTCCCTGTGGGGTTTACCGCTGGATGGTTGTGGGTTTTTTGGTTTTTTTTTTTTTTGTTTTCTCTCTCTCTCTCTCTCAAGTGCCTCCTGTTCCTTCAGATCACTTGTTCCTCTTCTGTGGTCACCTTGTATGGCCTTGGTGCCACTGCACCCCTTAAGGCTCCTTTAGTCCACACTTTCTGGTGTCTCTCTAATGGCTGGACTGTCACAGGAATGCCCATCACCAGGGCTGGTAGGTCTTTGGTTGGTCTGTCGTACTCTAGTGTCTGCTTTCCCTGATTCTGGAAATCTCTCAGCCGTGTCTCCATTCTTCTTGCAGCAACAGGTCTCCCCTCATGGTAGCAGGGTTTTGATTCTTGCCCCATCAATGCCTGCATTAGACTCTTTTGGCACCCTTGTCTTGGGGTATTCCTGGGTGCCAGAAATATTAATAAGAGGTCTGAACCACAAGAAAGAGCCTAGTGTAGCAGTCTTAGGGTACGTCTATACTTACCCGCTGGTTCGGCGGCAAGCAATCAATCTTCTCGGATTGATTTATCGCGTCTTGTCTAGACGTGATAAATCGATCCCGGAAGTGCTCGCCGTCGATGCCGGTAATCCTGCTCCGCGAGAGGAGTAGGCGGAGTCGACGGGGGAGCCTGCCTGCCGCATGTGGACCTGCGATAAGTACCTTAAGTTCGAACTAAGATACTTCAACTTCAGCTACGTTATTCACGTAGCTGAAGTTGCGTATCTTAGTTCGAACTGGGGGCTTAGTGTGGACCAGCCCTTAGTGTTTTCACAGTTGATTCCACTTTACAATTACACTGTAGGTCTGCTGGGGAGGAGATGGTGGCAGTCAAACTCCCAATTGCATGCAAATTCCTTGAACTCCTCTGAGACAAGTTGGGGTCCATGGTCAGTGAATAGTATCCGGAATGCCGTATCTTGCAAAGTGTGTCTTCAGTTCACCAATCACTGACTTGCTTCTTGTGTCAGCCAGGGCATTGGCCTCCCAAAAGATTTAAACAGTCCACTGCAATCAATTATGGCTTTCATTTAAGATAACTAAGGCTGCTCCCATCTTTTCCCATGGTTCAGTGGGCAACACACAAGGTAACAGAGTCTTCCTGCTAGCAGTTATCATGTGATGAACATGTGTCACACCTTACCTTTCTATCAAGGAGTGGACTTATGTATTCCTGCCCAGCCAGTAAACACACTCTTGAGCCCATTTAAGGCAGCTGTCAATGCGCAGATGCGAGGCACGTATTTTTTGCATGACATCCTTATATAATGGGGCGGGAGAGATGAGCTCTCTGTTCTTGAAATAGGATTCCATCCTGCGAACACAGCTTATCTTCACTCTAAAAATATGGTTATGCTTCTACCCATACTTTGCTTTCTTCTTCTGGCCACCCTGCTAATATTGCTCTCTTGACTTATTGTAGTTGGATGTCTTTCTATAGCCTCTTTGATTTCTATCAGCTTTGCTGCTGAAACTGGGAGATTGAAACCAGTGCAGCATGGTAATATGTCCTGATCCTCTTTCTCTAACTCACTGATGCTAGATATATATGCTCTGCTCAGGATGTCAGCTAACACTAGTAGTCATCCTGGACAATATCTGCTCTCCATCTGGTAGCACTGGAGTTACAGTAACAGGTACTACAATTTTTTCAGAACACTAAGGAGGGGCTTTGCCATGATTGTCTCTGTGGGTTTATGGTCTGATTGTTCTATTCCCAGGATGGAAAAGAGAGAATACCACAGTCAGAAGTTTTTTCTATTTGGATGTATCCCTATTCAGTCTGACAGGGTTCTGCTAGCATAAGCGACTGGCTGCTCCTGCAAAAGAAAGCTACATCCAGTCCTTTCTCTGTTGCATCACACTGGAGTATTAGTGGCTCTCCTGGCTGGTGGTACTTCACGACAGGGGCATCCCATTAACATTTGTTCAGCATGTCAAACACTTGCTGTTGGGAACCTGCCTAGACCCACTCAACAACATGCCTTGTGAGCGGATATATGGGTTCCACTACTACAGCCAGGCGTGGCCAGAACTTGACGGTTTATCTATCCGATCCACCCATTGTACACTAGGCTTCCCTTGGGAGCAGAGATCAGTAGGGTAGCCAAATCTCTGTTCTGTAGCAGAAATTCATCCATTCCATTGGATTAGGTCCCTACATGGCTGCAGAGGAAAGGGCAAGACTAAGCCCTAAAAGATTGAACTACCTTATACAATCATATATGGTGGCTAGATTTAATCCACTTTGGAGCAATTACACAAAAATAAATAAAGCTCTTTGTGAACACTGGAAATGCCGAACAGTAACTCTGAATAAAATTGTTTAGATTCACAGAAAAGCACTGTGCTCTTGACTTTGCCCTCTGTTTTCATTCATTCAAAAGCTGCAAGTTATATACCCTTCTGAAACACAGCATTAATACAATTGCTAACAACTCTGACTTCAGTGGTGCTGTCAGCTGACATTATAATTAGTTATTAAGGTCTTCATTGTATTCTTCCAGAAAAAGAAGAGTAGGAATACAATATGTTGTTTTTGATCTCTTTTGTACCAGAAGGTAAGAATAGAACATAATACCCTAACTATATTTGACACAGAGATACAAGAGAAATTCAGTAGGTATTTAATTCCACACACACACCATATTGTCAGATTTCCAACTCAAGTGAACTCACTCAAGCCTAAAAAGATGTATACAAGGGTTTATACATTGAAGGGTTGCAAGGGTGCAAATAAGGACAGAATTAAGCTTTACAGCTTATTTTGTTTTAGGGGACTAAATTGCAATGTTGCCAACTCATGTTTTTGGGTTTTTTTTTTTGTTGTTTTTTTTTTTGCAAGTGCTATGACATTTTGTGTTTTTTCTTAAAGCTTTCCTGGAATTATGTTATTTTGTGTGCATCTCAGCTTTCATTTAAAAAAAAAATGTTTCTAGCCCTCATGATGGTGAAGAAAAGCCTGTAAACATGACTGAACTGCACTCTAAAGGCTCAGATACAAGAAGGCAAACAAAAAGAACTTCACTTTTTTTTAAGTAATGATTTGGGGGGGGAGGGGTGACTCAGGACTTTTGATTGCCTAGATTGGACAATGATGAAACTAGTAATAAAAATAAATACATCAATATGGAATAAAAGAGTAAATTTTCAGGGCCTGATTCTTATTTAATCTTACTCTACTATAGACCTGGAGTAACTTCACTGCATTCAAGATTTACTTCAGTGTTCCAGGCAAAATTAGGCTCCCCTCACCATCGGACCTGACTGTACAATGCCTAACACACAGATAATACTACATAAATTAACAATAAGCTTTTCTTGCAAAATACTAACTTAAGCTAAACAAATGGGACAAAATATGCACAGTACTTTCTAGAAACAAAAGTTTAGGTCTTGCCCGCAAATTATTATACAGATATATACAAAGAACCCGTCAGATCTCCTAATGTAGCATTTTTCTCTACAATAGGTAGAGTCTAGTTCTAGTTGGTACCAAATTCATCCTGGAACTCAGCTGAAGTCAATGCAGTTCTACCAAGGATGCATTTGGCATATGATGTTGCAGTTAGGCCTTTCCACTACAGTGAGGCAACAGCTCAAGGCATATTTGAATTTTCTGGACTCTAATGCTGTCAGCCAGCAAGACAGACTATTTCCTTTGAAAATAAAGAGTCCTGAGGGGTGGCAGAACAGACGGAGCCCTAACCTTTACTTGTGGCTCTGGTAACAGATACTGCACCTTAAATAATTTATATGATATGATCATCTGGTAGCTTCAGCTGCAAGAACAAAACATACTGAAACAAGATCTGTCCCAATCTGTGCAATAACCACAGTTCAAAGACTGGGTAAGGTGGACGGTCTAGGAGGCAGGCCAAGGCCTTCAGGAACCTGGAACCTTAAGCACTGAACAAATGTTTATTACTGTTTAAAACATCTTATACCACAGAGCTTAGGTTTATGATGCACCATATAGACTTCAACTTTATTCCAATTTTGCTATAAAACAAAGCAGTAAACGCCTTCAAATTACAGGCCAGATTCGCTGCAGGTGTAAATAAGTTAGAAAATTGCTGTACATGGTACACTATAAAGATTTGAGCAGCACAGGAATAGTTTGCATTTAAAATAAGATGCAGAAAAACCCTTAAAAGCCAGTAACAGTATATCAGCATGATCAGAAATGGTTAACTGGAGGATGATTTCAGAAGCAGTGAGATGCAATCCCCTCCAGAGAACTGTTAGACTCCTAGTCACTTGCTTGGAAAAGATGAAAAAATCCAAATAAAATATAGTGTCGAACAAGATGTTTGCTTACATTCACCATTCAGTCACACCATTATTCTCTGCATCCCAACCTCTAATCTTCATTTGTACGCTAGCGGTTTAGAATGTAATATCTTCAGACTAGGAAGCTTCATACTTGTCTATAAAGCACAGGTCATGTCATTGCCGCTATGCAAATAATATGCATCCCAAAGGCATCACTCCATGACTGAAACAGAAGGGCACTTTACAGAATGAAGACAGTAATAATTCCAACCCCAAATACCATGACATCCACAGAAAGGATCTAGGATTTAAATCTGTGATTATGTCCTGTCCTTGTAGGATACACAAACAGCAATAGCATTTCAAGCAGACTGTGGGAAATAAATTTGCTCTTGGCTGAGATTCTGCCAAGCTTCAGCTCTGAGTACATTTTACTTGGTCATTAAACTTTTCCAAAAAGGAGTTTATAATGGAAACACTGACTGACTTATAACTGCAAAATACTGCTAGAATAGTGCTAATAATGTGTAATATTTTTTTAAAAAATAGAGAAATTGACAGAAAGATATATAGTGTGTAGGACCTCAGTTTCCAAAGATTTTTCTTCTCTGTGCACACTAGATATGAGCTCCACTATCCACACAGGATGGTTTCCATGGTCAAAGATTTGTGTGTGCGCCTAGTCAAGCTGAAAATTAGGTTTGTATTGTGTGCAGCCAAGGTCTAGATGGACATACAGATTTTGATTGGGTGCACGACAGGGATTTTGGGAAGTGGATTCCTGTGGACTCCACTGCCCACCGGATCTGCAACTCAGAGTGTCACTACAGCAAGGTAAAGGAGACTGACATCTGGGCAGCTTACCACCGAGAGACCAGTGAAAAGATACCAGGGTATTATTTCAGATGCTTTTGCCCAGTTCTTGAACATCTGGATGGTCAAATGTGATGGAACATACACATTATAAATGGGCTGTCTGGACCTTTTTCCTGAACACTTACAATTTCACCAGGGATTACATTCTCCTTTTCCAGACTAGATAATAGGTCAACATATTCAAAACACTGGGGAGCTCATCCAAATATAGTAAATGTGCTTTCTGGTCATTATTGGAAGATTTTTTATAGGTGTTGGGAAGAGATTGAGTAAATAAGGACCAGGGAAGGCTTTACACAGACTGGAGAAACAATGCTCTGAATGGCTAGCTGCTGCCAGACACCAGGGAGTGTTCAACATTCTATTCTCTTCTCACATTCTGGGGTGCAATCCAGACCAGTGAGGAGTTGTGTCGTCACCTGCTCTGCAACCTTGGATGCCTCACAATGCTTTACTGTTGTAGATCCCAACCTGGGCAGCTCACAAACAGCATGAAGGGTCACACCCTGAGTGTCTATGTATAGCCACAGCCCTGGTACAGCAACTCTGACCCCAGCAGCCTGTCAGCAAACACCAGCCAAACTCTTGCTTCCAGCAGGCTTGGTTACTACTTGCAGGGTGACCCAAACACACCTAGTCCTGAATTTTCCCCAAAACATGTGTTCTGGCCTCTCCTGGAGAGTTCAGATATTATATTTCCGTTGCCCCTTAAAGGGTCAATATCCAACAGCCTGCTACTTTAAATGGAGTTACCAAACAGCTCAGTTTAAACACAACACTGGATTAGTTTTGATTTTAAAAAATTAATGTATTTAACTACAAAGAGATAGATTTTAAGTGCGTACAATGCATTAAAGTCAGAAATAGTTACAAGATAAAACACTAGTAGCTAGAGAGTTGGTTCAAGGTAAAATTCTTAAAACACATTCCCAGCAACAGAACTGACCAAATTCTCAAGTCAGGATGCCCCAGATTCAAAAGGCTGTTTCTTTTGTCTTTTCATGTGAAGGGGGGGGGAGGAGGAGAAAGAGATCCTAGGGTGCTGTTGACCCCCACTTTTATAGTCCAGTCACCCTCTGAAATGCATTTTCCTGAGGGTCACCCCTAGATAAAGTTCCTTCCTGCTGTGAGGAGAGAGATGGAGTCTTGTGGTTAGAGAGGTTCCACGTTGTTAGCTAAAATGAAAATCAATCTGTTCCTGCCCTCCTTTATTGGTAAAGCATGACCATTTGACAGGTGATTGCTGATTGACTTTGATGACTCCTGCTAGAGGCGTTGTCTTGTCCTTTGTCTTGGAGGAACAGGTTTAGCCCATTCATAGACTTGTCTGATAAACATATTTCAGCCATAATTTCAGCTTATGTTCATAACATTACATATAAGATCACTACACATTTCACCATGATATTATTGACCAGTGAGTTATTAGTTTTCAGATGATACCTCACAAGGCATATTTTGCACAAAGATTATTACAATAGTGTGTAGGGTGTGAATACAGAGGTGCATTCGGTCAGACCTCTGCATATAAGTCATGGCCCAGGTAGGCCTGGATAAATTTGCACTGCAGCTTTTCAAATGCTATGGACAGCTACAACGGTGGCTGTGGTGAAACTGGGCTGCCAGGAACCTTGCAACTAAATTAGAGGAATGACCTGTTGAGCCTCTCACCATTCTGATTTGGGGAAAGTGCCAGCATTCTCTCTACCAGATAGGGGGAAATTTACCAATAAGTTCCAATAATTTTTTTCCCATGCTACCTGCCCTGACAACACACCAGTATCTTCAGGGAGCAATATTTAGTATGGGATAGGCCCCTGGTGCTTGAAGAATAATTGCTACACAGCAATGAATAGATTCAGCCATTTGTATCATTTTAAAATCTATGTCAGGAGAAAAATGGGTTTCTTCTCATACAACAATGAAATTAGCTTTCTGGGAACATTCATACCAGTAAAACTGGATTGCACAAATGTTTGTAGAAAGTGAACATGAAAGGTGTGCATATGTGACAGCAGCTAATCATTTTAAGATCTGAACAAATGCTCACAGAAACATTGTGTCCCTATTCACTCCACCATACCAACTTCAATGACAGCTCTTTAGTACCTAGTCTTAACCTCCATCTTGTACCTCTGCCCAAGTTCAAACACTGCAAACTAGTACACACACAGCCCAGCAAAGCAGCTTTCTAAGGAGTACTCTAGGCAGATAGCTCACAGGGCACTTCTTCAAAGGTAATTCTGCTTCTAACAGAAGCCGGGTATATGGTATATGATCATAAATCCCAAAGAGTTGGTAGGGAAAGTGGGTGGGGAGACAGGAAAGATTGTTTGCTGGGAAGACAGAGTAAAAGGCTGCCAGGATTATGTTCATGCTTCAAAACAGCCATATCTGTACTATGTGACTCATTTCTAAGAATACAGAAGAATAAAATGGTCAATGACTGTTCCTTTCCTTTCCATATGAAAAGCAAAGAGCATGTCTAAACTTTCCTTCCTTCCTTAATGAAACTATTATTGATTTTTCATCCTCGTGAATCATTGCCTTGGAGCAATTTCTTTTAGCTGCAGGTTTTCATCTGATTTGTACGCATGCTTAAGGAACAGTTTATCAATAGAGTCTCCAGAGATACATTGAAAGGATTTTTTAGAAAGCTAAGAAATAGTACATCCATCATCTACCATTTTGGTTAAACAAAGAGACAAAACAGAGAATTATTCATGAAGTGAATTAAACATCATCATTTCCACGTAATATCCTATGTCACATCAGGATTTCTGTCAGAGTAAAGCCAAAGTAATCCACATGCAGAGGGAGTCAGTTCAAAAGGAAGAAAACCAGCATCAGCGAATTGAAACCCCTCATCTCACCACACAAAGTATGTTTACGTTACCGTGGAGCCCGCTTACATATGTGGATGTTTCATATGCTGATAGATTATATCTGGCAGGAGCAGAGTACAGCACGTATGGCTGTCCAAAGTTTGAGGATAGAGGTGTGAGCATTGAAACACATCAACCACCTCCATATAAGTGGAGGGAGCTATCAGAAATGACATCATTTGCCTGCATGGTTAAATACCTGCATTGCTTTTGCGGAGTGATTTAACAATTGCCAAGAAAAAAGTATTAAGAAGTAATTCTTAATAAACAAAGCAGTTATTTCACCTGGTAGAAGTAATTCAAATTTACTGAGTAATTTCTTTTGAAAGTTAATTAATTCTAAGTACTAATACCAGTACATTACAAGCAATTTTACTGGCTTATAGTCAATTTTTTTGTTTTCTGAAGAACTCTTGTTCATGCCTTACAGTACAGATGCAACTACTAACATAAGCAAAGAGGAATGAATTAAACATGCAAAAGTTAAAAACATGTTTTTCTTATGATTATTTACTTTGAGGATATAATTCAGACCTCTAGTCTATGCTTGTGTCAGTGGTTTTTAAAATTACCACATGATGAACGAGAACCTAGTTTTCTAACTAGCTGTAAACCAAAAAATAAAATGTGCAAGCATTTTCATGAATGGTTTCCATGATCCATCAAAATTTCATTTTGGACTAATCTTTCCCACTAGCTCTAACATAGACATATTGCACTGGTGAAAGTAAGTAAATGCATGATTCAGAACTCATCCTGTTCACTCACTTGGATACTGCACTTGCTTAGTTTCCATCTTGTTTTTTCTAGCCTTATCTTGCCATCTTTACTTTATGTAGTAAATTCCACAACTTTAATAAAAAAATGTATCCTATCTTTCTCTTGGACTAACGCAGCCCATGAAGCACACTACAAAGCATATCGGAACACAAGATAAGGCATTCTCAATCAAGGTGATTAGACTGTGGAACAAACTTCCAGAAGAAGTTAGACTAAATAAACCAGCACAATGACTAACTATGTTCTGAAGTGTTCCAAAGAAAATAACCTTAAACTGAACAGGAACAAATCCCAGATCAAGCTGAATGAGATTAGATTAGTTATGTAGGACACATTCAGTGACAAAGAAAAGTGGAGAAAATTATACATATGGAAAGGAGACCTTAGAGATTCGTTGGCAAATTCATTCCTAGTTAGTCACAATTAAGTCCTTCACTCAGACTGCCTCTTCAGGAAAATACAGAATGACACAGGGATTATTGGCAAAATAAGAGCTTCAGTATTTGCATTTAAAGAGCTGTCACAAAAGAACCAGTGCTGAAATATTTTGAGATTAACAAAGTCCAAAATCTTATGTGATGCAAGCTCACAGAACCTGGGGATTGGGCTCCCAGAAGATAATCACATTTTGTAGCATAAACTTCCAAAGCAGTTACTAAAACATAACTGAACTGCGCTTAGATTCAAAGAGAATTGATCATAGCTAGTTTTGGTTGCAGGCGATTTCATTCGTGTATATGGTCAGAAATCTGTTGAAGCAGAAACAGACCATAAGCCATTGGCAACCATGTTACAGAAACCACTGTGCATTGCACACTTAGACTTCAGAAAATAATCAAGTTTCAAGAGTACTCAATAAATGTAACACACATGCCTGGTAATTTCTTAGAGTTAATACATTTTCAAAAACAACAAGGAGTCTGGTGGCACCTTAAAGACTAACAGATTTATTTGGGCATAAGCTTTCATGGGTAAAAAACCTCACTTCTTCAGATGCATTTTCAAGAGGGTCTATTAAAAAAAAACTACAGCAAAAACACGCAGGAAAAAGAATCTGACGTAAATAGGATTATTTACACATTTACAGAGTATTACACATTTCCAAAGCAAAATCTGGTATACTCAGAAAGTGAAAATACAAAATGACTCAATGTTACAAGAGCTATATAGAGAGAATTACTCTAGGTGGATGACTAACAGATAAAGCACAGGTGACAATAAGCATAGAAACTTAAGACAGGAGAGATGAAATTGCTGAATAGGGTCAGAGATCTGTAGAAAGGGTATTGTTCCCATCATAATGGCACAGCATGTTAAAACATACTACACAGTGTCCCTTCCTGTACTGAGATGTGTAAAAAAAAGCCTGAAGTGTCCTCTTCTCACTAGACATGAAAAATGCCATCAAAGACAAGGTATTCATATGTTGCCATACAGCAAGATACCCAACTAGTTGTTATACAACAGTCATGAGGGATAAATCCCATCCCTTTCTGCTATTGTATGATTTGGAGGAAGCCCTATGATGGGATCCTCAAATATTTCCTCCCCCACAAAGCCCCCTTTAATTGTCTTACCATGAACGGAGATAATCTAGTCTCCACTTAAGTCCCATCCACTTCCCACTGAACCAATGGGAAAAAGTCTTTCCCTACATACAGAGAGCAGTAATTTTAATATTGTTTAATAATAATTCTAAAGAAAGTAAAATATCTAGGACTAAAATGGTGGACTTTTATGAAGGTCTGTCCAAGTTAAGACAAGAACTCCGCATTTACATATTCTTGCCTCCTCTTATCACCTTACTTATTTCTGTTGCTGTGACAAACCAACTGTGGGTGCTACTGTCCACACAAAGACAGACAGTCCCTACCCTAAACGGTCATGATCTAAGAAATGGGATTTTGATACTAATGGGGCTCAAAGTTGGAGATGTGTGCGCGTTTTAAATGCCGTGGAGAAAGAGTTAATTCAGTTCACTTGGGACTTGTAGCTTTAAGGGCGATACATTGTACATTTTGTATTGGATACATTAGTGGATTCAACATAGAATCACTTCAGTATTTTTTCACTGTTTTATGACATTGTTGGGGTTGATTTATTTCATTTTAAGCCAAATATTTGGCTATAACTCTCCAGCTGACTGGGGCTAGTGATCAATGCTGCTAATATTGGAATAGCATTTGAATTTTATACTCAGTTTAATCAATCTGTTGATTTAATTTTCTTGTGTAATATATTCAATAAATTGTGAAGTTACCACCTCAGACGCCTTTGCTTTCGAAACACAAATTTATTTGTGTATATACGTGAAATATAGATATACAAGAGAGAAAAAAGATTGAGAGAGTCTTTCTCTGAATCTCTTTTACAAGATACCAATGTATTTATCCCAAAAGATAGCAGATCAAGTGGACCAATTAAAGTCAACCTCCTGATGTATAGGCCTATAAGTCAATATGGTGGTATCCAGTATCAGCAGCATCACATCCCCTGCATCTGTTCACTAGTTTGTTCTGCACACTATCAATATACTGCAAATCTGATTTGGTGCCTTGTGTGCTGTAATTAAATCATTTTGAGGGCTTTGAAAGCTGGCTCATCCATTTCAAAACCCATCAAGGACAAACAAATCAGAGTGTAACGAAGGTGAAGTAGCAATGGCAAAATTTTACTTTTCTTTGAGCAGTATACGGTCACATCAATTGATGAGATTAATTTATAGAGACCAGCAATAAATAATCCAAGTTCAAATCTTGCTTGTAACTAGTATTCTACATTTCAAGTGCTGGTGTACTAACATTTCAAGGACACTTTTTATTCTTTTAAGAGTGCAATGTCTTCAAGAAGGGCACACATTTCTTCAAAGTAAAAGTTGGGTGGGTTTTTTTTCCAAACACTGTTTAAAAGTTAGCTATCAGTGTGAGGGGTGCTTAAATCCATGAAATTCCTCCCATACCCAGTTTATTCCAATGATTTAGCATTGTAATCCTCCACTGTCATTCATCCACACTGTTTGCCTTTTTGGACGGTATTTTAGAAAAAGGTCAGCAGTCAAATTGCCATCAATAAATACCAAATATGAAAGTGCTCAGTATTGGAGCTGCTCAACTTGAAGTCCCATTACTAAACCTAATAAGCATGTTGGGTTTGTTTTAAAAAACTACCTGAGGTGGGCCTTAACAAGAGTATGTTACAGAAAATGTATGAAAAAAAAATTAAAGAAAGAGTAAGGCTAAGTTCTGCCATCTAGTGCACACACACATTGACTTAACTGGGAGATACAAATTCAAGTGAAAACAAAAATCGGTTCTGAGCAGCATATTTCAAATAATATCATTAGGACACAAAAACATTGCTATCATCATTTCCTCCAACTTCCCTGACTCACATTTGCCTCCCTTCAATCTATCCAAAAGGTCACAGCTCAATAAGTTTCCCTTTCTGTGACTATACCTATATCACTACCTATTTGTGGCCTAAGAGGCATGATCTAGTCCTTAGATTGTAAGATCATAAGGACAGCAATCACCACTTTTCATTTTGAAAAGGCATCATTTGAAGTTATGGCCCTATACAATAGTTAAATATATTTTTCTATTGCATGCAGATCATTGCCAAAAAATAAATTGAATTTCATTTAAAAGAAAGTATTTTTGTTTATTTTTGGGAAAATTCTGGAAGCAATACATTTTTATAATCCTTTCTTTTTGTCAGAAGAACTATAACGGTAGATGGGTCATTTGTTTAAGAGAAAAGTGTGATCTCTTCTGATTAAAATGTTTTCATGGATTATTAAAACTGTCACGGGGTGCACCACTCACCGCTGGGCTAGTGCCTCCTCCTGGTCACTTTGGGGATTAGCTCAAAGCCGACACCCTTCCCCCCACACACACACACACGTCTATAGTTTACACACCGCCACTCTGACTCTCCCTCCAGTCTGAGGCCCCTCTCTCAGCCTCATGAACTGCCACATCCTCCAGCTAAGTTGCTCTGTTTCCCCCTTCTAGGGGGGAGAGGTAATCACTGTCCAATAGTCTGGCCACTTCAACAGTGGCTAATGGAGTGGTGGGGATCCAGGCTCACTCACTACTCTGGGTCCTGACCCAGGGACCCTATAGATAGCAGCCTCTTGCCGCAACTCTTTACCTTCTCCCAATGCTGCTACACCTCCCTGGGCCACTTCCCCATGGCCCCAACATCTTCTTCAGCCTTACCTCAAGGTATTCAGCTACCCAGTCTCAGCAGCCAGCCAGGAGCTCCCTCTTGCTCTCCTGGTCCCTGCCAGGCAATTGCTCTGTCTAAGGTGCCACAGGTCTCAGCCTGTTAAAGACACAATCCTCACATCTTGAACTCCCAGCAGCAACTGACCCTTCTCTGCACTGCAGCTCCTCTTATATGGGCCTGCTGGGCCTGGATTGGCTGCTCCCTGCAGCCCTTCTCTAATTGGCTGCAGTCCAAGCAGCCTCTCTATGCTGCTTGGAGGACTCATCTCCACTGTTCCTTCCTGGGGACAGGATATGGTAGAACCCTGGCTCCCCTTAGCCCTTTCCACTCCTGTGTGGGGTGGACACCCCATCATAATAATCAAGATCAGATTTCTTAAGAAGATTTAACATTCAGACCTTTGAAAATAAGTACCACAATTCCATTGCATTATGCACAATGTTTAGGTCCCAATCCTGCAATGATTAGTGCACGTTCTTCAGTTTACACCCTGAGTCATCCCATTGAACTCAGACTTCTCACGCACAGTGTGTGTGTAAAGTTAATCGCCTGCAAATGTGTTTGTAGAATCAGGGTTTAGTTATATTATCTTAATTTCAATCAAAGAAATTAAAATACAGTTATGCTAACAGATATGTAATGTCACTTGAAATGTATGAGTACTGATTAGAGTTTGACTGGAAATACTGTATTGTAGTGTTAATGCAGCAGTATATTGCCATGTTGCAGTGTATATAATTAATACATGGAGTGGTATAAAAATTATCCTGTAATTAATTTGGTATTTCAGCATGAGTTCATTGCTCACAAACACAGATATTTAAAATGTCTTATGCTGGTCATCTTGAACAAGTACCACATCATTATATATTCTGTGTAAGGCACATATTTAATAGAAAAGCTATTTTTAGAAACCTTAAGAAAGTATTTATTTTTTTAAGAACACTGTGCCTGTAAAGTAACTCAGACTTTGTATTATGAGTTCACCTGTAAAATCTAAGCAACAGAAAAAAATGTAATTAATATATTTTAATAACCACTAAAATTTACCTAAAGTAGCTCTTCTATACATAAAAGTGTAGACCTACAGGGATTAGAAGCAAGTACTGTGTCATTAAAAAGCATTCAAATGATATACATCACTATATCTAATGGTTCAAAAGAGATCAAACCCTAAATCTGAGATGGATTAGTGGGCAGCGTTCAGGTGAGATGTCAATGGATCATAATAAACATCAGTTATCATGTAGCTCTGCATTTATTACTTGCCTATAACCACCATGAATATTTTACATATTTGAATTGTATTTAAATTACCTATCTTGATATAATAAATCAAAACTTTTCTACTAAAGAGTTAGTGCAAAATGTGAGCAAACTATTCAAATACAATAAGAATGTACATTACACACTGAATTATGATTTACAGATGTAATACTTTAATGCCATGGTTACACACCAGTCAATCACGATCTCCGGCGGCAGCATCGTGTGGCTGCCTCCCTGCTTACTCTGGCCCCACACTGCTCCCAGAAGCAGCCACTGCAGCCTTGCGGGCAGGGGTCTCCCTCCGCGCGCTGCTCCTGCCTGCAAACACTGCCTCCATTGGCAGGGAGAGCTGCTGGGGTGGTACTTGCAGAGGAACAGCACACGGAGCCACATGACCCCCACACCAAGGGCCACAGGGGCACGTTGGCCCCTTCCGGGAGCGGTGTGGGGCCAGGGTAGGTAGGGAGCCTGCCTTAACCTCTCTGCACCCGCCACCAACAGGGAGCCACCGGAGCTAAGTGCTGCCTGGCGGTAGGCTGCACCCCAACCCCCATCCCTAAGCCCCCTCCCAGAGCCAGCATCCCATACCCCTTCCTGCACCCTGAACCCCCTCCTGCATCCCAAGCCCCACCCTGAACTCCCTCCAAGAGCCAGCACGCCATACCCCCTTCTGCACCCCAAGCCCCAGTCCTGACCCCCCAGAACCAGCACCCTGTACCCCCTCCTGCACCCCAACACTCTGCCCCAGCCCCAACCCCCTTCCAGAGCCAGCACCCCAACCCCTTTCCCCAGCCCTGACCCCCTCCCAGAGCCAGCACCCTATACCCCCTCCTGTACTCCAACACTCTGCCCCAGCCTGGAGCCCCCTCCTGCACCCAACCCCCCTGCCCCTCTCACACTGCAAACCCCTTGGCCACAGCCCAGAGCCCACAACCCCCTGCCCCAGCCCAATGAAAGTGAGTGAGGATGGGGTTAGATCCTGGGTTGCCCTTAGATTCAAAAAGTGATCTTGGGTGTAAAAAGGTTGGAGACCACTGCTTTAATATATCAAGCTTTTGTTCATAAATAATACATGTAGGGGAATCATTGCAAATTTAATTGGAGTATAATTCTTCAGCTGTTAGCCACTAATTTGTATTGTTTTATCATTTCATTGTTACTATAGTATGTAAGCCAAACTCAGAATGTGTTTACTATTAAAAAATGCAACACTGGCACCAGCCGCCTTTTTAAAGTCTCCAGTAGAGTGAAAATGGTGGTGTCTTACATAGCATCATCATAAATAGCTCTGAAGAGTTGTCACTGTAGAAGAAAATATAGTCTAAAAAATTCTGCAATGAATAGGTAGAACCAAATGTTTAATGTATTGACTAGATAAATTACATTGGTTTGTCAGTACTTTTCTCAGGAACAGTTGGGTATCAAGTCATGTAAGCCTTAGTGCTGCAAGGATGTCAGATCCTCATTCGTGGTGTTCTGACTGGATTCTCTTTGAACATATGCCCTTTCAAGTGAAATTAATCAATCTCTTTATCACTTGCGCAGCATCTGGAGCCATAATCATTACCCAACTGCTGAGAAAGAAATGAAACCACTAATCGCACAGGGAGTAGGGCTTAGTGTTCTGAACAGGAAAGTTTTTATTAAGTTCTAATTTGAAAAGTGATTTTTCATGGCTAGCCTTTCAGGACACACCATACAAAAGGAGGCTGTGCTTCAGCAACTGTCTACTACTTATACCCCCCAGCATATAGACCCAATATATTTAGAACTACAGTAATTAGGTTTTTAATCGTGCTTTTCTAAATGCAATACCATAATTGTAAATCACTGGAATACTAAAGTATAACACTTTCTTGATGCATTTCACTATGAAACTTCACAGGTCTCTGAATGAAGGAATAGCCACACACACACACACACACACACAAATCTACATCAGGAAAAACTGGCAGGCAGTGGATTAAATATCATGTCATGGACATTAAGGACCATACACTGCCTCTAGTCTAGATAAAAGTACATCACTCCCATTGATCTGAATGGGAACTCTCTATGCAAACTAAGGACAACCTATTTGGCCCTAAAACATTAAGAAGAAACTTTGGATACCAACCAGCTACTGGAATAAATTTAAAATACACAGTACAACCACCACAACCAAAATGTTAGACTGCCACACAATATGCTTTACACATTCCCACTTTCAGTCTAATCCTGCTCAAAGTGAAGCCAATAGCAACACTTCCAATAGCAACACTGCCAGTAACTTCCATTTCAAAAGGAACAAGATTGAGACGCAAATGTATTCGAAATCTAGAGAAATTCTAAAATCAGTGGAAAGGTCCATTTAACAACTGCTGGCCCCTAGAAACCATCATGAGCCATGTTATGTGAGTACAGATAATATTCAAGCATATTTTTTAGAGTTTTGCAATTAGAGGGAGAGTATCCTCACACTAATTTTCTGTTCTAAATAGATACCAATTGTATGGATACGCCATTACCTGCAATATATTGAATTAGTTCAGTTAAATTGTTGAGTAAAACCCTTGCTGAGGCTAACTTGAGAGATAAATTATTACAAAAATACTATGTAGCACTGAAGTGCAGCAGAGTAATTAAGCCTAGCACTCCACTGAAATGTGACTATCCATTTTTAATGTTGTGCTCTTACCTAGCAACAGAAATCTTTTCAACAGCTGCATTCAATTAAAAAAATATTAACCCCAAGGAAAAAGTATAAAAACATCCCCATCTGTTTTTCTTACCGCTCATTATGCTTCTTTTGTGAGTGAAATATGCACAACAATGAAATCCAACAAAGTTGAATGAAAAGTACTACTATTCCAATAATAAGCTCGCTTAAAAAAAAAACTGAACAATTTAAAAGAAACCACATTTGCAGATTTTCCTGTGTGACCCAGAGTTCTGTTCCCATAGTAACTATAAAGAAAAGAAAAGGATAAGATGGCTAACTCATACTTTTCCCTACACTAACAACAACAAAAAAGCAGCCCTATTTTCAAAACCTACTATTGTAAGGGAGGGAAGTGGGACATTAAAAGATTAGTGTAAGAATCTCCTATGTAATCTAGATTAACACACCACCTATTGTGCACTTAAAGTTTGCTAAAGAAACATATTGAACGGTATATAGACTTTGGGTAAAAACTATTGAAATAGTTCCCAAGCACAGGAATACCAATATTAAGATATATATTCAATAAAGTTTTCCTTCTGCAACTAGTCTAGCAAGTATGGTCCTTACTCTAGCAGCTGTAGCAGTGGATTCAGAAGTCGATTTCCTCCTGTATTACTAGTATTTTGTACATTATCTTCAGGTATACAAGAAGAAAATCTTTTAGAATATTTCTACTCTCCCCCCTCCCCCCCCCCCCCACCCCCTCAGTGGCTCTTTTTTCTGTGCCTAGTACCCCAATACTTGCATGACTGTTTGGCCACCTCTTTTTGAGGAGAGTACAGCATCTAACGAGTTTTGGTTTTGTTTGTTTCTGTCAGCAATGCTGCCTCCACGACCATAGAGGGCTCCTTGGCAGGACACCCAGTACAGTTCTGCTGCACGAGGGGGAGGCCTGAAGGGGGTGTATGCTTCCTATGTGGCATGGGACCCAGCTGGGCTATTGTGACCAGAAGGGCAGCGCTTAGAGGGTAAATGGAGGCAGGGCTAGTAGAGAGCAGGGGTAGGCCAGAGGATTTGCCACTTTGCAGATCCTCTGATCCTCCTACCTACAGAAGGAGAGATACAGCACATCCACTCATTTATGGAATGCCTTGCTAACAAAAAATTTATATATATATATATGTACAAGCTGTATCTTATTCATAGCACTCAAAACCACACCAGACACTTCAGATGTACCATAACAAGATCTGCTCCCTGCCACAAAGAACTTCCAATCTAAGGTTATACAAGAAGCAACAAGAAATAGTAACAGATATATGATATGAGGAGACGAACAAGGCAGGGAGCCCAAGGGTTACAAAGGTAATGGAAGCTCCTTGATTATTCCAAGAGTAATTTAAAAAAAAAAAGTTTGTTAATAAGCAGTATATTTGTGAGGTTAGGAGAGTGTTAGAAGAGCTGAATTGATAAGGGTGAGGGTGATAGGAGCATTGGTGGATGTAGTAAAGGTTAGCAGCCCAGGGAGGTGAAGTGGAGTAGTGAAAACGAGAGAGGGTGCAAGAAAGGGCCAGGAGCCACAGGGATGCAGACCAATTAGCAGCATGAGAGAAGGTACAATCCTGTCCATTATGAAAACATCTATTGTATTACCTTGAAATCTCCTTGAAGATAGTTGACTATGATATGCGGGAAGTGGGGAGGAGGAGAAGGAGGAAGATAAAATTAGGAAGCAGGGGGAAAAGAGATGGGATGTGAACAATGTGAGAAAGAGATAGGGAAAGTAATAGGTATGCCCATCTGGAGATCCGGGAAGTGGGGAGGAGACAGGAAGAGACAAGAAGTAACAGAAAAGGATAAAAAAGTGATACAAAGATGAAAGTGAAGAGAGAAGAGAAAGGAAAGTGGAAGAAAAAAGGAAGCAAGAAACCCTGCACAACTCTGAGGTCAGAAATGATTTTGTTTACCTCTCTCTCCCACCCCTCTGAAATTCCACAACCACTACCATTGGGCACCTTATTTATTTCCCTATTGGAGCCTTAAATCCACCCCGGAGTCTGCTAACTGACTTATATGATGACTATGTACATTCTTCCTCTACTAATACAATCTAGTTTTCAACCCAGTGCAAGCTGTAGAAAAAATGAAGGCGTTGATTCATTTTTTTTTTTAATAACAATCCCAAAATCCTTTTTCTGATTAGTGTGCTGGATGATTGTTCCATTCAGCATATGTTCCCCACATTAGTTCCTTATTCCCAGATTAATTTTTTTTCTATTTGTTTATTTAGCACTCAACAGCATCAGTCATCTGCAGGCCCTAACATATCAACAGACTTTATCTAGTGAAGGTGTATTTAAACTATATTAAAAAGTCAACAGAATATTTTATTTCCATTTTTAAATCAGTTTTCCAACTGGCTTTTTAACTGGTTTCAAAATGGGGGGGGGGAGAGGAGGAAAATGAAATTTTCATTTGTTTAATCAACATTTTGTTGCTATTGAAATTTTGCAAACAACTCTCCTTACAAGCCGAGACCTCATTCCTGAGAAAATTTACACAATAACTTTACTTGACACACAAATAGTCCCATTGACTTGGAAAGATTCTTACAAAAACGGTAAGAGAGGCATGGTTTCTTGTATTCTCATTAGAGGTGTTTGCTAATTATTTAATACAAATGTATAAACATAGCTCAAAGACAGCTGAACTACTTTTGGTCAAACCTTCCTTAGGTTTCTGGCTGACAGAAAAGCATAGAAACTTTCAGTCCAAAAGAAATATGGTGAAGATTATGAGTGACCGAAAAATGGGATTCAAGGCTTAATTTCACCCTTAAATAGTGATAACTGATACCATTACAACATACCGTTCAACATAACCTACTGAATTCAAACTGCAAATAAGAAACATTGCTCTGTTTTATTCCAATGTGTGTTTGGATTGTAGCATTAAAGTGGTACCCTCATTAAAAAAAGGGTTGGGGGTTAGAAAAGTAGGAGACCAGCAAAAAATTCAGGAACTGCTTCAAGAATACAGTGGTCAAAAGCAGAAATTGCTAAGAAGCACACTGACTTAGTTGAGTCTCGAGTGTTGTGAAACCCCCACATAGGCACTATATAAAGGTAATTTTAAAGTATTTATTTCCCTCATGTAGTGAGCCCTGATAATCTTAGATGGATTTTCATTCTCATTTTCTGGAAGACTATTACTTGTATCTCAATAATCCCTAAGAAGATAAGTGGTTCTCTGATTTTCATAAGGAATGAACCCCTTATCAGTAGGTTTGCGATTCAGTCTTTCGAAGATAAAGATTCAGACCCGTTTTAATATTTGGTGCATTTAGATGAAAAAGTGTCTTAACAAATAGGTAAAAAGGACTTTCAAACTTGCACCTGATCTTCCTGAAATTAAGACACTGGGAAATGAGGCAGAATCATCCAAAAATTAAACAAAAAAGGTTCTTTTTGATCTTGCCCATAACTGGTCACCCACGTTCGCTTAGTTCAAAGGCTCCTCTTTCATTAGAAGAGCATTACCTATAAAGTGGATATCATAACTTTTCCATTATAGTTTATTCCTGAAGGGCTAATGATCAAAATAAGGTTAGCAGGGGTTTGTGTGTGTGTTCCTCTCAGATGTTGGTAACAACTCTAAAATAAAGGAAGATTTTTGGTCACCTTTGGCAATATGTCTCATGAATCCTGGCTTCCTGCAACCTACAAAGACTTGCAAATGCATAGTATATTCTTCAGGATTAAATCTGTTTTCTGAGATTATCTACAACGCAAGTTATTCTTCCAGCATGATGGCTCACTCTTAAAGTTCCTCCATTCAGAAATGCAAGCATTTCTCTCTTGAACTGAATCTCCATTATTTCCTGATGAGGAACACAATGGGCCTAACTGTCTATGGTCTACGTTTGTTAGAATTGCATTACCTGGCACATCCCTCAAGTTTTTGTCAGACCACTCTCTCTCCCAGAATGTTAATATAGTTGGTTTTCTTCTTTTGTCAATATTTCTATTTTTATTGCGTCACTGAAGTGGGTTTCCCAGACAAAGAGTTTTGGCTCAGTGGTGATAGTCTTTGACTTAAATTGTTGAAGAATTCTCCAGCTATATTAGTCTCTTTCAGCTGCCCTCTTCATGTTAGTGCACTAATTTCAGCTGCCAGATATTTTTGTCTTGGTCTTCTAGCAATAGACTCCCTGGGTGATATCCTGGTCTATTGAACTCAATGGCAAAACTCCCATTGGCTTCACCCCTTGATTCTAGAGAAATAAGAACTGAGCAAATTGTCACTAGGCCAATGGGATGGTCTTCACAAGAGGGGATTAGGACTAGTAGGTGTAATCTGTTTTGTACAAAAGATTTTGAATCCTGGATTAAATCTGACACAAAACCCTTCCTTAATTTTTGGTAGCTCTCTTTCCATTTAGACTAGAGAGAAAAAACATTCCGAAGTGCACTGAACATTTAACCAGAAAGAGAGAACTCATTTCTAGAATCACTATTGGTTCCATGTTGTAAAAAGATACGACTTCTTCCAATTGTCAGCTGAAAAGGGTGCATCTGCTATCCCTTCCCCCTATTTCCACAAACACCTTTGGTAGACCCAGATTACGTGTTACAAATATGAGAATTACATGTGGAGACAAAGGCACCACTAGTGACATTTCTTGATGGCCATAAAAATGCACCCTGAAGTTCCAAGAACACATGGCAAACCCCAGGAAATACAGAGGAGTATTGTGAACTAGCACTGATCCCTGAATTTTGTCAGCCATTTTAAAACCATAATTGGCTATTCCCATTATTTGTAAAATCACTACAAATATTTCCCTATTTTTAACATTTTTAGACCAAGATCTTCATACCACAGTCTCAAATACCAAGTAAAAACTGCACTGTAGATTCATAAGGGTATGAATATTTAAACTTAATAAAATGTTTCATTTGTCACTTTTAAAACAACAGCCATATTTGCATTAAAGAAATTATATATACACTTTAGGACTGTTCAAGAGATGAAGAAAGTTAACATGATGAAATATGGAAATCACTAATTGGATATCACAATGAACACTATTAATTTACAAGCATTTAAAGGCAATTAGATTTTCGCCAGATTCTATCACTAACAGTGCTTTGTTAGCAATTGATAAGCTTTAGAAAATTATTCAACCATTAAAATTTGCAGAGTAATTTAATTGGTATAATTATTGCTTTTATGTGTAGGCTTGTGGTCACATTACAAGTATGATGACAAGCAGCATCCTGAAACCAACAGATATCCTCAGTGCAATGCTATATTAATGTATCCTCTCTAGAAACCCACAGTTTAAAAATTTCTATTCTGAATAAGAAAGGCCAGCAACCTGTATTAAATTTAAGTGTGGAAGTCTTGACTAGCTAAGAGAAGAGAATTGTATAATCCCCATGAAAGTCATAATTCAGGTTCCTAGATTTTAGGAATATGGGGCCAAATTTAGTTGCAATTATATTATTTGAATGGATATGCACTCACTTACACTAGGGCTCAATTTGGCCCACAAAGCCGAGTTTTACAATGTGTGAACTTTCATAAGACACTCAACCTAGCACCTAGGCAAGGAAACCCCTATTTTATCCACTTTAGTGTTTATTTCATGCAGGTTTTTGACATCCTATAAGGAGCTCATGTGTGTCCCCATGACTTTATATGGTACAAAATTCTCTTTAGAAAAACAATTTTACCCTAAAGGTGATTTTTTGAAAGAAAATGGTCAAAATGATCAAAATCAAAATGACAAACCATGAGAGTTCAATCCAAGTTATTAACATCTCTTTTAGTGTAAGACTATTGCATTAATTTACCAAGTAGACGGCAGTTGATATGCACGTACACACAAATGGATGCATATTATTATTCAAGTGTATATGTAACATTGTCTGAGGGTTGCATTATTGTCTGCTTGTACAAAACCAAACACCCTTGCCCCACCACTCCTCTGAGGCCTCACTCCCGTCCCACTCGTTGTCCGAGGCCCCACCCCCACTCCATCCCCCCCCTCCCTCTGTTGCTCACTCTCCTCACCCTCACTCACTCGCTCATTTTCAGTGGGCTGGCTCAGGGGGTTGGGGTGTGGATGGGGGTGTGGGCTCCGGATGGGGATGCGGGCTCCAAGGTGGGGCCAGAAATGAGGCATTCAGGGTGCGGGAGGGGGCTCCGGGCTGAGGCAGTGGGTTGGGATGTGGGAGGGGGTGCAGGCTCTGGCTGGGGGTGTAGGTGGAGGCTCTGGGCTGGGGTGTGAGCTCTGGTGTGGGACCAGGGATTTGGGGTGCAGGAGGGGGCTACAGATGGGGGTGCGGGCTCCAGGGTGGGGCCATAAATGAGGTGTTCAGGTTGCAGGAAGGGGCTCTGGGCTGAGGCAGTAGGTTGGGATGCGAGAGGGGGTGAGGGTTATGGCTGGGGGTGCAGACTCTGGGGTGGGGCTGGGGATGAGGGGTTTGGGGTATAGGAGGGAGCTGCAGAGTGGCGCTTGGGGTGGAGGCAGCATGCAGAGCCCCCGGGTGCCCCTAGGCATAGGTGCCAGAGGAGAGACATGCCGCTGCTTCTGGGAGCCATGCAGAGCCACAGCAGGCAGGGAGCCTGCCTTCATCCCACTGCGCCTCCAACCGGACTTTTAACAACCCAGTCGGCAGTGCTGACCGGAGCCGCCATGGTCCCTTTTTGACCAGGCGTTCCGGTCGAAAACTGGACACTTGGCAACCCTAACTGCATATGGGTGTCCACGCTCCACAACCACACTCCACGAAGTCAAGTACAGATGCTCCCCAACTTATGCAAGCGTTCCGTTCCGGAATGCCTTGCGTAAGTCGAATTTTGCATAAGTCAGGAACATATACCCGACAATTACGCAAAAAAACCACCCCAGGGAGCGTCTGTAAGCTAAAGCAACATTGTAGTTGAAATTTAGGATTTACAACAGTAAATAAATTCAAAGTTATGAGTCCACAGATACCTAAACTAGTCCATACTACATATGTAGAAAGGGGTCATGATAACAGTCTGGGAACCATAGACCAATGATGTAACTCCAGCGAAATTATTTCAGTCCCCAAGTCTTACAATTTCAGCAACATTTCATGAAGGCAGGTTCTCTCCCTTCCCTACTCTTGCCAAATATTTCCTTGGAGTCCTTAAATTAGAATACAAGGGGTGGGGGGGAAAGAAATGTGATTCATTGTACCTGTACATAAAGCTAAATATACCCATTAGAGATGCACACAAAGAACAGCCATGTGCGCTCTCATGAGGGCAGAAATTTGGATATTTGTTTATTCTTATTCCCTTTTTCTTTTTCAACCTTATTGCATTTAATTTTAATGTCCAATGCTTTAAAACCATATCTTTTGAACGGTTCTCAGCATAAAAAAAAAATAGGGTCTGAAAATGTAATCAGTGAAAACACTAGGGTATTTTTCCATACTCTTTTGTTTTTTTAATTTAAACACCAGTTGGACTGCTATAAGACATTTCAGCCTATGGGGCAGGGTTTATTTTCCCCACAGAATTTTAAAAGCCTGAAAATAGAGGCTTATAACTTAAGTGCTTCTTTCTTAGCCATAAACACCACAGAGCATCACAATATAGATCTTGCAGTATTGTTACTGCACCACTGCAGGTAAGGGTTGACTGTATCAAACCTAATCCTAGGATCTTAAATATTAGACTGCTAAAAAATATTTTTTTTACTTCTGCTTCGGAAAGGATACATTTATCAATCACTGAGGCACATGCACCCAGACAAGAACAGTTCTATTGTTTTCATTGGAGTTTCAAGACAGAAGTGCATGTTCGTGAAAACCACTGAACCATCCTTTTGCTAGTTCTATAACATATTTTCTAAGGTCCTCAAGGGTTTAATAATTCTCTGTCAATTGGAATCAAGTGAAGCTGACATTTTAAGAACATTTTATGTACACCTCTAAAGACTTACAGTACAATGCATTTCAGAACTGGACAGAAATAAAATAAAAACTTGAAGGACTTCTTTTAATCTTATATATCCCACCTTCCAAAATAGAGTGGGGATGTCTGTTCGGTCAGCAGGCTTTGTTCTCAGGGCCTGCCATTTGTCTCTCTCTTTTGGTTCAGTATACCCAGGACCACCAAAAATGGGGTTCAGCTGGGTCAACTTCCTTATTGGTAACCACCTAGTCCTGCACATCCCGGGGATAGGTGTAGGGGAATGTGGGGCAGGTAGGGGGATCTGGGGCCTTTACTCCACTATTCCACATCCTGCTTACCTTCCCCAGGCCACTTCATGCCATACTCAATGCCTCAGACTTATAGACTTGAAGGCCATAAAGGACCATTGTCATCACCTACTGTGTCCTCCTACACATCAGTTGGGTTTTTTGCCCCCACTGCTCTCCTTGGAAGGCTGTTCCAGAACGTCACTCTTCTGATGGTTAGAAACCTTCATCTAATTTCAAGCCTAAACTTGATGCCCGGTTTATATCCATTAGTTCTTATGCCAACATTAGCCCTTAACTTTAAATAACTCCTTTCTCTCCTTTTGTGTTTATCCGTCTGATGTATGTATACAGAGCAATCATGTTTCCCCTCAGCCTTCATTTGGATAGTGAAAAGAAGCCAAGCTCCTTGAGTCTCCTCTCGTACGGTAGGTTCTCTATTTCTCTGATCATCCTTGTAGCCCTTCTTTGCACCAGTTTCAGTTTGAATTCATCTTTCTTAAATACGGGAGACCAGGCTGTACACAATATCCCAGATGAGGTTTCACCAGTGTCTTGTATAATGGTAGTAACACTTTCCTATCTCTACTGGAAATACCTCACCTCATGTATCGTATGATTGCATTAGCCTTTTTCATGGCTGCATCACAATCACTGCTCAGTCTTCCTGTGATCGACCATTACACCCAGGTCTTTCTCTTCTGTCTCTTCCAATTGATATATCCCCAGCATATAGTAAAAATTCTTGTTGTTTGTCCCTAAGTGTATGACCTTGCACTTTGCATTATTACATTTCATCCAGTTTCTATTACACCAATTTTCAAGGTCATCCAAACCCTCTTTTATGATATTATGGTCCTCCTCTGTACTGGCAACACCTCCTAGCATTGTGTCACCTACAAATTTTATTAGCACTTAACAGAAAGGGTTAAACATCCTGCAAAATAAATAACCCTCAAAAGACATGTGGGGAGATAATGTGTGTGTTTTCTGTATTTACATATATATGAGTAGGGTCAACGATGTAATCCACAGGCCCTGTCTATGCTGTATTGTTATAGTTCAGAGATCAAAAGAACATCCTAGCATTTAAAATGAATTGTAAACACGGGATATCTCGGTATTCATTTCTCTTTGAAATGTATTGTGAATGGTGGAGGAACAAGCAAATTGCCTTATGTTAATTCGTATAGCTCAGTACTGGTGATAGACCGCCTTCAAAGTCATCCTAAATTACCTTTTGTTCCCCAAGGAACTCCAACTTGTCAAAGAGGACATGAAATTGTATAAAAGATCCTTGGGTCCTGATTCTGTCATCTCCGGTCTGCTTAAGGTTTCATGCAGGGGAAGCCTCAGCCACAAGGACTGAGATCCCAGTTCAAACTGGATTGTCCTGTAATATGAACATTGGACTATAACCTATGAACTATTTCTGAAAGAACTCTTTGCAACTACAAAGCTCACCATCTCTGCTGTGAATCTGAACCTCAATTAATTGAGCTCATGTCTGTATGTATATTGATCTTTTAACCATACTCTCTCTCTTGTTTTTTTCATAAATTTTAGTGTAGTTAATAAGAATTGGCTGTAGCGTGTATTTGAGTAAGATCTGGAATATTCAATAACTTGGGAGGTAATGTGTCCGATCCTTTGGGATTGGTAGAACCTTTTCTTTTAGATGATGAAGTAAGATTTTCAGAAATCATCATATTTGACTTAGGTACCTGGATGAAGGCCTGAGGCTGGATCACTTTAAGAGAACTGTGTTGTTTGGACTTCTGAGTAACCAGTAAGGTAATAAAGAAGCTGTTTTATGCTGGCTTGGTAAATCTAAGTATTGGAATATCCACCAGCTTTTGGGGGATTGTCTGCCCCATTCTTTGCAATTCACCCTAATTGAGTGACCACCGCTGGCCCCCATTGGGACCCCGGTCACAAGCACACACTCACTTTTTATGCTATGGTCAGTAATAAATATGTTAAATAAGATTGGTCCCAAAACCGAACCCTGAGGAACTCCACTAGCACCCTCCCTCCAGCCTGTCAGTTCACCTTTCAGTATGGCCCATTGTAGTATCCCCTTTAAGCAATTCCTTACTCGCCCTTTCAATTCTGGTATTAATCCCCATGTGGAACTGTATCAAATGCTTTACTGAAATCCAGGTAGGCTAGCTTTGCTGCATTTCCTTTGTCTAGAAAATTGGTAATCATCTCAACGAAAGACCGTTTGGTCTGGCACGATCTACCTTTTGTAAAACCATGTTGCATCTTATCCCAATTACCATTTACTTCTACGTCCTTTATGACCCCCAAAATTATGGATTCATAAAAAAACATTCCTATTGGGCTTGCAATTTCAGGGCCAGCTTCTTTAATATTCTTGGATTGAGATCATAGGGGCCCCCCCAATTTGGTCCCCTTAAATTGTTTGCATTTCACTTCCACTTCAGATGTGGCAGTTTCTACTTTCATATCTTCATTCCCATTAGCAGCACTGCCACTACCTCTAAGATCCTTGTTCCCCTTATTGAAAACTAAGGCAAAGTATTTCTTTAAAGATAATCTAGGCATGGCCCAACACCTAATCTCCACCCTATCCTCAGTGCTTAATGGTCCTACTTCTTTCCTTTTTTTTTATATGGCAAAAACAAAATAAAAAAGTTCTTCAATTTCCTTTGCAAGGTCCAACTCTGCTTGGTTTTTGGCAGTTCTCACTTTTTCCCCTACACTTTTTCGCCTCCAAGAGGTAGTTTTCCTTGCTGATCCATCCCTTCTTTCATTCCTTGTAGGCTTTCTGCTTTCTCCAATAACCTGTCTGAGGTACTTGTTCATCCAGTTTGGTCTGCCACCCTTTCCTATGAATTTTTCCTCCTTGCTTGGGGATACAGCCTTCAGATTGTTTCTTGCAACTTCGCCGAAGTAATTCCAAGCCTCCTCTACATTCAGACCCTTGAGTTTTTCAGTCCAGTTCCCTAACTATTCCCTAACTATTCGCCTTAATTTTTTTAAATGTTCCCTTTCAAAATCAAGTACTCTATTTGCAGCCCTGTTTGTGCTTATCTTTCCATTTAGTTTAATCTGAATTAGCTCATAATCACTCAATCCAAGGTTGTCCTCTACACCCAGTTCTTCTATAAGGTCCTCAGTTTGGAGAATGACAGCTGTTTAATTATAGTCCCTTTCTTCAAACCCCCGAGTCTCAGAGCTGATGCAAGGTGACCTTCTGCTGCCCACACTCCGGATTCTTCCTACCTGTTGGGTGATGTCTCAAAGGAGAGGTGGAAGACTCACTGCCAGAACTCCTCAGCTAGAGCTTCTCCTATTGTGACAGGGCAGTGCTCCTCCAGGGAAATGGCTTCCCTTCTCCCCGGGCTGTTGGACCGGTCTTTATATAGCTGCTTTCCTCAGGATCAAGCTCAGCAGTGCCTGAGGTGCGGAGCTTACCGGATCCTGTACTGCTCCAAGCCTTTCCCCTGCGTAAGCCCTGGACTAGGATTTGCAAACTACATCACACAAAGCTAATTCAAAAACCATTTGTACAACATTACATGGGAACCAGAGGATTTTTGTTTTGTTTTTCAAATGTAACACTTTTAAGATTTTGTGAATCTCTCTTAGAAACACATTATGAAGGAACATAGGCTACTGGATCAGACCTGTTGTCCACCTAGTCCAGTCTGAATTTGTCTAGCATCAACATTCAGCCAGTGGGTGAAGTTATACCTTTCTCTGCTAAATTGAAAAACCCACTATTAAATATTTATTCCCCTTGTACGTTCTTATAGACTAATCAAGTCAACCCTTAACTTTCTCTTTGTTAAGATAAATAGACTCAAGTAGCTCAATCTATCACTATAAGGCAGGTCTTTTAATCCTTTAATCGCTATCGTGGTTCTTCCCTGAAACTTCTCCAATTTATCAACATCCTCCTTGAACTGTGGACACCAGAACTGGGCATAGTATTTCAGTAGCACCAGTGCCAAATATAGACGTAACATAACCGCTCTACTCCTCCTCCAGATTTCCCTATTTATGCATCCCAGAATCACATTAGCTCTTTTGGCCACAGCATCAGCTGATTATCCACCATGACGCCCAATCTTTTCCAGAGACTACTTCCCAGGATAGACTTCCTCAATCAGAGAAGTATGACCTACATATTTTTTTTCCTAGATGTATACATGTACATTTAGCTGTTTTAAAATACATATTGATTGTTTGCACCCAATTTACCAAACATTTCAATTCACTCTGAATCAGTGACCTGTCCCCTCTTCATAATTTACCACTCCCCCGGTTTGTGTCATCTGCAAAACTTTATCTGTGATTATTTCAGGTTTTTTTCCAGGCTATTGATAAAAATGTTAAAAAGCATAGAGCCAAGAACAGATTCCTGCAGGACTCCACTAGGAACACACATCGTGATTTCCAGTTTACAATTACACCAACTTTTAATTAGCCAACTTTTAATTCATTTAATGTGTGCCATGTTAATTTCATATTGTTATAGTTTTTTAATCAAAATGTCATGCAGTACCAAATCAAATGCTTAACAGAAGTCTAAATATGCAGTATCAACACTATTACTTTTATCAACCAAATGTGTAATCTCATATCAAATTAGTTTGACAGGATCTATTTTCCATAAACCCACGTTGATTAACAAAAAAATAAAGGAAAGTAATATAAATTAGTGCCAATCAAGTGTGACAAATATGGCAATTTCCTGAACAAACCTTGTTGAATTAAGCTAAACTTTATTGAATTAAATTTATGTATCATTGTGGGGCAGGGATTGTATGCAAGTCCCTGGGGGCAGGGAAGGGTGACCAGATATCCCCATTTTATAGGGACAGTCCCGATATTTGGGGCTTTGTCTTATATAGGCACCTATTACTCCTCACTCCTGTCTGGATTTTTCACACGTGCTGTCTGGTCACCCTATGGAGGGGGATCACAGCCCTCCAGGAACAAAGAACAGTGTGGTGGGATTAGGGAGATTCACTCATGTGGTAACACCTCCAAAAAGGTACCACCACCTGGAGATACTTGCATATACTGGTTCAAACTGGATTCTCTAGAGACCAGCAGACAAAGAAAGGACTTTTGGATAAATAACCTGAGTTTAAACTGACTCAGGGCCTGCTTTCTGTGCCATAAAATGGATAGGACCTTCTGTCCAAGGCAGGGCTCCAGTCCTGCCCGGGAAGGATTGGACCTGTTCTTGGGGTTGCTTATTCTGAGCAAAAGGGGTTATGAACTTGTAACCACAGAAAAACCTGTGTGGGGTTTCACCTGCCAGAGACCTCACTGGAACTGGGGTGATCTCTGGCAACCTTTGAGCATGCATGCACATTCTTTTATTGCTTTTGATGTATTTTCTCTGTAATGCTTTTACCTTAAGAATGCACATGCTTGTTTAGAAAGACCTAAGTGGTAACTTAACTGTGGGCAATTACACTGTTTATAGCCTCTGAGATGAAGGCAAAGCAGGCCGCTTAGACAGTCTGACTTGCTGGAGAATTCAGTCTAGGCAGGAACTGTGCAGCCTGGAAATACCCTGGGTCAGGAGGGAAGAGAGACATGTCTCAGCCCAAGAAAGGTGACTGCTGGGAAGCTGAAAGCCTAAGAGTGGTGCCCTGGCTGGACCACAGAGGAGGAATACAGATGAAGTTGCTCAGAACTGTGACATAATTAATTATATTACCCTCCTTTAATTCTTTGTTAAATTGAGTCCTGTATCAGCCGCTCCATTATCTTGCCCAGGCTTGATGTCAGGCTGACAGGCCTATAATTACCCAGGTCATCCCATTTACCCTTTTTAAAATATTGGCACATTAGCTTTCTTCCAATCTTCTGGAAATTCTCCAGCATCGGACAATTTACTGAAAATCAGTAGGTGTGATTAATATCTTCCTAGGTCACTACTGGAATGGAAAGAGTGGTTTTACCCTATGATGAGACTACACCTATTTTTTTTCCCAAAATACAGAATAGAGCTATTTGTTGAACACTTTTGCCTTTTCTGCATTAGTATTGATAATTCTACACCATTTCCATCTAGTAATGGACCAATATTATGGTCAGAATTCTTTTTTGTTCCTAACATACTTAAAAGCTCCTTCTTATGGTCTTTAATTATGCTGGTCATAGATTTCTCCTTGTGTCTCTCTGCTTTCCTTATCAATTTTCTACAATGCCTAGCTTCAGATTTATAGTCATTACTATCAACTTCTCACTTTCTCCATTTGTTATTTACAGTTTTATTTTTTGTAGCTGCCTTCAAAACCCTTCTAAACCAGGTCATTTTTTAAAACCAATAAAGCCTCTTTCCTCAATCGCTAGATTGAGCCTTTTTTGTCATCTATTAAGTCCTTAAACAATTCCCAATTATTCACATTCTTCTGATTAAATTCTTCTCCCAGTTGATTTGACTCAATAATTTTCAGCTTTGTAAAATAAGCCCTGTTAAAGCACCAAGTGTGTGTGTGTGTGTGTGTGTGTGTGTGTGTGTGTGTGTGTGTGTGTAGATAAATAAAAATAAACACTGGTCTGGACTTTATTCAGTTTACACAATATAAATGTGATTAGTCATGATAAGCTACCATTAATTTTTAGTTCTCTAATCAGTTCCTCTTGCTATTGATATACAGGCATATGCTAAATAAGGTATAGGTATGGATTAATGCAGTAATGCAAAAGCCTAGAGGTCCCAAGACAGTAAAACAATAGCTTAGCCAAACTACCTAAGGCCCCAGGCTTAAAGACTTGACATAAGCAACTAACCAGTAAATGACCCTATATCCCAAGATAGAGGGCTGTTATAGGCAAGTGTTGCTAAACTGCTGACAGGTAACCACAAAATGACACTTTATACTAGCTTTAGATATTTTAAGTTAACCACATCAGCATTTGTCGAACCATGAGAATGCCATGGCAACTAACTGATTAATACTAATAAACTTGAAGTAAAAGGCCTATTAACTGATGGGGAAAGGGCACCCCAATGTTAGTAGGGTAAGGAAAAACAGATAAGGAAAAGGGGATGATGTCAGTACTGAATATGCATTAGGCTTAGTTAGTATTAGCATAACTTCTAATATAAGGTGGGACTTGGCCCATACACCTGGAGCCTACCAGGTGAAGGACCACTCATGGGTCATCTTACTACTACAAGGTTCCCTGCAAAGGACGGTATGAGTAGGCAAATTCTGGATGCTTGTATTATCTCTGTCTGCTTAGCTACATCATAGTGTTTGTGATATTGCTGACTATGCTAATAAAACTATTGTAGATTCAAAAGGTCTTGCCTAAGTGTGAGTGTCTGTCTTGCATACGTGGGGGTCCTCATTCCCAAATTAACTGTGTGGCTGATCTAGAGGCAAATGAACCCTGCCAAACCACCAAATGTTAAATTGGAAACTCTAAATACCTAACCAACAGATCACACAACATTACTTGTCTATACCAGGTAGAATTCCCCTGTGTTGGTTGCAATTAGTTTTTTAGTTTGGAAATTGTCATCTACAATATTTAGAAACATCCAAGAATGTTTTACTACTGGCAATACGAGACCTCCTATATAGGTCATTGAAATTGAAGTCCCCCATTATCACACAACTTCCCCCCCCCCATGCATTATAAATAGGTGTATAAAGAACCAGTCATCCTGTTTCCTACTGTGATTTGGTGGTCTGTAGCAGACACCAAATAATACCCCATTTTGTGTTTTATCTGTTAGAAGGCTCATCCATAACCATTCAAGGTAAATATTTTTCCAAGTCATCAGTGACTCAGAAACAGGTAATGCCATTTTTGACAGAGTGCCACTCCTCCTCCCCTTTTGACTACTTAGTCCTTCCTAGATAGGTTATAACCATTTATGTTGACGTTCCAAATGTCTGAATCATGTTTCAGTAATATCAACTAGATTGAATTTATACTCACACATGAGCAATGCCAAATCCTCTTGTTTTCTACTGAGACTCCTAGCATTGGTGTACAGGAAATTAAAGAATCTCTTCTCTTCACATCCTTTGGTTCTGTTAATTTTGTTCTCAACTTCTTGATTCTGCACTAAATGAGTGCTCATATCTCCCCTCTTTTTACCCTCCCATTGTGTTATTTTAGTTTAATACCCTCCTGACTACTCAAGCCAGCCTGTTCTTAAGGAGATTCCATTTCTACTGAGTCTCCTCTTCCGATAGAAAAGGGTGGACCAATGTTCCACAAAACCAAATCCTATACCACTTACCTAACCAGTGGTTCATTTTTAGAATCTTCTGTCTCCCTTCACTTTCGGGACAGGAAGATAGCAGAGAAGATCGCTTGTACATTCTTCTTCAGCATGCTTCTGAGTTCCCTGAAGTTATCTCTTGTCTGCGATATATCCCATGATGCAGTGTCATTAGTGCCCATAAATGGATCCTTGCCCATTAACTTCAGAAATTCCTCCAATCTCATGTGAGTGATGTCTCGTGTCTTGATTCCGGGAAGACAGCACACCATCCTGTTGTCTGTTTATCCTTTGCAGAATGTTCTTTTGATTCTTCTGAGTGTTGAACCTCCAGCAAGAATGGACAGACTTCCTTGGACAGTTGAGGAAACTCTTTATGGGCAAAACTGATTCTAAGAGGTTGGGCTTAGCTACCATGCACAGGCATGTCTCATATATCTTTCCCTTCCCTTAGACCCCATGGTTCTTAAGAGGTATCTTTCACAGGTTAAACATTGAGGACCTGGTATCAACTTGAAGCAGTGGTTGATCCTGGAGCCTCTGCCAGTTGATCGTGATCTCGAGGCCACTAAAAGTCTGGCGGCACAGCCTGCCTGAGCCCCACTGCACCATCGTCCAGGAGCCGTCTGCGGTAAGCACCTCCCAGCCGGAGCTCACACCTTACACCTCCCACACACTTCCCAACCCCCTGCTCCAGCCCGAGCCCCCTCCTTCACCCAAACTCCCTCTCAGAGCCCACTCCCCCTCACCTGCACCCCAACACTCTGCACCAGCTCTGAGCCCCCTCCTGCACCAAACTCCCTTCCAGAGCTTGTACCCCTCACTCCTTCACCCCAACCCCATGCCTAAGGCTCAGCCAATGTACACCCCATAGTTGAGAATGTTACGCTGATTTGTGACAATCCCTGAAGGATTCTGGATCTATAAACAACAAATGAAATTAATAAAAAGTAAAATTCATGAAATGTCCACTGGCTTCTATGAGATTAGGTGCAGTGTGACCATCTGACCCCTGCACCCAAACTTTCTCCCAGAGCTTGCACCCCTCACTCCTGCATCCCAACCCCCTGCCCCAGGCTCAGCCCGAAGCCCTCTCCCATACTCCTCAGCCCCAACCCAGAGCCTACACCCCTTCCCAAACCCCAACTCCCTGCCTCAGCCCGGTGAAAGTGAGTGAGGGTGGAGGAGAGTGAGTGACGGAGGGAGGGTGGAATGGAGTGAGTGGGGCGGGGCCCTGGGGAAGGGGTGGGGTATGATCCTGGGTTGATCTTAAATTCAAAAAGTGATCTTGTGTGTAAAAAAGGTTGGAGACCACTGACTTGAAGCTTTTAGCTGTATGGAATTCCTCCTGGTCCTCTTCTCTCTAGTAGCCACAGTCCACCCACCCTCCTCTGTCTCCAATTGTGACAATTGCAGATGTGACCTCTTGCCTCTGGATAGTTATGAATGGCCAGGCCTCCTTTCTGACTTCCTGTCTCCCCAACTCCTTGGTGGCCAGCTTCTTTCTTCCTTGAACCTGGTGTACTTGATGTTTCCCGAACTGGGCTGTCTAGGAACTCCTCAACTTCTCTGGTTCTCAATTAGTGTCTCTATTTGCCTGTCCAATCCAAGAAGTTTCTCCAGCACCAGCTTTCACTTCATATGTAGTAAGTCCCTTCTGGCTTCAGGCAGGAAAGGAAACAAGGCACATCCATTGCAGGAGACCCATAGTTCCATCGCTGGCCATCTTGAAACTGCATGTAGGAGCCGAACCTGGAAGCAAAGCTTTTCACACTCCTGCTCTCAACTACCTCCGAAACTCTATTAGCGGCCCCTGTTTGTGGCCCTCAAATTCACCCAGCAAGATGCTTTTTATATCAAGTCTCCCTGTTTAGCTCAGCTCCATCCCTCACCGCCAGGAAACAATGAACCACTCAAAGACTTCAAACACTGGATCTGATCAAAGCTCCGAGCCTCATGGCCTTTACCAAGGCACCAACAGACAGATATATCTCAACTGCTTACCCAAGGCCTCATGGCCCAGCTATGCAGCCTGTTCACAGAGAACCCACAGATGGAGCAAAAGCACCACTCACTAAGTGCCACTGCCTCCCAGGACAAAGTCCAAGCTATACCCTCCAAAACTCTATTAGCTGCCTCTGTTCATTATGAAAACCCAGACTATACCAAGTGTCACTGCAAGGTACAGCATTTCAGTGAACAAAAAGATGGAATAAACTAAAGTAGAGGGGGAAATATTTGTGTATACAGACGCACACACACATAAATAAATAAAGCTACATGAAAACTCTATTAGGACATTTTTCTTTGGGAATTTCTTATAGTGCTAAGTCAGAGTAGGAATAGGTAACAGACTTCTTAAATCATAGGAACTAGAAAGTGAATAAATAAGAATATGTTGATTCCTACCTGTTTTCCAGACAAATTGATGATCTTTCCTGGCTTCCAAATCAGTTGTTTGTAACATTGAGAGCACAAGTAAAAGCAAGATATTCCTCATGCCCTGCCATGCCCAATGAGCAGAAACCCAGAGATCCCTCAGAAACATAATTCAGTCTCTTGTCTTCTTTAGTCCTAGATTTGAAAGAAAAGGCAAAATTAGTTTGCTAAAAATACATAGTAATAAAGCAGAGCACTCCGGGTCAGTGCTACTCAGTACACATTGCACATCCCTTTCTGTGGCGCAGAGTCTGTTACGTGGGTACTTTAGAGATGGTACATGTAAAGATACGTACTTTTAGCTCAGGAGGCCCCTGGTTCAATTCTAGGTGTCAGCCAAAATGGTGGCCATTACCAAAGCCCTTAGTGAATTCCTAAAAAGCAATCTGCTAGTGTCACAGCTCTAAAATTCAAGGCTTTCGCCATAATATGTCATGTGAGAGCCTTATGCAACACTTTTTTCTCTCCTCAATCTATTTATCTTTAACATGCCCATCACCAAGATATCTGGTGTTTTATAGTTAAACAAACCATGGATGGAGACAGATTTAAGCTGCAACGTTCAGCTCTGGATATGAATCCCAATTTCCATGAAGCTAAGGGCACTGAGACACAAGATTTGGATTGCCAGTTCATCTCTGCATACTGTATGTAGATGATACAGTTAAAAAATGGCATTAGAACTAAGAACTAAATTTTGATGTGAAAGCGAACGTTCGAGTTTAATACTACATGTATTTCTCCTACAAGATTAGCTTTTGCATTTATATTTCCTGAATTCCTACATTTGTAACTGGTCATTAGTCCCACATTTCATATGTCAAAGTTTTACCGCTGGGACAGGGCAAGCAGAGTGATAAGATTCTTCTGCAACATGTTATTGTCATCATTTATGTTATTGGCATCATTTGGTGCCTTTCATTAAAGTTATCAGATATTAGAAGTTTAGTTCTGAAATTCCATTACATTTCCAGCCTTATAAAAAAAGCAGCATTATTACAATACATAATACACAGTATGGTTCTTGATAAGAAGTCAAAGATAAACCTGAAAATAGTGGATAGTGGATATACAGTAAATCTTTTCATTTGGAGTTTTATTGAAATTACTCAAACAGTTTCTATCATGATAAACTCATGTAATTATATTTAATCAGATATTGACTAACTGCTGTGGAGGATACAGTGTTGTATCTGTTTAGGTTAATTCATTTTTATATTTTAGCTGCATTGCAAAACCTGTAAAGATATCAAATGGAGCTTTTACGCAGGCAAAGTAATGCAGGCAATGTAAGACGCTTGCATTCATGGACTTTTCCCAGTGTTTGGGGGTTAACGTTAGGACCTAGACTTTCAAGTTCAAGAACAAACATTGCACCCTGAATTGAAGGGAAAAAAGCAAATCCTAGTCCCTTGTCTAGAGCTAAATCCTAAAGCTTACAGGGTCAAACAAAGGACCGTAAGTGGCCTTGTAAGCAAGTTTGCACTGGGCTAATCAAGCCCAAGAAGCCAACCGGGCCTGGTATAGAAGTGAGGCATAGGGGCTCTGCACCCTACTCTTTGGAAGAAGGATGTGGATCCAGTGCATTGCAAATGGGATGACTTCAGGAGAGAGAGTGACACACACACACACCTACCTCAATTCCATGCCAGTGGAAGCTCCAAAAAAGTTTTTGTTCCATTTCAGAATGAAAACTGCAAGTTTCAGCCAAAAAGAAATTCAATGGGAGGAGTGGTGGGAGAGATAAGAAACCAAACGTGAGAGGTGGGGCTCTCTGGGTTTCCAGGCTCCCCGCTGCTGAGTCGTGAGCCAAGTGTTGGTTAGAGCTGGGGTTCCCAGGACTTTCAGGCTCCCAGCTCTGAGGCAGTGAGCCTAGAATCCCTGGCACAACAGGGTTGTCTCAGAGCAGTGAATGTTGGATTCCTGGTCCTGGAGCTCTGCACCATGGAGCTGCCCCAAAGCCACAGACCCTGGAAGCTGCAAGAGACCCTGAGCTCAGTAGGCAGCTTTCCAACATAAACTTGCCTGTGATTAGACTAGAGTTCAAACCCAAACTGTTCTTGTGAAACAGTTTGGGTCTGGCAAACCAGCATTATCTGGTGAAGTTCTGTTCCACAGGAAAATTTTTGGCCAGCTCCAACACTAGGCCATCCTGTAATTAACTCTACGCGACTATCACTCATCTGGACTAATCCGCCTCACTCCACAACAAATATCAAGTGGCACCGCTTCCCCTAAGGTCATTCCCAGCATCACAACCACCACGACTGATACTATGTATGACAGATGTCCTGGGGTGGGGGGGAATTGGCAGAGTTTAGAAACATTAGTTCTGTGACATTCTGTACCTTGGGGGAGCACCTTGTAACCCCCATATTCCGCATTTATATACAATTGTGAAGCATGCCTTTTAAGGTATCAGGGGAAAGGTTACGATCTGCTGAAAGTCATTTCTCTATCCATATATGTATATCATTAACCCATATGAAGTTATGAGAATTATGTTGTATAGTTGTCACTAAAATATACTGTAAATTGGGGATTCGGCCACATAGCTCCAGAGGCAACAGCAAGGAAAATAGCCAACACCCGCGTGGGGTGTCAATCAACCCATCAACAACCGTCAGGCTCCCTTCTTTTGACCCTTTGACCGCACTCCTGTCCCTGTTATTTCATTAGTTGTCCCCCGGAATCAGTTGGTAGATGGGAGATTAGCCTCTGCAGAACCAGATATGGAGCATGTTAAGGCTGTCCAAATTAATGGCAAGGAATGCTTGGGGCAGAGGGATACAGGGCCCCAGATCTCTCTGGTTAAGCAGAGTGTGGTCCCAGAGGCCAGCATATTGCCTGGCCAAATGGCAGAGATTGTGGGGATGGGCAAAAGCAGATTCCTCGTACCACTAGCTAAAAATCCAGGTGGTGTGGGAAGGCTTGGAAAGTGTTTTGACCGTGGGGGTAATGGAACACCTCCTAGTTGACCTGCTTCTTGGTAATGATTTTTTCCGTGTAGCTCAGGTTAAAGTATTTGCTTGCAGCAGAAGGGAGTTTTATGCTGGGACCCCCGAGGGAAAGGGTAAGGTCTCAGGAACTGCTGAGAGAATGGGAGAGTCTCCTTAATTCTTCTGCAGCAGGGGAAAGCCATATGCTTCCAGGTGGGAGGGTGATTGAGACCAACTCCTGCACTGCAGCTGGAGGCAACACCACATCAGGAAGGGAAGGGGGTGTAAGGCCTGCCAGGGAGAGTACTATCCAGGTTGTTAGCTACCAGCAAGTTGCAGATGAACCAGAGACAGACCCCGCTCTAGGGGGCATAGAGAAATGTGTCCCAGAGGAGAGCCCAGAGAAAGGGGAGGGAATCTCAGAAAACACTGAGTTGGGTGAGGATTCCTTTAACTCAGTAACACAGGGAAGCCGGGTGCTTCCAAATATGGGAGGGGCTGAGACTAGCTCCTTTCCAGCAGAAGGCAACATGCCCTCAGGAGCAGGGGCAGGAGAGGTGTTGTCAGTGATGAAGGAAAGTATCCCAGTTGTTAGCTGGGTTTTGCAGATGAACAAGGAACTGACACCTTCCTAGGGAGCAAAGAGAAATGCATCTTAAAGGGGGGCTCAGAGAAGGAAACTGGGGAAAAAATGATGGGAGCACAGTAATGTCTCCTTACTGGTCACTTGGGAGAGGATGCCCAGGACCGAATGGCTGGGTCAGCAACCGTGCACCCAGGCAATCAGCCTGTGACCCAGGTTTTGAGAAGGAACTGTGTAACTGGCCTCCTGGAGGGGAGCAGTCACACAGCTGATTTCTCAGGGACAGAGAAAGGGGTGGCGAAGGGTACCTCAACCCAGATCCCAGTTTTTCAGGATGCTATTTCTGAAGAGGTTTTGGAAAGTAACTGTGTCTCTTTAAATCAAGATGCAGCTCTAATGCCTGTGATAACAGAGAAGTTTAGACCAGGAAATTGCCAGGTGGTGGTTTGTGAGAACTCAAATGACCCAATTGACAGAGAGGGGGGTGTTTTCCCCCACGCTGGTGAGACAGAGAGAGCAGTTATGGGGGGAAGTTGCTGGGAAAAAGTGCATCTGACTTTTGCCTATCACTTAAAATATTTTGTAGTCAATAAACTTCTTTTACTGTTTATCTTTACCGGTGAGTTTGCCTAAAGTGTGTGGCAAATGTGCTTAGGTTTGCAAAGGCTGGTGTATATCCACTTTTCATTGATGAAATGGTGAACCAATTAATAAATCTGCATTGCTCATCTTGAGCAGTGCAAGACGGTATATTCCTGAGGTACAGTGCTGGGAGGATTTGGCTCTGGTGCCTTTCTCTGTGTGATTCATGAGTAGCTCTGGGAGCATTCATGTAATCTAGCTGGGTGTTGGGTCTCCACATGCAGTTGTGCTGAGTGATCACAGCACCTGGAGGGGTTTGCTGCTGGTCACTAGCAAGGCATTGTGAGAGACAGCCCAGGCTGGAGAGAGTTCAGGGGGCACAGCGGTCCCACAGTCCCAGGCTGCACCCCGGGGATCCCGTCACAGGTTCCAATCCTACAAGGAACTTAAGCATGTCCTTAAGTTCAAGAATGTAAGACATCTCTCTGAATGCAATGGGACTGCTCATAAACTTAAATTTAAGTACGTGCTAAAGTGCTTTACTGGATCAGGGCCAGAGTGCTCAGCACTTTGCAGGATCATGCCCTGTGCGGGCACTCTGCTGCTGACCCTCATGAGACCTCTGTAGGTGCAAACAGGGCTCTGTACACCCGAGACCCAGCCAGCACTCCACATTGTGGAGCTGAATAAGGCCAGGATAGGGACTTTATCTTTCCACTAGAAGATATTTCACTAAAGACCCTAATCCACAAATCCAAGGAAACCTCAGACAACACTCACTGCCAGTTGTGGTTTTTTAGTTTTTGTTTTTTTAAACCAAAGCTCGGGTAGCACTCGTCAGCTGCCTTTTGAACATACTTTCTCCAGCTCAGAATTGGAAGGGTTAGTGGGTAGCAGTAACTCCCCAAGGGTAGGAGACTCCTGCCCTAGTCAGGAGGCTTGGCATCTGTTAGTTCCTTGAGAAAGACTACAAAAATAACAGCCTGCTGTTGTCTGAGGAGGACAGAGATTATATTAAGTCTGAAAAAAAAAAAACCCCAAGAAAAAAATAAAGACCCTGAACCTGATTCCCATCTCGCCTACACCAATGTAACTCCACTGAGCTCACTGATTTACACCAAGGCAAGCGAAATCTGAATTTGTCCCTATATCTCAGTTTGTATAACACAATTTGAAACACTAGCAGTTCTGTGCAGATATGATAAAAAGTTACCACACAGGCAACATATGCCATCCACAGCAGCATGAATAAATTACATTATGAAGGCCACCAAGATTTCACATCAAATTTAGTTACTGAATATCTCAAACTTCCAAATGTGAAGGCATAGTTAACTGTGAATTGGCAAGTACAGAGGGGGGGAAATCTGTAGTTAACATTTTAAAAAATAATTTACAGATTATTCAAACTATTAACTCTGATCTGCACTTCGTGTTCATGATGTATTTTCCTTATAATTATTTATTGTTTTTTCCCCAGATGAGAAAATTAAACTTCAAATCACAACTCAAATATATACATTTTTCTCTCCCCCAAAATTCTTTTACTGTATTTGCTTTTCTGGTCACTTATAGGTTTCTCTCTCCACTTACTCCCAAATTTAAAAAGTGGCCCATTAGAAGAGGTAACAATGATTTATATAGTCCATGGTTATCCAAGACAAACTCTTTACCTAAAATAATCTTGTGCCCCAACACTACATATGCATTAATCCTACAAACACTTATGCATGTGCTTACATTTTAAGCACAAGTCGTCCTACTGACTTCAGTTGGACTATTCACATGTTTAAAGTTACACGTGCATAATGCTTGCAGGATAGGGGCATCACATTAAACATTCCCTTGATTTTTCCAGCTTATTCAATGTCTTTTATGACATCCCTATATCTGAGTACCCTACCCATCCTGTATTTTCACACCGTGACAACAGCGGCATAGAGCCCAATCCTGCAAATACCCAAATCGGTACATTTCTCATGACATTAAAATCAGGATTTGTCCCAGTGCTACACTCGTATGTTTGAAGGATCAGCCCCACAGTGTTTACATTAGATTTTGAGCTGATATTAAAGATCAATCAGAATGTGAATAAAATTGTTTGCATGCACATGTGAAAGTAAAGGTTCAAAATCCATTTTCTTTGAAATACCTTCCACAAATGGAAATTGCATTGTAACAGATGTATTATCATAAATGCCAATGCCATCTTATTAGTGAGCATGTATTTAAAAAACATTACAGTAAAGATGGCTAACTAGCAGGAAGTTTATTTCTTTGTTTTTTAATTCTTTCCTACCCACCCACCTCAAATAAAAAATGAAAATTTACGCAACAGAATGCAGGCTACAGAAGCCACTAAGTACCACAAAACTACCACAGTCCCTTTAGAGATGAGCAGCTGTAGAGCACATCTGTTCTCTTTGTATATTAAAAATTCTCATTTAGTTATTAGACTCCTCTATTTTCTAGTGAGAAATTGGTGAACGTTGCCAACCAGACTCTGGCTTTCCCTGCATGGATGGATAGCAAGATGGAGAGGCTGTAATGAAACTTGCTGCCCAGTCCCACTCAGGTAACCAGAATGCTAGTGCTTGCACACCTAGAGCACAAGAACCAGAGGCCCAGCAGTGCTAGACACTGCTAAAGCAGCAGGGTATCTGGCACTGCTGGGTAACCAAGGCTATGCCTCTTCCTGCTCTCAACAGCAGCCAGCCATTAGTGACCAACACTGGAGGAAATACACAATGAATGCACTCTGTTACAATAGTGTAGTAATTGATGTTTCTGCATGTACCCCAAAGAGAAAATAACTGAGATCGCTACCGCTAGTGCAGTACCCCTTCACACCCCTTGCAGTGGCTTCTGAAGTCAAATCTAGCCCTGTTCTGTATGAATTTGTGCAATATTTGTTACTCAACCTGAAAATGAACTGGCTGAAGTCTGAAAACCCAAGTCAAAGAACTTAATTCACCCTTGTCATAAGGAAGTAAAATTCCCTTTGAATTCAGTAGGAGTTGTGCCCACTTCAGCCACGGTTGAATTTGCCCTAGTATTTTTCTTTGCAATGAGAAGACTTATGAAGAGAGCTGGTAAAACTATTACATTTAAAAAACATTATGCAACTAAAATAAACCAGCACAATTTTAACCACGATAAAAAAAGCACCTGCATGTCTCATATCTGACCTGAAAATCATTTGGTAATTGTCTAGCACAAAACACTTTAATGATTATTCAATTCTCTTGGCAGAAAAAAACAAAATTAAAAACAGTAATAACAGTTTGCCTGAAATGCAGGGCAGAAACTCATCACTTATTTATCCTAAGATTTATAGATTCTTACTTATCTTGACCTTTCTGAAATGTTAACACCCTGTACTACTAAACTCTGCCCTGCCTTCTGCAAAAGGTATTATCCAAAGACTAATCCTATTTGATTCCTCATCAGCAGATCATAGCTTGAAATGATGCCTGTCAAACCAACCTTTACATGTGCCACAGATAACCTGTCGTAATCAATGGATCAAAGGTCTTCAGGTAAAGTTATTCTAAATTTTACAAACATTGAGATTTATAGAAAAACTAAAGAAAAAATAATGAGCTAGACCGTGAATTTACAATCAGCCCCGAGTAAGCTCTATACAGCCACGTCCACAGAGCCATGATCTGGGCCTTCGCTATTAGCTATTGTTTTGTGTGCATGTGTACATGCACACACACACTTTTTAATATCATGAGAAAATACCAAGCTAAACCAGAAACAGGTTTTATTCTCATATGATTTATACACACATCATCAATTCTTCCACTGCTGACATATTTTAGAGGAAGATAGTCTTGTGGTTGAAGTGCAGTGACCTAGATTCTATTCTCAGCTTTGCCACAGACTTCCTATGTGACCTAAGACAAGTCACTCAGGGCCAGATTCTGCCACTTGTGGAGTAAAGTACTAGTAGTCCCACTGACTTCAACAGAACTACTCAGAAAGAGTAAGAATGGCAGTCTGGACCTTTGTGCCTCCCCTTTTCCATTTGTACAATGCAGTTAAGGATATTTACTCTCCTTTGTGAAGCACTTTGAGATCCATGTGCTTCTAATTACTTCTAAATGTCGCCTTCTTAATTGGTTATTTATATGAATCAGAACATTAAACTGCAGAATACTTAATGCAGTTTGCTACAATAATTGTGAGGGTGGAAATATTCTTAAAAGAACAGAGTGCTAATAATATATCTGCGTCTGGAAGAGAACTTTTGCAAACAATTAGGGATATACAGTCTAAGTCAGTCTACTCTGGAGTATTACCCAGAGTAAGTCATATCGGTGCACTGTGTCTACCCTAGGGTTGGCATCCATGCAATTACAGCGAGGCAGCTATACCAGTAGCTTGTAACTCCAATGTAGACATGGCCCAATACAAACTACAATATTTGGTTCTTTTTCCATTTTATAACATCAATGACTCCTTTTTAAGAATAGATATTTAGCTGCTGAAAAAAAAGCCACTATAAAAGTTTTCACTACCTTTATTATTTCTAAATTATATCTGTAAGTTCAATAACGCCTGCTTCTTGTTCTGCAACTATGGAGGAAACTGAAAGATTACACAAAGTAATGCTTAACGTACAGAAAGTAAAGGCCATTGTTGCATTGCCACTGGAATGCTTCTGAAATTATATTGACCTAATTGGGAGAAACATACAAACCCCCAAATTTTCCTGTTTTCCATCATGAACTTCAGTTTCAGAGTGCATTCTGGAAACTTAATAAAGGTTTACATTTAGAAATTTATAATTAAACTTAGATAAGTGGGTTATAATGAAAGATATCTCTAGCAAGGGAGCCCAAACAGATACATTACAAATACATTAAACACCAGAGAATGAACTTTCCATCAGCAGAATGGTTTTAATTAAAATAGCGATAGACTGCAACTCTTCTGTGAAATGATATTGCTGTTACATCCAGTTCATTGTAAGTACTTACGATGCATGCGATGAAAAAATACTTGACTTTCAATAATAGAAAGTATATATGATTTTAAATTTCTCTAAGCAGTCCAGATCAACGGGTCAGTTAAAGAAACGCAACTGGAGCAAAATTTAATTCATCTGTATGCAAGTGTATATATTATATTACATCAGCAACAACAAAACCCTACTTTAAAAGAATATTAAGGTTGCAAAGTCAAGAATTCAGAAGTTTTATCAAAATGTTGGCACTTCCTGTCTTTATTTATACAATCTTATAGTATTTTTTTCCCCCCACAGGAACCTTGCCTTATTCAGCACACAGAATGTTTGGTGCTCACTGAATGGTTAACTATTTAATATTTTTTTATCCTCGCCATTTAATGCATGACCACATGCATTATTTACTGCACGCCATCCAAACCCTGCACTGAATACACAATTATTTTTTATTTTCTCGTGGACTTTTCTATGGTCTTTTCATTGTTGTATCTTAGTGCTTTACAAGCATTCATGAATTTATCTTCACAACACCTCTGTGGTATTATCCTTCCCATTTTACACACAAAGTAACAGAAATTAAGGCCAGAATTGTCAAAAGTGTCAGAGTGTCCAGTTTGAGAAACCTAGGGACTCATTTTTCTGACTGAAATTGAAAACAAGGTCTTATAATGGAAAGTGTCAGGGAATACTACTTGCACTGCCTTTACTTTGCACACCTGTACTTTAATTTCTGAACTGTTTGTTTAGTACAGTGATGAAATTTTCCCTGAAGTTTCCTCAAAATATAGCAAAATTAATAGACAGAGAACATGTAATAAAATATTCTGAAGGTGCCAAGACAAGCAAAATTTTGCATTCAAGTACAAACATCAGGATTTCTTCACAAAGTGATGCTTTGATGTATTAAAAAAACCTCAACAGGCTAGTGCCTAGTCTGGGTCTGTTATCAGTTTAATATCTGATGCACCTTTTAGCACTGGCAGTCTTATGGACTGGATGATCCAGTAAGTCCTTTCCATCTCTAACCTATTGATTTATAATAAGAATAGTGCCCATAATTGTGCTGATTCTGGAATACTGTTAAAATTGGATTAGCAGGACAAAGGGAAATATATCTAGTTAACACTACCCCTCCATCTCTATTTAACTAATAGGTTGTGATGTGCAAAGCTTTTGCTAAAACAATGCTGGGTCTCATTTCATTAACAAAACACTGCATCTAATGCAGATTTAATAATTACAAATGCATTTTAAAACTAAATATTTGAAAGAGTTTTGCCTCTCCAGATGAACCTGGAATTCAGAATTCAGTACAGCACAGGTCCCCTTATAAAGGGTCATAATCCCACACTGTGAAACACACAGAAAGTTTCAAAGTCATCAGTTACAGGGCAGCTCAATCTTCCTGCCCAAATTTTGCCTCTACAACAGCAACCCTATTAAATTACTTTTAGTTCATAAAAGTTCAGTTGTTTTACTGCAATGATTTGTGCTTGCTTTCTGACATTTTATTGGATGTTAATATGGGTTATAGGAAGTTTTTCTCCCCTCCACTGAAGCAAACTCTGTGGTGGGCATGCTAGTCTTAAATGCAATGAGCAGCAAGCTCAGAGGTTGATTTCAATTTTATTTAAAAAGGGGAGAACCATCCACTTTCCCTCTAGTCTTTAAGAGCTTTGCAGGATATAGCTGAATCAGAAGAAGTCCTCCCCCAACCATTTGATAACTAAAGAAGGATGGTTTGAGCCACCCATTTCAGAGATAGTTGATGTCAGTTGCAATGACAAGTCCCACAGCCCACCTGCAAGAGAAGACTTGGCTCTAATATACCGCTAAAAGGACTGATACACGCAAGGCATTTCAGTAATTTAAAATGTTATGTTCTACATGGGTGTATACAACAGCCAGAACAAATGATTGCATATACATGCCCAGCTACCTGATTCAGGAAATCAGATACAGAGATCCAGGAAAATTTTCAGCAGCATTGGAACAATTTTTATAGTGGCAGTGCTGAAAGCCACTGAACCAACCTATAAATCACTTCAAGCCAGAGGGTTCCTGCCGCACCCCCAGCATCGCTAGTTCCAGCACCCCTGAAAATGCTACCATTTTTGTTTGCAATTAAATGCAGGTGAAAACATTTGTGGGTGCAAAATTGCATCTCCGAAATTGGAGATAACTGGGGAAAAAATCATATTCATAACATGCTACTGCAGCTATATAAATGGCATAGGCCATCTTCACTTCTTCTTTAAGCTATAAAAATACTCAATTTTGCTGCAATGCCTACATTTTAAAGAATAATTTGGTCTCCACATTGTTGGTACCTATGAATTTTGCCCTTATTACTCTTTCCTTTCCCACTACCTAGTTTTAGGCCAGACACAAATGAGCTAATATAAACAGACACAAACACATCCACATGATAAATTCTATTGTTTCAACAACTCATTTCCGAAGTGCTGAAATAAACATTTGTTCCAATGCATGCTCTGTCATCAGTTGTTTACCTCAATACATTTAAGTATCAACCTTCAAAAAGGGCAAGGATTGAAAAATCTGAGTAGCACTCTGTAAGACTCAAGAAATTGACAGGCTGTAGAATAGACCCGTGCTAATCCACACACTAAAACAGGAGTCCCAACAAATAGCAAAGTGTTGTAACAAGCTCTCATATAATTAAGGCTTCATTATGTCTACAAAATATACTCTGCAGCAATACAGTACATTTACTACCACATTCTGTCATTTTACTCTAAGTAATTAAAGCTAGAGGTGTCAAAATAAATGAACAAAGGATATTTTCTGACTTACTGTTGGTTTATGCAAGTTCTTTTCAATTCCCCACCCCTAAAAAATTAGCAATTTGCAATAGGTCTTCCAGTCATTAGAGACAACTGGTAATGGCATACTGCATTAAGACAAATGTGTAAAGAGGATTCTACTGTGAAGTATAACAGTGATAGTAACAAAAAAAGGATATTGCAACACACACACACAGGGCCGGCTCCAGGCACCAGGCACCCAAGCACATGCTTGGGGCGGCACCTGGTAAGGGGCGGCGGGGGGAGCGCGGCGCAGCATTCC
>NW_020664413.1:17434681-17524932 GCF_002925995.2 Terrapene triunguis | reverse complement strand
GGGGGGGCTCGGGGGCGGCGCTGGTTTTTTGCTGCTTGGGGCAGCAAAAAAGCTAGAGCCGGCCCTGCACACACACACACACAAACACACACACACAAGTTGACAGACAGGGGTATGAGCGCATGAGAGTGTTAGGAGCCTAGAGCTGACCCAGCACTCTGGTTACCAAGGGTATGTCTACACTGCAATGAAATACCTGTGGATAGCCCAGGCAGTAGACTAGGCTCTCAGGTTACAGGCTGCAGGGCTATAAAATTGCAGTGTAGACATTTGGGCTCGGGCTAGAGCCTGGGTTCTAGACCTTTCCCCTTCGCAGCTCATATCATTCTGGGGTGTATTAACTGGAATGTTATGTCAGAGATGGGAGGCAACTTTCCTGCTCTACTCGATACTGGTGAGGCCTCAGCTGGAACACGGTCTAATTCTGGGTGCCACACTTTCGGAAAGATGTGGACAAATTGGAGAGAGACAAGAAGAGCAACAAAAATGATAAAAGATTTAGCAAATCTGATCTATGAGGAAAGGTTAAAAAAAGGGCATGTTTAGTCTTGAGAAATGAAGACTGAGGGGGACCTGATAATAATCTGAGATGTTATGGGCTATTATAAAGAAGCTGGTGATCAAAAGAAATTGATCACGTCCACTGAAGTGAGGACAAGAAGTAGCTGGCTTAATCTGCAGCACAAGAGATTTAGGTTAGATATTAGGAAAGTTTCCAACTATAGGGATAGTCAAGTACTAGAATAGATTATGAAGGGAGATCATGGAATCTCAGTCTGGGAACAGAGGGAGAGGGTAAAAACAGATACTTATCAGGAATGGTCTAGATCAGTGTTTCTCAAATGGTCTAGATAAGCGTTTCTCAAATGCAGCCACCATAGCCACATGTGGCCACCAGCAGATTTTTTTTGTGGTCATCACAGCCTCCAAAGCAGGGGTGGAGATTGGAGGAGGAGGAGGGAGAGCAGAAGCGCCACCTCTCTGCAGCGCCCAGCTGTTGCTCCTGAATAACTGCTATCACGGGCAGTGAGATGTGCCACCTTGGTGTTTGCACTGGTGCCTCCAGCAGGGATCAGCATCCTGCACCACACAGCCTCCTTGGGGGTTCCGGGCAGCACCGCTGGAGACATGCGGGGCAAATGTGCATGGCACCAGAGATGGATTTTGCCAGTGGAGGTGGCTGCAGTGTTCAGTTGGCATGGCAACCCATGGGCAGCTTCCCCCAGCCAAGGCATGCCTAGCCTGGGACTCTATGGGCGGTTGGTGAATCCCTGACTCACCTTCCCTGGGGCAGGCTCTCAGTGAAGGGCTGCGGAAGGCAGGGACAGAGAGACGGGTTCGTCATAGCAGCCACGAGCAAGAGTTGGTGGCTGCACTCTGAGGCCACCAAAAAACTTGTTGTCAGAACCCCTGTCAAAGTATACTTGGTCCTGTCTCAGCTCTAGAGGGTGGACTAGATAACCTCTTAAAAACAACGAGGAGTCCAGTGGCACCTTAAAGACTAACCGATTTATTTGGGCATAAGCTTTCATGGGTAAAAAACCCACTTCTTCAGATGCATGGAGTGAAAATTATAGATACAGGCATAAATATATATTGGCACATGAAGAGAAGGGAGTTACCTTATGAGTGGAGAACCAATGTTGAAGGCCAATTTAGTCAGGGTGGATGTAGTTCACTCCCAAGAATTGATGAGGAGGTGACAATACCAAGAGAGGGAAAATTGCTTTTGTAGTGAGCTAGCCACCTCTTAAGGATACTTCCAGTGCTACATTTTTATGATTCTATCTCATTCAAATGATTTGGAATCACCCCAGTTGTGCTAAACCACAACCCTACATGAACTGCATGATTTCATCTTTATTACCCTTGTCCTCCTCCTTTTCTTCTCTTCTGCAGTTTGTTAAACTCACTTGTATGTGGGTTCATATTGGAGTGTAAACTCTTCAGGGCAGGGATCATGTGTCTTTGGAGCTTTGCACAACGGAGCCCCCAATCTTGAGTGGGGCTATGGGCACTACGACAATACAAGTACACCTCTACCCCGATATAACGCTGTCCTTGGGAGCCAAAAAAAAAAAAATCTTACCGCGTTATAGGTGAAACTGCGTTATATCGAACTTGCTTTGATCCGCCGGAGTGCGCAGCCCCGCCCCCCTGGAGTGCTGCTTAACCGCGTTCTATCCGAATTCATGTTATATTGGGTCGCGTTATATCGGGGTAGAGGTGTAATTTAAAAAAAAATCAATCATAATGAGGCTGTGGACTTATAAAAACTAATATGGTAAAATTATCTAAGTAAGGTCAATTATCTGTTCAGCTTGTAGGCGACCAGAGTTCCTGTTACATCATTGGTCTTATCATTTTGACCTTCCCTGCTGTCATCCCCATTATAGTTCAATTAACAGAGGAGTCCTGCAGTGGCCTGATGAGCATCTGCTGCATCTACCTGGCAATAATTCAATAAGGAAGCGCCACAGGAAGAAATAATGAGAAGTTAACCCAGTTGTGCCATTTCCCCTTGGGAGTGCAGAGCAGTTTGGTTTATGGGGAAGAGCATGACCTTTGGAAATTATCAGTTCATTTCACATTGCAGAGCTTCAACATATTATTGCTAACTGGAAAACAAAACACACCGGTTTGCTTTTCAACTATGCAGTCAAGAGCTTTCTGAAATCAGTTTTTCCTGACACGTGTGTACTATTAGTATCCCTTTCCAGACTGTAAACAAAAAAAGTATTTGCAGCTATTTTCTGCATCTTGGTTCTACCAAATGAATGGTGTGTTTCACTCACTCTTCCCTGAGTGAAATATTAAAGCTTAGAATGTAGCAAAACTGAAACGATGTATACACACACACACACACACACGCCCGTTGGTGCCAGCTGGCAATTGGGTTCACTGTTCTGTAAGAGCAGCAAAGAAACTGCTTTTGTAGTTGGCTAGCCATTCACAGTCTTTGTTTCTCCTCCCTTGGTGTTCACACCTCAACTGCTAGAAGAGGGCCTCATCCTCCCTGATTGAACTAACCTCGTTATCTCTAGCCTGACTCACTCTTGCTTGCATATTTATACCTGCCTCTGGAAATTTCCACTACATGCATCCAAAGAAGTGGGTATTCACCCATGAAAGCTCATGCTCCTATACGTCTGTTAGTCTATAAGGTGCCACAGGACTCTTTGCTGCTTTTACAGATCCAGACTAACATGGCTACCCCTTTGATACTTGTTCTGTAAGAGCAAGTCCTAACAGGCCTGACATACTCACCACACCTAGCACACTGATTTCATAGTATTTATCCATCAAGAATATCATCTGAAGTCTTAAATGAAAGCCAGAATCATTAATATCATTGCAAAATGTACATACGTAACTTCTTACATACTGTATGTATATTAATACTGAAAATATGTTCCCAAAGTCTGAATCAAGGCAGGGTTGACAAACATGTTTCTGCCAGACAAAGGAAATATATTTACCTGTCTGCCTCAGTTCATAAGTAAATTAAGCATTCTAAGCCAACACAATGGAAGCCTCATTTCCATACGATGTCAACATGAGGATGTGAAGGCAACATGGAATCAGCACATCAGGAAAGAAACCATGGCATCATCCTGACTCCAAAGCATGGAGGCCTTGGAACATCTCAACAGAACAGCTGGAAATTTTAAAACATGGGCAACATATTTTTCTGTAACATCATTCTCAGAAACAATGGAATCAATTTAGCTCAAGCTTTCCAAAAAAAGAATTCAGGCAGACACACAATATGGAACATACCAGCCTAAATAGTAGATTGGTAAAGTTGTATAAGGGGAAACATTGGGCATCTTTAACTACAGGCAATGCTACTAATGCTACTAATACATACACATACATGCATGTATATACACACACACACACACACTTACTTAAGGGAACTATACAATAGAATATATATTACGTTAAACTGATTAAAAATGTCTTTAATCCGAGTAAGGTCTAGCTTGATTTTGGCTCAAGATCAGTACCTGAGGTATACACCAAATACTGTAGTGGCCAATTTTGCTTTAAAGCTATATTACAAGATTAATAACCCTTACAGGAACAAATATCTGTTCACACACATTTGGCCCAATTCTAAGCTGCATAAAAGGAGTATAAAGGGGTTGGGTGGAGGACAGGTGATAGAATACAATTTGTATTTTGAAAACGTATTAGCCTGGGGGGAGAGCCTGACCCAACATACGGCAATCAGTTAGACCCGGCGCATTAAACAAGAACCAGTCAGTCAAGCACCTGAGAGAGAAAATGATCAGTGCCATCTCAGAGCACTGGCCCACACTGTCCAGTCTTCCATCTCCAGCCATGGCTATCTCTGATGCTTCAGAGGAAAGAGGGGAAAAAATACATTGGGGAACAGGGGAGGAGATTCCCTTCCTGATCACTGCAAGTGACCAGGTGAAGCCCTGGAGTTTTTAGAATCATAAGACAAACCAGTATTGAGCCCCTGTAGGCCTGAGCCTATGCTTTAAACTTTCAGCAGGGTATAGGCAGGGTGCCATTATTTGAGCGGGTAACACCCCAGGACTGCTAAGCCCTGCCTTCTACCATCAGAAGCAACCCTCTCATACAATCATACATATATTTGTCCCGCTCTCTCAAAACCAATTAAGGTGTTTGCCCCTATAACATGAACTGCAAGGTTGTTTCATTCCTGTGATGGTTACAAACCTTCTAATTTCCAGCCTAAATTTGCTCATGGCCAGTTTATAGCCATTTGTTCCTGTGCCAATATTGTCCTTTAGTTTAAATAGCTTTTTACCCTCCTTGGTGTTTACCCCTGATTTAGGGAGACCAATCATACCACCCCCGCCAAATCCGTCTTTTTGCTAGACTAAACAAGCTCTTCTAGTTTCCGCTCATAAAATAGAGTTAGTAGAATGAGCTTCTTTGCACCTGTTCAAGAAAGATGATTTAAACTGGAACATGGGTGACCAGAACTGTATATAGAATTCCAAATGAAGTCATACTAGTGCCTTGTACAATTACATTCTAAGATTGCATTTGCCTTTTTCACAGCTGCATCACACTGGTGGTTCATTCTGTGATGGACCCACACTCCCAGGTTTCTCTCCTCCTCTGTCACTTCCAAACAAAGATCCTCCAGCTTGTAACATAAATTTCTGTTAGGCTGTAATTGCATGGCCTTGCACTTTGTACTATTGAATTTTTTCCCATTTCTGTCACTCCAGTTTTTAAGGTCATCCAGATCTTCCAGTGTAATATTCCGATCATCTTCTGTATTGACAATGCTCTCCAACTTCGTACCAGTAGGAAGTTTCATTAGCACACTCCAACTTTTTGCATTCCCCTTACCTTAAAAAAGGTTATTTTCTCAAAAGGAAGAAATCACGTTAGCGTGGCATCTTTGGTAAACCAATGTTGCATTATATCCTCTTTACAGTTTACCTCCATAAATTTAATTATTTTTTCCTTCATAATTTGTTCTAAAGCCTTGCATACTACTCAGATCAGACTAACAGGTCTGTAATTGCATGGGTCACTTCTTCCCCCTTTCTTAAATGGAAGCAGGACAGTAGCTATTCTCTAGGTCATATGATACTACCCTCCTAGGTAAATTTATTAAGAATCCATGCTACCAGACTTGCAATCTCATGTCACAGTATTCAGTAGTCTGGGATTTAAATTATCCAGTTCCCCCTGATTAGAGTGCATTAAGCTCTAAGCTTTTCCTTCTACCTCAGAGATGGTAAATTTCCATTTCTATACACTCATTTTTATCTGCTGTCTCGCCTTCATGTGCATGTTCCATATTGTCATCCTTATTGATAACCATGGCAACGTATTCATTTAGTTATGGGCCCAGATTATCTTTCATCTCCTTCCCATCCACACCACATAGCAACCCGACCTCATCCTTTTTATAAATAAATAAATAAAACACTACAAAATGTCTTATTTTCATTTGCTTGGCAAGAACTAATTTTAGCTTGACTTTTAGAAATTCACGTTATTCCTACATTTTCTAACGTCCTCAACGTAGCTGTCTCTGCTGATCAAACCATTTTTCCATCTCCTATTGGCTCTGTTTTCTCCTAATATCTTCTCTGAGGTGGTTATTTGTTCAGCTGTATCTGGAGCTTTTCCCTACGAGTTTTTTCCCCTTGTTTGGAATGCAAGTCTCAGATGCTTTTTGAATAGTTGATTTGAAGAAATTCCAAGCCTTCTCCACAGTTACGTCCTTGAGTTCTTCAGTACAGCTGACTTCTTTACCAAATTCCCTTAATTTCCCAGTCTACCCTTTTGAAATATCTGATGACCTGTTTTTGATTATCTTTCCCATTTAATTTAAATGGGCTCAACTCATGGTTACTCAATCCAAGGTTATTTCCTACAACCAGCTCTTCTATGATGTCCTCACTGTTTACCAAAACTAAGTCTAAAACTGCATCCCCTCTTGTTGAGTCAGTGACTATCTAGCACATCCAGGAACCACTGGGCCTTTCCCATATTAGTAGCATTTATTCTCCAGTCGATATCTGGGAAGTTAAAGTGTCCCATTATAACATAATTCCCAACAGTATTCCTCTCTAATAAATATCAGAGATCTCCATCCATACTTGAGTCCACCTGTGGACGTCTATAGCAGACCCAATAGAATCTTTCACAATCCTTCCACAAAATGATTTTTGACCCAAACAGATTTTGCTTTGTTTACTGTCGCTTCTCATTTCCTCTCTCTCCTAAACAGAAAATTATCTTCAATACCTCTATTCCAGCCAAGAATACTATTCTGCCATGTTTTTATAATCCCTATAATATCCAGTTTGATCTCCTGCACCAATAGGGCCAGTTCCTCCATTTTATTGCCCAGGCTCCTTTCATTTGTGTACAATTATCTCAGTTGTCTGTCTCCCCCAAACCTCACCCAGTTTTCTAGCTGGATTAGTTATAATCCTTTCACTAACCACAACACCTCCCTGACTCCTACTCCAATCAATATATGTACTTTCTTTTGCTTTGCTGTCCACACGGTTACCTTGTAGTGGTCCACTATCCCATACTAGATCTTCAGTTAGCTGATTTTCCTCTTCATGTGTATTGAACCCAGGCATGGAGATTTCATGAATCTCTCCCAACCTTCTCCCCTCATTTCCTAGGTTAAAGAAAATACTAATATGCCAGCCTTTACCCCAGAAGGTTAAATTTCCCAGGGACTCAAGTGAAGTCCATCAGCCAAGTAGAGTTTTCTTTCTGTGAATGCCTCCCAGTGACCAGTCATCCCAAAATCTTCCTCACAGCACAATTCCTTGAGCCTTCTGTTGATCTTAATGATCTTGTCACACCTTCACCCTCCTTCTCCAGGGACCGGAGCATTCTACTGACTTTCAACTGAGCTTCCATGTCTTCAAACATTTTCCCCAGCCAAGTATAGTCATTCTTGAACCATTCCAGAGGGAATCTAGCAGTGTCATTCATCCCAACATGCAGCTCAGTCAATGGATTTCCCCCCATTCCCATGAGCATTCTTTTTCAGCCTCATGTCCATATCTCATATCCTTGTTCCTGGCAGACAGCACACTCTTCTGTTCTCTGGATCTGGCCTGGGGACAGGCCTGTTATTTCTTCTGAGTATGGAATCCCCAGTCACACAGACCTGTCTCTTTCTGGTATGAATCTGTTTTATGTTCTCTCTCACAATCCCCTGTACATCATCCTTATTTTTCTTCTGGCCCCAGTCCCTGGCTATCTCTTCCTCTCTTCTGTAGGGCTGGCTTCCCTTCTTTTCTTCCTCCCCTCCCCAACTTCTGCCTGTTTCTCTTCTCCTTATTCCCCAGTGCAGCAAGCTTGTTACTCAACTCAATTTCCACAACCACTAGCTGGTCTTTTTCTCTGCTTTGTTTCCATGGGAATGTTCTTTCATGGGTCATGTTCCTCTTCTGGCAGTCTGGTCCTTTTGTTGATCAGGTGTCTGCAAATCTTCTCTTCTCTCATGCACTATATCTTCAAATCCCCATCTGAATTCTATCATCTCCTCCAGCTGCATCTCTAATGCCTGAATCTTCTTTTCTGCCATGAACTTTGTCAAATGACATTTCATGCATAAGTGACTTCCATCAGATACCCACTCAAGAGTGATGTACATCCTGCAGCTTCTGCATCTGACCACCTTCCTTGTCTCCTCTGTTCCTTGGGTCACTTCTAGTGCTGCCTCAGTAGCCATTGTTGTCTTCTCTTCCTAGACCCTATTGCTAGGAGGAAAAAAAAACAACGCACACACACTCTCTCCAAACTCCCACTTACAAACTTCCACAGAAACTCTGCTTTTAGCTGCTTGCTGCTCCAATATTCTCTAGTGACTGGCTTTTGACCTAGCAAAATTAAGTCAGCACCACCCCCTTATTAAGGAATATCAGCAAGCACTGAATCAAGCCAAACACCTGGAACAAATCGCTCGCACACACACAAAAGTCAAGACAGAACCTCCAGAACACAAAATCACCACTCTCGTCTCAGGCCAAACTCCCTCCCCCCCTCTGCCCCAGAAACTCCAGTGTTAGTTGTTCACATATTCTAAACAAAAACACTTTTTATCCAAGTCTTCGAAATATAAAAATTATATTGTAAATAATCTTTCACAAATGGCACTCTTTCCAATCTAGATGCATTAATGAGAAGGGCTGAGTAATCTAATGCTAAAGGATAGTAAAGACATTTTTATAAGGAAACATTCACTGATCAGGGTTTTGCCAAACTTAAGCCTTCATTCTTCCATCTGTAACAATGCTGCTTCAATTTATATTTCAAAATCCCTTAAAACTGGGAGGAATGGATATTGGCAGAAATTCTCTCTCATGTGGATTTATATCTGGTCGGATTACCAGCTTCCTCTGCAAAATGGCTTTACTTGAAATTACATGAAATCTCAGTTGTTGACTGACTACCAAGTTAACTGCATTCCTGCTTGCCTACCATCAGAGACAACTCCTACAGCTCTTTCAAATATTAAAAACTTTATTTTCCTCCCAGTTACTCTCAAAATTGTCTGCCATGTTATTTTGCTATCTTACCCAACTTGTGCATTTCAATCACTCAAAGATGGGAATGTGAGTTAAATGCATGCCTTGATGGTAAAAACAGTCAAATATATTGACTATGCTACAATTTATGCAAGCAAGTCTAAAATGAAATTACAATTTAAAATCATGCAAATAATTTATTGAAAGTCCTATACATTTCTTCAAAGCTTGGTCTCCTGGACAATATGTACAGGCAGTTTGGGAATCTGACCCATATTAGACATTTTTTGTTCAAATGGTAAAGACAGTATGGAATCATGAATTACCAAGAGTCAGAACTATATTTGCTACATTATTTTTCTTCAATATACGAGACTAAAAAAAAAAGTCTTTTAATAACACACCACAATTGCCCTGGGTTATACAGAGATTGATCCTTAGAAAGTGTAAAATCTTGTATGTCTTATGTTTAAAAAGATTGGGATGTTGATGTGCCTGAAATGGCTTTTTATGAGCATCTTATTTATAAGACTAATGGCAAAACTCAAGATTTTCTTGTGTTGGGGGAAGACTATCTTTCTTACCTAAAGGAAGATATGCACTTCTCACTTGCACATGTGTAAGATCACTAGGCAAGATTTAAGTTACCCCTTTTACTTTTACTTTAAGTTACTACTTTTCTTACTACCACAATATTGACAGTAATTTGGGTTAGTCATTCTGTTACCAAGGATTTCAATTTGCTATATACAAGACAGTCTAACATTTTTAACCACAGACAAAAAAAAAAATCTTCATTTTAACCATCACCCTTGGGCAGAGGCAACCCATGCCTGCCAAATAGTGGGGGGGAGGGGGTGCGGAGTGAGGGCAGCTGCTTCAACTGTGTTACTGAGCATGCTCAGTCCATGTGAACATGCTCAGTACAAGCCAAGCAGCAAATCTGGGGGGAGGGAGGGGAAGCGACCCTGCCTCTGCCACCAGGGCCGGCTCTGGCTTTTTTGCCGCCCCAGGCAAAAAAGCCTCCGGCCGCCCCCCTCCAGGTGCCGCCCCAAGCACCAGCTTGGGTGCTTGGTGCCTGGAGCCGGCCCTGTCTGCCACCACTACCCACGTATTCCCTTTGCCCTTGGGAGACAAGCATTAAAAAAAAAATGCAGCTTTTGTCTCTGGGTTGCAGCTCACTCCTGGATCCTGGCTGTACCTACTCTGGCAAACATAAGAATCCTAAATTTTGAAAGAGTGCTCAATATTCAGGACCCCTCTCCTAAACACTGAGTTTTAGGCACATCACAAAAGTTAGTCAGCTTCCGAGTGCACTACTCACTTGCAGGTAGCAGCATTAGTGAACAAATGGGAATGTATTTACAGCCAACATTCTGCAAAACAACTGGAGAGCATTCTAAACATCCATCAAATATGTGCTGTTCTTTATAGATGAGCCACTAATCTCTTCAAGTGCTACGTAAATTGACCAAGGTTAAGAACTACATTTAGAACTAGCATGGGCATTCATTAAACACACACCAAAAAGCTCACTTGCTCTCTCTCCATTCAGATACTGCTGATTGTAATAGTTATGAGTGGGACTGAAAAAGCCAGGAGAAAATAAGACTGGTAACTAATTTTCTAGAAAAATGTAAGGTTCTCCAAGATGCGAGATAGGAGAAAAAAAGTCAGTATAGGCCATGTCTAAGCTTACAGTGGCACCACTGTGACGCTGTAAGAGCCCTTGTATAGCCGATTTATTCTGATGACATCATAAAACTAGCTCAATAAGTGGCAGCAGCTATGTTGGCAGGAGAGCGTCTCCCACCAACAGAGCGCTGTGCTCACAAGCGCTTACGCCAGAAAATGTTTTGTGAGTCAGGGGTGTGAACAAACACACTCCTGAGCCACTTACATTTTGCTAGCATAAGTGCTAGTGTAGACATGACCTTAGAATATCTAAAAAAAACAGTATTTCAGCATAGTTCCGTATCTTTAGAAGTAGCTTGCTGAATATCATTCATGTATCTATATAGGGGTTTTCTTAGTATGGAAGACCTGACCAGTCAATTGTGAACTCACAAACAACAAATAAGTAAGAAAAAGCAAGGGGGGGTGGGAGGGAAACTAATGCCCACTTGCTCCAGGGTAGTATCTTAAAAATAAATAAAAAGCTTTGTGCTTCCTATTATATAATTGTGCAGAGTCTCATGTTGATTTCCTTTGAATATATTTATGGAATCATCATCAATTCTATTTAACAAGTCTTGTAAACGTCACCTATTAGTATTAACTTCAAGATTTCTTTTTAAAATTATAATATAAATGCAACTGTTTTATCTGACCCCTTCTCTCTCTCCCTCCCTCCACATGCGCACACTGCACACCCACCCACACCTAGAAGCATGCTTAGATTCATCCAAGATTTATAGTGGGTTCTGATGATGCAAACTATAGCACAGTGCTCTGGCAGTCTGCCAGGGAGGAGGCCACATCGCAACAAAGTGGCCACAACCACCCCTCCACAGGAGGGAATAGAAGAGGCTTGGCCAGGATATGCACCAATTCACTATATCCCCCTCAGGTCAGTAACACCCAGCTGTAAAAATCAAGCTGCACCACCTAGTAGAAAACTTAGGAGAGGAAAATCAGCAGTGGCAGAGGCTTAAATTCCCCTGGGGCAAATCCCCCTCAAACACAGGGAAGTGTAATTTATACCTCCATGCACCAGCTTCAGTGAATCTAATCCACAGTTATTTATTCATCTTTTTATGTATTTATTACCAAAGTTATTTATCATCCCATCTTAAACTGCCCTGGTGAAGTTGCTACACATACCATAAACAGTTTGCTCTAAAACAGTTATTCTGGATGCTTCAGAACATAAACTTCTGATATTTTAATTTCAGAGATATATTTAAATTGGTGCTGCTTAGACACTGCAAGCACTGGAGACAGCATAAGAGACAACACTGAAATGGTAAAAGAATAGTTCAGGAGTCTACTTCACTTTTTACATATTTGCTTAACTGAATCTCACAGCCTATTACTACATGACAGCATTTGTAGAGAAATTAGAAATTTTACTCTTCCCACATTTTCCCTTTTTCTCCTTCCATTAACTGCCAGCTGTTAACACACCCTAACTCTCATCCAGAAGAGGATTAAGAGTTCCTGCCAGAGCTAAAAAATGTTATTCCATGGGGCATCCATTGGATATGGAGTTTTGATGCAGTAATACAATTATTTTCCCTCACTTTTCTGTCAATTCACTTTTTTTAAGTGCACTTATACTGCACTAGACTACATTTATCCAAACCCATGACCTAACAGCCCTCCAAATTGATTTTGTGGTAGCTGTGTTGATCCCAGGATTTTAGAGAGACAAGGTGGGTGAGGCAACATCTTTTATTGGACCAACTTCTGTTGGTGAGACACACAAACTCTTGAGCTTACACAGAGTGTACTCAGTGCCACAGCTAAATACACTGTGGAACAGATTGTTTAGCATACCGTTAACCTTAATTCAAAGTGAAGTAGCCCTTCACTAATGGGGTGAGAGGAGAGGAGCTAGTATTATGTATTCTGCAGTTGAACCTCTGCATTTCCATTCCAACGCAGCTAAATGGTTTCTAAATCCATACTCCATCCATTCAATTTTTTATTTTTATTTTTATATTTTTCCCCTTAAGAACTGGCAATTTTTGGTAATGCACTCATTTATTAGGTTGAATATTTTATTTCCTTTCAACCAAACACAAGCAATTCTATTTTCCGTAAAATATTTTAATTAGTAGTTTTATTGTAATAAAGATTCCCAGATTTTACAGCCAGAAGGACCATTATGATAATCTAATCTGCTCTCCTGTATAACACAGGCCAAAGAACCTCACCCAATAATTTCAGCATCAAGCCCATAACTTCTGCTTGAGCTATAGTATCTTTTTAAATCAAGATGGGATTTTTTTAAGACTTCAAATAATGAGGAATTCACCATATTCCTAGGTAAGTTGTTCCAGTGATTAATTACCTTCACTTTATTTGTGCCTTAACAGAAAAAATAAAGAAAATTAAATATATGCACTCCAGCCACCCAACCCCATACCTCTCCCCTTTGTTTTAACAAAAGGGGCTAGTGATTTTGGGTACCCATCATGAAACACCTGAAAGAGGCTTAATTTTCAAAGAATGCGTGCACCACATATTCTAAAAATCAGGCCCCTTTTAAGGCGTCTTAGGTTGGGCACGAAAAAAAAGGAGGGACCCCAAATTAGCCGTCACATTACATATCTTTGCTGAAAGTCCTTTCTTGTGATGATCTCATGGCCCATGAAAAATAGTCACCCATTGGTTTCCTTGTTCAGAAAGAGATTGCATTCATATTTAACTCTGACATGCCAGTGTCTTAATAGAAGCAGATACGTTACCATGGGGGGGGGGGGGGGGGAGAGAGAGAGACAGACACAGAAAATCTGAATATCTTAAAGTCATGAACACAAAAAAGACAAAATATAAAACTTTCCCAAGGGCCTGATTTTCCCTAAGGAGGTGACTTTAGATAGGACTCAATTAAGTGAACACAACAAAGTGAGAGAGAGAGAGAGAGAGAGAGAGAGAACGAGAACATATTGAAGGAGTATGTGTTGGTAAATTTCAAGCCATGTGTATGCATGTAATTTTTTTAAACAAAATGGGTGGATTTTCCATGAAAAATAATTCACTACATGATTGATAGTCTTCAGAAATACTTCTCACAGGTACTTCAGATTTAAAAAAAAAAAAAGTGAAAATAAAAAGGTTTGCCTAAACTAGGGCTGTCAAGCGATTAAAAAAATTAATCTGAATTAATCATGTGATTAAAAAAATTAATCACAATTAATAATAGAATACCATTTATACAAGTATTTTTGGATGCTTTCAACATGTTCAAATATATTGATTTCAATTACAACACAGAATACAAAGTGTACAGTGCTCACTTTATATGTTTCTTACAAATATTTGCATTGTAAAAAAGTATTTCAATTCACTTAAGACAAGTACTGTAGTGCAATCTCTTTATCATGAAAGTTGAACTTACAAATGTAGAATTATGTGCAACAAATAACTGCACTCAAAAATAAAACAATGTAAAACTTTAGAGCCTACAGGTCCACTCAGTCCTACTTCCTGTGCAGCCAATCGATAAGACAAACAAGTTTGTTTACACTTACAGGAGATAATGCTGCCTGCTTCTTATTTATAATGTCACCTGAAATTGAGAACAGACATTTGCATGGCACTTTTGTAGCCGACATTGCAAGGTATTTGCATGCAAGATATTTGTATGCCCCTTCATGCTTCGGCCACCATTCCAGAGGACATGCTCAGCGATTGGCTGAACATGAAGAAGGACTGAGTGGACTTGTAGGCTCTAAAGTTTTACATTGTTTTATTTTTGAGTGCAGTTATGTAACAATCTACATTTGTAAGTTGCGCTTTCACGACAAAGATTACACTACTGTACTTGTATGAGGTGAATTGAAAAATACTATTTTTTATTTTTACAGTGCAAATATTTGTAAGAATAATAATACAAAGTGAGCACTGTATACTTTGTAGTCTGTATTATAATTGAAATTAGTATATTTGAAAATGTAGAAAAACATCCGAAATACTTAATAAATGTCAATTGGTATTCTATTGTTTAACAGTGCGATTAAAACGGTGATTATTTTTTTTAAATCACGATTAACTGTTTTGAGTTAATGGTGTGAGTTAACTGTGATTAATCGACGTCCCTAGCCTAAACCCTTTCAAGAAATAATTGTAGTAATTAGAAGGCCACCAACTGTACTTAGAATGTTCAGTTTACCTGCCTGTCATCAAGCGTAACAGCTAAATGATTGAATATCTGAACTATTGTAATCTCTGGGCCTGAGCCTACTTTCACTGAAGTAGGTAGACATTTGCCATTGGTACATCCAGTTTGAGTGAACTGGAAACATTTGACCAGCTTCTGTAATCTAAATCAAATTGTTAATAATTGTGCTATTACAACTGATATAATGTAAACATTTATTTTGGATCTGAAATCCTTTAAGAACGTCTGATGTGCAATAAGATTTTTGCTGACAATTGAGAAAGCAGTTCTGACTCTCAGTTTGGATCCTTCTTAAAACCATATCATAACAAAATTGTGACATGTAAAGTGATTAAGGAAAAAAATACCAGGAAATGTTCCACAGGTCTTTGATCCATACATCTTCCCAGCTCTACCCTGAATTATAATAAATTCCTGCTCATACATAAATCAAGCCTAGTATACAGGAGAAAATGGCAATAAATGTAGCATCTTGTCCTACATATGCTATATTCTTAAACCAAGCCACCCAGTAGTTAGCATGTACTTCACTAATTCATTGTTTTTCACAATTTCTAATGTAAAACAACGTCGTCATAATAGAATCTAAACAATATCTTCCTGTTAAGTCTTTGATTCAAAATTCTGGTCTTGTTTAACAAGCAAGATTTTTTTATTCAAAATATATCAGGAGAAATATCTGCCTATTTTCGTTTCTTTTGTTATTTTCCCTTACTAAACAACAGATCATACAATTTGTAAAATAATATTACGTGCCCAGATTATTTGATGCAAACTTGACTATGCACAGCTGGCATGCTAAAAGAACTTTGGCTAAAAATAAACATTAAAAGTATTCTAGAAATAAAAACTCAGTGTGGCTAACTCTTTTATTTTATCATGACCCAAACAATAGTTGGTATTTTTCTTAAAGCCTCAGCTCCTGAAGTCATGTTATGCAAGAATCTCAGCTTTTTTCTTTAAAATATATATATATATATATATATATATATATATATATAAAAGTATCTAGCCCTTATGGCTGTGGAGAAAAGCTTGAAAACATGAATCTTAAGAGGGTCAAAAACAAGAAGGCAAATAAGACCCCAAAATTTATTATTCTTTAAAATATGATTATGGGGGGGGGGGAACCTCACTTGCAATTTTGAGCTTGAGATTGGCAATACTGACTAAATTCTAGGCCTTATCACAAGCTCGGTCACCAAAAGCCAGATTGTAATATCCTTTTCCACACTAGAGTAGGACCTTACTCTCCAAAGGGTCCCATTAAAATCAATTAGGTCTACTTGTGGAGTAAACGGCTATTCAGCATGAGTAACGGCAACACAACTTTGCTCTGAGTGAATTTATATTCTAGCAGATGGTTTGGGATGATTTAGCCTCCTTTCTTTACCGGTCTCCTCATGCAAATATCTAAAAACCAATTACAATGCATAAAAATGGAATCCAAGCGCTGCAGGAAGTGATCCAGCAAGTGGAACTCTTCCCTGTGGGTCTATATCAGCCCTCTGTGCATGTAACGTTTTCCATCACTAGTGCTTTTCAACATGGAAGACTTTGTAATTTAGAATAATAGAAATAAAACAAGTCTCCATGAGAGAGACTGTGTGAGACTTGCTGAGTAACAGCAGCCATCCTAAATTGCCTCAAAACACTGCCCCTTCTCTCCCCTCATGACAGACAAGAAAGACTAAGGCCAGGTCTACACCGCCACTCACTTAAGGTATAATTTACGTCGCTCAGAGGTGGGAATAAGCCACCCTCTGAGCGCCAGTGTGGACAGTATTAGGTTGGTGGGAGAGCTTCTCCTGCCGACATAGCTACCGCCTTTCATGGAGGTGGATTTATTATACAGCTGCACCGATGTAGCACTTCTAGTGTAAACTAGCCCACAGAAAACTGCACGATAAGCCCCCATAGCTACATATAACCATGCCCTAGCACACTGGGAAAATATACTGGTCTTTCAAAAGAGACTGAGGGCTAGTCTACACTAACGCTGTAAGTCAACCTAAGTTACGCTACTTCCGTTATGTAAGTTACTTAACTGAAGTCGATGTAATTTAGGTCAACTTACAGCGATGTCTACACCACGCTATGTCGACGGGAGATGCTCTCCTGCCAACTTACCTTCCACCTCTCAGAGAGGTGGAGTACAGACATCAACGGGAAAGTGCTTTACTATCGACTTAGCTTGTCTTCACCAGACCCGCTAAATTGACACCGCTGCATTGATCACAGCAGTGCCAATTTAGCCAGAAGTATAGACAAGCCTTTAGAACGGAGGCCCTTATTTGTGGGCATCAAAGGCCCAATAGCAGTTGTATTAAGAGGAGGGATCCTGCTTAACTAATTCCCCCCGTTACTGCCCTGGTGGAATTCTTTCTTGCAGACAGTCACCAGTCTTCTGTATTAGACCCAATTTTTGGATCCCATCTGCTTCCATCCAGCTAGGTCTGAGCAGAGTCCAGATAGACACGTTCTCTAGTTCTGGCCTCTCCCAGAGGGTAGGCTCCCCTCTTTGGCACCTCTCCTTCCTAGATTCCTTGGGTTTTTGGTCAGTGTCTTGAGGTGGAAGGCAAGCTCCTTCTGCCCCATTTCCCCAGAGGCATCTTCTCTTTCTGGTGAAGGCATGGTTCCCTTGCCCAGAGAGCATGACTCTTTTTAAAAGCAGTCTAACACTTTCCTCTTTACGTCCTTCCACTGGGGAAGTTGTATGAACCACCACCATCTTCCCCCCACCCATGGGATTGCTGGGCAAAGAGTTATTAAAAAAAACCCACCAATGGTTCTGCCAAGAGCAACCCCATTTTTCTACTGAAGTAGAGCTATTCAGTTAATAGTCCTGTTTCACCTTCCCAGATTATTGTCTGTTCACTATGTACCAGGTGCCTACTATCAAAACGATTATCTAATTCAGGACTGCAACAATCAAACAATATTTCACAAAACGTAATTAATAATTTGACACAGGCATATTCCTCGAACTGCCACGATTGTTTAAATTAGATAATGTATTCTTTTTCCACTTCTTGTTCTAAACAGTGTTACAATGACGTGCAATGTTATGATGCCAGTTATATCCCATCCAAAGGCAGCTGGATTTCAGTGCCAGTTTAAGTGAAGTGAGTCAGTTACTAACAATTATGATGGTTTATTAATTATGCTAGTAAACACCAAACCTCACCTGGAAGTACTAACCAGTAAGTTGCTCTTCAAGTAACAGCATGGCACTGTTTTCAAGAAGTATTTATTTACTTATAATTAAAATGCAGAGACTATTGGGCATTACCTGTAATGCAGAAAAGATCAATAAAGCTTTATAAGAAAACAGCTTTACAAAGTAATGTTTTATATATTTGAGACAATTCCTAAAAGAATATTTTTCAAATAACTTTTGCTTCCTCCTCCTGTGAATTTCCTGGAAACTGAAAGTTTCTCTCACCTGTGGATGATAACTTCTCATCCAGTGGCAACATGGCTGTTTGACAGGGTTATGTTACAAGTTAATCTTATCTAAACTGCAAAATGTTGCAGAACATTGCTTCAGCAGAGGTCAGAGTGCCTGATTTCACACTACTTGTTGACAGCACAGCAGCACTGCTTAGTGGTAGATATTCAGTGCAGTGCCTGGAAAACCAGAAAAACTACCCTGAGTTCCAGAAATTATAGTTTTCTGTTTATCTCTAATAGCATTTAGATTCCCAGTCATAATATGATATTATTGTTCAGGATGACTTACCTACTTGCAGTGAGTAACAGAGGCAGTATAATTTTACTATCTCAGAATTATGAATATTCTGACAAGACTTCTCTGTGCCAAGAGCAGTGAATCTTTCATTTCCCGTTAGGACTTACTGCAATTTAAAGAAGAATCATAGAGACCTCAAATCAGGGTCAGGGTCCCATTGTGCAGGGTGCTGCACACGCGCATACGGAGACAGTCCTGGCCCAGAAGAGCTTCTTATTGTTTATGAAGGGTAATGTGAGCTATGTATCCAATAAATTTTCTATGTACAATCCAGGAAGAGTGAAGTACTGTTACTAATCTAATGATCATAAACACCAACGTGAAAGCAAACTAGGATCACTCACTTGTTCAAGTAGGGAAGGATGTAATTCTGCTTGTCCACATCTACACCTTTTTCCAGAGAGTTTGTACTACATAATCAGAGCATCCATCAGTCTGACCCATTTGTATCAATGCCATCAGTAAGACATCCCATGCCCTCTGATACCAATTGGTGATCAAATGTGGGATTGCTTTAACGTTCTGGCGTATATATTTTTAGCTGACATTATTAGGTGTGAACGCTTTTTTAAAAAATGGGAGACATCAATGTTCTTGGAACAAGGAAACTGTGAAAGAATACTGTACAATATCCTTTTGACGGCTGACTGATGCTAGGCTTCTCCATTGTGTGTATGGAGAGAGAAATCCATCCTCCTAAAAAGAATAGCCTTGAAGAATCCTTTATATGGTCTCAAACTTTCTTTGTATCCTTGTTGGTTCAAAACTTTGAATCCTATTCTTTCTGGCTGCTTAGCTTCTTGGACAAGGGTCTGGAATTCAAGGATTTGTACCAAAAGCAACTGGAGGATATTCTACATGGGGTCTTATTTTTAAAGGGAGAATTTAACCAAAGTGTCACCTTTTAATTTCCCAATAAGGGTGTTTTCCAACTAATGTTTTAAAGCTATATCCTCCCCTTCTCCTGCACAACATCTGCCCTTTAAACCGGAGTCCAATTAAGCAGAGTTAAGAAATGAAATCCGGGGGGCATAGTTTTTACTTAAAGATTTCTCTGCTGGATAGCAAGTTAAATGTTACATTCTGAAGCAAGAATAATATCATCCACAGATTCATCGTGCATGCACACACACACACACCCCAACCTGCTACAATAGCTCTAGATAGTTCTTCATTCTACGCCAGTGTTTCCCAACAACCAGATGTGGACTGGCACCAGTCCCGGAGATCTCCCAGACATAGTGTAGGAAAGCAGCGAGCCAGTCCCTGGTATCAAAAGGGTTGAGAAACACTGTTCTGTGCCACTAATCTGAGCAAGCTTCATAGCACTTCATTAGTGCTGGACCTGAGCCTATGTCTACACTAGAGACCTTACAGCGGTACAGCTGTACCAATGCAGCTGTGCCGCTATAAGGTCTCTAGTGTAGCCACTCCATACTGACAGGAGAGAGCGCTCCCATCAACATAGCACTTGCACACTACCACTTATGCCAGTGAAACTTAAGTCACTCAGGAGAGTGTTTTTTCAACCCGAGTGACATAGTTTTGCTGACATAAGTGGTAGTGTAAGCATGGTGTTAGGCTCTACCAGATCATTTAAAGCCACACAAAAAACCTCAAAGAGAACATGAGCTGTAGTTTGTATTGGCTAGATTATGCCAAATGGTGCACCTTCAGGGTGCTAATTTCAAAAGTGCTTTGTGTTGGCCTAACTCTGTTGCTACTGAAATGAATAAAAGCAGAGTTAGCAAAATGCTGAGTACTTTTGAGAATCCTGCCATTAAAAACGTAATACAAGACTCTAATGTGTGTAAGAGCCTAGCTGAATAATACTAGATGAAAATTTCGGTGGATTTTTGTGCATATCTTCTAATATTTCTGTCTGTTATTTTCTCAGCTCTAAGAGTGTTTGAAAATGGCTATACAAGATGAATTCCAGCAAGTACCATAGTAGACTTACAATCCCATACAGCATCATCATAACAACCAAGCTACAGAATGCTTATTTTGGCAGGGGCTGGTTCTGATCTGAGAAAGCAAGGCCAAGACTGGAATTCACTTTGGGTGGAGAGAGAATTAAATGTCTGCTTAGAGAGGAAGTGGATCTCCAAATGTGTGGGTGAATAACTGACCCAAAAGAATGTAGTCCTAAAAATGCACTGAACTGTGCCCAGGTCATTGCATAACACACAACCAAGTCAAATGAAAGTTGGGGAGGGGTTAGGGAAGAAAAATAATCTTGATTGTTTTTTCTTCCTCATTTGACTTCTGGATTTTGCCCCTCATTTACTGGTTTCCAAAACCTTGCCCCATCAGGGCCTAGAGATCGAGGTGCAGTACGTTTTTATCTCAGTCCATATCCATCTCAATCTTCTTTCCTTCGTAAATTCTTGGTAAAAGTATTAGTAAGTTTTCATGGGACGGAAATAACTGTCAGATATGGGCTGTAAACCGACACATATCTACCTATTAGAATCAACCTACATTTGACCCTCATACTGTGACCAGGTTGATGTGGCCAAGATTAATGAGTCAATTATTTCTGGACAAGGTACAAGGCACACAAACTGCTTCACTGTTTTAATACCAACTAGTATGCTCTTTCAACAGCTTTTCATACCCATAAAATAATCCTCTGCAATTTTTCATTAAGACATGATGTGTACGAGGCTTATTCTGAAAATACAGAAATCACTGAGATGAAAAGGAAAGAGGCATAATGGTATAGTTCGAGCAATTCTTAAAAACCACTGCCCTTAATTCTTTGTTTGACAAATTTAAGCTCCTACGAGATTCAACATAATACAGCATAATAAAGTGTTCACAGTTTCATCGACCTCACATAAGAGCTAAAAGCCAGTCCCTACCACCACCACCACCACGTTGGGCACTGAATCCCCACAAACTTAAATAAAGCGCACACACACACACACACACACACACACGACACTGAGTAAGAAATTAAATACATCTTAATTAACTAGGATTCTAAGATCTATCACCATTTCAAGCTACGGGTTGAATCAGTATAATCCAAATATTTGTTATTTTTCAATAAGTAACATTACAACATTTTAACTAGTCGCTTAAAATGGTCTTTAAACAAGCAGAACTATTACCCCAGGATCAGTTCTGCACCACAACAGAATGGAAGATGAGCCAGAGCTGCTGTAATGTCTTCAGTGATGCATTCCTGCTTCCTCCTCAACATTTGGCATAATCTAGCCATTATAGGCTATGGTACAGATGCAACCAGTAGGCTCCATGACTTCCCCACCCAAGGCCAAGGAAGAAGTTAGGGAATCCATGTCTAGCTACAACCCCTAATTATGGGAATCCCTTCTTTCCCTGAGGGCTGAACTGCACTTTAAGACATGGCTTCACATAAAAGGCAGCATAGATCCATTCCATGAGGAACTCTGCACAATCCCTGCCAGAGCCTCCTGGTGCAGAAAGAGTGGGGCCCACATGCGGCGCTATCTTGCATCCTTTGAGGTGATGTACATCCCTGGGATGCACGCAAGGGAGCAGTCCACATGTCTCCAGAGCTCAAAAAACTGCAATTGGCCTCAGGCCAAGCACACATGAGGAGCAGCCGAAGGGAGAGGGCTCCCTATGCCTCTCCCCCTTCCTCACAAAGGCCAATCACAATCTGGCCCTTAGCCTCGGTCTAGGTTTTGACTTGACAGTTCTTGAGGTTCTGGGGTAATAATTCAGCTGTTACCATCACATGCATGCAGCCACCCTCAAAATTCCCAAAGTGTCAAATATCATGCATTTAAACAGAAATATTGCAACTCCTGACTCTAAATCGCCACTCCTGACTCTAAGGAGAACAACAAAGGCTTAGTCTTAGCATGCACTGTCTAACTGAATTAGACACTGCAGAAAAGGGGCCTATGCACATCTCTAGTGGCTTTTCTGTATTTGTTCAATGAATGAATGTGTGTGTGTGTATATATATATATATATGTGTGTGTATTCACACACACACACACACACACCCCTCTGTTCCACTTGCGCACCCATACCCAAAGAGAGAATGTACTCTCTCATATAATGGAGAATGGTAGACACTAACTCCATTCCTTTGTTTGGATTATTCTCACTATTAAAATGGTTCCTTGCATAAAAGGAAAAATAGGTGTTAAGTAATTAGCCAAAGTATTCTAGTTGGCCTTCTACATCTTTTCTCTGAGCATAAGAAACACTGAATCTTCTTTATAGACTGGGGTTTAAATCAGAAGTTTTTTAAAATATGTGTTTGAATCCAGAGGAAAGTAACAAAGGAAGACATTTCTAACTAAGTTCATTACAAACCCCTTTAAACTACTTTACCTACACTTGAACTTCCACAGCTCATATGGTAGAGTCTTGCTTCAATTATTCTCATAATCCAAAGAAAGAAAAATCATAAAAACCAGTTAATTGGAAAAAAAAAAAAAAAAGCAAGTATCTAAAAATAGGACCTACCAAAGTTAACAAGGTGCTAATTGGGATTTGATCATTTATCACCTTCATTCTTATCAGAGAGAGAGGGCACAGGCGCAAGCCTTCGAAGATCGTATACAATGATGTATGTAAACACACTCGGGTCTCAGAGTATAATCTTCCTAAAAGCATTTTAATTTTAATAGTATTTTTAATATGTTTATGTGGGAGTGGGATACGTATAGGCAGTCTAGCTCTTGCCATCTACCTCATGATAGCAACGTCGGTTATGAGAGAGATATTCTGTATCCATTACAACAATGCCTCTAGATGTTTTATTTTCCAAAGTCAGGCATAAACTCATCACATAGAATAATAGAGAAATTAGAAACAAAGGAGCCTTTTTGTGTCATCTAGTCCAACCTCTTGTCAGTGTGGGATTGTTCCCTACTGTATCTTCTCCAGTGCCCTGTCTAATCTAATTTTAAGAATCCCATAGACCCTCTCGAGAGTCAATTTCACTAACAGCTTTCACTATTGGGAAGTTTTTCCTGATCACCTACATTTTCCTATTCTTAATTTCATCCCATTACTCCGAGTTTTGCCCCCCATCTGGCCACCCTGAAGTTTCCTCATTACCTGGTATTTACACACACCAAATGGTAGGCTGCCCTAGTAGTAGTAGTAAAGAGGCACACTGCTAGTTTAAATTGGCTTATTTTGCAATACCCTCTTTCAATCTGTTTCCGGGTGGGTGGGGAGGGAGGAGGGAAAAGATCACTTACTGTGAAGCTCCAACAGTTTCCCATCATTTCGCTGAATACACTAAAACTGTTTTACATACTAAATCTAGGTTTTAGAGTAGCAGCCATGTTAGTCTTCTTTGAGTCGGAGATGTCGAAAGTAGGATTCTAGGTCACCGCAGAACTGTATCATGTTCGTGGGTCTGGAGGGACAAAAGGAGAGGCCCCAAGATAGGACAGACTCTTCTGCTGGGCTAAGAGTATAGCTGGAAAGAAAGACTGCTACTCTAAAACCTGTCATTATGCAAGGCACTGCATTTAGCCGTATGGAGTGGAAATCCATCAACTTCATGAAAAAGTCATACAGATACAGACAGACATCTTCCTTTCCAAATGCAATCAGATGGACATCATACCAAAAGGACTAAAGGTAAAAAATCCATTACAATCTACATATCACACAAACTATGCTGAGAGACTGTCACACACTCTCAAAGAAACTGCGAAACCACCTGATCAGCATCCTATACAGCAAACAGGGAAAGATTAAGAATGAGCTCTTAAAACTGGATACTCTCATAAAAAAAACCAACCTTCCACACAAACTTCCTCATGGATAGACTTTACAAAAACTAGACAAGCCATTTACAACACAAACTTTGCCTCTCTACAAAGGAAAAAGGACACTAAACTATCTAAACTGCTACATGCCACGAGGAGCCACTACAGTAGTTCCCTTAACCCACCCAACAATATTGTTAATCTTTCAAGCTATACTCTTAGCCCAGCAGAAGAGTCTGTCCTATCTCGGGGCGTCTCCTTTTGTCCCTCCAGACCCACGAACATGATACAATTCTGCGGTGACCTTGAATCCTACTTTCAACGTCTCCGACTCAAAGAATATTTCCAACATACCTCTGAACAGCATACTAACCCACAGAATCCTCCCTACATACTAAATCTAATTTATCAAATATCAACACCTGCACTAACCACAGGCCTTATAGTCAATTCTAGTTTTGTAAAGTACCAGATGTTGCTTATTCTTTGTTTATTAACTTGATATATAAGGAATAAATTGGCTGTACCATTTCATCTTGCTCTCTAATTAAAGTTCTTGAAAATTTTAGAATTACTGGAAAAGACAGCTGAAAATGGTTAGGAATAACTATAACTGAACACTTCCCTATAGGTGCCATTTTCTTCATTTCATATGATTTTGAGCACGCTTGAGAAGACAAAAAAAATGTAGTCTCTAAATTAATTTTCTCCCTCTTTCATTTTACAAATGTTAAGTAAATGTAATTTGCTTGTAAAAGTTTCTGGAGTAAAAACCTTGGAGATATGTCCTATGCCTCTAAAATAACAGCACCACAAACAGCACCAGAAGCTTCCCTGTGACACATGTATTTTTCACCTCTCTTCTGGAGAATGCAAATCCAGGAAGGAAAGGATTATTCAGTTTCCATATCCATTTCAATCTTGATACCTATGCTGAAACTATAATACAAACACCATCTGAAACGGTTGGTTTTGTGGCATGAGATTGGGATTAATGATGTTTGAAACAGCATGTTAACTAAGCGGTAACTTTTGCTCCATCTGCAGATTGCAGAGATGCAATAAAACTGATAAAATTCTACTGTGAGGAAGGGCAGGATTTAGGGAGCTGGTGCAGGGCTCCATAGGCCTAGTAGTCCAGCTCTGCATGTTACTGTGTATTGGGATTTCAATGCATAGCTGGATCAAGGAAGGGTAAACAGATCCATAGACCATTGCCCTCCACAGTGTGGTGATGGAGGAGATACAGAAGCCCTGATGCTGCTATGACTGCTACTGCAGCTGCAATGCCGGGGTGTGGGGAAGGATTCCTTCCCTCAGAGGTAAAACTAGCACACAGTCCCTCATGCCGCCTATGAGCAGGGGTGCCATATTTCGCCTCAGTTAGTTTCAGATAGCTTAGCTATTGAGCCAAATCCTGCTCACTTTATTCACATGAATGGTACCAAATGGTACCATGGAAGCTTTGCCATTTACTTGAACAGAAACAGGATCAGTCACTAGATTTTAACACTCCTCCGAATACTTGAGATCACAAGGGCACTTTCTAATTTGAGATGTACAAATCATTTTGGGTTTCCAGTGATCTTAAGAATGTGAAGAAGTGAAAGAAAGAATACAACCAACACTTAAAATACTCATAACAGGAGGGGAAAAGGGACTTAAAAAAAATAATCAACAGCCGCTAAAAAAAAATAAAAAGCCAAATACACCTATTACAAAAATAGGTTAGTTTGTTCTGGTTATAACAACATTTTCTTGCTGAAAAGAGTATTTTCTCACACACACACACACACACACACACACACACACACACACACACACACACTCTTTGAATCCCAAATCTATTGTTGAAAACAGTCAGAAACTAAACTGCAAACTCCCTATACGTATTACTGTCCTGAAAACTTTGGTTACACAGAAGCAATCTTAAATACACCTCTACCCTGATAGAACGCTGTCCTCGGGAGCCAAAAAATCTTACCACGTTATAGGTGAAACCGCGTTATATTGAACTTGCTTTGATCCACCGGAGTGCGCAGCCCCGCCCCCCGGAGCACTGCTTTACCGCGTTATATCCGAATTCGTGTTATATCGGGTCGCGTTATATCGAGCTAGCGGTGTATTTAAAAGAACATAAAATGAGCTAAGCTATACAGACCAGAGGCGGATTTACAATGAAACACACAGTGCCATGGCATGGAGCCCCTCCCACCCCCAACTACAGGGGGCCCAGGGCTGGGCAGCCCAATACCCCCTGTGGTGGGGGACCGCTGCGGGGGCAGAAGCTGTGGGGGAGAGCAGGGAGGGAGAAGTTTAAGAGCCATGCTGGAGGCGCGGCGTGCGGTGTGTCTCCCGCTGGTGAGCCGGGCCCCGCTGGATCCCGGGACTCCTGCTGCAGGCTGGCGCTGGCGGCCCCGGATGCCACAACAGGCAGCCAGGTGAGGCAGGCAGGTGAGGGGCTGGCTGGGGGGCGCGCTGTAAGGGAGGCATGCGTGCTCCCCTGGTGGGGCGTCCATCCGCGCCTGTCCTGCTGCCCTGCTCCTCTGGACACTGGGCAGCGCAGGTGCAGTCCCTGGCATGCACTGCTGCTGGCAGCCCCTGGAAAAAAAGCCAGGAGAAGGGAGCGGCCACCCCAGCCCTCTGTCCTGAGTCCTGCACCCACCCCCCACCCCCCCCCCCCCCCCCCAACCCGGACCCCCTCCCCCCCCCCTACCCCCCGCCCAGCCCCTACACCCCAATGTTTTTTTATGTTTTTTTTTATAAAGCGCTCTTATCCAAAGCACTTTACAATAGTTAGTTAACGGTACAAACAATATTTTGAAAGATCATTAAGTGGTCCACCAAGACTCTTAGCAATTTTCAAGTGGTCTGTGGAAAAAAAAAGTTAGACTACAAAAACAATTAAGGTACGTCACTTTATTTTCATTTACTTACTATTACTTATAATATAGGAGGAGGATGAAGAAAAAAAAAGAATGAAAAACAGGGATGGGGGAGATGAGAGAATGTTCTTTTTCTTGGCTGGGTCCCGAGGGGGGCCCCCCCCCCCAAAATGAAGCTGAGCACAGGGCCCCATTAACTCTAAATCCGCCACTGATACAGACACATCTTGTCAGTGCTTTTGCAAAATATTTCATTACTGCATTTTCCTAAGTCTGTTTGCCTATCACTAAGCACATGGCAGCTAATGAGATGCCTTGCCAAGGATTTAGCATGCAGCTGCAGAACAGGTTCTGCATATGAAACATAGCCGATTCGGATCTCATTGCCTTATCCATTTGTACAGAAACAACTATCAGGAAAACAGAAGGGACAATGTATTAAAACTTTCCTCAGCCTCCTTAAGCTACCAGGATCTAGAGAAGTGACAGCGTATTAGAGTTTGCAAATCTAATAATATATTTTGCAGGTACAATATTTAATCAGAAAATTATTGTATTTGGCATAGCCAGGAGATTGAGCTCTGGCTACCCAATATGTTTTGGCAACAATATAAAAAGTCTTTAGAGACAGTTATTTGTTTAAATTCTGCTTCTTTTCTTAGACTGACTAAACATGTGAATTTTGATATATAAAGTTGGGTCAAAGTCAGACCTGATGTAAACAAGTGCAACTCCTATAGAAGTATCGTGGAAAAATATAAAGGACAATAGATGATTGCGCAGTTTGGTCAGAAAATAAATATATGTAGTGCAACTCACACCGATCTAGTGTTATAGCTGGTGTGCAAACCAAGTGTAATTTACACAGCAATGGGGGAGAGGGGGCGTGCAGGGCAAGAACAGCAGGATAAAGCAAACAGGAGGGTATAAGATGAAGTTATCAGAAGACAAGTTTACCCTCCATTATTGCTTATCCTGCTACAGCCTCCTCTCAGCCCCCTTTCTGCTACTGTCCTTTTGGCCCTGTTGACATGTAAACCTATATCTAATGTTAAACAATATCCACCGTTACAGCACTGCTGAGTTCAGCCCAAGGGGGCCACATTCTAGGTGAAAACCACAGAGTAACTCCATCCAAATCAAGGGAGTTACTCCAGATTTACTCAAGCGTAACCAAGATGAAAAATTGGCACAAAATATCTACATTACCACTTTGACGTTTATGCCTCTTGTATTTCTAGCTGCCAAAACACTTTCTAGGATTCTCTCTCTCTCTCTCTCTCTTCCCCCCCCCCCCCCCCAACAAAATATATATCTCACATCACACTCTTGAATCAACACTTTGGAACTGTAGTCTGTAACCTGCTGATTTATCCTGTAGAAACAAATATAGAGAAACCTTGATATGCTGACCAGCCATTTGCTTATATAATATTGGAGGAGGAAAAAAAAAATCTTCCTCCCCAGAAAAAGTACTTTAGGGGCTGCTGCTGACCTCATTTATACAAGTTTTACACTCAACGAAGTTACTCCCAATTTACAGTGATGTCAGTGAAATCAAAATCAGGAGTTAATATTTTTCTATGGCAGGAAAATATTGTAGTGGGCGAAAACCATCAGCATTCCCCTCATTGCTTAAATTACCTTATAACCTACCCCTGAAACATATAGTCTCCTTCAATACTGGTGCTATTGGCGCACTATCAATCAATAGAGAGAAGCAATAGGGAGCAGTTGACATATTCCTTTCTTTTGCCCTAGAGAAGTGTATTGTCTGTCCAACATGCTTGATATCTATTGATCAGACAAGCTGGAGTCCTGTGGTTCCCTCAAAAATCAGGTCCTAGCGTAAGGTCCTACTGATTGGTATCATATTGTACTATACAACAAAATCATATTGTACAATAGCCCACAGTTTATTCTTTTTTCAGAGTAATCCTCTATAGCAGATAAATGGAAAAACAGATTAAAAACCCTACTGGTCACAGCATCCTTTTGTTCCCAACAAAATTGTTTTTAACAATAATGTGGGACAAAAATTAGATATAATAGGCCTTCAGGCATAAGTTATGAATACACATAATATGTAATTGGGTTACTCCTCACTGTCTTTTACAGGTCATCTGGAAAGTAAAATTGAACTCGTCTCCTCTCAGACAAGCCCTAACAGCACCATTTCATGTGTTATACATTTCGTCGATGTATCTGCACTGAAGTCAGTCACACACAGAGTAAGTACAACTTGCCCAAATGATATAAAATACAGTAGCCATCAAAGACTTAGCAGGGAAAAGAAGTTATCGGTCACTCTCAAAGCTTAGGCAATTCAAAAACAAAATATTGGCACACTTTACAACATGTTTTTTGCTTTTTTAAAAAGGTATTCTATCTAAAACCACTGAAATGCACAGCTTCTGGAGATTTTCATTACCGTTTTTCAAAGCTTGACTCTGGTTTTGGTCATTTGTCTCCAATTTCTATGCTGAAAAGTGGAGAGGTTCCATAAGGAATAGACACACAGCCCTGGTTTACACTACGAGTTTAGGTCGAATTTAGCAGCGTTAGATCGATTTAACCCTGCACCCATCCACACGACGAAGCCATTTTTGTCGACTTAAAGGGCTCTTAAAATAGATTTCGGTACTCCGCCCCAACGAGGGGATTAGCGCTGAAATCAACCTTGCTGGGTTGAATTTGGGGTAGTGTGGACGCAATTGGACGGTATTGGCCTCTGGGAGCTATCCCAGAGTGCTCCATTGTCACCGCTCTGGACAGCGCTCTCAACTCAGATGCACTGGCCAGGTAGACAGGAAAAGCCCTGCGAACTTTTGAATTTCATTTCCTGTTTGGCCAGCATGGCAAGCTGATCAGCACAGGTGACCATGCAGTCCCAGAATCGCAAAAGAGCTCCAGCATGGACCGAACGGATGGTACTGGATCTGATTGCTGTATGGAGGAGACGAATCCGTGCTATCCGAACTCCGTTCCAAAAGACGAAATGCCAGAATATTTGAAAAAACATCTCCAAGGGCATGAAGGACAGAGGTTCTAACAGGGACCCACAGCAGTGCTGTGTGAAGCCTACCAAAAAAACAGAGAGGCAAATCAGACATGCCGCTTCTATGATGAGCTGCATGCCATTCTAGGGGGTGCCCCTACAACTACCCCACCCCTGTGCTTCCCTCCTCCCCCACCCCTCCCAGGCTACCTTGGCAGTTGTCCCCCCATTTGTGTGACGAATTAATAAAGAATGCATGAATTTGAAACAACAATGACTTTATTGCCTCTGCAAGTGGACATCAAAGGGGGGAGGGGAGGGCAGGGCAGTTGGCTTACAGGGAAGTAGAGTGAACCAAGGGGGCGGGTTTTCATCAAGAAGAAACAAACAGAACTTTCACACCGTAGCCTGGCCAGTCATGAAACTGGTTTTCAGAGCTTCTCTGATGCACAGCGCGCCCTGCTGCGCTCTTCTAAATGCCCTGGTGTCTGGCTGCGCGTAACCAGCGGCCTCAACCTCCCATCCTGCCATAAATGTCTCCCCCTTACTCACTGATATTGTCGAGCACACAGCAAGCAGTAATAATGATGGGAATATTGGTTTCGCTGAGGTCTAACCAAGTCAGTAAACTGCGCCAGCGAGCTTTTAAACACCCAAAGGCACATTCTACCACCATTATGCACTTGCTCAGCCTATAGTTGAACTGCTCATTACTACTGTCCAGGCTTCATGAGCCATGAGAGCAAGGGGTAGGCTGGGGTAGGTGCAACCGCGCGGTGCTGCCAACTGGGAGAGCAGCCTGAGGCAGAAGCCTCCAGCTGGCATGATATTCCAGGCAGGACTGAATCTCCATTAGATGAAATTTAAAGAAGAGAATGACCTGGAGTCATTCCCATTTTTGTCCAGGCGCCCCCGACCAACCTAACAGAGGTTGGCCAAGAGCACCCACGGGACGATGACGACAGCTAGCAGTCATATTGTACCGTCTGCCATCCACAAGGCAAGGCAAGGGGATGCTGCTGTGTAGCACTGCAGTACCACATCTGCCAGCAGCACCCAGGAGACATACGGTGACAGTGAGCTGAGCAGGCTCCCAGCTTGCCATGGTATGTCATCTGCATGGGTAACCCAGGAAAAAAGGCGAGAAACAATTTTTTGCCATTGCTGTCAGGGAGGGAGGGAGGGGGGCCTGATGACATGTACCCAGAACCACCCGCAACAATGTTTTTGCCCCATCAGGCATTGGGAGCTCAACCCAGAATTCCAATGGGCGGCGGAGACTGCGGAAACTGTGGGATAGCTACCACAAGTCGCTCCAAACGCTCCAAAAGTCAACGCTAGCCTCGGTACTGTGGACACACACTGCTGACTTAATGCGCTTAGTGGGGACACACACACAATCGACTGTATCAAATCGATTTCTAAAAAAAAAAAAAATGACTTCTATTAAATCGACCTAATTTCGTAGTGTAGACATACCCACAGAGTTACTAATGCAGATTGGGGGAGGGGTTAGACTTCATTTGGGAAAGAAAAGAGTGTAGAAAGCCCAAAATGAGTAAATATAGTAATTTCCCCATTCATTAAAACCTCTCTTCATCCATGCATAAACACCTAATTCTCTACTGAGCTTCCTGGAGTATTAAGTATCAGAGGGGTAGCCATGTTAGTCTAGATCTGTAAAAAGCAACAAAGAGTCCTGTGGCACCTTATAGACTAACAGATGTATTGGTGCGTAAGCTTTCATGGGTGAATACCCACTTCATCAGACGCATGACGTATTAAGCTCATTGGGGGGAGGGAGAGGGGGAAACCCAAGACAGCATCTAACTTGACAGTTTTGCTTTACAAAATACCATTTTGTTTCTGCAATAGGACAGTAGCAAAATAGAAACTACCATTCCACTACTCAGAAATGAAAGTCATCAGCTGTAACCAGAGTGAAGGTATGGCCTATGGAGCGATGAGAAGGCACATTAACTTCCACCAAGCGGGACAAACACCACACATGTGGCAAAGGCAGGAAAAAGGGCAGGGCAAGAGGTGAACCTGTTGAAGCTTGGTTTCTTTGACTTTGGTTCCAACATATCGGAACCAAGAACCTACACCAGGACACTGAGAACCTTAGTGTAAAAAAAAGAAAGAACAGACTAATTAACTAAACCAAAAACAAACAAACAAAAATAAACACAATGGGAACAATCTGGTCTGACGAACTGGGGTCCAAGTGTCCAAAGAGGCTCCTGGTCTGCCTCTATGATAGCTGGAAGGAACTGAGGTGGTCAGTATGCCACACCCCTTTTTATAGTTCTACTCCTGGGCACTGCTCCTAGAAGCTTCCACTCGTCCAAGCTATGCCATCGATGCATCCCAAGAATGGGAACGTGCAGGGGCCACTTGAAGAATTTAGACTACAAAGAACTTGCGAGCGCCACAAGAAAGCTCAGCTAAATATTTTTCCATCTCCACAAAAAACCACCACCAGTTTTGCATCTACATAAAATTTACTTTTGGATACAGTTGTTTCAGTCTGTTATATTTACCTTTGTCCTTCGTTAATCCTCACCCCTGCATGAATTTATTATTCGCACTGCAGTAATACCTAGCAGCCCCAGTTCAGGATCAGCATCCTTCCCCTCCCCCCCGCCCCCATCATGCTAAACGTGAAACAAACACCATAAATAGATGGTCCCTGCCCCAAAATGAAGTGTTTGTTCATGATCAGCAGCCTTAACATTTGAGCCTAATTTTTTTGTTCTTTTCACTTCTTTAGCGCCTTCCATCCGAGGATCTCAAAGCAATTATTCTCACTGAGTTGCTGTAAAGATGTTTCTCCCCATTTTACTGATAGTGAAATTAAAGCATAGAGATGTTACCTGGCTTGCTTCTGGTCACACAGTATGCCTGTGATTCTCCAGGGAATTATATCTACATCTCCTGACTATCAGATATATTAATTACTAGACCTTGCTTGGTCTCTAATTTTGTTCTGTAAAGCCTTTCTGGGATCTTGGTACCTTAAAAATTTGCCTCTATGTACAATTACAAATCCTATGGTTAGTTGAAGTGTGTTGGTAAACACACACGCCCAAGCTTTTCGGTTACCACATACATAAGTAATTGTGATTTCAAATATTAAAGTGGACCACTAGCTTTACCATTTTATTTGGGAAATATTACAACTTAAAAACACTCACTGACTCAGATCTATCTAACTCAGTATTGACACTCATATGGGACAATTCAGAGTTCAAATTCACTGTATAATCAAGTATTAAAACACATGTGGATTGAAAAACAAATTATATAGCATATTTCTTCTCTACTTGTGTTGATTTCTACAGTCAGTTATACAACTGGTCAAAATTTACATTTTCATTAGAAAACATTAAATTGCGTAATTATAAAAAAAGTGAGAGAGAGAGAGAGAGAGACTGACTGACTGCTGGCAGGCAATACACACAAATGCAGTAAGTTTTCATTGTTTCCACTGGCACTGGAGGTAAAGGTAAGTGGGAAACAATTATTTCTTCTCAATCTTCTTTTGACATTGAGATATATGTCAAATATATCCCATTCGTTATCTCTGTGTTTGTTCTCAGAACAGAGAGTTTACAGGATACCCAAATAGCTACATCAAGCAAGTTTATTTACAATAAGTAGATACCAGCAATTCCACTAGCCATCAGCTAAACTGTCCTGTAAATTTCCTCTTATTGCAAACTATGAAAACAGCAGAACACTAAATGCAAAGATCTTGCCACCATTCTGAATGTGCAGAACTGCCCCTCTCCAAAAGAGAGGTATACTGGAATAAATAAAAATTAAATCTTCCAGCAAACACCAAAAAATAGGTACTAACATGCAGCAAAACATTTTATACTCCGGAAATGGAAATCTAGGACTCCTCCATACAATGATGGTTGAAAGAATTGTCAAACAGCTGTGATGGAGAAAACATTGGTAACAAAATAGGGGGAAAATATACTAAGACTTGTTACCTGTGATATAACATGGCTCATACATGTCGTAATCTAAGAGCCTGATCCAAACCACACTGTAGTCAATTTGAGTCTTTCCATTCCCTTACTGGGCTTTGGATTGTGCCCTACAATATTTCTTAAATTAGATTTATAACTACACTTTTCTGCCTCCAATAAAAGAAGATTATGAGTATAAAGCAATAGGAATGTTTGTATTCTCTTGTCCGGATTGCTAGATGTGGTTCTATTAATTGCCACAGTACATCAGCTTTGCAAAGCTATCAAACATTTACCAGCCCAGACCAAGGTTTACTCATCTGTTTGTTTGTGGAGTTTGTTTGGTTTTTTTTACAATATTTGTGCACAACATAAAGACTAGGGTGAGAATAATTTTGAAGGAGCACGTATGCTATAAAAATATTTTACTTGTGAATATAGCTTTTTATACAATAGAAGATCATTTGTAGAACAATGTTTTGAATAGAAAGTCAGTTGATTTACACAGGGATTCTGAACCTGGATCTTTAGCTTTGCCACTACTGAAATTCAATTATTTGCATAGTTAAATAAGCTATATTTAGTATAATGATGTATCTACCTAAAACCAGGAATTTCACAAGTAAGGTTACTACATGTTGCATCTGATGTAGAATGCAAGATAGAAACATTTATCATTTCTAGATGCAAGAATAAGGACTTAGGTTTGGCAATTGTTCACAGCTTTCATACTTTGTTAAGAGATATAAAACTTAATTGTGACACTAAATCCACACAGAGAAATCGCAATTCATGGCTGTGACCTTATACAATTCAAACAATAGCTTAACACTATTTATTCCTTCCCTATAAAGAGGCTGACATAGCAAGAGATTATAGCCACTCCCCAGAAGCGCAGGTCAGACCAGTGGGCAAGGAGTAGAACGGTAACTCCATGCATGGTCAAGCCAGAAGTTGGAACTATCTAACTATTATAGGGTTTCTATATAGCACCCAACACCATAGTATCTAAACACTTCCCAGATAAATTTGATCTGCAGGGTAACATCCCTAACTTCCCATTTATGGGAGACTGGAGAAAGGAGAGGGGAAGGTGCAGGGCAGCCCACGATAAAAAGAGGAAGGGACCAATAGCCCATGCACAGCATGTAGTCTAATCCATGTGTTATATAAAATAGACAGTGCAGTTTGAGTTTTGGGGCTATAACTCCATCTCAGGGTTCTGGTAACTACATAAAATCACTCGAGCTTTGCTCTTGTGGTTTATAAAATCTCCAGAGCGCCTAGATTGAATTATAAGCCTATAATTCAGAGTTGCCTGTTTATATAAACTTAATATGATTTCAGTGTAGATTCTGTAATCTAAATTCTACTTTAGACCAGAAGTTAAAAACAAGGGCATTTTAGCCATCTCAGAGCTTGCACTCAGATCTGTACTTAAATAAGCATAGATCAATGTTCCCCCTCTCCTGGGGATCAATCGTTAACCTTCCCACCAATAGTTCAGGGGCAGGGGCGGCTCTAGCTTTTTTGCTACCCCAAGAACGGCAGGCAGGCATCCTTCCGCGGCGTGCCTGCGAGAGGTCCGCCGGTCCCACGGATTCGGCGTACCCACCGCCGAACTGCCGCCGAATCCGCAGGACCGGCGGCCCTCCCGCAGGCGTGCCGCCGAAGGCTGCCTGACTGCCGCCCTCGCAGGGACCAGCAGGATGCCAGCTTGGTGCGCTGGTGCCTGGAGCCGCCGCTGTTCAGGGTTCACTCTGCATGGCGAACATAAGATGTTCACAGTCGTAGTAGTTTTGTAGTCTTAGGTTAAAGGTTAATCACGGTCATAAAAAAAAACGAACAACGTTCTACTGGACTGTTCATTGCACTGGCCAATCTCTCTCAAAACAGCAGTGAAGCACTGGGGGGGGGAGAAATCTTTGCTTAATCAGCAGAAGAAAAACGTGGGGTTTTGTATTATTAATAAGAAGCTAGGTAATTAGAGAAGTAATAGCCGCCTTCCATCCCATAATACGGTTAAAGTTGCTTCAGTCAAGACTGTCTGGTGGACAACATTCCCAGACAGTTTAAGCAGCCTTTCCAACTATAACAACTTCTATTCTCTGCAGGGTTCCATGCCTATTTCTGTGTGAGATGGAATCACTACAGAAACTTGACACTTTGGACCTTCAAACACCCATGCCTGTCTCTGAAAAGGTTCTAAAGTCAGTAGAGACACACACATTTCAGAAGCTCTACAAAGAGTAATCAGGAATTTTGATTGAAATTCAGAGGGAAAAGCTGCAGTTTGTATTCCAATAAAGTGACATTAAAACCCTCACTAAGTGACAGCTCTCTCTGCTGAGTATTATGGAAATCAACTTGGTTCCTTGAGAATCTTTCCCCATTAGGTGCATTTCAGAGTTATCTATGTTAGGACTGAGCATATTAAGTTCCAGTTCAGGGTCTTTACTTCCTCCCAGGTGTATCACTGTCTCAACTGCAATAGAATCAGAGCTCTTCCAACCATGTGATACAGACTCTGTACTTTGAACAGCTATCAGAAATTATCATTAAGCTCAAGCGATGGGGGGTCGCGCTGTTAGAGCAAGGGGATCTGTGAAGTTAGAAATATCTCCGGTAAAAGTGTTAAGTGTGGAGTCTGGTGGTATGTCTACACTGCAATTTTAAGTGCTGCAAGCTTGCTTAAGCAGATATAGCTAGCTGCAGCCATGCCATGGGTCTTTTTTTGCAGTGTAGACATTTGGGCTGGACCCTGGGCTCAGACCCACACTGTGGCTACAGCACGAGTGTGTACAATGCATTTTTTAGCCCTGCAGCCTGAGCCCCCTGTGTTGAGTCAGCTGACCCAGACTCAGTGTCACTTTTTTTTTTTAATTGCAGTGTAGACATACCCCTAGATAACTGGATTCATAATCTAACAAACATCCAGCCAAGCCTGACGCATAGGAACACATCCAATGTTGTGCCCTGATATGTTGTATACCCCTGAATGTAAAAAAACCCACACACCTCCCCTAGTTAGGATATATACAAACTGACTACTCAAATGCTGGGGGGGAATGCATAATATAGCATATGTTATGCTAAACATCAGAAAATTTGCATCCAAAACCAAAATAGCAAAAGTGCCCCAGGTTCATTGGTTTTTAATTTACTTAAGAAAAAAATATGCAGCTCGAATTTGCACTCTGTGCTCGGGAGAGGCCAATAATTGGAATAACAGAAGGATTAAATATCAGGAATCAGGTGCACTGGCAGAATTTAGCATACAGGAAAACTTGCACGGTGCTACAGCTATGTCTAGTAAATGTGTTAGTTTCTTACATTTAAGAGCGCAGAATGCAAAGGTTTTTTAAAAAGTGGGTTTCTACAACACTGCTTGCTCAAGCAATGCTCCCACTGAATTTGGCCCAGAGCATATTGTGCATTTTTGCTTTGGCCTTAACTGTTTCTCCTCATTGTACAACTACTGCTTCATGCATCCTGAAGAAGTCTCCGCTTTATCTTTTATTATCCCGCCTCTTCAAAAATTCAATCGATATCTAAATACTGTGTCAAACTGCACCATTTCAATCTACATCATTTTAATACCAGTATGGATGAAGGTTGTTTGAACTGTTCACTCTATTATAGCAGCAGACTGCCGACTATGGTGCCACCAGTGCACTCGGTGGCATTTTCAAGTCTCCCAGTCTCCACTGCTTCTAGAAGTTGAGACAGAAACTGTGAAATAGGTACGCAGAAGCCATTGCAAATGAAATGGTTTAGAACAACACTAGCGTGGCCACAGGACAAAACTGTAGCAGTTCAGAACATGATTCAGCAATGCTAGTGGCGACACACTGAATTGTTTGTGCTTAAATCTCTCCTATCCCACTGGTTCAATTAGGAACAGTTCAGTTCTCCAGCACAGACATGGTCTGTACATGAAAATGCAGTTTTTATATTTCTTCACTACTCAGTTGCAGTACAGCTGGCCAATTAAATATTTAGTGCCTGATATCTTAATATTTAATTAGATACAAATAGCCTTGGTTTTGCACTTTCCCTGGATTTAAAAAAAAAATGTTCTGCCACACCACTGCACATGAACATTTAAGAGTATATCATAATTTACTCAACTGACAAACTAGGAGAAGCATTTATGTTGTAATTCAATCAACTGGTAAAAAGGATAATCTCAATGTTAATGCCTCATGACTGGTACCCAGCATATGATGAAAGACTCATATTTGTATCCAGGGAATGGATAAAATCAATGCTATTTGTCACTAAATAAAGGAGATATTGTATAACTGTATATTTAAAGTTTCAAGGTTTTGTCTGTGAAAACTACTCTACGTAATTTCTTGAAGGTATCATTTAATGTGTAAAAATACAGAGCAAGATAGTACTTTATATTTTTGGTAAAAACTGAAAAGCCTGAACCTTTAAAATAATTTGGGTAATTTTATGGCTAACAGCAGTCTCCATCCTGAAACTTCAACTCCCATTGAGGTCAACGGTAGTTGCAGGCACTCAGTACCTTGCAAAATTGGACCCACCAGTTGTAGATCTGCACCCTCAAGTCATCAAGTGTTATGTTTCAGGGCATAAAATAGTCATTTGCCGGGATCAGGACAGACTATTTGTTCTCCCCACATACAGCACTGTGCAAGGTACTGAGTGCCTGCAACTACCATTGTACAGAAGACAACAAGAGCTGAAAAGTGCACAAACCACTTAATAGTTTATTTTGGGGGCTTTTATCTCATTTACTGGGGATGCCTCTGTTCTTTTTTTTAAGGGTGTGAAAGTGCACATATGAAGGTATGAGCAGAAAGTGAAGTTCACACAGTGAAGACACCCAGGCAGAATATTCCACACATACCCCTACACAGTATTTCAACAAAGCTGGCAACTTTAAGAAATCCTGGCTTTTAGGCATGAGCATAGTGTGGTGGAGAAAGAGGCGTGTTGTCCCCCAAAACTGCAAGCCTTCAGCGGGCAGGGAATTTGCCCCACATAGCCCCGTTGGCCTGACTGGAGCTGCCCCCCCCAATACAGAAATCAAACTACACCTATGCTTTTAGGTGTAAAGAAAAGAAACACTCAGGTGCTTGCCATCTCGGAGTGCTTTAATGATATTTTGAGTTTGTAACAGTTTATCTGCCTTGCTGGGAAGTCGCTTTATAACTGTGATGATAGCTCAGGTCAATCTGCAATCTGAATTGTAAACTAGGTTGGCTGTTCTAGATCAAGGGTCAGTTATCTTTTCCCCCTGAATTCAACCTTCACATCAACAAAGCAGATATCAATTTCTCACACAAAAAGACATGTTAAAACAACATTACTGGTCATTGATATGTTAGATCACCTAATCTTTTCTTTTGTTTGTACTTAGCATTAAGTTTTCTTTATCTCAACAATGATTTACATTTGTGGGAAATATTTTGCTATAAAACACTGAGCAAAATCTTGCTTTTACTATTTGAGGGAAAAGGGGGAGAAAGGAAGAAATGGTAGTGACAGCATAGGTCAGGATGGTATACAGTAGCTGGGGGCAGAGCCACAGAGAGTGGGTTTGGGCCCCGGTGAAAAAAAATTTTCGGGCCCCCCAGCAAGGGCAGACCAGCTAAACAGGGCCAACAAGAGGGGGGGGGAAGCCGGGCCCCCTTCCGGACCACCAGGCCCCAGTAAGGCGACGACGGGGGGGAGAAGCCGGGCCCCCTTCCGGACCGCCAGGCCCCGGTAATTTGTACCAGCTCTCCGCACCACCTTCTCCTCGGCCCTGGCTGGGGGAAAATAGAACATGTGAAGGTGCAACTTGCTATTCCTTTTAAAAGGAGCAACATGCACACACCCCCCCCCCAGCATATACTACAGTGCATACAGGGCCAGGCACCTCAGCTCTTCAAGATGCCAGACCACATCTCTTGTGTCTAAGGTGTTCCAGCAGATATGGTAGCCAGTCCCCCAACGTAGCTCTTTTGGGGACTAAATTTTGACCGGGGTTGGCTCATTACTACACTTTGCCAGTCGAAGGCAATATTTCTGGGCTAGAGTGGTGGAAATGCACACAGTTGCCAAATTCTTGTTCTCACAACGAGGGGCAAGTCACTTTTTTCATCCTCACCCCCAGAAGAGTGAGGGCAAGTATGGGAGGCCCATGCCCATCCCTCCTTCCCCCCTCCAGAAGCACTGGGAACAAGAAGGAAATGCCTTTTCCCCACACACTTGCCAGAAGTTCACCTAGAGGCATACAGTGCCTCTAGTATGGCTGACATCTAGGGAACTATTGTTGGAGTTTAGCTCCACCAGCCCCTAATGACAAACTGCCTGCACGGCAGTATACAAATTTGCTGGAGTGATCATGGAAAGTGAACACAAACAGAATGCATCATTTAAATAGTTCAATATTGGTGGAAAGTTTTCCCTTTAAAATAAAATTAAAAATGGAGAAATCTTAACTAGTTAATCAGTGAGAAAAATCCTGCAAGAATAGAATGTAAAAGTGAAGTGCTTGAGTGTGATCCATTTATACTGGATTTATACCAGCATACATGCAGTCACTTAAATGCAGTTACTCTGGATTGCCACTGGTGCCAGATAAGATTCAAAACCCAAAGCATGGGGGTGTGTAGAGTTCATTGTACCTTTCTCCATTTTTAACAAAACAGTGTTTGTGCCAACTGTTCCTGAACTAGAAAACTGATTCAGGAATATAACCTACTGGTTTTGAATGAAATCAAACAGATGTAATTGCCCTACAAGTGAGCATGTTGTTTACATGAGTATTTACATGATTAACCTTTTCTTCCCCATTCTTAGGGTTACCATATTTCCACAAGCAAAAAAGGGGACACTGGGGGGGAGGAGGCCCGCTCTAGCCCCGCCCCCTCCCAGGCCCCCCACCACTCCCAACCCATCCAACCCCCTCTGCTCCCTGCCTGCCTCGACCCCTCTGCACACCCCTGCCCCCGACAGCCCCCCCAGAACCCCCGACCTATCTAACCCCTCCTGCTCCCTGTCCCTGCCTGTCCCAAGCCCTCTCCACACCCCTGCCCCCCTGACAGCCCCACCCGAACTCCCGACCCATCCAACCCCCCCTCCCTGTCCCCTGACCAGGGCCGGCTTTAAAGAGCCCAGGAATTGGGCTGCGCTCCGGCCGGGCCGGAGCTGCTGGGGCCAGGGGTGCTCAGTCGGCGCCCCGGGGCCCGAGCCGAGCCGAGCCAGGCCAGAGCCGCTGGAGCCAGGGCCGGAGCCGCTGGGCGCCGCTCGGCCCGGGCCGGAGGGAGCCGCTCGGCCAGGGCTGCACCTCCCCGGAGCTCTCCTCCTCGCGTCCCCCCCGCCCCAGCCCCAGTTGCAGCCCCAGCTTACCTGTTGCTGCCTCCCACCTGCCCCTGCTTCTTTTCAGACTTCCCGCGAAGCTCTGATTCATGGGAAGCAGGGGAGGGGGAGGAGCAGGGGGGCAGAGCGTTTAGGGGAGGGGAGGAGGGGGAAGACAGCTATGGGGCTGGACGGCGTGGTAAGGCTGCAGGGGAGGGGGGGAGCCGGGAAGGGGCTTTGGCTGCCGAGCGGCGCTTGGCCGCCGCTTTTCTGTCTATAAATAGCCGACCGGGGGGAAATCCCGGACATTTTTAGATTTTTAAAAATCCCCCCCGGACGGCTATTTATAGACCAAAAAGTCGGACATGTCCGGGGAAATCCAGACATATGGTAGCCCTACCCTTTCTGTACTTTGCATGTTAATCAATGTTTTTCCTTCTGTAATTTGTCATTTTAATAAGCCTTAGCATTTACAGAGGGATATCTGGCTTGTGTCTATGACTGCAGTCTAATTAATTGATCTGATGCCCAATCTTACATGGCACTGCTGAGTACCCTTAGTTCTCACTGGTTTCAGACAAGTGGAGGCTTCTTAGCCCATTACATGATTAGCCTCAAAAGTCCACAGGACTTTCATATGCTTCTTTCTATTTCTAAGGTCCCTGCAATCTCAACTTTGACAACCTGTCTAAACTGAATCTCTTAAGAAATATAGGTGGAAATTGTATTTAACCTATAGTTATGTAAGTTCTATTTGGAAAGTTTGTAGACAGTTTTTTTTCCCTTTGGTTAATCCTAATAATATTATCCATATTTACAATGAACTTCATAGGAACATAAGAACGGGGTCAGACCAAAGGTCCATCTAGCCCAGTAACCAGTCTCTGACAGTGGCCAATGCCAGATGCCCCAGAGGGAATGAACAGAACAGATAATCATCAAGTGACCATCCCCTGTTGCCCATTCCCAGCTTCTGGCAAACAAGAGGCTAGGGACACCATCCTTGTCCATCCTGGCTAATAGCCATTGATGGACCTATCCTCCATGTACTTATCTAGTTCTGTTATGAATCCCTAATACAAAGTAATAGTATATGTAGGTGTTCCTGCAGTGTTGAAATTTCTTTTAAAGGTACTTTGATATCAATGTATACATATCTAGAATATCCTTATAAATATATTAACTCACTGCCCTACAAGTTCTGGCTTGAGCTCATTCTCATTTTTAAGGCTGTTGCCTATCTAATGTTGGAAACGTTGTAGTTCAGAAATAAATCATTTGACCGTACAACAGGAAGTGGAAGGGGTAAACTCTAGTGACACATATGGTGGTAGCTCAGGGCCTCATTCTGTGAGCAGAGCTCCCTATGAAGTCCATGTCTGTGTAAGAAAGCCAGGTCTATTTGCAGGATTAGGCTTTTGGCTTGTAAACTACTACTATTACGATCTGCATCCAAGCTCTCCTTAGTTCAAGCTTAGCCAAATCCTACCATAAGCTATTCAGATGCACGTCAAAAGATGACTAGTGGGGGGAAATAGTCCCCGTTTATTCCCCTCAACGTTTAAATGAATTTACTTTCACTATTCTTGTATCCCTTTTGAGTTCACTTGCTTCAAATATTCACATGACTGAGTTTTGTTGGAACGATTACTCGGCAAATTTCAAAAGACATGCATATATTTAGGGAAACTAAATGTGCGTGGTGAGTATTTTACTCCTGAGGGAAAAAATAAATGTGGAGGCTCCAGCATGGTATTGGAGAGCACAGGCCACTGGCTGCACAGCGGTGGGAGATGACTGTACATCTCCCCTCTGGGACACGGATTTAGCAGTGAGGCTGCACCCAACCCTGACATAGTGCAAGGACCGGGTCTACCCAAGAAACACACCAGGGCCCTGCCCCTCCATGCCAGGTGTGGACAGTCAGTCAGGCTCAGCAAGGCAGGATCCAAGGGTATGTCTACACTACGGGATTAATCTGAATTTACAGAATTCGAATTTTGGAAACAGATCGTATAAAGTCGAATGTATGCGGCCACACTAAGCACATTAATTCGGCGGTGTGCGTCCATGTACCGGGGCTAGCATCGATTTCCAGAGCGTTGCACTGTGGGTAGTTATCCCATAGCTATCCCATAGTTCCCGCCGTCTCCCCTGCCCATTGGAATTCTGGGTTGAGATTCCAGTGCCTGATGGGGCAAAAAACATTGTCGCAGGTGGTTCTGGGTACAGCCTCACCCCTCCCTCCATGAAAGCAACGGCAGACAACCGTTTCGCACCTTTTTTCCTGGGTGAACACTGCAGACTCCATACCACGGCAAGCATGGAGCCCGCTCAGCTCAAGACAGCAGTCATGAACATTGTAAACACCTCGCGCATTCTCGTGCAGTTTATGCTGAACAAGGACCAGAAAAACAAGGCGAGGAGGAGGTGGCGACGACAGCGCAGCGGCAAGAGTGATGAGGACATGGACACAGAATTCTCTCAAACCACGGGCCCCGGTGCTTTGGATATCATGTTGTTAATGGGGCAGGTTCTATGCGTGGAACACCGATTCTGGGCCCAGGAAACAAGCACAGACTGGTGGGACCGCATAGTGTTGCGGGTGTGGGACGATTCCCAGTGGCTGCAAAACTTTCGCATGCGTAAGGGCACTTTCATGGAACTTTGTGACTTGCTGTCCCCTGCCCTGAGCGCCAGAATACCAAGATGAGAGCAGCCCTCACAGTTGAGAAGCGAGTGGCGATAGCCCTGTGGAAGCTTGCAACGCCAGACAGCTACCGGTCAGTCGGGAATCAATTTGGAGTGGGCAAATCTACTGTGGGGGCTGCTGTGATGCAAGTAGCCAAAGCAATCACTGAGCTGCTGCTACGAAAGGTAGTGACTCTGGGAAATGTGCAGGTCATAGTGGATGGCTTTGCTGCAATGGGATTCCCTAACTGTGGTGGGGCAATAGATGGAACCCATATCCCTATCTTGGCACCGGAGCACCAGGGTACCCAGTACATAAACCGCAAGGGGTACTTTTCAATGGTGCTGCAAGCACTGGTGGATCACAAGGGACGTTTCACCAACATCAACGTGGGCTGGCCGGGAAGGGTTCATGATGCTCGCATCTTCAGGAACACTACTCTGTTTAAACGGCTGCAGCAAGGGACTTACTTCCCGGACCAGAAAATAACCGTTGGGGATGTTGAAATACCTATCGTTATCCTTGGGGACCCAGCCTACCCCTTAATGCCATGGCTCATGAAGCCATACACAGACAGCCTGGACAGGAGTCAGGAGCTGTTCAACTACAGGCTGAGCAAGTGCAGAATGGTGGTAGAATGTGCATTTGGACGTTTAAAAGGTTGCTGGCGATCGTTACTGACTCGCTCAGACCTCAGCCAAACCAATATCCCCATTGTTATTGCTGCTTGCTGTGTGCTCCACAATCTGTGAAAGTAAGGGGGAGACCTTTATGGCAGGGTGGGAGGCTGAGGCAAATCGCCTGGCTGCTGATTACGCGCAGCCAGACACCAGGGCGATTAGAAGAGCACACCAGGAAGTGCTGCGCATCAGAGAAGCTTTGAAAACCAGTTTCATGACTGGCCAGGCTACAGTGTGAAATTTCTGTTTGTTTCTCCTTGATGAAAACCCGCCCCCTTTATTGACTCATTCTCTGTAAGGAACCCACCATCCCCCTTCGATCACAGCTTGCTTTCAAAGGAAATAAAGTCACTATCGTTTAAAAATCATGTATTCTTTATTAATTGATTATAAAAAGAGGGAGAGAACGCGGGTGGGGTTTGGGAGGAGGATTGGAGGGAAGGAAAAGGCCACTAAAAAAAAGTTAAAATAATGACAGCCTTTTGCTTGGGCTGTCCACTGGGGTGGAATGGGAGGGTGCACGGAGCCTCCCCCCGCCGCATTCTTACATGTCTGGGTGAGGAGGCTATGGAACATGGTGAGGGGGGAGGGGGGTTATACAGGGGCTGTAGTGCCAGTCTGTTATCCTGCTGCCGTTCCTGAAGCTCCACCAGACGCTGGAGCATGTCTGTTTGCTCACGCAGCAGCCCCAGCGTTGCATCCTGCCTCCTCTGATCTTCCTGCCGCCACCTCTCATCTCGAGCATCTCTCCACTCCTCACGTTGGTCCCTCCTGTCCTCACGTTCACTGGCATCTTTCCTATACTGTGAAACCGTGTCCTTCCACTCATTCAGATGAGCTCTTTCACTGCGGATGGATTCCATGATTTCCGCGAACATCTCGTCTCGCGTCTTCTTTTTCCGACGCCTTATCTAAGATAGCCTTCGGGACGGAGGAGGGAAAAATTTGCAGCCGCTGGAGGGAGGGAAAAAAGGAGAGAATTTTTTTAAAAGATACATTTTTACAGAACAATGCTTATACTCTTTCACGGTGACCAACACTATTCACATTACATAGCACAAGTGATTTCTGTGCAAGGTCGCATTTTGCCTCTTAATATTGAGTGCCTGGGGCTTTGCTGCTAGAGATCACAGTCGCAGGTCCGGGCAACAGAATTCGGCTTGCATGCGGCCATGGTAAGCCATTGTCTTTCGGCTTCTGCGCCCTCCTTTCCCACATACCAAGCAAAGCCCGTTGAGTGCTGCCGTTTTCCTGTTAACCTTCAGCAGCAGAAAACAAACTAACACCACCCACCCCGCCATGAATTCTCTGGGATGATCGCTTTACCCCTCCCCCCCCCCCAACCCGCGTGGCTGGTATCAGGGAAGATCCCTGCTATCCAAACACGAAAAGCTCAGGGCCAATTCCCCCTCGCCCCCCCCCACGCTTGGCTAACTGCAGGGAAGGATTTCTTTTCAGCCACAGGCAAACAGCCCAGTAGGAAGGGCCACCTCTGTCCCCTTTGCCAGGCTTTGTCATGCAATGATACCAGATTACTTGCTACTAGCATGGCGTGGTCAAGTGTCCTACCATGGAGGACGGAATAAGGCTGAACTGCCCAGAAACCTTGTGGAAAGGCTTTTGGAGTACCTCCAGGAGAGCAAAGTAATCATTAAAAAATGCTTGCTTTTAAAACAAGTTTTATATTTTAAAAGGTAAACTCACCTGAGGTCCCTTCCATTGGGTCATTGTCTTGGATACTGGCTTGGGAGGGTACTTCAGTCAGGCTGAGAAAAAGATCCTGGCTGTTGGGGAGAACAGAGTGCTGTGTGCTCTCCGCAAGCTCGTCCTCCTCCTCCTCCTCTTCCCTGTCTGCAGAATCCTCAGGTGTGGCTGATGAGATTACCCCCACCTCGGAATCCACGGTCAGAGGTGGGGTAGTGGTGGCGGCCCCCCCTAGAATTGCATGCAGCTCGGCGTAGAAGCAGCATCTCTGCGGCTCTGACCCGGAGCGACCGTTTGCCTCCTTTGTTTTTTGATAGGCTTGTCTGAGCTCCTTGACTTTCAAGCGCCACTGATCTGAGTCCCTATTGTGGCCTCTCTCCATCATGCCCTTGGAGATTTTTTCAAAAGTTTTGGCATTTCGTCTTTTCGAACGAAGTTCTGCTAGCACTGAATCCTCTCCCCATATAGCGATCAGATCCAGTATCTCCCGTATGGTCCATGCTGGTGCTCTTTTTTGATTATCGGCCTGCATGGTTACCTGTGCTCTCCACGCTGGGCAAACAGGAAATAAAATTCAAATGTTCGCGGGGCTTTTCCTGTCTACCTGGCCAGTGCATCCGAGTTCAGATTGCTGTCCAGAGCGGTCACAATGGTGCACTGTGGGATAGCTCCCGGAGGCCAATACCATCGAATTGCGGCCACACTAACCCTAATTCGAAATGACAATATCGATTTTGGCGCTACTCCACTCGTCGGGGAGGAGTACAGAAATCGATTTTAAGAGCCCTTTATTTCGAAATAAATGGCTTCGTTGTGTGGACGGGTGCAGGGTTAATTCGATTTAACGCTGCTAAATTCGAATTAAACATAGTGTAGACCAGGCCCAAGTGTGGAGGGGCTTAGTATGGGGGAGGTCCAGATGTAGGTTGAGAGGGTTCTGTGTGGGGCAATCTAAGTGCCAGCGGCTCAGTGGGGGATCTGAGGCGGGGGGGGGGGGGGGGTGGGGGGGACGGGGGGGTTTGGGGGGGGGGGGGGGGCGAGGGGGCTCCGTGTACAGGGGGCCCTCCCCCTGCAGCCGAGGAGCAATGGGTGTACAGGAAGCAGGGGGTGGGGGAGTTTGCAGAGCTTCCTGAAGCTGGGGAAATAAATCTGGGGATGGGTCTGACTTGGCCCCAGGTGCCGTGCAGGGGAAGAGGAAGTCCTGTCCTCCCCAGCCCAGCCGGGACTAGCAGCTGAGCCTGACGCAGGGTAGGAGCCACCAGCAGGGTCTTCCCCAGTCCCGTCCCTTGCCCTGCAGTGATTTACCTCCCTCTCTGGTGGCTGCCCTGGGCACCCGAAACATACTGCTGGGGAGGGTCGCATGACCGCTCTTGTGGCTTCCCTTTGCTTCCCCATCAGAAAATCATTTTTCTGTAAGAAAACAAAGAAATCTGTGGGCGACATAAATTCTGTGTATGTGCAGTGGCGCAGAATTACCCCAGGAATAGTATTTGAATAGTCATCGCAGCCATGCCTTCCGACTTTACCAATGAGAAAACCACCACCATTAGGCAGATCCCTCAAGTGGTGTAAACTGCCATAGCTCCATTGATGGAGTCAGATCTTCAGCTCCATGTGACTTATGACCACTCATCTACATACAGCTCAAGTGAACAAAGATTTGCAGATGTTGGTAATCAATCCATAGTTCCAAAAATTGCAGAAAACAAACCAACAATTTTGAATATCATCTGCAGAATATGCAATCAATTCACAGATATAAAAGAGCAAAATTAATCAGAGAGACGACGCTGAAAATTATTCACTCAGCTCTAATTCAAGATAAGAATCTGGCCCACTGGAGTTATCAGCTGTATATCCAAAGTAATTCTACCATTTTCCTTAGAATTACTCCAGATTTATAGTAGAGTAACTGAGATCAGAACCTGTCCTGTTTACATGAAAAAAAAAAAAAAAGTGAAAGACTTCAGTACTGTTACACTCAGTCATTCAGCTAAGTGAAATGTATTGAGTAAAGGAGGAAATATATTTCTTTGATCTCCTAACTAGCCTGATCCCAGCCCACGCGCTGTGATGTTCTCCCCTTGTTTCTAATAATAACTCCCATTTCAAAACATGTTTCAAACCTAGCAAATAAAACATTTTTTCTAATGAAAAGACATTTTTTTCCCCTCATAGCAACAATAACTTCAGAACAACCTAACTGGGGCAATTTCAAAGTGAGCAGGAGAATGCTGCAGCTACAGGAACAAAAAAAGGAAGGAAGGATAAAAGTACCTTGACTTTCCTTTGGTTTGCTATCAGTTATCTTTGTAGTACAATCTGCCTCAGGAAAATACTGATACTAATTTATCATTTAAGAGCATATTTAATTCAGAGCGAAGTCTGAACATTGTTCCATGTTAAAAAAAAAAAAGCTAGGGTTTTAAACTGTTTTTTATTTTTTAATTAAAGTAATATGTTGAAGGGTTTAGGATCTTCGGGTCAGTGATTTAAGTTATTTTAAATTAACTGGAAATGTATAATTTATCACAGACACACACAAGCTACCATCTTGTTACCTAGACACATGGATATACATACCCACAAACTTGTCCTTTCCCAGGGCTATTGATATTCAAAGATGATGTCACTAAGCTGTCAAATTCTCTCTCAAAGATTTATGCACAAAGCTCCCAACTTCAGTAAGATTGCTTCTCCATTCTTGCCTAGTTTGTAATGCCAACAAGTGGGGTTCAATATTGTATGTGCAGAGCATGCACACCACCACCTGAAGACCACGAGAGTCAAAGGCACTTGTTACCTTGCAGGAACCAGCCCTTACTCAGTGATGTTCTAACATGATCCAAAGCAGTAGACTTGGAAAAGCCCCATGGAAGTTGCATAGAATCATACAAATGTAGGGCTGGAAGGGACCTCAAGAGGTCATCTAGTCCATTCCCCATGCTCAGGCAGAGTTAATCCTATAAAACCAAGATTTTGAGAGGGCTGTCTTGCGTCCTCCATGCAGGCAAAAATGAATTTGAGGCATGATCCAGAATAATGCTAAGTACCTCCTGTGATATGCTGGGTGTCCTCAAATCCCGCTTAAGCCTGGGAAGTTTTTCAAAAACTAGCACTGAGCAGAATCAGGTCCTTAGAAGGGCTGTTTGGTTTTCTGTAGAAAATGCAAACAATGTTCAAATATGCCTTTAATAACTTTCAGAATGACTCTTCTAGACAGTTTGCAGCTGCCATTTTGGAAATAATGGCATGATGGGATTTTATTACTTCTTTGATTTAAGATTTGGCTAAAATGTACACCTTCCACACTTTTAAAGTGACAACATTATTTTATTATACTTGAATTTTATATCTTTTTGAAAGGCTTCAAGAGGCCTGATTTTTAGAGGCTCTGAGCACATGCAGGTTCCACTGAAGTGCCAGGTGGTCATGACCTCTGAAAATTTGGCCCTCTGGGGTCTCAGGCTGGGCACATAAAATGAAGACAACCAAAATTAGTGAACTCTTGAAATTTTACACCCAAGTGATTTGCCCAAGGCCACACAACAAGTCAACAGCAGACCTGGGTCAAGAATTCAATCCACTTCAACCACATTAACTTAGTTTTAACAAGGAAAGAGTGCCTTAGAATGCTGAGCAATCAAACCCATCATTCACTGACCAGTGCGAAGGTAACACGTATAATGTGCTAAAGCTTACCTAAATTGACACTCCAGAATAGAACACTGGGACAAAGTCAGAATCTGAAGATTAAGCTATGTTTCAATAGAAGCAATCTACAGATACTTTCCATATACAAGCATATATATTTTTGAAGCTAAAGCTGTGATTTTATGAACTACTCAAGAAGAAATACCATTAAAATCAGCAGTATAGCTGGAAATACCAAGCCTTCATGCTTTTTTCATTTTTGCAAGAGTTCTTGCAAAATGCATTTGGCTCTGAGGGCTTGTATTACTGTATTGTTAGAGGGGTAGGAAGAGATCTGTAATAAAATTAATTTCCCTGATGTCTCTCTTTAGGGTGGGAGTTTTTTTACTCAAGCCAAAAAGCATGACAAAGTGAGTGCCAAACTGACAGCATTAGGGGGCCAGATCTTGCATATTTCTACCAATTTAAATTTAAATTGACAACCTATGAATCCAGCCGCCTGCTGAAAACGGACATCAATAACAATTTTCCAGTCAGCATAGATGTGCCATTTCCCCTCTGTAACACATCTCTCTGTAGCTTTTTCCAAGCTTGTCCCTACACACAGAATGCCTACTTCTTTAAGCGGTACAAAAAGCCACTACCTTTCCCTCACTCGGATCTCTCCTGAAGTCTCACTTCTATTATAACACCTACCAAGACCTGTAACGGCATGGGGAGGGGGAATTGGGATTGTCCATAATTTTGTGTGTATGTGGTAAAGTAGTGTGTCTTTGTAATCAGGCAATGGCCCAAGCACTTTATCTGTACATTCAATACCCCCCTCCTTTCCTCTGTCTTCTAGGTTTTTAGATGAGGGCTACGTAGGAGCTGCAGGTCTAATTTCCAGCCTGAGGACATTTAGATATGCTAGCTTTGATCTAGCTAGTGTGCTAAAAATAGAACCATAGCCACAACAGCAGGACAGGCTAACCACCCGAGTATGGATGGTTCCAAACAGGATTGTACTTGGGGCAGCCATCTTATCCTGCTGCTCATGCGGTCATGGCTATTCTATCAAAGCTAGTGCACATACATCTACCCGAGCTGGAATTTCCCATTTGAAGTATAGACGTACCTTAGTGGGATTTGTCTTTTTTATATTGCAAGTTCTTCCACGTAGGGTACCTGCCTTCTTTTAAACTCATGCAGCACGTAGCACAGTGTGGACACTATTGGAAACAATAATAGATATTCAACATTTTACCTTCCAGGGAAAGTTGGTCAGAAACTAGATTTCATTTTGTGACATTGGGCTTGCATCCTTCCAGGAGTAAAATGACTTAACACTTTCAGCAAGGTGGTTACTATCTTTTTAAGACTTTCACCCAAAGTGTAGCACTCTGCCTTATTTTTAATGGGGTAAGCGTGTTGTAAGAAATAAGGTGGTTTCTGGGCTGCATTCCTCTCATGCACGACTAACAGCACTCTCCCATATAAGCAGGATAATAAAGTGAGCCCTGTGCATATCCGAATTCTTCTTACAGTTTACTTTTTTTAATTAAGAATTTTAATTTTTTGAAGTTGATGTTATTTCAATGTCCACTAAAGTTCTACATGTGAAATAACAGGTGTAATATAAAAATCAATGCACACACACTGAACCCTCTACCAAGATTTATTTTTAGTAAGTGTAAGCATATTTGGGGTTTTAGTCACTATTGTAATATACATACACCACTTAAACTGAAATCTATTTTCTTTCTTCCAACTGATTCCTTCCCCTTCCCCCCTTCTTGCACTCATACAGACTGATAAGTGGCTGCGGATGGCATTTTGATTTTTTTTTAAGTCTGTTTTATTAAATGCTTTTTTATTTTAAAGTCAACGATTTGTATCTATTTGTCAGATAGATATAAGAACAAGAGGCTTGTCAAATCTGGGGGCTTCATAGCGGTGACAATATTTCTTGAAATAAAAATTAGGTTCACAATAAACTGCATGAACCTACTTTAGCACTCATTGTTCAACCCATGAGTATTTTCATTTATTAAACACCCCTTTCTTACTCAACTGTGTACTAATGAAGTTAATCTAAAGGCTAGATCTCAATTATGAATCACAGAACTGCAACTCTGCTCCCTGAAAACTCAGATAATCTGACTCAGGTATCCTCCAATGTAGAACAGAAAAGTTGGCTAACTAGAAATGCCTTTGAAAGATCAGAAACATTTAATCCAGGTGAGTGATAAGTGACAAACACCTAATTTTTCCATCTGTTTAACATAACTCTTAGGTAATGATTTATAACAACTTGACAGGCTGCTTGCCAATTCAAAATATGCTACACAGATTTGAACAATAAAAGGAATTGCAAATGTTTAAATCTCTCAAGCTTTCAGCCAAGACAAACTCTTCAGCTAGAGTAGATTTCCATTTGCTAAAATAATTTAGGAAAGAGTTTTCCTCTTGAGCACATACATTAGTCTTGGGGAGGGTGTGGGGAGGGGGAAGCCGAGCCAAACCAAACTTTTTCAAGTTTCTGGAGTGTCAATACATCACATGGCAATTAATATGCAAGACCACAGAATGAGATGTGTTACTTCATGATGCAACACCACATCTCAAATAACCAGTTCAAGCAGCGCTGCTGAAAAGGGCATGAAGTATGTGTAACAACAAAGACCTGGACCATTTGCTCTGAATTCTTTCTGCAGACAGATGTGTGATGAATGGTCACACAAAACCAAAGTACGTTGCTATGACATTTGAGAGAGAAACAGATATGAAGGTAACATCACAAGTGCACTTGAACAAGAAAAAAAGAAGAGGAAAGTCTAACATTTAATTCTAGTGGAAAAAGCAAGGACTCAAGACATTAAGGATCACTCCTGAACAGTAAATAAAAGCCAAATCTTCCCCTCCATGGGCAAAAAGAAAACTAGAAGACTGGAAACTGAGTTTCAGCTGATCTTGTTGGCAATAGGTAGGGTCAGAGTCATGAGATAGCCCATTCCAAACGCTCACTCAGAGGTTGAGGGTTTTTGTATAACAATGCTGACAGACTCAAGTCTTATACTTTTCAGAGGGAAGGAAGACCAACAGACATATATACATCTCCACACAGCCATTATTTGAGAATCTACAGAGATGAAAACCTGGGGTAGGGCTGCCTCTGGTTCCAAGGGCAAGGAGATGAAGCCATTGTCACACATCTCCCCTCTTTCATATGTGTCTACTGGTTATAGCTGGTAATCAGGGTTGGACATGCCCACAGGTGTAGAGGGAACTCATCCAGAAGGCCCTGACCCCTCCCCCTCAAAGCCTGACCCACAGATTTCAAATATAGCTCTGGAATATTTTACTGCTTCTCCACTCAGTAACTTTTTAAAAGTCTTTTTAATCTAATTTTAAGAGAAAACAATGAGATGCAGCACCACTTAACATTCCATCGGCCATCCAGGAGATGGACAGCCTCTAACATTCCACCCCTAAAAAAATCCACCGCCACAATTCTTAGGGCCTAATCTTTCCATAGTTTAACCCAAAATGGTTAAGCACTGTGGCTCCACCCCAAACCACAGTCCATGAGAAGGGGAGGGAGGGTCCTCCCTACTGCCTTTTTCCTGGAAGCCCTTATCACCCCACCCTGAAGCTGCTTGTGCCTAATGCCATCTCCGGCCCCCTCTACATGCTCACAGATACTGGATGCCTGGGATTTAAATCCATAATAGGATTTCTAGTCTCATTTTCTGAAGAAGGGGGTTAGAGAAGGAGAAGAGTGGAGAATCCTCAAAGTCTAGCAGAGATACAAATACAAGTTTCAGCATCTAGCACAATGGGGCCCCAGTCTGGTTGGCCTCCGAGTTCTACTAGAAGACAAATGTTAAATTATAAATCCACAAATGAATTAGGATCACCTGGAAGATTTCCCAAGAGACATCATCCTGGAGATTTCCTGGTTCTCTCACACCAGAGCATTACTAGCAGTAGTGCAGGAAATGTTAAGCTCTGCATAGCAGCACTAGGAACACTTTCAGGACATTAAAAAGAGACCAAAAATCCCTGTGCAAACACAGCTACAAATTTTGGACAAAATTCTCCTCAGAGCCATATGGCAGATCTTGACTCTGCTCACCATTCAAATGCACGACTCCCAAAAGTTTCTTTTGAAACAAATGCTAGAAATAAAACAAATAAAAATTAAAAACTAGGAACAAGAAAACCCCAGAAGCTAAAATGTTTAAAAAAAAAAAAAGCACTGTATGCCAGCCCATGTTCTTATTACTGCCTCAGGTTTGGCAATATTGGTTGCTACAACACACCCCATATGCAAGGGCAGTGCAGAATTCAATCCACCTGCAAAATCTTTCCACAGCCCGCCCCAACTCCCTCACTGCTAAATACCACCATGAGTACCTGGCTTTTATATCAGACAGGATGCGGAGTTCAGAGCCTGCTCCTATACATTATGCTATTCCTTAAACAAGTTAGCCTTTGTCAGTAGATCCAGATTTGTCTGGGTGGGAAAATTGTTTTAGTTTAAGTGAACAACTAAGTTCTCCAAACTCTACATGGAATCTGCACTGCTTTCCTAGTGATACTGCAATGCAAACAGAGCCAGTAACCAGGTCAATGATAACGACTCACCAAGTAGCAAGAATGTGCTCAAATCTGGGTAGACTGCTCAACGCTAAAACCTATCATCCGTAAAAGCACCTTTTTGATTACTTTTGTTTTGCCCTAGAGAATACCTTAATGTTTTATTGGTAATATAATTTCTGGATAGCAATGTTGTCTTGCCTATAAAAGCACAAGAAAAGAAAGGAAATAAGGTGAAAGATTAGAAAAACAGCATTGTTGTTATTAAACCTTTAAATTACAGGCTTAATTTCAAGTAAACATTTGGTGTCTTTTGTACTGTTTATATTAACCTGATTTTTTTCCTAAAAAGAAAATCTCATTACTGCAACACAGTGTCAAACACCTATATGGTTAACTACATCTGTGATGACTACACTTGAGCTACAAGTAATCTGTTAAACAGCACATCCCCAGCTGGGGACCCTAATTAGGGTGCAAACTGCCATCCAATCCCCTTGACAGATTGATGAAGGAGACCTCTCACAAGGTGATCCAGAAGGCAGCATAGATACCATTAATCATTTATCTGTTGATGGGAATACAAAAAAATTCTACCATTTAGAGTTTTATACTCGAAAGTACCTTGAGAAAACGAATGCCTAGAACACTAATCAAGTATAATTAGAAGGCAGACTTTAGTCCTTAAATTTTAAGCTAAACTTAAAATCTAAAAAGACATGCTCAGACTTTAAAGAAATTTGACATTTACGCTTCTGTTATTTTTTTAAAAAAGTAGAGAGAAAAAAAGACAGGTCACAGAGTTTTGTTACAACGGTAATAAAAGTAGTTAGGCACCTAAACCCAGATTTAGCCACATAAATGTCAGGTTTAGGTGCATAAATCCCAATTTTAGGCTCCACTGAGATCCACAAAACTCCCACCAAACCCTGAAGATGCCTCAATTTACTTGTCACCTAAGTTTGAAAGGTAAAAGTTCCCTTAGCGCCTCCGGGCATGAACACTGCTGCCTCACTCCAGCGGTCTGGAAGCCTATCTACCCCTGAGTGATCCACGGATCAGGGGATGCAGGCAGACAAATACCTATTTCACATGCAGGCCAAACTAGTAGGTATGCTCACAGAGCACCTACATGATCAGGTCCCATTCAAACTCTGAATGGAGGATGTGGTGGTACTATTGCTGCTGCCATCCTTTATAACTTTTAGCCCAATGATTAAAGCACTTGCCTGGGATGTGGGAGACCCAGGTTCAATTCCCACTGATGTTGGGTGTGGAAGGAATTTGAACAGGGGTCTCCAAACTGCCAGGAAATTGCTTTAACCACTGAACTATGAGATATTCTGCGATAGGGTCTTTTCAATCTCTCCTGATGAAGTTGTTCCACTGTAGATTAAATAATGAAAGAGCAATTGGAAAAGGAGAACTAGACACTGGGTCTCCCACCTCCCTTGTAAATGCCCTAACCACTGGGCTACAGAGTCATCCCCCTTCTGGCCCAATGACTAAAGTCAATGTTATCCACAGTGGACAGCCATTGGGCCAGAGAGAATGAGAATGACTCTTCTGAGAAGGAAGAGACTCCTATTCAAATCCTTTCTCCCCCTCCAGCAGAAAGGAGAATTAAACCTGGGTCTCCCACATCCCAGGTTAATGGTCTAATCCCTGGGCTAAGAGTTATAAAGTGGGCCCAACGTCTCCTCTGGTGGCAGCCATTTTGTGTGGTGTGAGGCAGTCACCTAGCTCACTCCCACAAGAAACTACTTTGGTGCCACTTGACTCATTCCTGGTCATAGATCGCTAAGCCAAAATAAGCGCCTCCCTTCAGCCCAATTTGGGTCACAAACCTATATACCTTGCCTGCCTCTGTATCAGTCCCCACCCCCCAGGGCCGGCTCTGGCTTTTTTGCCGCCCCAGGCAAAAAAGCCTCCGGCCGCCTCCCCCCCCCTGCGGGGCGGGGGGAGGGCGGCTGGAGCCCCGGGGGGAGGGCGGCGAGCCTGGCCGTGGCCCCGCTCTCCCCGGCGGCCGGAGCGCCGTGCCGCCCCCCTCCAGGTGCCGCCCCAAGCACAAGCTTGGTGGGCTGGTGCCTGGAGCCGGCCCTGCCACTCCCTGTAACTGAATGGGCAGCTGAGCCCATTGAAAACTTAATTTACAATGTAAATGCTCATGTTTTCTACAATATGTAACTGTAAATTTTTTTAAAATACAAAAATCCATATAAAATCTACACCAAGAACATTAAGTATTGAATAGCTGTATTACACAAAGTCCTGTCTGTCCTAAACAGAGGCCTTGAGCTAGCCCAACAAGCATGTGCTTAACTTTAAAAATCTCACAAAATAGTTCCATTCGCTTCAATAGGACTACTCCAACGCTTAAAATTGTGTGCATGCTTAAGTGCTTTGCTGGATTAGAGCCTGAATGAAGCAGTGGCCTGTGTAAGAGGAGTATATGATCATATAATTAAAGACACTATTGTAGTGCATAGGCACAGAGGGGCAGAAATAAGATTGCATGAGCTGCCTTAATTTTGGCATTTCCTGACTTTGAAGTGCTTTTCTTTGCATATATGTTTTCATCTTCCTCATTTTGTGTGTAACCCCATGCCTCAGACACTCATACCATTCAAACTTCGCAACAAGGCACTCCAGACCTCAGCCCAGGGCCGGCACAACCCATTAGGCGACCTAGGCGGTTGTCTAGGGCGCTACAATTTGGGGGGTGGTGACTGCAGCGGCATTTCAGCGGCAGGACCTTCCACCGCCTCTGTGGGGGGGCGGCATTTCGGGGCGGGACCTTCCGCCACCTAGGGCAGCAGAAAAGTTGGCGGCGCTCCTGCCTCAGCCGTATTTGCGGGGGGGGGGACAGTATGCCATGTAATTAAGACATATGTGCAAAGGCCAAAGCCAAGATTAACTGGGCAACCTCAACTCAGGTGTTTTCTGACCTGAGTGCTTTGCTTTGCACACTTAGCATTCTCTTCATGTAATTTTGTTATGAATTTCCTAAGATTATTTTGTTTTTATTTATTTATTTTACAAAAATGAAAAACTAAAGAAATTCTATCATATGCAATTATTTGCCAGGCAAAAATAGAAGACATTGTCCTGTCCATATAGTATGTAATGGGGCAGGAACTATTCTATACACAGCATTATATATCATACAGCATGAGACAGGGCTCTTTCACAAACCTGTCTTGTTTCATTCACACCCTCCCAAAATTATATTCCACAATCACCCACGCATTACAAATAAAATTGTCCATGTAAGCGGAATGCCTATAGTACGTTCAGAGATATTTCCATCAGCTTACCTAAGCATTACCAGTGGAACAATCGTAAATCATTAATTTAACAAAAAGCTGCACATATTGGAGTTCATTTTTCTGAACAGTTATAACTCAGCCAAATCAAAATTATTTTCACCAGACCAATGAAAGGAAAATCTGAGACCTGAGAGCCAAATTTCACATTTCTGCCATGTGCTATCAAGGAACTAAAGCAATTTTAAAAGAGTTTCAGTAAATACCCATGATTGCAGAAGTGTGTATTTTCTCCACTCACTTCACTACCACAGTAGGCCAACTCATTTTTTGCTTAATTTAAAAACAAAAACAAAAAAAAAAGTCTCCTGACATGAGAAAAGGTAAAAGTTTGGCAAAGTTATAAACATTCCCAAATTGCTTTTAGAATAAAAACTCTTGAGCAACCTTAACTATGGGAGTTAGTACACACTCAGCTTATAAGTCTTTTCTGCAACACGGGCATTAAAGCAAAGTACCTTTACTTTATAGAGTCCTACTATCTGCCTGGGCGGCTGAGAGGAGGCTGAACCCCCTGCGGCTGCTGGCCCCCACCCCAGCCTATTGCCCCCACCCCCAGAGCGCTGGGAGGGCGGGCGGCGCGGCCCCAGCCCCGGAGCACCAGGAGGGCGGCGTGGTCTCAGCGCCAGCCCTGGCCCAAGCCAGGATGCACAGGGGAAATGGCAGGAGGGGGTCTGGCAGTGGAGCATGGGAAGGGCCATGCCTGGCTGTTTGGGGAGGCACAGCCTCCTCCAGCCTATGATACCAGCCACCCATGACTATCTGCTAAACATTCCAGGCCAGTTCTGCAACCATTGCTCATTCACTTACTCATGCAAACAGTCCTACTGACTACCTTGTGAGAGAAAGGATCGCAGAGTCAAGTTTACAGTAATTATATGGAACTATAGTTTTATATATGTAGTCCTGAAAAAAATTCAAATTTCTTACAGTATTAGCCCCATTAATGCCACCATCCACTTAAATGACACATTCCACTGGGGACAGCATATGTATCATTAGCTCAAAAAGCATGTGTATTTTTTCATCTCTCAGCATCATCTAAAGTAATGGGAACTCAGCAACAAAGCAGAAACTAGTTACTCCTTGCAAGGTGACATCAACAGTCCTTCCAGTCCTAAATCTCCCCAACTGCATCCTCCCCGAGTTCTTAAGGGCCAGACACTCAAACCATTCCCCTCTGGTTTGTCACCCCCATATGTGTGAAATCAGCCCTCCAGTTATCAGCTCACTTTGGCACACACACACACTCCATGCAGTTTGCACACCAGAGACCTGCTTGGGATAAAAATAAACCAAAAGTTTATTTAATAGAAAAACCACAGATTCAAAAATGAAATAGTAAGGGAAGGCAAACATATACAAGTTACACAGAAAGCAAACAAAGACACAACCTCAGGCTTTACACTTCCATATTAGATAAAATCCCTTGTCTAATACAAGTTACCTTTTGCCTTTGAACAGTTTTCCTGCATTCATGGACATTTTCCTGACTAGAGGCTGTCCCTCAGCTTCTGGATGAAAACCGGAGTTGCAAGCCTCCTTTTTAAAAAGACTTTTTCCTTTCCCCCTGCCCTTTCCTGGCATGTAACTCATGGTGGGGGAAATTCCCTCTTGACTTGAAAGGCAGGATGTCTCAATCTTCCCATTAACTCTAATGGCCCATCATTGCCTTTTACTGGGCCAGACTATGGATGGTTACTTGGAGCTGGTTTTCTGTAAACACCTGGCTAGGCAGGGGCCCCTTCTTGCTGTGAAGTTCTAGTTGAAGTTGTATTATAGATGATGAACACCATTTTCTATATGCATAAATACATAAATTCATAACCACAGTTGGGATACATATATAATAATGACCATCAAGTTCAGAATATTACAAGCTTTCACAAAAGAAGGGCTGGCTCTGGTTTTTTTGCCCCCCGGCGGGGAGCACGGCAGGGGAGGGCGCCGAGCCCGGCCATGGGCCCGCTCTCCCCGACCGGCCGGAGCGCCCGGGGGAGGGCGGTGAGCCCGCGACGGCTCCGCTGGCGGCCGGAGCACCGGGAGGAGGGCGGAGAGCCCGGCCGGGGCCCCGCTCTCCCCGACCGGCCGGAGTGCCGGGAGGAGGGCGGAGAGCCCGGCCGGGGCTCCGCTCTCCCCGGCGGCCAGAGCGCCGGGAGGAGGGCGGAGAGCCCGGCCGGGGCTCCACTCTCCCCGGCGGCCAGAGAGCCCGGCCCAGGCTCCGCTCTCCCCGGTGGCCAGAGCGCCGGGAGGAGGGCGGAGAGCCCAGCCGGGGCTCCACTCTCCCCGGCGGCCAGAGCGCCGGGGAGAGGGTGGCGAGTCCGGCTGGGGCTCCGCTCTCCCCGGTGGCCAGAGCGCTGGGGGGAGGGCGGAGAGCCCGGCCGGGGCTTCGCTCTCCCCGGCGGCGAGCCCACCGCGGCTCTGCTCTCCCCGGCAGCCGGAGCGCCGGGGGAGGGCGGCGAGCCCAGTCGTTGCCACGCTCTCGGGCCAGAGCGCCGCGCCGCACCGACCCCCTCCAGGTGCCGCCCCAAGCACATGCTTGGTGGGCTGGTGCCTGGAGCCGGCCCTGCACAAAAGATCATACTAAAATACTTTTATAGTACAACAGCAGAGCATGCAATCAGCTTATTCAACTGCTCATTTGGGGGGGTTAAACCTTCTGTTCTCCCCTAGGGTGTCTGGACCCTGGTTGTCACAGACAGGTTCTAATATAGGGTAATATGATTAAAATTGAATGCTTCTGGGGGTGAAATAATGTGCTCTTCAGATACTATTTAAAATGCAGAGGGAGGGCCCAGGGCAGTGGCTGGTGTGTGAACATGCAAGATCCAAACCCTAGAAAATATCACAACAAAAGCATGATCATCCACCATTCGATAAAGGAGGTGTTCTTGGGCGTAGCCATAGTACTTCAGGTACCTGATCCACAAAACAAAGCAAGTGATTAACACGTTCACCTTGTTTAGGGTAGAAAGTAGTGGACAATTTGGCAAGTGAAGCATTTCAGATATGGCTGCTACGTCAATTGTTCTGTTATTGTTTACTGGTCACTAATATTACTTTCTCTGTTATACTTAGTAGAGTCCTTTAGTGTTTTGATCCTTTTTTTCCATTAGAGGGAAGAAGAATTAAAGTCATTATTGAAAGTTTCTGACCTTAAGCTATTGGTCCCAGCAGGATTATTCTGATTTTACTTTGCAAGTGTAGCAGAGAACAGCAGGTATGTAAATCCCCATAAAGACAGATCCATATTAATTCTAACCATGAATATGCAGTCATCTCTTTCGTTGGAAAATTAGTTGTATCTTCATTTTCAAATCTTGATTTGCAAAACACTCTCTCAAATTCATCTCTGCAGGGCTTGACTCAGCATCCACACCTTTTGAAACACAGCCAACCGTATTGAACAATTCCATCTAGCTGCACCAGCATCTAAAACTATTCTGGCAAATACCTTCCAAAGCACTTTTAGCAGCTTTGTAAATAGGGTCTTACATCCCTTACTGCACTCCTTTATCCTCCTTTACAGGGAAAGATTATTACTATCATTATTAGTGAGGCAATAGGGCTAAGAAGTTCACCTTGGTTATGCCCAAAAGACTTTTAGATGCACAGCCACAGCTTACCTAAACCTCTTGAGCTCTCCTGTATTTCTACCACCTGCCTTCCCTCTTCCAGTTCCCCTGACTTCCTACATCTCAGAATTGACACTGTCTAGTCACTAACCTATTACAAGTTTATTCATTCTAATTTAAATTTTAAAAAATATCTATCTTGGTGTTTGAGGCAGTTTTAATTAAACAAAATGCACATCATCATCTTCAGACAAACTCCCAAATACAAGCATCTTCCTTTTTTTTTAATATAAAAATGAAAGTAATTAATATTCCGACTTCTAGAGGTGCCAGATATCCCAACAAACAAACTCGTTGGCTTAACCACATTGATCAGATCCCCCACCTCCCTCCCAAACAACAATCAAACCCCATCACCTCAGCCCACCAATCTTCTTTCACCCTCAACATTTGAGACAAAAAGGATGACCTTTGCAGCACGCCTGGAAGCTTAACAAATTCAGGCTGTTTTGGATTCAGGGGGAAAGAAAGTTCCAGAATTGAGAATCTTTCAAGAACATTGCCCTCCTGGTGGAAAGCTACTCCGATCTCTGCTGGAGTAGTGTCACTTGGGGAAGGGGCCATCAGGTTGACCATGGATGTATTTAAGGGATCCTCTTTAGTTTGTTTTTAGTTGTTGTTTTGTTTTTCCACATTTCATGCCAAAATTAGACCTGATGTAAGCAGATGCATCAGAAAGATTTGGCCTGATGTATTTAGCACTTCAATGGTATGGTGCATAAAACTGGCTGTGTTTTGTTTGTTTCTTATACTTTCTGTTGGGCCATTTCTCTCTCCATCTTGTTTGTTTGCTCTTTAAAGTTTCTCTTCCTCTCCTTTCTAGATTTGACTCAAGTCATGATCTGAGTGGCATAAACTGCTCTTCTCCATCCCCCCTCCCGCTCCCCAATCTTTTTCTCTCTGTTGCAGATCACTAAAACCAGAGCTGCATCATGTCTTTTTTCATGCCTTTTCTTCCATCTTTGTCATTCCACGGTTTCAATCCAGTGATCTTTCTGAACACTTTCACAGTCCCAGTTTTTTGCTATCAGCTTCCTTGTTTGCCTCCTCTCTTTCCTCTGTTTTCATTCACCAGAACTCTTTCTTGTCACATCTCATCTAAGTTCTGAGTTACCACCACCTTTCCATTTCTCACTCATGCGTCTCTCTCTTTTTATTCACATACCAAATTTTCATCGTCTTTCTACACCTCCCTTAGCATAAGTAATTTTCTGCTATTTTAAACACATAAACTGTTTTCTTTTCTATGAACCAAACATTTATTTTATTGCTACATGTAGACATTTTAAAGCCTCTCTACATTTGTTTATTCTTCAGCCAGATTAGACCATGGAGCAACCATTGTCTGGTTACATTTTTTTGCTTGATCGTTTCAGTACACTGTCCAAACACTTAGGGCTCAATTTGAATCTGAAAGTCCAAATTGCTTAGCATCAAAAAGTCAAATAATTTAAGTATTCGAAGAGCCTGCAGTAATTTCTGCACTAAACCTTTTCTCCAAGCGGATACAATTAAATATACCTGTGCTCAGGATAGTGAAATTGAGACACAGTTTGACCAAAAATTGAGAAGTTTTAATGCAAGTTTTATATGATTCTGTTTGAAAATAACATATCAGGAGTGTAAGTGCATTATACTTAGAAAAGTAACACAGACAAGGTTAAGGAAGCAGGAAAAAACATCAGTGAACAAACAATGTCTTAAAATGACAAGCTACTCTTTCACATATACACACAAAAAACAATACATGTATAGTGTTTGCAAACTCCTCCCTCAGATCCATAGGGCCAAGTGACTGCAGGTTGTATAGCATGTCTGAATTTGCCCAATAAAATAATTTGGGCTGATGATAAAGTTAAAGCCAAATTCAGATATTTATCATTCTGGGAAGTTGTACTTATTCCTCTACCCAGTTCCCAAAGGTTTAACCCTAGAAGTTCTGCTTCTTGAATGCCTCTGAGTAGGCTTGTCTGTGTTATTCCAGAAAATATAGAGTATATGGCACTTAGACTCCTGGATAAATTTATTCTCCAAGAAAATATAAATCAGGTATGTTGAAATTCAGAAGTGCTTGGAAATTGGGTTTTGGTTTCATAAGAATGGTCATACTGGGTCAGACCAATGGTCTTCCGACAGTGGCCAATGCCAGGTGCTTCAAAAGGAATGAAAAGGCAATCATCATGCGATCCATCCCCATCATCCTGTCCCAGCATCTGTCAGTCAGAAGCTTACAGACACCCAGAGCATGGGGTTACATCCCTGACCATCTTGTCTAAGAGACATTGATGGACCTTCCTCCATGAATATGTCTAATTCTTTTTTTAATCCAGTTATAGTTTTGGCCTTCACAATATCCCCTGGCAATGAGGTCCACTGTGCACTGTGTGAAGAAGTACTTTCTTTTGTTTTGTTTTAAACCTGCTGCCCATTAATTTCATTGGGTGACCCCTGGTTTCAGCCCATTAGAGAGAGAGAGAGAGAGAGAGAGAGAGAGAGCTTTAATCCCATAAATTAATGACTATTCACCATATCTGATAGACCGACAATCAGCCCATGTTGTGGGCAACAGTCATGTTATAAATAATCATTTGAATACAAATTGAATAGGTAAATAGGTTAGAAATATTCTTTTTTCTGTATCAGCATATTTTATGACATAGCACACAAACTGAGTGGCAATTACCAACACAAAAGAAGTGCGAGCAAGAAATCTAGGCCTGGGGTTTTGAGGTGTGCCACAGCCTAGGTAGTATGTCAGTCAACCTGCCACAGCCCCCCACACCCCCACCCCCGGACCCCAACCTAGGCTATTTATTTTTCACTGAAAGTAAGTCACACACTACAAAATGCTGCCACATAAACTGCAAATTGTTGCAGTACATATCCTTTTAGTGTTGGTAGATGCACTGGAATTTGTTGCAACAGTGACACAAGATATGATAGGTAAGGATAAGTTAAGTTTACTGTTTATACCTGTACCGAACTGCTGGAGCTGTTTGGAGCCTGTAGTTGTCACAATATCTTAGAGATCATGTGTTATGCCCAGGCATAGCTGCTGGAACCTGGGGTGCTAACAGTGCTGCCGCACCACCTGGCTTGAAATGGTTTCCATCATATACAGAGTTAACAGCTTGGTTCAATGGCTCTCAGCAACCCCATTATACAAATTGTTCCTGCACTCCTGTGCCCAGGAATTATTTCTCTCACATAATGCAAATCTCAGTTCCTATTCTGGTCTCTATTTCTGGTAAAAAGAAAATGGCTAGGAAACCAGTTCTGAGTACCACAGCCAAAACAAAGAACAGTAAAGTTATCAGATGCCTAAGCAGAGACCCTAAGTACTGCTAGATATAGATTAACCACTGGCCATGTTTTATGGGACCACATCATGGCTTCTTCTGCCCACCATGATCTGACAAAACAGAAGCATACAGAAGACAGTGTGCTTCCCGTATATGGTACAGAACTACAGCTGTTTGAGTTATTGCCTGTTGTTGAAGAAATATAGCTCAGAAATTGCCAAAATTACAGTTTATTTCTACAGACATTATACAGTTTGAATTTTCTTTATTTCGAAAGGCTGAACTGATCAGAAAATGAGCCAGCCCATGGATAAAATCTATGTACTCACTGTTACCATTATGCTGCTGCAACTGATGATGAAAATTGATATTTTACTTGCCTATTAACAAAAAAAAAAGTTATTCATTCCAAGCCGGAGTGGAAGTAGAATATTGCTACACTGCTTTAGAATCCAGACCATCTCATTCATTTTAGTATTTTTCAATAGTCACTGTTTTCAAACTATTTCTTTTTTGGAAGTCCTTTTCACATTTTCTGTTTAGGTCTCCTTCTATCCATCCCCCCATTACTACAGTTAAATCATTTAAAATGTTCATTATTTGGAAACTGTTTATCTCTGCATGATCATTTCTCCTTTACTTGCCTTCCCCTGCTCTTCTTTTCATACTATATTTCCTAGTCAAGCTGTATGTGCTTGAGTTTTAATAGCTTTCATGTTCTTTGTACTATAATTATGTTTCTATATGTGCTTACAGCCTCATACTGTCCTATCTCTTTTTCCTCATTTCCAGTACCTTGGTCAAGGGCATCTTACATACATATCTGTACACACACAGGAACAGAGGAATTGCCATAGTGGATCAGGCCAGTGGCCCATCTTGTACAGTATCCTGTCTTTGATATTGACGTATACCAAATGCTTCACCAGATGGGGCAAGAAACCCTGCAATAGGGAGTTATGAACAAACCTGCCTGCATAGAAGTTTCTTCCTACCCTCCTCCAATTAGTTTATGCCGTGAACATGAGGGTTCCCAGACTCTTGGATTTTAGTTTAAAAAAAATAACAGAGAGACTTGCACCCCTCTTTTCTCTCACTATGTCTTTCACAGTAGGGGCTTATTTAGGCCTGGTCTACACCTAAAACTTAGGTCGATCTAGCTACATCGCTCAGGGCTGTGAAAAATTTCATGCCCTGTGCAATATAATTAGGTCAACGTATCTCCCACTGTAGGCACAGCTAGGTCGACAGAACAATTCTTCCATTAACCTAGATACCGCCTCTCAAGGGGGTAGATTTACTACAGTAATGGAAAAACCCCTTCTGTCACTGTAGTAAGTGTCTATACTACACTAGTAGCATAGACACACCCTTAAACTAGAAAGTTTTGCTGCTTTAATTATACTAGGATAGTTAAAGCAGCCACCCATGCCACCCCCCGTCCCATCCCCAAGTGTGAAAGCAATTATACTAGGATAAAAGTGCTTACACTGATATAGCTTATTTTGGTTCAGGAAGCAAAATAAGCTATACCAGTATAACCGTATCCACACTGGGGGCAGGGCTACACTACAAACTTGCATTGGCGCAGCTGCGATACTGTAGTGCTTCTGGTGAAGATGCTCAAAGCTCATGGGAGAAAGCTCTCCCATCGGCATAATAACTTCACTTCCGTGAGAGGTGGTAGCTATGTCAGTGGGAGAAGTTGTCCTGCCGACATAGCGCTGTCTACACGGAGGGGGACGGGGGGGTTAAAGTTGGTATAACTACATCGCTCAGGGCGACCTAGTTATACCAAAATAAGTGTGTAGTATAGACCTGTCCTAGGACTTATAGTGGTATAATGATATCAGTAAAAAGTCACATCCCCTAACCATGGTAAAACTTTTCTAGTATGGACTAGGCCTAAATAACTACTAAAATCATGAAAACTCAAACTTTGAGACAAGTTTGCCGATTTCAAGCAATACAGTATTATAAAAGTCCTGTTTCTAGAGCACTTGTCAACAATACATGTGTATATAAAGAAGTTAAGAAAGCTTGAAGAAGAAACATCCCATCCCTAAATTCAGACTCCCTGAGCATCAGAGACACAACTTAAAAAGCAGCCACTACAACACGTAGAGAGCTTTCCTGAATATCGTTACTGATCCAGAAGTAATGAAGTAGGAGGTAACATGACCCCAGACCACAAATCACTTCTTTCCCCTAGTGCATACATATGGAGCTCAGCAGCTACCATCTGTCTGGTCTTCCATTTACAACCTATTGAAACATGATCACTGAAAGATCATGTTAAACCAAAATATATAGGTTTAACCCTTAAATATGAGGTTTATTGTATTTTAGTTTCTTCAGAGGATTACACAATTTTTTTTAAAATTACATAATAAAATCAGACCAAATTACAGAATATTAATATGGATAGATAGATAAGATAGATATTCCTCGCAGAAACATAGTAAAAAAACAGATCTCTGGTCAGCTTTTGAGGAAAGGCTTTTTAGATAGTCTTTAGTGAGAAGAGCCACTTACTTGTAAACAATGATCAGATAATCCATACACTTTCCCCAACCCCATTGAAGTAAATGTCAAAACTAGCCTTGACTTAGAGAAGGATCAGGCTCCTCATATTAATATTCACACAAGTTATAATACTAAACACTAGGCTAACTGAAAGCCCACCTTAGCACTTTTAAAAGATAATATATGGGTATAGGATTCCTCTGTTTTTGAATTTTAAGAACTTTAAATGATCACATAATTACTAAGTGCCTGATCCTGCAAAGACTCGTGCACGTTTAATTAATGCTCTTTGATGGGTCCCATTGAAATGAATGAGACTGCCCACAGTGCATAGGATTAAACACACAGACATTTTTGCAGGATCAGGGCCTAATTCTTTTAAGAGCCCCAAACAAAGAGATACCGTTGTATTTAGACTAGTATTGCAACATTAGGAAGTATAAAATTCCATTCTTTAGGCATGTACCCCACTGGAAAATATTTTCTTTGCTATTTGTTATACAATGTGAATGCTGTACACCACCTACATGTAACCAATGGAGGCCTGATGATGATTAGGGCTTCTGGGTGATAATGAAATGCAAATAATTACTAATAATGTAGCTAAGAGTGTAATTCTTTACCATTAATTAGTACTGTAAGTTAGCATTAATTGTACATTTTTATCTCATTTTGAGAAGTTTCTTTCAAGCATTAAAATACCTCTTTATTGCTTATATACTTGTTAAAGAGTATACATGTCTGAAAGCTCTAATTTTTAAAAGTTCATTGTACGGTATCTATTTATCTCAGAAGCATTATGATTTCTGAAAATCCTCGTAAATGTTATTATAAGGTTACCTTTCTCATCTTTGACAAGGTATTACTTAAACCGCTTTTTAGTGTTTTCAAATGTTAAAAAGTTCGCCCATTATGTTCAAACTTCTGAAAAGATTTTATTCCCTCAGCGCTTAACTTGTGGAAGCATCAGACATCTGTAAAAGCACAGCCTGTGCAAACTGTAAAAAATATTACCAGGCCCCTTTCTCAAATACTTTGATTGAAATTCATGTATATCAGATGCACTGTACTAGCTCTCATGGTTTATAAATTCCCCTCTGCCCCCCTACCCCTCACCACACTCCTTTATCGCTCATAGCAGATATAAAAATATGAATAGTTGTCTTCCATCTTCTGCACAGCTTCTTTCACAAACTTCAAAGACAATTTACTCCCCAGAAATATAAAATTAAAAATCTCATATTATTTAAGATACACAATGTTTTTCTGTTATTAGAAAAATTAAATATTGAAAATGCTAGTTTCATGTCAATAAAGGTTTCAATCATGTGAGACAACTGAAGACGATGGGCAACAAGTATTCCTTATGGCCAAACATCCTTTTAAAACACCCTCCACAAATGGTTAGCTCACCATACCAGTGTGGGGGGATAGCGGAAAGAAAACCAGTCATCACAGGTTTATTGCTGGTCATCATTCTTTATTGTCTCCAACACAGATAAAGAATAGTTTTCTACATGGTTTGACCTTTGCTGAGTAGTAAGACATGGAGTAAATTGAAATATGAAGATGGCTAAGTCAAAACCTGAGAACCCAGTGGTTAAGGAAATAAGGAGCATATAAAAGTCCATTATTTCAATCACTAATTGAAGTGTTAATGTAGAAAAAAGACAAAACAGATGTCCTGCATTATTAACATTCAGCGTACAACTTCAGAAGTTACGTTTTTATAAGCCATCTAGCACCGGACATAGGAGATGACGTGCATGTAAACCAAAAATGACAACTGAGTACAAGCTATGCTACTTTTAAAAGCCTTTAAACAAGTGCTGAGTTTACAGTGTACCTCCCCAACCCCATTTTTCTCCACATGCAGGTAAAAATGTTATTATGTTTTGCCCTGATTAATTTCACATTTAATAGCACTTTGGGATCTTTTTAAGACAGTTTTAAAACAGCTATTACAGCCATATACTAGGGGACACAAAGGGATATCCCTGAAGATTAGCTGCCTTCTAGTTACCCAACAAACCTGTACCATCCTTGACACTCTGCCTGAAAGATAAATTTATCATTTTGACATTCAACTACTACTTGAACAAAGAAAACCACAAAAAATGGGGACATGTTTTATCATATCCTGTACTATGATTATTTAACACAACATATTCAGGATATTTAAACACTGCAGAGACTACCTGTATAATTCTGAAAAATACAACTTGAGCTCCTCCAAAGACAGTTTATCGCCTGCAGCACGATAGATGCTATGAACTGCATGATAGTATCCTTCACTTTTCCAATCAAAAGATGCTTTTAGCCTTGGTGATGCAAGAATGGTGTTTACAGTTGAACAGTGACCAGTGCAGCAGTAAAGAACTATTTCCAACCATTTTTACAGAGTGTATTTCAAAAGAAATGAAAAGCAACTGATACTATCCCAAAGCTCTTTGAAGGAAGAAGAAAAAAAAGTACTGAAGACAGTGCAGAAACTAAAAAAAAAAAAAAAATCAGCTGTTTTGATTTCACATATGTAGTTGAATCCCAATTTTACAGAGGATCGCAGGGTATTTAAAATCAGGACATTTACTGCAGAGAGTTCTGCTAGGAGACGTAGCTATTTCTTAAACAAAGTATATACATTTTAATTGCAGATTTAATCTGCTTCGTTTAATCTGCTCCGTTTAAACACATTGGCAACGTTTGTTTAATGCCACAGAAGCAGCACTTTCACAGCAACCGTTTCAACTCCGATTCCAAGGAGTTTATATTAGTAAAACAAGAACGCCAATTAGACTACAGGATCGTACCATAAAACGAGCTTAACCAGAAAGTGCATCGACCATGTTACAGTCTAGCAGATTACAGAACCCCGCGAATTTCTTCCTTGCCTTAATGCATGCACAGACTTTGGGGCAATCGCAATGCAGATTAACAACCACACCGAAAAGGAAATTAACTCTCTCGTCTTTTAACAGGTTGAAGCGCTCTTCGTCCTAGCGGTTCCATTCCGGCTCAAGTTTACAGGGCGGAACAGGGTTTGGTGGGCTGCAAAGGTTTCCATAACAATCTGAGAACATGGTTAGGCTGAAATAAGATCAGAGTTTGTTGAGGTTTTTTCATAAAATAACCAGCTGGGGGCGGGGGGAGAGAAAAGTCAGTTGTGTGAGGGATTCAACCCTTCTGCGAGCTGCTGCTGCCTTGGTCCCTAAATCACTGACTCGAGGCGCATCCCGAGGAAGGGGCAGTTGAAAACTGCAAGCAGACAAGGTTTAAGGTGACCGTTTACACTGGCCTCCCAAATCTGCCTGCTCCCAAATCAGCCTCCTCTTAGGATCTGCAAAGTCAGCCCGGGGCGGCGGGCTCCTGGAGGAGGGCGGGCTGCAAGCACACAAGCCGAGGCGGCTGCTGCTCCCTGCTAAGGGACGGGCACTTACCAGCCTTGCCTCAGTCTGCCACGGGGGCTGGGAGCAGCGGCGCGCTTCCCCGAGCGGAGGAAAGATGGTGGTTTAGCAGCGGACCACCCATCCCAGCGTATATGCATGCAACAGCCGAGAGGGGTTAAGCTCTGGAGGTGGAACGAGCGCTTTCTAACGCCACCTGCTGTACAGCTCTGCAGCGTTATTGGCTGCTAGGTGACTCCCCGAGGCAAGCGGGCGAGCCAGCCCCAGCCCCCGCCTGCCCTCCCTTTCCTGGTCATTAGAGCCGCTCCTCACGGCAGCCTGGGCTTGTCCTGTTCCTTCGCCCCCGTGCTCCGACCTCAGGTGCCTGGTGGAAGCGCTACACCTGCCGCGCTTTGTGCAACTGCAGGGGTGAGAAAGTCACTAATAGCCCCCACACCATCCCCTGCACAGAGCTGGGGGCCAGAGAGCCCTGGCCCTTTCCCTGCCCGAGGGGAGCGAGGGGGCTAAAGGGCTCAGACCTAACACTCCCCTCCGCTCCCCCCAGCAGAGGTGGGGGAGAATGATGGAAGACAGAAGGCTCAGACTTCACAGAGGGCAAAGTTGGAGGGTCTCTCATGTCCACTGGCTGGTTTTCCACTCCCTCTGCTCCTCTACAGCAGCAGCAAGTCTGCCTGGCACCCACCCCTGAAGCACCGGGTGCCCAGTGCAGGATGCATGCAGGAGAAGAGCAAGTTGTACCTTTTATCTAGTGGCAGCAACACTTAAGAAATAACTTTGCATTTAGAACAAGTAAAGGCATCTCTTAGAAGCAGGACCGTAGCAACAAAGAACGTGGCCCCCTCCGAACGGTGGCCCCCTCCGAACATATGTCCAGGCGGGGCCCCTTACAATGCAGAAACTGGAATGCGGTATTTATTTTGCCACTTTTAGGGGCCCCCTTCCTTGCGGGGCCCCCTCCGATCGGAGAGTACAGAGGGCGCTCGCTACGCCTCTGCTTAGAAGTGGCATAAAAAGTGGGACTAGCATATAGAAAAGATTTTGGCCAAAGCCAGTTGTTAGCACCAAACCACGGAAATGCTGTCAGTAATTTGTAACTAAAAAAATAAAATAAAAATAAAGCAGCTTTCCACACTCTTTTAGCATATCTGCAATAGCCATGTTGGTCAAACGCAAGAGTGAACGATTGTCCCAAAGAATAACTTGTCCCACTGGGATGAGATGGAGATGCAGTAACATGAACCTTTTCCTGGTCTACCAGTACTGGCTTCACGCTATGCGGCCCAAGATGTTGAGTCTTTCTCAGTGACTTCCTTCATCTCAGGTAGCTAGGTGATGCCCTGCATCTTCGCCACCTGTGTTAGCCATCATTTCATGGTTCTCGTTGGACCTGTCCAACTCGCATAATGCCCAAGGTGATATTTTGGACAAGCCTTCATTGCTGATGGCATAGCAAAAACAAGCAATCCTCTACTTCACGTGTTACACCCCTCCACCACAATGAGGTACAGGTCAGACTCAGGGAAGGGGGAGTCAGCATCATCTCAGCACGACAACCAAGTTCAGGATCTATTCAAGCTGTAACCTCTCTATACTGTTGTATGGATGCGAAACCTGGACACTATGCCGCTCAGACTGGGCAAAGCTGGAGCCTTTCCACACACAATGCCAATGTCGTATATTGGGCATAAAGTGGAATGACTTCATTAGTAATGCAGATGTTTGTGGTCGCTCCGGTCTACAGGCTACCGGGGCCGTTGTCCGCAGATGGCATCCTACGCTTTTCGGACATGTCGCAAGAATGCCACAAGATGTTCCAGCGAACACTGAGGGGTGGAGGCAGCCCAAAGGCAGACCCCCTATTATATGGGTTCATCAAGTCTGTTACAGTGTTGGACTCTCAGGGTGTCAAGCCCTTGTGGCCACACAGGAATGGACCAATGGTGAATGATCACTACGGCCAACCATTCGGCTAAGCTTTGAAGAAGAAGAAGAAGAAGAAGAAAATAGCCATCCCAGTACTCATTGTTTAATCTCAAAATTAAAACTAAAGTGTGCAAGTCAGTTGTTAGGCAGGTGAGTAGGATTGAATTACAAAGGGCCAAGTGATCTGAAATTACATGGGATGTGGGAGCCTGCACTTCAAGTCACCATTTGTAATTGTGGGGACACGTAGACAACACAATGGCAGTTCTACCTAGCAAGCAGGCACTATTATTACTGGTGCTAGAGCAACAGTGAAAAAGCTAAGGAAAATGGTAGTGTACCCTGTCAGAACAGAATCTGGCCCTTATTTAAGTAGATATTTTATAGGGACGCTTGGGGGAGTGAGGGAACCATTTTGATAGAGTGGGAAAGGACTCAGTGGCAAATGACCTCCTTTTTGCCCAAGGAATAGAGGCACTGTCTTTGCACCCCTTGCTATAGCTGACGGAGTACCCCTGAAGAGGTCTGATTATATCTTCACTCCAACAGGGAGCAGCTCCTCTTGAACTTCGCATTAGGAGCAGCTGCACCAAGAGAAGAAACCTGCTAAGCCTTCTTCCTATGAGACATCTTCTCCTCAACTCACTTTATCTCTTCAGCCAAGTACAAGAAGAGGAAGTAGGTGATAATCCTTTTGGAACACAGCACTTAACACTTATCTGGTAGGTGATAAATGCTGCATTCTAAAGGGATTAGCATGGAAACTTCACTATAAACAGAGGAAAAATCCATTAAAATGCATTGAATCAACTGAGGACTTTTACTTCTCTATGGGCATGTCTATATTAGCTCTTTCTCTCTAAAAGTTCCCACTACTGCCACCACAGTTTCATAGATTCATAGTTTTTTATAGCCAGAAGGGACTATTATGTTCATCTGGTCTGACCTTCGGCATAACACAGTCCATAGATCCACAGACAATTTCTGCATCAAGCCCATAACTTCTGATTGAACTACAGTGACCTAAAGAAGAGCTCTGTAAACTCAAAAGCTTGTCTCTCTCATCAACAGAAGTTGGTCGGATAAAAGATATTACCTCACCCATCTTCTTTCTCCGAGCTACAACATATCTTTCAGAAAGACACCCTGTCTTGATTTGCAGATTTTGAATGATGGAAAATCCATCATACCAGTAGGTAATTTGTTGCAATGGTAATTACTCTCACTGTTAACACTTTGTGCCTTGTTTCTAGTCTGAATTGTCTACCTTCAGCTGGATCCTGTTATGCCTTTTTCTGCTAGACACAAGAAGAGGCATCTACTATCAGAATCTCTTTCCTAGGTAGGTACTTGTAGACCATGATAAAGTAAACTCTTACCTTTTGCTTAAATAAATTAACTAGATTATTGAACTTTGTAAATTTCTTACTATATATTTAATAATAATCCCAATAAATAACTCAATATTGAGTGAACTTTTTATATTTAGCACAATAAAAGCACAATATTGTATTTTCTTCAGCATTATAATTGTATTAATCGTGCAATATTTAAGGCACTTCCATGATGACTCGTATGGGTGAGATTTTCAAAACTCAAACTTTGTCAAACTTAAATGGCTCAAGAGCACAAATTATATTGACTTCAAAGTCACTTAAATGCTTTTGAAAATCTTACCCTGTATTTTCAGGAGTTGTATTATTAGTACAAGAGAACTCCAAACTGGCTGAAGTTCTCAAATAAAGGGGGAATATTGATTTTTGAGCGAAGTCTGTCACTTTTTAAGAAAAGAAAAGAAATATTCTTCTCATTCTTCACTGATACTTTTTGAATGTTTCAAAAAAGCTACCTACACTCAATAACCCTTTTTCTTATATCAGGATATTTTAATGCTCATATCCAATTAACCAAGTACCAAATGACTGTACACATAATGAAATTATCCCAACATGTATTCAGCTATTTCTCATGGCTCTTTTTTCTGCATTGTTGCTGATGGTTCATCCTTATACTCCATAAACTGTGAACCTAATTACGACCAGTGTGGATCAAGAATGATTCCACTGACTTCAGTGGCATGAAGCTGGCATTAATGAATGACAATCAGGCCCTTTGAGTCTAATATATGACCTTTGTGATATGACTGTACACCAGGGACAACCTCGTTAGGCACCAAAAATTAGTCTACTAGACATGTTTCCCAATTTCCCATTCAACAATCTACACCATTTTAAAGGACAAAGTTGTGTCAGCCAAGAATTTCTTCTCTAGTTTTTTTTTTTTTTTCTTTTAAATCGTCCCTCTGGATCACAAAATCCCTTTGATGACGTTATTATTTATATTGCCGTCGTTCCTAGAGGCCCCAACCGAGATCAGTGCCCTATTGTGACTAGGCACTGTACAAACACATAATAAGAGAGTCCTGACCCTGCAGAGCCTACTATTTAAATAGACGAGACAAAGTGTAGGAGGGGAAATAGAGGCACAGTGAAGTGATTTGCTGAAGGCCACCCCAATCCGTAGCAGAGCCAGGAATAGAACCCAGGCCTCCTGACGTCTAAGCGTGTGTCCTATCCACTTGGGAACACACATTTCCTTCTGTTTTTCAGACATCTTCCTGAGAAGTTCCCTGGACAGAAAAGCCTACTAGAGTACATAGGCAGTTAATTTCACCTAGTAGCAATTCTGAAGATTTCCCAGTCCAGCTGCTAGGCTGGTTGCCAGCCCCCAGTGTAGCAGCACTGATGCTGTGTATAGTGAGGCAAAGGTACAGTTTGCACTAGTGCAGTTTACCCTGAGTTGAAGCAGGGGGTGCAAGTTGCTGCTTGTATCAGCTTTGCCTACCTACATTAGGAGTTTGCACCAGTGCAGCTATGCTGGTGACTAAGCCACCGGTGGCTAAAATCCCCAGTGGAGACAGGGCCTTAGATGTAAAGCAAGCCCACCAAAGGGCAGTGGTGCATGCAGGACAGGAGATGGTAATTCCAACTGAGTGCCAATTCCTTCCCCAGCATACATTTTGGCTCAGCTCCTAACCCCTCAAGAGTTCAAATTTCCTCAAAGCCTTTTGGAGGAATAGATCTTCCAAAAGAAGCGCATGAAGTAAACAAGGAGGCATATCTTCACTGGTCAATTTGAATCGCAGAGCCTCAGTAGAGAGAGAGAGAGGGACAATGAGGAGATAAAAACAGACTGTACAGTGAGAGGATCTTAGAAATCTAATCAGCTTCCCACCTTTCAACCCAGTTCATTGTTTTCTTATCTAGGAATTGGATGATCTTCCTGTCATTCCTGCTCATCTTGTTAGATGGGTCTTGTAGATCTACTTGTCTCAAGTAAAGGAGAATGGAACCTGGAAGAGAGTATTAGAAGTGCTAAAATAATTCTCTCTTATGGATTACTAGGTCAGATTAAAATGGGAATACCAAAGCCGCTTGGATCAAGCTCATAATGACCTGGTTTGTGTAGGCCAGGTGTTATGTAGATTGCAGCTTGCTATTGTGCAAAATTTTGGCAACTCACACTTCAACAGCCAGTTCCAAGGAAATTGGGCACGAAGCCACTTACTACAGACAGATCTATCTTCAGCGAGATAGGCAGAGAAGCCTTCCTTTTCTGATGCCCTGTCCTTTGGGGGTCTCAGCCAACCTGCCAAATCCTGGGCTGTTTTACAAGCTAATAAAAGGATGGGGTTTCAAGCAACATGAGAGAGAAAGGAAACTTGAATATAATACCTTGTATTTAAGAGTCACATCTCTAAGTATGCTTTCTCCTTTCCATAAGTAGTAAAAAATTAAGTGCAAAATTATCTAGGAAACAAAACCTTCCATTATTTGTCTTAAAGATGGTCAAACTATTCATTACAAATTATATTAGCTACAGATTTAGTCTCTTCCTTGTTAGAAAATCTTTCACAAACTGATCCACCTATTCTTTGAATGTTTGCAAGTAATCACAGAATAGTTTGAACCAATAATTCTCAAGACTAGGGCTTGTGTATGACCTATTTACCTCAGGTTTTTTTGCTAGTCTTTATTCATATTGCAGGACTGGTTATATAACCCATGGTACTTATTCTGCTCCTTGTATGAATGACTAAAACATTTTAACTACACATGGCAGAATTCAATTTGTTTTTATTTCAACAGATATCATCAATGTTTATTTTAAGCATTTTTTCCATTTTTTATCAATTTAAATTTTCACAACTGTGGGAAATATGGAGGGGGTCAAACAATATTATTTAATGACAGTAGATGTCCAAACTATTAAAGGTTTATAACTGTTAAAATACAAATTGTCAAAACTACATGTCAAAATATACAAAGTAAATATCCTTAAATCAAACTCTAAAAAGTTCTCAAGCAGCATTTTTCTTATTTTGCCTATCTGTAAATTTTGATTATCATCCATAGAATTTTTTTTTCTGTTCGTGTATGTACAATGTGAAATCAACATTTACCAATATTGACCAATAAGCCTTACAAGCCTAATTTTAATACAAGGAAACAATGACATGCAAAACAAGAAAGTAAGTATTTTTGGAACACATTTTTGTAAGAATAATTATTCATTCTGAAGTCTGATGGACTTTCAGGGTATGTGAACATTTTCACAAATACCCAGCATTTATTCATACATTCACAAATAAGTAAAGATGGCTCCACAAATCAGAGCAAACCAAGTCAGTTACTGTCATTCATTAATCAGATTTATATCTGTTGTTAAGCAGTAGTGGATTTTTGTTGGTGATGGTGTTTTTACAGTATTCTACTAATGCCGGTCTTACTCCCTCGCCTTTTTTTTTTTTTTAAGGAAATTTACAGAAGAGAACAACTTTGGACCATATGAATCCTATTAGTATACTGAAACTGCAAATACATGGCAGATTTTTCAAGTACTAAATGCCATACATTTTCTGTTGCAATAATATTAATTTAAGTAGTGCAGTCAACATGCATGGCACTGTAAACTGTAAGAAAAAAAGCCAAACAGATAATGAATCCCAACCCCAAAAGCTTTACAGTCTAGAGGCACAGAAGGAGGCAAATATTACAAACAAGACAAGCAGAGGGTAGCTGTAGTTATTGGGGCTTTAATACTTAATGGAAAAGTGGATTTTGAAAACTGTCTTGAATCTGTTTGTTCCAGAGTTCTATCAATGGTCAGAAGTTATTTTTAATAGTCTATTCTGTGCTTGGATTATGAGAATTTTGAAAAAAAAAAAAAAGAAAGAAAGAAAGAAAGAAAGAAACTACCCTGTCACCCCTAGAGATGGCCCTTCAGAAATCAATGCTAATGAACAAAGTGCAGCACTGGGAGCTTGCATCTCCTTTGCGGTATCAGTTCTGTGCATTCACAGGGGACTCTATGAGTGCCATTATGTATAATTAGAGGGGGGGGATAGAAGAAAGAGATGAAGTCATTCATCCATGCTTCACAAGGGGTCATATCTCCCTGGCAGATTTACCAGGGATTAACAAATATTCAGTTTAATAATATTCCTATTTGGGGGGCAGAAATCAATTATCCTACGTAATAGAGGGATTTATCAAGACACCAACCATAATTTGGTAGCAGTGCTGGCTTCAACATAGTAGTGAGCTCCTTAAGAGGTAGGAAAGAGACAGGATATGTAGCTAAAATATTAACAGTAGTTCTGGATCAGATAGTGGCTGCAACGTCACCCTGTAGAGAAGCAGCCTATTCCATCTGGTCCCTTCATTATCTGCACATACCACATTGGGTAACAATTGTTGTCCATTACATCTAGGGTATTGGAAAAACTGGATTAGTCAAAAGAGCCTTTTGGATAGCAGACATGTAAGTAAATAAAAGGTTTACTCTGAAAGTTACTGACCTCAGCCAATTTCTCTTTTTTGGGGAGAGGTGCTAGAATGTTTGAGGCGGGGTGGGTCTGCTTTTTCTTCATAATAGGAAACTTGCAAAAAGGCAAGATCCTACAGCAGGAAGAGTCCCTTTTAGAACTTTATACATTATAAAGTTATCAACATGCAAATTAACTTTTACTCTGGGGGAAGAAAAAAAATTAAATCCTTTACATGCATAATTACCACTCTGGATGCTGGATATAATCCAACACACAACTGGTTAATGTAGAGGATTATTTTCAGTCATAAAATAATATAATTTACATTTATGGGCCTGGTCCTGCATTCCTTTTATAAAAAGCGGCCATTGACTGTTTCCATGCTAGATTCGTTTCTGCCAGACTGTACAAAGATGGCAAACTCTCACCTCGGGCAAAGCTCACAGCCCATGTTTTATGTATACTACAAAGGATCTTCCAAATTTTTATTTTTATACACAGTATTCTCAGCGATTCTGGAATTCATTTCCCACCCCTTTGATTGACAAACTTGGGTTCTGTTGACCTTCAAAGCAATGTTGCAAGACAAATCTATTCTCACTTCAAACCAGGAGAAGCCTGAATTGTGGAGAGTTCTAGGTTAGTTTTAGTTGACATTGGTTCATTTGGAAACATTGGCTCATTGATTAATTCATATTTTTCCTTTTAATTGTTTTTTGAACACACATCTAGAGGCTGCAATAAATGTCTTGAAGAAATACAAACTAATAAATCAACAATTGGTATCCATAGGCTATTATACCCGGAATGCAAAAACTGAAGGGTTTGATAAGGAAGCATTTATTTAATATTGAATTTTTGTCTTAGTCATCTCACACACTATGCAACTTACTATTTTGCTATTATTTGAAATACTCTTGTTTATATATGCATACAGGGACTCGGGGGGGAAAGCTTGAAAGCTCTATAAGTAGGAAACGAATAGAAATATTTTAATCATACTTGCAGCTAGTCTTTTTTTAAATCTGAGTGTTTGGGAGAAAAAAATGACACAATGACAGTTAATTATAACTGATCCTGCAAGACTTCAACACAGACTAATAAGTTCAGAGAGCGCTGCCACCAGTTGGCTATCTCCTCAGGAAGCACTGAGCCTTTGCCTAAAATAGGTTCATTTGTTTCTTGGTGCAAAAACAAGTATAATGATTTGCTTTGTAAATACATCTTACAAGGTGCTTTAGTCCTTAGAAAAATGAAGACTGTAGTGAGAGGAACTATGTGCTCCAGCACATGTAGGGTTTAGGATTACAAAGTCTCTTTTAAAAATAGGTTTGACAATGTGTACAGAAAGGCCATTAAGACATTAAATCTATGAATCAGGAAAACCACTGTTTGTCTAAGTTGTTTGTCTTTATTGTGTGTGCATCTGAGACTGAGCATAAATTACTGTGGAGCTGGGGGAAATAAGAAGGTGTGGATTACGGAATGACAAGTATGGTGTTAGTATGTGAACTGCTGCCTTGATCACTTAGTAATAGTGCTGCCTGCTACAGCACAAGATGGCTATCTTTAGGAAAGGCTCTGGATCTGTCACTACCCAGGCTGCTGATGCTCCTGCATGACAAGCTTGTGATCTAGGAAAATGGGAGAGAGTGGCAGTTTGCTTCCCGGGTACCATGTCTTATCTGATTCACGGAATGGCATTGATTGTGACCTCAGCAAAGACAAATATGCTATAGGGAACAGAGGGGATGGACAAACTGACCTAATCTCTAAATTTTGTGAGGAGTCTGCCAGTTTTCTTCAAGAATTTGTAAGGAAGGAGTTTACATTTTAGATGTAAAATTGTGTATAATATATTTATTATGTTTTATATGATGCTTATACACAGACACACAAACTCTTATATTTGTGAGGACAATGGCAGATGTGTACAAAGCACCAGAAGTGGTATAATATTTAGATACCAACACAACAGGCACCTTTATAAATATGATATATAGCTGGGACAAAGACAAGGGTGCAAATTCTTCAGCAACCTATATTCTGTGCAATGTCACAGGACTTCAGTGGGATTGCATGGGATGTAATTTATGCCTGAGCAAAATTTAACATAAGACTTTCCAGTCAGAACAAAAACAGTGCATCCAGTGATTAGACCTGGCTGATACAACTAGCCAAATCATCCCTATGAGCTTGGGTTCTTTGGGTGGAAAGTGTTGCCTAGCTGCCATATACAACTGTGACAGTCTGTACCCTTATGTTCACCCTTTTACAAGACTATGATAAATTTGGTACAAAGTATGCCTTGTGAGGTATCATTTGAAAGCTCATAATCCACTGAACATTATTGTCCTAGTAAAATCTGAGTTGCAACAGTGTATGTAAAGTTATAAAATTCTACTGTCTAAGACATGTTCCAAGTCCAGGGAAACAGCTTCAAATCAGTTCCCCAGAGACAAAAGGCTAGCCAACACCTCAGCATAATCAAATGGACTATCATCTGGTTAAGCAGCCATTCTCTGGCAGGAAAAAGGGTGTGAGCAGAATATTACATGTTGGCAAAGAAACAGCTGGAAGTTCCCATCCCACAGATTGCTATCACCTGAACCTTAGCTGTAAATGATTTTCAAAGGGGAAAATAACTATAAGTGAGAACAGAGGACACATTATCTCTACTCATGGCATCGACAACACTTGAAAAACAAAGGAAGCATCATTGAACTGGGAAGTGATCCTGGTTGAAGGATTCAGCCAGTAAGTCTGCTAGTACATGTGGTGAGAGAGATCCTTTGCTTTGAATTCACTTTAGCTTGTTAAGTTAGCTATTAGTTGTGTTCTTGTAAAGAAATTCTGACTTTTATGCCTCATTACTTGTAATCACTTAAAATCTATCTTTCTGTAGTTAATAAACTTGCTTTATCTAATCCAGGTAGATTGGCGTGTTTGGATTGGCATGTTTGGGGAACTCCATTTGAGATAACAAGGTCTGTGCATATCATTTTCTATTAATGAAATGACAGACTTTATACGAGCTTGTATTGGCTAGGAGTACTGGGCAGTACATGTTGCAAGTTTCTGGGGAAAAGTCTTGGGCTGGGAATTGGCTAGTGTTACTCTGCACTATAATTCAAGGGTGGCAGGCTGCCTGGCTGAAGCACCCTTGCAGTATACCTGGAGGTAAATTACATGCTGAAGGCTGTGTGAGAGCAGGCCAGGAGCGGTTGCTCTCAAAGCAAAGTAGTGTAGGCATCCCAGGTTGGAGAAGTGAGAGGACACAGTTGTCCAACAGTCCAGATTGTACCCTTGGTAACGTCACAACAACTTCTGGAAGATATGAAAGAATATTAAGCTACTGATTGAATTCCCAATCACTCCACAACAGAAACCGAGTGGATGGAATCTTAAATCCTATTTGTTTTGTCTTTAAATTGCAGAGGTCAAGATATTGTCTGAGCATATCCCATATCAAATTGATGTGAAAATTAACAGGAATTGGCTACGGTAATAAGTTGTGCTGTGGTATTATTCCATAGTTTCATGAGAAGAGGAGACTCCCTGCTTGCCCTAGCTCTGCGCAGCTCCCAGAAACGGCCGCCAGGTCCCTGCAGTCCCTAGATGCATGGGCATCCAGGGAGGCTCCGCATGCTGCCCCTGCCCCAAGGGATAGGTCCACAACACCCATTGGCCGGGAACCGCGACCAATGGGAGCAACGGGGGCAGTGCCTGAGGGCACGAGGGGTAGGCGCTGCCAGGATCCCGCACTTCAACCCCCTGCCCCAGCCCAGAGTCCGCTCGACCACCCAAACTCCATCCCGGAGCCTGCACTCCTCCCCAACACCATGTCCCAGACCCCCCCTGCACCTAAAACCACTCATCCCCAGCCCAACCCCAGAGCCCACACTCCCAGACACACACACACACCAACCCTCAGCCTGGAGCCCTCACCCATACCCTGAACCCCTCATTTCTGGTCCCACCCAGAGTTTGCACTCCCAACCCAGAGCCCATGCCCCCCACACCACAAGCCCCTGCCCCAGCCTGGTGAAAGTGAGTGAGGGTGGGGGAGAGCAAGCAACGGATGGAGGGGGGGGATGGAGTGAGGGCGGGGCCTCCAAGAAGGGGTGGGGCAGGGCAGGGCCTTGGGGCAGGGCGGGGCAGGTTTTGTGCAATTAGAAAGTTTACAACCCTAACCCCAGGTCAATTTGTACCTTAGATCTCACATCAAAGACAACACTGATACCCAATCCTATAGTAAACTAAGGATTTATTAACTAGGAAAACTAAATGAGTTATTTACAGGGTGAAGCAGGTAACACATAAGCACAGATGAGTTATAGTCTATGGTTCTTCCTTTATGTGGACCCACACTAGAGGGGGATGGGACACACTTTGCCAGTGGATTTCATAGTTATTTGGTGACAAAAGAGGAATGGTGAGACTCTGGAATCTTGGGTTCTATTCCAGGCTCTGGAGGGCTGTGTACTCTAGTGAACACAGACTCTTTTGCCCATTCTCACAAACTTGACCCTTTCTACCTATCCCCTCCAGTCTCTCCCAGTCCTAGTCCTGTCCCCCTTGCCCACTCACAGTTCCTTTTCCCAATCCCATTTTCTTTGCCTACCCAGTCCCAGTCTCCACTCCTCTAGTTTCTCATCCCAGTCCCAATCTCCTTGCCCAGCCAAACCCAGTTCCCACTCTCCTACCCCAACTCCTTGTCTCCATCTCCTTGCTCAGACAGTCTAAACCCCTCACTTCCTGGCTCCTCATCTGATTTCTCTCTCCCCTCTCTCTCTGTCTCAACACCACCACACTGGCTTCCAGACCTAGTCTCCCTTCCCAGGTTTCTCATCCAGTCTCAGTTTTCCCCACTTGGCTCCTTGTCCTTGCTTTCCAACACCCTACCCTCAAATTCCTAGTCCCAGTCCCTCCCCATCCATTCTCCCCAATCCCTCTTTTTGACCCCTCTGCATTCGAATTATACATTCCTCTGTGCTGCCACAGGGAAGTCACAGAGCATGGGAGAGTCAGATCCACACTAAGAGCTGAGAGAGGTTCAAGCATGCTTAGTGAGTACCGAATCTAAGGAGATTTTAGCTGCTTAAATTAAAGTCGCTACTGAGCACGTGCAAACTGAGGGGTTTTTCCAGAGGCTTGTAACTTGGCTAAATGTGGGTGGATTTTCACTGGGATGGCAAAAGGCACATGCCTGACACCAAGGCTGCCTCTTATCAAATTTCAAGTCCTCGCCCCAGAGTAATAGAGCTTTTCAAAGAAAAGGTTACCAAGAATTTTTAACATTAGCAAAACTATATATTTTTCCCTAGCCTTTGTCTCCAAAATGACTAAACTGTTTTAGCTGAAACTTTCCACAAAAATTCAGCCTGAGGAAGATGTGCAGCATGTAGAATTTCAGCCCAGTCAGTTAAAGTGCAGCAGCAGTCAAAAAAAACCTAACAATGTTAGGAACCATTAGGAAAGGGATAGATAAGATAGAAAATACAATAATACCTCTATGTAAATCCATGGGATGCCCACATGTTGAATACTGCATGCAGATCTGGTCGTCCCATCTCAAAAAAGATGTTTTGGAATTGGAAAGGGTACAGAGAAGGGCAACAAAAATTATTAGGGATATGGAACAGCTTCCATGTAAGGAGAGATTAAAAAGACTAGACTTTTCAGCTTGGAAAAGAGACGACTAAGGAGGGATATGATAGAGGTCTATAAAATCTTGGCTGTTATGGAGAAAGTGATTAAGAAAATGTTATTTCCTCCTTCACATAACACAAAAACTAGGGGTCACCCTGTGAAATTAATAGGCAGCAGGTAGAAAACAAACAAAAGGAAGTACTTCACACAACACAGTCAACTGTGTAACTCTTTGCTAGGGGATGTTGTGAAGGCCAAACTATAACAGGGTTTAAAATGAACTAGATAAGTTCATGGAGGATAGGTCCATCAATGGCTATTAGCCAGGATGGTTAGGGATGACACCGTGATAGTGTCCCTAACCTCTTTGCCAGCAGCTGGGAGTGGATGGTGGGATGGATCACTTGATGATTTTCTGTTCTGTTCAGTCCCTCTGAAGCACATGGCATTGGCCACTGTTGGAAGATAGGATACTGGGCTAGATGGACCTTTAGTCTGACCCACTATGGCCGTTTTTGTGTTCTTATGTTCCAAAAGGTGACAGATGTAATAGTCTGTCCACTGAATGTCTTTTAGAACTAACTCAGGTTGACCCTGGGGATCTTTGCAATTGTTTCCTAGCTCCAGACTAATAAGAGTTCAAACAGCAAAGAGATAAAGATGCTCACCAGAAGAAATGGTTATTTGCCCTTCTCCCAGAGCTCAAACCCATTGGGCAAAGGCTAGTAACTTCTTCATGGGTCAACTGGGCAATCAAGAAAGTTTTTGTCCTACAATGGCCCATTTAGTCTTGATTGTTCTTCTTGATGGGTGGAGAAACCACTCTTGCTGCCTAGGTTCACAAGTTCAGAGCAGGCCTTTTTTCAATTATAAAGCAAAACTTACATATTCCTGATAGCATGGGATACAGATGTTACATTTAAGATTAATGCATGCAGCAACTTACAAGCATTTTATAGAGTCTAAACACTAAACACATCTTTACAGGCCTAACACCTGTCTTGAACAATATTAACATACAGGTGGGCTAGGCTGGTTTCCACCTATGAATTTGTCAGTGCTCAACTGATGCCTACAGCCTTAGCAAGAGCTGGCACCTGGTTTTCCAGCACCACCACAGATAGTGACTGTCATTGCCTCTAAAGCTGGTTTCCTCCTCTTGCCCCCACATCAGGCTTGAAGCACATGGGTGAGGCAGTGCACCACTTACGGTACCATACCCATAATGTGGCCAGTCAGTAGACTTTTGTTTTCCAGGGCAGTCAGGCAACACCAGTACTAAACTCACACACAATTTCTGGGGGGGCGGGGGAGAAGAATCTGTGAATGTATTGACTTTATGGCAAGTCAGTCCTCAATTTGGAGAGGCCCAGACACTTGTGCAGATGCCCAGAAGAGTGGGAGGGAGGGTGCAAGGAGCCAGGGGTAGTTGTTGTCCCTAGGCCCTGCAATGCCGGCTCCCTCTAAGCATCCTCAGAGCTGTGCATCATCATATCCTCCCCCACTGTCCCCTCTGCACAGCGTGCAGGATGCGTTGGATAGCAACAGTGTTTACCGTACCAAAAGATGATGCAGCTTAAGCATCCTCTTGAATACTGGGGAGCATGGGGAGGGACTGGACCTCCTTGAGGCATAGTCTTTCACTAGACTTATGGGATCTTCCACTTTCCAGAGTGTCAGATCCCAAATCAAATAATTAGTCCGCAGCCACTCCTGAGCCCTATTATCTCTTGTCATCACCTTCATAACAGAATACCTGAAGTAGTCCCAGACCACAAAAAAATTTATCACTACAAGTATCATACAGTTTCCCCTGGTACTGAATCACATTAATGATAATCTTCTGCAGCAAAACTCAGCTTTACAACAGCATGCCTGCCTTTCTTTCTGCACAGCAAGACTCCAATCAGGAAAGGTTAATAGCTTGTGAAACACATCCATGAAGCTCCTTTTGTTTTACACTGCAGGTAGAATTCTTTCCCTGTCATGATTGTTGAACAGGTGGCAGATACATTATATTTTGCTGCACTTCGCACATTTTCCTTTCACCAGCATCCTATAATACTTCCACTGCATGTAGGCAGAATTGTCTTTAGTACACCAGTACCATTATCATGTTATCCAGCCAGACCAACAAAACCGTTGCGTTCTTAGTACCCAGGGACCACAGCTATGACAATAACAACTGGGTGGTCTTTTCTCGATATTTCTGTCCTGTATGATCATTTGTTGTAATAAAATGTTTCATAAATATTTCTTCTTCATAGGAGCCATAAGATTTGATTCTGCATTCGTTTCACACTCAAAACTACCTCAATAATCAAGTCAATAATCTCATAAACAATATACTGTCTGGGAAAATCTCCCATTGGCTTAGGTAGCTCCATTGGTGGTAGCAATGGAAGCAGTGCTACTGTAGAAAGGGCGGGCATGAGCCTATCATCTAGGTTTAGCAGATTTAGAGAACAGCATAGGGAAACCATCATTTACCTTCATACACTTTCTCAGCCGTAGATAGTGGTCTCTTACTATCAGGAGGCATGAGCAGGGCAGCCAATATGCCTGCTCAATTTCCAGAAAGGAATCCTGAACCAAGGACTAAGGAATTCATAGAACAGAGTTTGCAAAAAGTGTCAGATGCTGAGCTTCATCCCACAGCACCCTGATGAACTGATGAACCTACATGCCCTGTTCACCAAGTCATCAGTCACATCAAGGATCCATGACTGCTTCTCCACGGTTTGTCTAGTGGAATAGGCATCTATTCTTGCTATTGCCTCTGCAATTATGCTCTATGAGCAGATTCACAGGCATTCCCACGTTCCATCTGATCTTTATACAAACTTTAGCAATAACTTCTACTAGTTCTGCAATTCTATTTTGACCATCTTTGATGATCCTTAAGCGGATGTGCATTGCTCCAACATGGCTAGGGGTAAGAGATCAGTAGCAAGAGGTAGGTTATTCCATGTGTATCTAAAGACAGATGAGCAGCTGGAACAGAAAAAAGTCACTGATTTTTAGCGTGTGTATGCAATTCTAAATTCTTCTTTCTAGGCATAATATAAAATAGCATCAAATAGTAGACAAGTGTTTTAAAAGGTTTGGCAAATAGCATTATATGGGGCTAAAGAGGGAATAAATAGAGATCTTCAAGGACATGTTCACATGAAATCCAGTGCCAACCTAACCCCTAAAATAAGTACAGTGGAGTCTAGAAGATTTCAGTTCTATTGTAAATCTTGGAGTGGTGTATAGGTTTTGTTCTTTCAGTCAATCAGGGAAAAGCTCTGGGTTGGTGAGGAGAAGGAAGAAGAACTAATAAGTGGTTGAGTTGAACTTGTTCACCTGATAGTAGCTCCCTTCCATTGGTACAGTACTGAAAAATATATTTTTCTGGATCATTCCATGTTAATCTTAATTCAAGATCTGATTGGTGGGAATCACCCATGATTTGATTGATGTTTTCCCATCCATCTAGAAAACTGAAAACAATCCTTGTAAATGATAAATATTGAATTTCTAGCAACAAAAAGAATGGGAGAAATAAACATGGATGAAAATTGCGAATATATTTGGCTAGACCCATGCCCAGGTTCTTTTTCCCCCCCACTAAGAAGAGAGCAAAGACAACTCTACATCATCTTTGTGCTCCCACAATCCCTGGGGCAGTAAGGGACCATTTTTGACCCAAGCATAATTTAGAGCAGCTTCACAGCAGCTCTAAGTTATTACCAGCTGCAACAGCCACCAGGGGCCATGATATAGCCAGGATCACTGGAACATGGCATGCTATGGGTACACTTCTTCTAGCTATGCTATTTCTACACCAACCAATGGCTTCCTCATGCCAGGAGGTTCCTTACATGCCTGGAAAGGCACACAGGGCATGTCTTCATTGCAGTTGGGAGTGAGCCTCCCAGCCAGGGTAGACAGACTTGTGCTCAAGCTAGCACACTAAAAATAGCAACATTTACATTCCAGTTCCGGGTCTCAAGACCCCCTAAGCTTGAGAGCCTGAGCCAGAATGTCCACATTGCTATTTTGAACATGGTAGCTCGAGCCCCGTGTTGCCTGATCTATTGATTAGGTGATTGATTTAGAATCCCCAGTGAACACTCTGAAATTTGGTAGGCTCAAATCAGACCCAGTATTATCAGAATTACTGCTTTGGGAGTCCTGTGGGGCACAGCCGGGAAAATACCACTCACACTCAGGGAAGACCATCTGTCACTGTAAAATTATTTATTATTAAAATAATTAGTCCAATAAGTAAACCAATCCAGACAAGTAAAGCGAGGTACATGGGCACCAGGTTTGAATAATTTTTGGTGTTGCTCAGAACGGGTCCAAGTCCCTCCCCCCACACCTGCCATGTAAACCGATATAACGGATTGGAAACAGTAAGTGTTTAACAGTTTCTCTATATTGCACAATATCAGTATCGTAAGAAAAACTTATTTAACTAAGAATATCAACTTATTCTTACTAGTATCATTACTACTACTTACATATGACATACTGTGTTTGAGTACATTCTTCCCGTCTATACATGATAACGACACAGCTCTTTTGAATATGGAAACAACCAAGAACTCTTAGATCAATAACCCTCAAAAGCAAATACTTTCTAATATTAAAACAAAATATAGCGCCTTCTTTTGCACCACAAGATTACAAGGGCTATTTAAAAGTGGGGACTCAGAATCAGTACTCGCCTGCTTCAATACATTATATTTTGTAGTACGCTTATACAACCACTTATATACTTTACTTTAAAGAGTACAAAATAATCAAGTATTGTGCTAAATACGATCATACCCCAAACTGACTGCCAAATTTAAGTTGCATGTTTTTCCCCTCAGGCACTCAGACAGTATACAGCAGTGTTCCCTCTAATTTTTCCCACTCATGTGCAGAATGAATCTTGTTATGTGCACCAATATGGAGGTGATGTGTGACAAATCGCAACAAAATTAATCAGGTGGGGCTGAGGGGTTCGGAGTGTGGGAGGGGGCTCAGGGTAGGGCAGAGAGTTGGGGTTTGGGGGGGATGAGGGCTCTGTGGTGGGGCTGGGGATGAGGGTTTGAGGTGTGGGAGGGGGCACAGGGCTAGGGCAGAGGGTTGGGATGTGGGGGTGAGGGCTGTGGGGTGGGGCCGGGGATGAGGAGTTCAGGGTACAGGAGGGGGCTCAGGGCTGGGGCAGAGGGTTGGGGTGCAGGGGGCATGGGCTCGGCTGGGGGTGCAGGCTCTGGGTTGGGGCCGGGGATGAGGAGTTTGGGGCGGGGGCAGGCTGCCCCGGGGCTGGGGCCAGAGGACTCCCCCCAGCCCTCTCCCCACCGGCAGCAGTGAGCTCCAGGGGTGGGGCTCCCCCTCTCCACACCAGCAGCACAAAGCTCCGGGGGTGGGCAGCCCCCCGCCCCCCGGCAGCACGGAGCTCCGGGGCTGTGGGAGTGGCCTGCAGCAGCCCTACATTGGTGGAGCCGGGCCCACATTCTTGAGTATTGCTGGAGCATGGGCACCACAGGCCCATATAACTCATTGCCTATGGCGATGTAGTACAACTCTAAGGCTGGTCAGCACCAGAACAGGTCTATACTCACTCTATCCTTGGGGAGACCGCTAAAGGTTGAGACAGATCCTGGTCTGACTCTGGCATCCCAACGAAAAACTCCAATGGCTGTACCTGAGAACAGATGTTTTATAGACCTTGATAGTCCTCATGCATATGTATGCATAGCTTTTCTCTCCTTTATCATATCTTAACTTCCTCACCCTCAGAATTTTGGCATGCCCTTATTCTAT